>NC_083435.1:6165774-6765774 GCF_020745735.1 Hemiscyllium ocellatum
GGGAACATTCAGGAAGTCACACTTGCTGAGTATTTCCCCTACTTTTAGCTCAGATTTTGAACTGACTGAGCTGGAGATTCTATGCTCCTGCAATGTATTTGCCAAAATATTTTGGCTAAGGAGCCTAAGTGATGAGAACCAATCCTAAACGCTGTGTAAGTATGGAAATATCATCCTGATACATTTCATGCTCAGTAAAATGTATTCTAACGCCAGTAAAAACGTCTTTTGAAATCAGTCAGCCAAGTATATTAGGAAAAGAGTGTTACTAAAAACAACCGAGACACACACACAAACACACACACACCCCCAGACCTACACACACACACACACCCAGGCACACAGACACCTAGACATACACACCACCGACTCACACAGACACAGATGCTGCCACACAACCACCCAGGCATACACAAACACACAGACACACACACACACACACCCACCCAGATTCACATTCACACCCAGACATACACACTCAGACACACACACACAGACACTCATGCACTCACACAAAAAACACACACACCCAGACAGACTCACATCCACAGACAGACACACATACACACGCGTGCGCGCGCGCCTGCCTCATTTTTCTATGTGTCACCTATGCTCAGTTTGTGCTGATTCTCTCACACACTCTGTTGGCTCTGCCTGCCCATCGTTCCTCTGTTTAGCTCCCATTCCCACTGAGATCAAGGATCTTGTTATGTTCTTGGTGACTTGCTTCCACTCTGGTTTCATGGAATCTGAGCTAGTTAATAAATCAAATCCACAATCTTCTCTACGTTTCATTCTCACTCGCGCACATGCACACATATAGTGTACATGCTGTCTCTTAAAACACTGTCTCTTTCACACATGCTGCATACTTACCAGCATACTGTGTCTCTAGTTTACACACACAGTCTCTCATACATGCACACTATCATTCCCCATTCCTTCGTACACACACTGTGTCTCCCAGAATCAGGGAATCCTGGTACGGAAGCACACAAGTTAATCAGGGGATCCTTCTCCCCCACTTCTCCAACCTCAGTGCAGAGAGTGCCCATGAGGTAAAACCTTTTCCCAGATGGAGCGTCCCATTTCCTCCTGCTCTTTCTCAAATGCTTCTCCAGGAATGAATTTCTAATCCTGATTCATTGCTAATTTTCCCAATTGCTGTGAGAGTTACAGCTACATAAGAATCCTCCTCATTGTCTACAGTTCAGCCTTCAACATGATTATTCCCTCAAGACTGATGAACAAACTTAGTGATCTCGGATTAAGCCCCACTCTCTGCAACTGGATCTTCAGTTTCCTGACCCACAGGCCACTGGGGACAATATTTCATCCTCACTAACACTCAATGCCCCCCAGAGGTGAGTACATACTCCCCTAATGTACTCACTGTATCCCCATAACTGCGTCGCTAAATACCAGACTCATGCCATTTCCAAGTTCGCTGATGACACCACCATAGTTGGTCGAATCTCAGATAGTGATGAAACAGACCACAGACGGGAGGTGGAAGACCTGTCTGTATGAGGAAACTGTATTTGTGAACCCTCCAATAGACAGGAGAGGGAAGAGGAGTAATGGCGAGAGGTGGAGGGGATTGTGAGGGGGGAAGAGAGGGAGAGGGAGAGGGATGGGGAAAGATAGGAAGGGTACAGTGAGGGGGAGAGAGAGGGGCAGTGAGAGGTGGGACTGTGAGGGGTAGAGGGAGAGGTCAGTGAGGGAGGGGACAGTGAGGAGTAGAGGCAGGGAACAGATGGGGAGATGGATTAGACACTTTGGGAATGGGGAGAGGGCACTGTTTGAGTTTAAGGAGGGAGTGGTGATGGTGTGAATGGGAGGGAATGGGTATGGTGTGAATGAATGACTGATGATTTATTGTCACTGATACTGTCCAATGAACAACCTGATAAATACAGGGAAAGTATCAACAGACACCACAATCCAGTGCCATCTGGATACTTCCAAAATTGAAAAGATAATGTTGAAAGAATGTCCATCTTCGCTCCCCCACCTCCAATATTTCACCGCATCTGCCAGCGTTGGCAGAAAGAAGACGATAAAAAGAAAGAAGGTAAAAAGGGTAAGGAACGAAGGGAGGAAGCTGCCGCCTGGAGGGTACAGGCCCAGGAGCCCAAACGCTGCCTACCTTGCTGGTGTCATCATCCTGGATATCCGGGGGGCTACTGGGTTTGGGAGGGAGATGTGATGGTGTGAATGGGAGAAGGTGGTGATGGTGTGAATGGGGACTGCTGGGTTTGGGGAGAGAGTGGTGATGATGTGAATGGGGACTGCTGGGTTTGGGGAGGGAATGGTGATGGTGTGAGTGGGGACTGCTGGGCCTGGGGAGGGAGTGGTGATGGTGTGAATGGGGACTGCTGGGTCTGGGGAGGGAGTGGTGATGGTGTGAATGGGAGAAGATGGTGATGGTGTGAAAGGGAGTTCCCAGACTGAGATGTTGGCCAGGGAACACTGGGCTGTGTTGAATTGGCAGGCTCAGGGTCTGAACGTTGGTGTTCTGCAGTCACCCAGGCTGTGTTTCATCTCCCCAGCATTGAGGGGAGCCACACTGTGAGCAGGAAATTCCTCCAACAGTCTCATCCCAGGTGATTCATAATCGATGTAATATTGCCACCATCTGGCAGTGAGCGGTACTGCGGGGAACAGAGGGCGCGGAGATTGCTGAATAGTGATGTTATATGTGGTACAGCACCGCCACCGGCTGGTGAGAATCGGTACTGCGGCCAAATATCATTGAATGACAGAACACAAAGATCTGCGATGCCGGAAATCTGAAACAAAAACAGAAATTGCTGGAGAAACTCAGTGGGTTTGGCACGATCAGTGGAGAGAGAAACAGAGATCAGGATGGTGGCGGACCCCGGAGACCATCTGCTCCGTCCCCTTTGCCTTGTTTCCTTCCTTCTCAGCTTTAGTTTTCTTTAATCTACTTCTATAGAAGAGGACAGCACAGGAACAGGCCCTTCGGCCCACCGTGTCTGTGCTGACCAGGATGCCATTCTAAACTAATCCCGTCTTCCTGCACATGGTCTCCCTGTATTCCCTGCTGTCGGTGGGTTTGTAAAAAAAAGTCAGTGTCAAGTCGGTCGTCATTCATGGAGTTGGAGAGGTCCAGGAAGGGGAGGGAGGTGTCAGAGATGGTCCAGGTAAATTTAAGGTCAGGGTGGAATGTGTTGGTGAAGTTGATGAATTGCTCAACCTCCTAAGGGGAGCATGAGGTGGCGCCAATGCAGTCATCAATGTAGCAGAGGAAGAGGTGGGGAGTGTGCAGGTGTAATTAAGGAAGATCGATTGTTCTATGTAGCCCATAAAGAGACAGGCAGAGCTGGGCCCCATTATCTCCATTAACGATGACTGACTTGACACTGACATTTTTTACAAACCCACCAACTCCCACAGTTACCTGGATTACACCTCTTCCCACCCTACCTCTTGCAAAAATGCCATTCCGTATTCCCAATTCCTCCGTCTCCGCTGTATCTGCTCCCAGGAGGACCAGTTCCACCACAGAACACACCAGAGGGCCTTCTTCTTTAGAGACCGCAATTTCCCTTCCCACGTGGTTAAAGATGTTCTCCAACACATCTCATCCACATCACACCCCCGCCCTCAGACTCCACCCCTCCAACCGTAACAAGGATAGAACACCTCTGGTGCTCACCTTCCACCCTACCAATCTTTGCATAAACCAAATCATCCACCGACATTTCCGCCACCTCCAAAAAGACCCCACCACCAGGGATATATTTCGCTCCCCATCCTTTTCTGCCTTGCGCAAAGACCGTTCCCTCCGTGACTAACTGGTCAGGTCCATGCCCCCCTACATCCCACCCTCCCATCCTGGCACCTTTCCCTGCCACCGCAGGAAATGCAAAACCTGCGCCCACACCTCCTCCCTCACCTCTATCAAAGGCCCTAAAGGAGCCTTCCACATCCATCAAAGTTTTACCTGCGCATCCACTAATATCATTTATTGCATCCGTTGCTCCCGATACGGTCTCCTCTACATTGGGGAGACTGGACGCCTCCTAGCAGAGCGCTTTAGGGAACATCTCCGGGACACCCGCACCAATCAACCACATCGCCCTGTGGCCCAACATTTCAACTCCACCTCCCACTCTGCCGAGGACTTGGAGGTCCTGGGCCTCCTTCACCGCCGCTCCCTCACCACCAGACGCCTGGAGGAAGAATGCCTCATCTTCTGCCTCGGAACACTTCAACCCTAGGGCATCAATGTGGACTCCAACAGTTTCCTCACTTCCCTTTCCCCCATCTCACCCTAGTTCCAAACTTCCAGCTCAGCACTGTCCCCATGACTTGTCCTAACTTCCTATCTTCTTTTCCACCTATCCACTCCACCCTCATCACCTTCATCCCCTCCCCCACTCACCTATTGTACTCCATGCTACTTTCTCCCCACCCCCACCCTCCTCTAGCTTACCTCTCCACACTTCAGGCTCACTGCCTTTATTCCTGATGAAGGGCTTCGATTTTGCTGCTCATCGGATGCTGCCTGAACTGCTGTGCTCTTCCAGCACCACTAATCCAAAATCTGGTTTAGTGCAGTCATTGTTTTTACCCAGATATGTAGAACTTGACATGTTTTCTCATGATGTGACCAAGAGGCAGCGTGTGGCTGTGAAATAGGAAGGAGCTAAGGACAAATCTTTGGCAGATTCCTGAGGGAACAGTGTAGGAATGGGAAGAGAATCCACTGCAGGTGAATCTCTGGCTCTGACTGGGTGGGTAAGAATGGAACCAGGTGAGAGGAGTTCATTGCAGCTGGTCGTGAAATGATTGACTGTGTTCCTGAATATAATCTGAGGTCAAGGCCCTTAAACCAGACACACCTACACAGTGTCAGTAACATCAATGTAAACTTTATTTGTGACACACTTGAAACATACTCAGCAACATGTCACAGCAGGAAGGGAACATTGTACAGCACTCCCTCCCTGAGACAGTCTGACCCAACAGGGTACAGTGATCACAATGACTGTCCCTGTCCCGGGAGCTACACCAACCCCAAGGTTTCTTCTGTGGGGGACTCACTGTCATCTCCTCCAGGTTAGTCCCAAGCAGCGCCGTGACGCGGGACTCCGTGCTCTACGGCCTGTTCCCCGGGACGCACACTGAGACGAACATCAACTGTGCCTGGAGGATCATCAACTCGGTGAAGGACGCTCTCTGGGTGGTCCGAAATCTGCTGATCTTCCAGCTGAAGGAGTTGACCCTGACTGAGTGTTGCAGACTGGCACTTTCCAAGGTCCAGGACTACGTGTTGAGGGTCGCGCTGAAGCTTGGGGCAACTGCTGCCAAGGCGCGGTGGGGAAAGACCACCGTGTAACATCTGCCTGCCTAAAGAAGAACAGAGGGCCCACGTAGTCATTTGGGCTCTGCTGACGCCTCAGCTAAATATATGGGCATATGATTGAAAAGTGTACAGACCTGTACATAAAAATGATAAATTCTGATCTCTGTATGTAAATGTTTACGTAGGTATGGCATGACCAACTGTACAGACCATCAAATTATTTTATGAATAAAGTATATTTTTGAAATAAAAAAAATGCGGACGTGTACAGCGACCTTGAGAAGCTGAAGCGGTTTCTAAATGTTTGTTTAGAAGATCAAACAAAAAAGCAATCTGGAACTACCTTCTTCACTGTAAAAGAGAAAGTCTATCCATTTACAAAGATCGAAAGAGCTGCTACAAATCAGAGAGCATTGTGTTGGCCGAGCAAAGCAGGTTGGTTTTGAAGAAGTGGAAAGTGAGGACATTGAAGAGCTGCTTGAGTCCCCCTGTGAAGACCACGCTGCAGCTGATCTACAACAGCTTTATGCTGAGGGGGAAGTGGAAGCTGAAGATGAAGAAGATGAAGTCGAGGGTGCAGCAAGATGAGAGCTTTCGATTTCTCCTTTTGTCTTCTACCCTGAGGCAAATTGAGAGGCAGCTGCAGCTGTTAGACGACAATGACTACAACACAGAATGCAGGAGGATAACAGGTTGTTCAATAAGATATTGTCTGGCACCCTTGAACGACTTCTTCAAGACAGAAGAGGAAGGGAAAAGCAGCAAAACCTTTTTAAATCAACTGCCAGAAGTCAATCAACCACAACCATCCACTTAGAGTTATAGAGTCATCGAGATGGACAGCATAGAAACAGACCCTCCAATCCAACCCTCCATACTGAACAGATATCCCAACCCAATCTAGTCCCACCTACCAGCACCCGGCTGATATCCCTCCAAACCCTTCCTATTCATACAGGTAAAAACAATGCCTGCAGATGCTGGGAACCAGATTCTGGATTAGAGTGGTGCTGAGAAACAAAACAGTTCAGGCAGCAGCCGAGGAGCAGGAACATCGACGTTTCAGGCAAAAGCTTGGATGCTGCCTGAACTGCTGTGCTTTTCCACCCCCACCCCTTCCTATTCATATATCCATCCAGATGCCTTTTAAATGTTGCAATTGTACCAGCCTCCACCACTTCCTCATTCCATACACGTACCACCCTCTGCGTGAAAATGTTGCCCCAAAGGTCTCTTTTATATCTTGCCCTTCTCACCCTAAACCTATGCCCTCTAGTTTTGGACTCCCCGACCGCAGGGAAAAGATTTTGTCTATTTATCCTATCCATGCCCCTCATGATTTTGTAAACCTCTATAAGGTCACCCCTCAGCCTCCGACACTCCAGGGAAAAGAGCCCCAGCCTGTTCAGCCTCTCCCCACAGCTCAAACCCTCCAACCCTTCTGCAAACTCAACTGCACTGGACGGTGTGAGGATGATGATGACCCCCGTCCCTGCATTAACAATAGCTTTCAATGTAATGTGATAAATTTACTTTTGTTTCATTAATAAATATGACTTAAAGTTGCATTCAGGCTGTGCTGTAATTTGTGTAGATGTTTGGGTGATTTTTGGGTGAGCGTGAGTGATATTTTTTGCTTGTCTGCTCTGACCCCACTTTTCCCATAGGCCCCATTATTTCCATGAAGCAATTTTCTGTGAAGCGAGCTTTCGCTGGAATGCAATGACGGCATTGTAGGAGAACTACCTCTACTTGGAAATGACCTGGATAACTAGACTTTAAAAAGCCACGTAACTCACTGAAACCTCACACACTCCAGAAGAAAATATCAGCATCAAGAAGCAGGGAGATCAGGAGCAGGAAGGACAGCCTCAACTCTAGTTTGACCAGCTTCAGTTGGAGTAATATTGGACCCTCTTAGTGCTGTAATGCAGGTCAACATCATCTTGTCTGTGTAAGGATTGTCTTTGGTTTATTGGGATCGAGTCAAACTCAAATGTTTGTTTGTTTACTTGATATGCTACTGTACAGGACTGAACTGCATTTGTGACAATGTATATGTACAAAGACGTTTTAATGAATAAACTGCATTTTTGAAATATAAAAAATCTTGTGCTCCTAAAGCAGATTGTAAACCAGTGTGAGGCATTTAATAACTGTAAAGGTATTTGGAGAATTAGAGGGAAAAGTGGTTCCATATGCATATAATATATATGTGTGTGTGCTCAGGCAGCATTCAAGGAGCAGGAGAATCGACGTTTCGAACATAAGCCTGAAGAACGGCTCATGCCCGAAACGTCGATTCTCCTGCTCCTTGGATGCTGCCTGACCTGCTGCGCTTTTCCAGCAACACATTTTTCAGCTCTGATCTCCAGCATCTGCAGTCCTCACTTTCTCCTATATATTATATATATGTGTATGTACCTATCTCGTGATTCGACAATAATAAACCACATCTCATGGTAAACCATGTCCATTGTTAGTGTCAGCAAGTAAATCAGATCCACACAAACATCTACACAATTAGATGTTAATCACAGCCCAGTTTCTTTCACACAGAGGGTGGTGAGTGCTCAGAATGTGCAGCCAGAGGAGGTGGGGCTCTCAGTTTAAAGTCTCATCCATAAAGTTCTTGAGAAAAAATAACTTTTCCGTGGCACCCTTAATCTTGTATGTGATTTCTCCTGAAGTCATTAATCTGATTGAACACAGATCTGCAAAGCTCCAGTTAAACAAAGGGAAGATTTATTAATTTTGTTGAGGGTCAGGTAAAACTGGTTTTAAAAAGTTTCACAGGCCAAGATTGTAAGTTGCTTTTATTCGCATTCACATCAAATCCTGAAAAGTGTTTCAAATCAGAGTGAAGTTCAAACTTTACTTCTTGTGTAGCTGGGCATTCTCTCTGCCAATCAGGAGGCAGCTGAAGAAAAGAGGGGCGGAGCGTGTCCTTTTAAGGGATATATGCAGATGAGCAGTGCAGGCTGTTCTGTCCCTCAGCATCTCCATACTACCCCAGACCTCCAGCCCACTCTGTTCTGCCTCACAGCTGCTCCTCACTGATCCCGGCCACCAGCCCACTGTGTTCTGCCTCACAGCTGTTCCTCACGTATCCAGGCCTCCAGCCCACTCTGTTCTGGCTCACAGCTGCTCCTCATGTATCCAGTCCTCCAGCTCACTCTGTTCTGCCTGAGATCTGCTTCTCATGTATCCAATTCTGTATGATAGCTTCTGGTAGCTGTCATCCAAAACTTCACAGTAACTAGTGGAGTAGCACAGGGATCAATGCTGGGGTCACAATTATTTACAATATACGAATGACTCAGCTGAGGAAAGTGAATGCATGGAAGTGGGTGGGGAGGGAAATATATCCCTGGTGGTTGGGTCCGTTTGGAGGTGGTGGAAATGTCGTCGGATGATGCAGTTCATGCGAAGGTTGGTAGGGTGGAAGGTGAACACCAGAGGGGTTCTGTCCTTGTTACGGTTGGAGGGGTAAGGTTTGAGGGCGGAGGTGCGGGATGTTAATGAGATGCGTTGGAGGGCATCTTTAACCTCCCATGCAAGGACTGCACAAAACACTACATAGGAAAAACAGGAAGACAGCTAACGGTCCGCGTCCATGAACACCAACTAGCCACGAAACGACATGACCAGCTATCCTTAGTAGCCACACACACAGATGACAAGCAACATGAGTTCGACTGGGACAACACTACTATTGTAGGACAAGCCAATGATTATTAATAAAAGCAAATTACTGCGGATGCTGGAATCTGAAACTAAAAGAGAAAATGCTGGAAAATCTCAGCAGGTCTGACAGCAACTGTAAGGAGAGAAAAGAGCTGATGTTTCGAGTCTAACGGACCCTTTGTCAAAGCTAAAAAAAATGGGAGAAATAGGATGGTATTTATACTAGGCTGAGAGAAGGTATTTATACTCGACTGGAAGTAAGCAAGTAAATCAGAGACATATAAAAATGATATTTACATTTGAATCACGGGCCTGTTTCTTTAACAGAAGAGAAGGGTGTTGAATGTACATCCAGAAAAGGTGGTGCTCTCAGTTTAATGTCACATCCAAACAGCGTTGAGAAATATTGACTTGTTCCTGGCACCTTTCATCTTAACGGTGAGGTCTCCTGAAGTGATTGATTTGCATGGTGGAACACAGAGGGGGTGAGATTGCAAAGCTGCAGTTTCACAAAAGAAGATTTGCTCAATTTGTAGGGATTAGGAAAAAGTGATTTCAAAATATCTTTCAAGTTTCACCAGCAAAGCTTAACAATTGCTTTCATTCGCGTTCATCTTACATTCTAAACAGTGTTTGATATCAGAGTGCTTCAGGTGTCTGAGACATTTATGAGGCGTTGTTTTGGTGAAAGAGGAGACAGTGTGAAAGGGGCAGGGAAGGGGCGGAGCAATTACATTTCAGGGAGAAATGCAAATTAGCGCAGCTTCTCTGTGCGCCAATTGTGTGTAGTATTCAGCGAAACATGAACATTTCCGGATGTTCTTTGATCCTGGTGAGAAATTGCGCTGTTGTGCAGACAGGGAACCTCAGGCAGGTGAATTTTCGATTTTCGAAAATGCAGTTAGTATGAGTGTAAGAGCGATGGGCTGTTATTGGGTTTGAGCGAGTGAGATTGTTAAGCATACTTACCTGGCAGGGGAGATACCATGATCACCAAGGTGGTTCTCCCAGGACGAGGCTATCCCATTGCACTTCGGGTGTGCTGACGCCTGCGATGTCCCCAAATGCGGGATACTCGACTGCAAAGTTTGTGGTAGTGGGGGACTGCGTTCGCGCTCTCCCCTGGTTTACAAACAAAAAGCAGATTCATCAACAGAGGGCTCTCATCTCTGTGCTTCACACAGCTTTCTATATACCACGCATTTTCAATTCAGTTTCACCTCAGTCGACAGATATGCTGCACGTCTTACACCATCCTCTCTGATGTTCAGCTCTGTCTACTTATTCTTCTAATCATACAAGTTTACAGTATTGGAAGCAGGCTGTTCGGCCCAAACGATTTATCAGAGAGATTATAAAAATTGCCAGCATCAATGTGCGTAGCATCAAATCGGCTACGCGATGTGTTTTTACGATAGCTTCCTGGTCAACGTTACAGCCGACATCCTGTTTCTGCAGACGTGTGGGATACCGCACCTCAGCAGCTACAGGAGATGGTCGAGCTTGTGGGCCCATGGGCCGTCAGTTTGGTCGGTGAGGGGGGTGGGGGGGGGGTGGTGGCGGGTAACAATAGCCGCGCCTCTGGGCAAAGGGGGAGAAAATACACCAAATCCCACCCTCACCCTGATGACCACCTTTATGTGTGGCTGCATCAAGCTGTGCGTGGATCTCCGGTACGCAGACACCAAGTGTCACTATGTACTGAGGTTCTACCTCTGTTCTCCATCTTGTCAGCAGTCCCGTTGTGTATGCTCCCTGCACAGAGGAGTCGGGTGGTAACAATCCAGATGTACAACCCTCACGTCCCAGCAGCAGATGTCCTGACCTTCTTGAGAAGATACGTCCAGGTCGAGGGAGAGAGCACCGATGTGGTCGATCCTTTCGGGATCTGGACCAGCAAACGACAGGTCAGGGTAACCCTGAGGATCGATGTCAATGGGAACATCTTCCACCCACCCCCCAGCTTTGCCATCGGAGGGAGCAGAGGTTACCTGACATACGCAGGGCAGCTGAAAGAGTGCCGAACCTGCGGGAGGTCAGGCCACATGGCGGCGGATTGTAAGGTGACCGTCTGCCGAAACTGCAAGCAGGAAGGCCAACCGACCAAGGAATGTAAGGAGGCCAAGAAGTGTAATCTGTGCGGAGAGGCGGGCCACATGTACAAGGCCTGCCCAAGACGAGGAGCCGCCACCTACGCACAGATGGCCGGAGGTGGCAACACGAGCCGTGGACTGACTAAGACCAGCGCGGTACCACAAAACAGCATGGGAACGGTGTCTGGAGGCTGTAGCGGAGCAGACGGCAGACAGCGGGGAGATGCAGCAGCTGATCCAAGCTCCTTCAAGACAGACGGAGAAAATGGAAGAGGAGGGATCAAAGGAGGCAGAGGATTGGATTACCGTCAAAAACAGTAAGAGGAAACCGCTCAAGGGCCCCAAAGCCACTCAAGTGAAGGGGGAACCGACATGACGAAGATACAGGCAGCTCTTCTGACAGTGAGGACGGGCGCAAGGAGGGTCGCCACCAGAGGAAGAGACAGAGCGCCATGAGGAAAAAGGAGGGTAACACCGCCCAAGCAGGAAAAGACGATCCCTCTGAGGGGATGGGTAAAGGCCTCCCCCTAACCGGTGAGAACCAAGAGGTAACCACCGGCCAGAGCTCCAGGTAACTGGGAGCAGCGGTCCTGTGACAGCCCCACTGTCAGATAGAGAACTGGACCCTGGGCCAACCCGAAGACACCAGAGCGGGGAAATGGCTCCAGCATGGAGCCGGACAGCTACCTCAGCCCTGGGAAGGTCCAGCAGTTTGCCGTCACTACGGGGATGCACACAGCTACCCCAGAGGGACAAGACCAGCAGCAAATGGACACTGTTAACCTTGTAAACTGTTAAAATGGGGTTTAACATTGCCAGCATCAATGGGCGTAGCATCAAATCGATTACGCGATGTGTTTCTACGATGGCCTTCCTGGCCAGTGTTAAAGCCGACCTCCTGTTTCTGCAGGAGTGTGGGATACTGCACCTCAGCAGCTACAGGAGATGGTCGAGCTTGTGGGCCCATGGGCAGTCAGTTTGGTCAGGGGGTAACGATAGCTGCGCCTCCGGCCTGGGTATCCTGTTGCGAGGAGGCAACTTCACCATCTCCGAGGTTAAGGAGGTGGTGGCCGGGCGACTCCTCGTCGCCGACGTTATGTACAGGAATGCTCCCCTGAGACTGATCAATGTGTACGCCCCAGTGGGTAAGAGGGAATGGTTGGCCGTCCTGCAGCAGCTTCCACTGTTGCTGGCTATGTCCAGGCCGGTCATTCTGGCCGGAGACTTCAACTGTATCATTGATGCAGATGGACGATCCAGCGGGGGGGGGGGGGACAGTAAACTGGACGCCACGTCCAGAGCCCTGATGGACACGGTAGAAGCTGCCAAGCTGCACGACGTATTCAGCACCCCTGCAGACGGAGCGCAGCGTAGATACACCTGGTCACGGGCAGACGGGTCTATCCGCTCAAGGATAGATTACCTGTTTGTGCCCCGAATGCTCTCGGTCAGATCCATTGACGTCAAGCCGGTGTTCTTCTCTGACCACTGCCTCCTGCTGGCCGACTGTCACCTACAGGATGAGCAGCGGGTGGGTAAGGGAACGTGGAAGCTGAACACAAAGCTGTTGACCCTGGGAAACATTGAGGAGCTCAAGAGGGACTACGCAGGTTGGAGAACTGTGAAGCCCCTCTTTGAGTCCCCAGCGGACTGGTGGGAAACAGTAAAATGGAACATCAAGAGCTTCTTCATCCTCAAAGGTGTTCAGGAGGCGAGAGAGAGGTGGGGAAAACTGTCCCAGCTCCAGGAAAGTATGCAGAACCTGCTCCTGCTGCAGACGCTGGGGGTCGATGTCACGGAAGACCTCAAGGAGGTGAAGGGCCAGCAAGCCTCGCTCTTTGCCACGGAGGCCTCCAAGATAATCTTCCGGTCCTGGGTCCGCACGGTGGAGCATGACGAGATGTGCTCACGTTTCTTCTTCCAGAAGGTGCACAAAGAGAGCTCTGTGCTCAGCAGCCTGAAGGAAGAAGACGGCTCGATAACGTCATCTCAGGCTGACGTCATGAGGATCAGTAAATCCTTCTATGCCAGTCTCTATGACGCGAAGCTGAGCAACAGCGCGGCCTCCCAGTCGTTCCTGTCCTCTATCACGGAGGTCGTAGACGACAGAACACGGTAGAGGCTGGACCAGCCGCTATCTCTGGACGAGCTGACCAAGGCCCTCGAGTCCTTCGAAAAGAATAAAACTCCCAGAAGCGACGGCTTACCGGTCGAGCTCTATCCTCTCTGTGGGACTTGATTGATCAGGACCTGCTGGAGGTGTATGTCAGTATGCTTTGGGCAGGTACCATGAGTGAATCCATGAGGGAAGGCATCATCACCCTCATCTACAAGTGGAAGGGGGAGTGGGAGGAACTCAGAAATTGGAGACCAATCACACTGTTAAATGCAGATTACAAAATTCTGTCAAAGGTAATCACTAACCGGGTCAGGTCTGCTCTGGGGTCGGATATTCACCCTGACCAAACCTGTGCTGTACCGGGCAGGAAGATCGCTGAGAGTCTCGCACTCCTCAGGGATACGATCGCCTACGTGCAGGACAGAGGGTTGGACGCCTGCCTGATCAGCCTGGACCAGGAGAAAGCCTTTGACAGGATATCACACAGGTATATGAGAGATGTTCTCTCCAAAATGGGCTTTGGGGAGGGAATCTGCAATTGGATCAGACTGCTCTACACCAACATTGTCAGTGCAGTTTCAATCAATGGGTGGGAATCAGATAGCTTCCCAGTCAGATCTGGAGTCAGGCAGGGCTGCCCTCTCTCTCCTGCCTTGTTTGTGTGCTGCATAGAGCCATTTGCTGTATCCATCATGAAGGAAGCGGACCTGAGAGGGGTGACTATTCCTGGCAGCGGAGGCCTGCAGGTTAAGGCCTCCCTGTACATGGATGACGTCGCCGTTATCTGCTCGGATCCGCTGTCCGTGCGCAGACTCATGTGCATTTGTGACCAGTTCGAACGGACCTCGGGGGCCAAGGTAAACCAAGGCAAGAGCGAGGCCATGCTCTTCGGGAACTGGGCCGACCAATCCTCGATCCCCTTCACCGTCAGGACCGACCACCTGAAGGTGCTGGGTATTTGGTTCGGGGGTGCTGGGCCGTGCACCAAGTCTTGGGAGGAGCGTATCAGTAAAGTGAGGCAGAAACTGGGCAGATGGAAGCTTCGGTCGCTCTCCATCGCGGGAAAAAACCTGGTCATCAGGTGTGAGACACTGTCATTGCTATTGTATGTGGCACAGGTCTGGCCTATTCCCAGAACCTGTGCCGCTGCAGTCACCCGGGCCATCTTCCAGTTTATATGGAGATCAAAGATGGACTGGGTCCGAAGGGACTCGCTGTACAAAGATCTGGGCAACAGGGGAGAAAATACACCCAATGCCACCCTCACCCTGATGGCCACATTTGTGTGTGGCTGCATCAAGCTGTGCGTGGACCCCCGGTACGCAAACACCAAGTGTCACTACGTACTGAGGTTCTACCTTTCCCCGGTGTTGTGAAGGATGGGCCTGGCCTCGCTGTCGCGGAACGCTCCGAGTAGTTGGACCATTCCGTATCACCTGTCCTTCGTGGAGAAGTTTATGAGGAAAAGCACCTTTGACCACAAGTCCATCAGGAAGTGGTCAGCACGTAGTGTCCTTGAGACCCTTCGGGAAAAGGAGAGGGCGGATCCTGTCGAGTGGTTCCCTGAGCAGACTGTCAAAGCCATTTAGCAGAATGCCTCATTGCCAGAACTTTCCAACAAGCACCAAGACATGGCTTGGCTGGTGGTGAGAAGGGCTCTGCCTGTGAGATCCTTTATGCACGCCCGGACTCTCAGCCGCACCGCACGCTGCCCTCGAAGCGGCTGCGGGGGGAGAGAAACTGTCACACACCTCCTTCTGGAATGTGCCTATGCAGAGGAGGTCTGGAGAGGAATGCAGTGGTGTTTGCCGAGGTTCGTCCCAAGCAACGCCGTGACGCGGGACTCCGTGCTCTACAGCCTGTTCCCCGGGACGCACACCGAGACGAATATCAACTGCGCCTGGAGGATCATCAACTCGGTGAAGGACGCTATCTGGGCGGTCCGAAACCTGTTGATCTTCCAGCTGAAGAAGTTGACCCTGACTGAGTGTTGCAGACTGGCACATTCCAAGGTCCAGGACTACGTGTTGAGGGACGCACTGAAGCTTGGGGCAGCTGCCACCAAGGCGCGGTGGGGAAAGACCACCGTGTAACATCTGCCTGCCTAAGAAGAACAGGGGGCCCACATAGTCATTTGGGCTCTGCTGACACATCAGCTCAAAATGTAACCATACCGACCTATAAATAGGAATGATTACTCTGTTTCGGTATGCAAAGAAATGGAATGTTTACTTATGTACGGCATGTCCAGTTGTATAGATCAAAGTATTTATGAATAAAGTATATTTTTGAAATAAAAAAAAAGAAGCCAGCATAAAGATCCACCAAGAGCAGGTCAGCACAACCAAACGATCCTCCAACGTCCAATCACGATCCAGCGATGGTCTCCAGCAGCTCTGACGACTCGCAACACGATCCCCTTGGGTTCTACCCCACCAGCACACGTCCGCAGCTTCGAACCTGCAGTCATTTTGATTGTGTATTAGAGTATGTTGGGATGTCAACAGCTGCCAATGTCTCTATGCCTTTTAAATAAAAAGTAAAGATTCCTTGACTCTTTTGAACTCAAAATAAAGTTCCTTCAACTCTGAAAATAATTAATTATTTTCCTTCAATTGTGTCCCCACCAAACAGTCTTGGGGTAGGGACAACAAGGGGTCAAAATGCAGAGTAAAGTTTCCCCTACTCATTCGTGTTCAAAGGTGAACGAAAAATCAAAACCACTCACCTTCATCCCAATCAAACTCTCTTAGACCACAGACATTAGGGTCTAAAATTGAGAGGAAACATTTACTCATTGGAACTGAAAATAACTTCAACAAAGTTCCGTGACACGAAAGCACCGACACCATCGAACACGCCTGGCAAAGGAACAAGGGGTTAAATGAAAGTCCTTTTGGTTTTTTCAATGAGTCAAAAATGTCTCTAGGATTTCTACACAAGAGGCAAAACACTTGTCCCCATCTAGGCTGACTTCCTCAGGTCCATCTATACTCCACTACCCTTTTGCAGCTCATGCTTTGCACGTTCTGACTGTAGAACACATGGCTGATAGGTCAATATCTAATCGGCTGCCTGTATCCTTGATTACTCATGTGAATCCTGGCTTTCAAGTGTGATATTTACCCTCTTAAATATACCTCAGGCTGCATTCTGGGAATACCATGCTGGTGGATGTGACTTCAAAGGACCTAACAGTCATTTCTTAAAGAAGCCCACCTAGGGAAACCATATGTTGCCTAGTTCCTCCTTAAAAGTTAGGCAACTCCAACCCGAAGTTATGAATGAATTTGCCCAGGTGTCCCACAATACCAAAGCACTCAAATCAATACTAAGACAAGTAGGTACCAATCCAAAACAGTCCCAACTTTATTAGGAAACAAGTTAAACATGCTGTCTCTAATTTTATCTGGTCCCTTAAGTTACAATACTTCCCAAGTCTCTTCGCAGATTTATGGAGCTGCTCTCTCTGTGGCTCTGTCTCTGGGTCTAGGAAGTTACTTTCTCTCTTCCTCTGGATGGTCAGCTGGTCTCTGCCTCTTGCCACGCTGCTCTCCTCTGAAGGCTGCCAGAAGATTCAGAGAGCAGTCTGCAGGCATTTTATGTTTTTTTTTAGGGTTTTCTAGATCTTTCTATAGTCTGGCCAATTGGAGACTCCCTTAATAGTTTGAAACAGTGTCAGTCATTTGGGTGGCTTGCTACTGTTTGTTTCTTTGTGTAGCAGGCCCTGGTGCCTTTCTGTCTGAGCCCTCCTTCGTTTAGGTTGCTGGGGTACATCTGTCCAGGATAACCATTCTCTTTTATATTGTGTTAATAATTAGCACTTGACAGCTGTATCTTCACTGTGTCTGGTGTGTGGAATTTGTGATTAGAGTTTTACTTAGCCAATGTACCCATTGCTGTTTGGCCGAGTAAGCGATCTATCAGTGTTTTAGCAGGCAGTAGGCTGCTACACATTCATGTAATGTGGGTGTTGCTCGCTATACCAGCATGCATTGCCCTTCCCAAGTTGCCCTTGAGAAGTTGGAGGTGAGTTGGTTCTTGAATAGGTGTAGGGTATGTTTTGTAGGTAGGCCTATGATACTGTCAGGGAAGGAATTACAGAATTTTGACCCAGTGGCACTGAATACACAATGATATATTTCCAAATCAGATTGATGAATATCTTGGGAGGGATCTTTCAGGAGGTGGTGTTCCCATATATCTGCTGCCGTGTCCGAGATGGAAATGGTCATGAATTTGGAAAGTTCTAAGGAGGTTTGAATATCTACAATGCAACTTAGAGGTGACACACACTACTGCTACTTGCATCCGTGATGGGGGACTGAATGTTTATGGAAGTGAGGGCAATCAGCGCCTGAGATGAACCTTAACCCCTTTTTCCTGAGAGGACGTTGAACTCTTTTTACCCTAGGGGACTCTAAATTGTTTTTACCTTGACGAGTCTAACCCATTTTTAACTCTGGGACTCTAACCCAAATCTAACCGTGGGACTGTAAGCCTGATTCAACCCTGAGACTCTAACCCAGATTCAACCCTGGAATTCTAACCCAGATTCACCCCTGGGACACTAACCCAGAGTTAACCATGGGACTCGAACCCTGGTTTAACTGTGGAGACTCGAACCCCGATTCATCCCTGGGATTCTAACCCAGATTTAACCCTTTTCAAAACCTTTTTAAAACCCAGCTTCATGCAAAGTGACTCGTTGGTGTGCAAGTGTGTGAGTTACCTCAAAGATTCCATCACCACAGAGTCCTAGGAGATGAGGGATCAACTGAGTGGTAGGTTTAGTCAGTGAGATCAAGGTGAAGTTTACCTTGTGGGCCCATCCATCTCACGCAAACAACACTCAGACAATTCCTTGTTCGGTCCACCTGGAAGCTCCGTGTATGTTGCAATCCCACCGCTGCCACCACATGTTACGTTCTTTTCTCGAGGTTTCGCACGTGAGATACAATTCACACACACCAACTTCTGCAAATAGTTAAAGTTTGTTGAAGCATGTATGAGCTAGGTGACCCCCTTTGGCCCTCCTCACCGGCATGCGAGGTTGAGTCAAAGTGAGGCCCTGAACAAAGAAAACACATTCCCAATTCTCGGAGATAATGCAAATGCTAATGCCCTAATCCTGGGCAATCGTTATGCAGATGATTTCCTGACTCAGCGATTCCCCAAGGCCATGCAGGTGCAACATACCTCTGGCCAGAAAGCATTTCTGAATGGAAGAGAGTGAATTGATAGTTTAACTTGACAATAGCAGGGGAGTAAGATCAAATGACTGTCTCATTGGAGTTGGAGTTAGTCACATTCCTTCATGTCTGTCGTCCCCACCCATAGACAGTGCAGTGTCACCCTTTAATATTACATGAAGGTCCAGACAGATAATACAATTTAATCTTTTAACATTACAAGGATGATGTGTTGCCTGGAGGGGAATATGCAGATGTGGTGTTCCCAAGTATCTGCTGTCCTTATGTTCCTGAAGTAAGTGATCATGGGTTTTGAAGATGCTGCCTAAGGGTTTTGAATGAATTTCTGCAGTGTATCTGGTAGATAGTATGCACTGCTGCTACTGAGCATTGGTGGTGGAGTGAGTAGATACTTGGGGGTGCAGTGTCAATCAAGTAAGCTGCTTTGTCCTGGTTGGTATCAAGCTTCTTGCGTGTTGCTGGAGCTTTACCCATCCAGGCAAGTAGAGAGAATTCCATCACACCCTGACTTGTCTCTTGTAGATGGTGAATAGGCTTCGGGGAGTCAGGAAGTGAGTTATTCGCCACAGTAGTGTTAAATCCTGACCTGCTCTTATTGCCAATGTGCCTACATGGTACGTCCAGTTGAGATTCGGGTCAATGGTATCCCCAAGGATGTTGATTGGCGATTCAGTGATGGCAAAATGATTGAATGCCAAGGGGTGGTGATTAGATTGCTTCTTATTAGAGATGGTCATTGCCTGGCATTTTTTGAAGCATGAATGTTACTTGCCATTTGTCAGCCGAAGCCTGGATATTGTCCAGATCTTGTTATATTTGAACATGGATTCCTGCAGTATCCGAGGAGCCATGAATGGTGTTAAACATTGTACAGTCATTCACAAACACATCCACTTCTGAACTTATGATGGAGGGAATGTCTTTGATGTAGGAACTGAAGATAGTTGGACCTAGGACACCATCCTGAGAAACTTCTGCAAAGGTTTCCTGGAGCTGAGATGACTACCCTCCAAAAACCACAACCATTTTCATATGTGCTGAATATGTCTCCAACCAGCAGAGAGCTTACCCCGATAGCCATTAATTCCATTGACTAAGTGGTAGGTTTAGATAGTGAGATCAAGGTGAGGGCCCATCCGTCTCACGCAAACAACACTCAGATGATCCCTTATTCAGTCCACTTGAAAGCTAGGGCTCCTTTATGCCACATTCAGGTCCCTCTGTTAAATCTAGCTGTTTCTTTTGCATTTCCTGACCTTGATGCAACCTCATGCCCCCATTCTCAATCCCATTTCCCATCCCACTCTGAAGAATATTCCAGCCTTTTGTGTCTGCCATTGGGATTGATGAGAATATCCAATATCCGACAAACCATTTAGATGTTTCAGTTTTTCTGGATGGTTGCACTCAGTCAATACCAGTATCATTCTTGCAATAGTTTTGCACGATTGCTTGTCTAGCTGCCATTTTAATAACATCATCTTCTCCCAGTCTGTCAGCAGCAGGGAGAATGGGGAATTCTCAGCAGCTGGTGACAGTCTGGGTGTCTGGACAGAGACAGCCGGTCTCTGTCTTTCTCAACTCAGATTTATGTTTGATATATTTCAAGAGGAAGCAGCGAGGAAGAGGAGGTAGGACATGCTCTTTTCAGAAACTCTGCACAGTTTATGAAAGTCATTCAGAGGTGCCAGTTGCTCATTTTGTAACCCATTGTTTGGTATTTGCAGGATAAGTGAGGAGCGTAATGTATTGTCATTAGCAGATGGTGCCCTGTCGCTTGGAAAATTCACCAGCCCTTTACAATACACAGTGTGGAGAGAAATGATTGATGTCAATAAACCCGGCAAATCTCAAATAGTTTTAATTGCCCTGATTTATTATTGATGTATTTGATGAGTGAATTAGATTAAACCTGAGACAAATCTTGTTGGGCTGAATAATTGCTGAGGATCCCAGTTAAAAATGGAATTAAAGTGCTGCTCAGACACAGGATCCCCTTCTAAAAACCATCACCTTCATCTCCTCCGCTGAAAATATCAGCTCCGGGACCTGAGAGCCCTGACTGTTTGTAATTCAGTGGAAAGCAGCTGGGAAATGGTGGTACTTATACTGATACCAGGGATTGAAAGGAATGAATGGATAAGTGCAGACAATGCTCAGAGATATATAGACAGAGTGAGAAAAAGAAAAGTGAGAAAGAAAATTAAACAGACAAAAACACAACAGTTCATAGCAAGACAGCAAGAAGAAAAAGCTGATATCATCATCATCAGTGTCCCTTCGAAAGTGATGGTGACTCTTATCTACTCTCAGTGTGAGTCTGTAGGTGGCAAATCAGACCAATGTAACTCCCACAGCCTCAGTAAAGCTGATAATGGGGTGACAAAGTGAGTGAAAATGGGTTGACCGTGCTGAAAACAAACCATGTCATGTGTAAAGGACAGGGAGGGAGGAATTCAGGCTGTAAAAAGTATTGAATTTCATACTGAGCCTGAGGCTGTCATGTGCCCAAGTGGAAAATGAGGTGCTGTTCCTCCAGCTTACACTGAGCCTGGCTGAAGCACCGTAGCAGGCCTGAGACAGGGATGTTGGCCAGGGGACACGGTTGGGGGAGGTGTTGATGTGGCAGGCAACTGGAAACTCAGAGGGCATTTTGGCAGACTGAACAATACCTTTCCGCAAACGGTCATCCAGTCTGTGTTGCATCTCCCCAAAATAGAGGAGACGACATTGTGAGCAGTAAGTTCCTACAAGTCCCAATTGTACTGCAATAGTCTAATCCCGGTTGAAGAATAATCGGTGCAACATTACCACCTTCTGGCAATGAACGCTCAATGTCAGAAAAAAACTGAAACCAAAACAGAGATTGCTGAAGAAAATCAATGGGTTTGGCACGATCAGTGGAGGCAGAATCAGAGATCAGGATGATGGTGGTGTAATAGCTCGCGCAGAGTAGCTTAATTGAGGGCATTCTCTGACAGATTATTCCATGTTACTAACAGCACAACACATCCATGTTGACATTTCTGTTTCACATGAGCCACCTCCAACCTCTACTCATCAAACCCCATCAACACCTCCGTCACGAGATTATCCAGTTTCTTAGGAAATACAGTGAAGCTATTCCCCTCACTGACTCCATGTGGCAGCGAGTCCCACATTTCCACCAGCTCTGGGAAAATGTGGTGCCCATTGAAGTGAAGGAGACTCAGTTTCGTGGACAACTCATGTCCCCTCAGGTCCAACCGCCTGCTCCCTCTCTGAAAGACGAGATACAATCTGAGGGAGAATTGCTGCTGTGTGTCCGGTTTGATTGAAAACCTTGGGGTTGAATGTCTCCAGGGGGCGATGTTGGGGGGAATTCCCTGGACTGTCCACCATATTTCGTGGGAACCAGCAGCGAGCCTGGAGAAATGGTGGAAACGCCGCCGACAGGATTCCCACTGGTCTCCCGCCCAAGCTGCAGCCAATTCTGGGCCTGCCCTTTCGGAAGGATGTCAAGGCCAAAGGGATGGTGCAAGGGGAGTTTTCGCAGAATGGGACCAGGGATGAGGCTCTTCAGTTCTGTGCAGTGACTCCCAAAGTGAGGATTGAGAGGATCCTGGTGGATTGTAAGGGAGCGGTGAGGAGGTGCTGGGCAATATGTTTCAGCTTGTGTTTCCCACAAAGTCAAACACAACTTGGCTATCCATGCATGGGCTGCTTTGGGACTGAAGGATATCAAGGAGAGTAGCAGGCTGCCAGTCACTCCCCGGACAAAATCCCCACCCCCTCCCATCCTTTCTCTGCCCACCGCGGCACTCCCAACTCTGATGATAGTGCTCCATTAACAAGATTATGTTGTCCTTTTTTTTCCAGAGAGGTTGTAAAAGATACAGACTCCAAAAAATCTAAGTTGAAGGGTTTTTGAGCCAATGTGAGTATGGCTAACAGATACTGCCTCAGGGAAAAGCCTTTTAAGTTTTGAAACATAAAACACTTGCACAATGAAAGGCTTGTGGCCAATTATCCCAGCTCAGGTTTTCTCTAGTTTGATCTGCTTTTTGGCAGACTGGCCATTCACTGAAAACGTAGATACACCTGGTCACGGGCAGACGGGTCTATCCGCTCAAGGATAAATTACCTGTTTGTGTCCCGAACGCTCTCGGTCAGATCCACCGACGTCAAGTCGGTGTTCTTCTCTGACCACTGCCTCCTGCTGGCCGACTGTCACCTACAGGACGAGCAGCGGGCGGGTAAGGGAACGTGGAAGCTGAACACATAGCTGTTGACCCCAGGAAACATTGAGGAACTCAAGAGGGACTACGCAGGTTGGAGAACCGTGAAGCCCCTCTGTGTGTCTCCAGCGGACTGGTGGGAAACAGTAAAAGGGAACATCAAGAGGTTCTTCATCCTCAAAGGTATTCAGGAGGCGAGAGAGAGGTGGGGAAAACTGTCCCAGCTCCAGGAAAGTATGCAGAACTTGCTCCTGCTGCAGACGCTGGGGGTCGATGTCACGGAGGACCTCAAGGTGGTGAAGGGCTAGCAAGCCTCGCTCTTTGCCTCAGAGGCTTCCAAGATAATCTTCCTGTCCAGGGTCCACTCGGTGCAGCAGGACGAGACGTGCTCACGTTTCTTCTTCCAGAAGGTGCACAAAGTGAGCTCTGTGCTCAGCAGCCTGAAGGAAGAAGACGGCTCGATAACGTCATCTCAGGCTGACGTCATGACAATCAGTAAATCCTTCTATGCCAGTCTGTATGACGCGAAGCCGACTGACAGCGCGGCCTCCCAGTCATTCTTGTCCTGTATCACGGAGGTCTTAGATGACAGAACACGCGAGATGCTGGACCAGCCGCTATCTCTGGACGAGCTGACCAAGGCATTTGTGACCAGTTCGAGCCAAGGTAAACTGAGGCAAGAGCGAGGCCATGCCCTTCGGGAACTGGGCCGACCAATCCTCGATCCCCTTCACCGTCAGGACCGACCACCTGAAGGTGCTGGGTATTTAGTTCGGGGGGGCTGGGGCATGCGCCAAGTCTTGGGAGGGGCATATCAGTAAAGTGAGGCAGAAACTGGGCAGATGGAAGCTGCAGTCGCTCTTCATCGCGGGAGAAAACCTGGTCATCAGGTGTGAGGCACTGTCATTGCTGTTGTACGTGGCACAGGTCTGGCCCATTCCCAGAACCTGTGCCGCTGCAGTCACCCGGGCCATCTTCCAGTTTATATGGAGGTCAAAGATGGACCGGGTCCGAATGGACTCGCTGTACAAAGATCTGGGCAACAGGGGAAAAAATACACCCAATGCCACCCTCACCCTGATGGCCACCTTTGTGTGTGGCTGCATCAAGCTGTGCATGGATCCCCGGTACGCAAACACCAAGTGTCACTACGTACTGAGGTTCTACCTGTCCCCGGTGTTGCGAAGGATGGGCCTGGCCTCGCTGCCGCGGAACGCTCCAAGTAGTTGGACAGTTCCGTATCACCTGTCCTTCGTGGAGAAGTTTATGAAGAAAAACACCTTTGACCACAAGTCCATCAGGAAATGGTCAGCACGTAGTGTCCTTGAGACCCTTCGGTAAAAGGAGAGGGCAGATCCTATCCAACGGTTCCCTGAGCAGACTGTCAAAGCCATTTGGCAGAATGCCTTATTGCCAGAACTTTCCAACAAGCACCAAGACATGGCTTGGCTGGTGGTGAGAAGGGCTCTGCCTGTGAGATCCTTTATGCACGCCCGGACTCTCAGCCGCACCGCACGCTGCCCTTGAAGCAGCTCCGGGGGGAAGAGACTGTCACACACCTCCTTCTGGAATGTGCCTATGCAGAGGAAGTCTGGAGAGGAATGCAGTGGTGTTTGTCGAGGTTCGTCCTGAGCAGCGCCGTGACGCGGGACTCCGTGCTTTACGGCCTGTTCCCCGGGATGCACACTGAGACAAACATCAACTGTGCCTGGAGGATCATCAACTCGGTGAAGGACGCTCTCTGGGTGGTCCGAAACCTGTTGATCTTCCAGCTGAAGGAGTTGACCCCGACTGAGTGTTGCAGACTGGCACATTCCAAGGTCCAGGACTACGTGTTGAGGGACGCGCTGTAGCTTGGGGCAGCTGCCGCCAAGGCGCGGTGGGGAAAGACCACCGTGTAACATCTGCCTGTCTAAAGAAGATCAGGGGGCCCATGCAGTCATTTGGGCTCTGCTGACACCTCAGCTAAATATATGGGCATATGATTGAAAAATGTACAGACCTGTATAGAAAAATGATAAAGTCTGATCTCTGTATGTAAATGTTTACATATGTATGGCATGACCAACTGTACAGACCATCGAATTATTTTATGAATAAAGTATATTTTTGAAATAAAAAGAAAGTCAGGTAGATTTTTTGAAGCCACTGGACCCAAGAGAAGCAGGTCCATGCTGGCCCTCTCTCTGTCTCTGACTTCTCTTCTGTAAGATCCTGTGTTAGATTTTACCTTTTGTGCCAAGAGACTGTTGCACATTTTGGAAACAGCATCATTAAATTGGGATAATCTGTTGGGTTTTCGGATAGGTTAAGCTATTTACGAGTTTTGAGAAGATTTGTTGCTCAGGTTGAGGTTCTAGATGTAGGTTTGCTTGCTGAGCTCAGCAAGTAAATCTATATCTGGGTTGTTATCCTGCATTCTGTTCTCTTTTATTTGTGTTTCATTCAGTAATCTTGTAAATAAATTGTTTTGTTTCAAACAAAGTGGTTTGACCAGCTACATTCCTCCTGGAATATCCACGTTACACCTGCTTAAAACAACTGGCAAAGTTAGTGTCTGGGCTATTTTCTTCAAATGTTTTGAGGGGGTCTAACCTGGTCCATAACACAGTCGATGTTTCCTCTCATTGTTTGGCTTCAGTGATTCTTTGTTACTGCTCGAACACTGTTTATTCGTCATTCTGCTCTGGGGATTGTCTCCACCTCTCACAGTGGTTGGGATAGAGACAAGAATTCCTTGAGGATTGTAGTGAATGTTTTGAGGAACTGACTGAGCTGAACGTATTCATGAAGTCACACAGTTATATGACCCTTAGTTCTGATACATCCGTGCTGACCACACATCCAAGTCTGACGCATTCCCATTTAGCCCATATCCCTCTAACCCCTTTCTATTCACACACCCATCCAGATACCATTTAAATGTAATTGTTTCCAACACTTCCTCCACCAGTTTGTTCCATGCACTCATCTCAGTTTATGTATTAACCCTCCGGTCGTGTTTAAATCTATCCTGTCTCACCTAAAGCCTATGCCCTCTAATTTGGACTCCCTTACTGTTGGAAAAAAAACCTCAGCTGTTCACCCTATTCACACCCCTCATGAGTTTATAATCTTCTCTTTCTCCAGCTACAGACTGAGAAACAAATCATGAACCAAGGAGTCCCTGCCGTTTGGAATAATCTTCCCTGCCCACCTCCCTGGGTTTCCTTCCTCACCAGAGATCAGAGGTTTCACTGGTCTCCCCCCCAGAGTGAAAGCTCTTGTTCATTACACACCCCCCGCCCCGGGACTTGAACCATCCTCCTTTCCCTGCCCCCAGGATGGAGGCTGGTACCTCCCAGGCCGTTTTCCGGAAGGGAGGGTGAAACCCCCGGCTGCAGGCCCGGGGCTGCCCATTCTGCAGGCTCTGTGACGTCACAGAGAGAGAGTTTCCGGAACCTCCCGCTTCCCACCGCCGCTGAGCCGCTCCAAATGTGACCAAGTGAGGTCCAGAATAATGACACACCGCGCACGCGCAACTCCGTGTGAGCGCGCTGGACCTTTCAGTGCAGGTGATAGAGGACATTCCAAAATCCGAGGAATGATGGGTATAACTGCGGCCATTGTAAAGCGGACAGTGGTGTTGATTATACATTTGTTGTGATATTATAGAGATAAATATTTATGTTCATGGAAAAAGGGAGTCCCACACATTGTAACAATTACAGCAGAGTCCCATGCATAGTAACAAATAGAGCCGGAACAACTGCCGCAGTTAGTTAATATCCCAAAAATGTTCCGATCTGAGGAATATTTTCTGTGACGAACTATCATGATCACATTCTCATAGATATTCCCGAGCAAGTATTCTACATCGGCTGGTCATTCACTACAGAATGCAGTTATTATCAGTAAGGTCTTCAGTTATTGCCATTTCCAATTACCATTAAGAAGATGAATTTGAAATCATTTCAGAGCTATATTCCATTTGGACTGTAGATTTTCCCAGTGATTTGAACACCACTACAGTGGGCAGTTAAAATGAACCACATTGCTGTGGCTGTGCAGAGACCTGGAGGTCATTGTGAGATTGGAATGGCAGGTTTCCTTTCTGAAAGGAAGTCAGAAGTGCTGAGTGTGAACGTGGATCTCAGACAGCAGAGAGAAAGCTTGACCAAGAGTTTAGATAGTCCTATTCGTCTGGAGTTCTTCACTAATCTGGTTATCCTGCAGTTTGAACAACATTTCTTGCCCAGGTTGTCGACAGGAGTTTCTGGAAATAAACTTCAGTGTAAATTGGGCCACCGTGAATCTGGCCAAGGAAGCTCGAAAATTAAATCCGATTGCACATGAGAAGGAAAGCCAACATTACTGTGAGGAATATCAGGAAGAACTGAAGCTGTTTTGTGAACTGACAAGGTATTGATCAATGTGATTTGTGTAGTTTCAGGGAACCACAGAGAGCACTACTTCATACCAATTGAAGAAGCTGTTGAGGGGGAATCTAAGATGGCGGCGATCTGAGAAGTTCACACTGTAGAGCTTCGCATCGCAGCAGGAGCAGGACGGTCCTTAAACCCACCCAACCCAGGTCATCAGGGTTTCTTGGGGTGTTGGAAAGATTGTAGAGCCCCAAGAAACATTTAAAAATTGACTTACCTGTATTTTCAGCTGTCCAGAAATGCCGAAAAAGGGAGGAGGAGCATCTGAGGCCGGGTCTGCAGCTCAGCCTGCAGCAGCCTCGGAGCCAATTACTCTCCAGGACCTGGTGAACCAGCTCTCAAAATCTCGCGAGATATTGGGGAAACAGCTTGAAGAGAAGCTGGCTCCAGTCTCTCTCACATGCTGCAGAAGCATGAGCAGAACCTGGGAGAGCTGCAGAAGAGGATGGATGAGGTGGAGTACAGGGTCACTGTGGTGGAAGGTGATGCCAGTTCATTCAAGGAAGAGATCCAAGCCCTGAAGATGAAAGTTCGTAATTTGCATGACAAGTGGATGATCTTGAAAACAGGGTAAGGAGAAAAATCATTTGGATGATCGGTCTGCCTGAGGGCAAGGAAGGTGAGCAGCCTGTGGAATTTGTTGAAGATTGGCTTCCGAAGTTCCTTGACTTGGAGAGGTTTGAAGATAGAGAGGGCTCACTGTGTCGCAGCATGGAGGTCGGGTCTGGGTCAATGCCCTCGTCCTTTCCTGGTGTGGTTCCATCATTACCGAGATAAGGAGAGAGTCATGGAGGCTTCCAGACTCCAGGGGAAGGATCCAAAGCCCGTAATTTATGAGGGCTCTAAGGTCATGATTTTTCAGGACTTTTCAGCAGCGGTGATCCAGAAATGAAAATCATATGATGGTGTCAAGAGAAGATTGAAGGAGCTTGGGATTCAGGACTCCCTGAGATATCCGGCAGTGTTTTGGATCACCTTAGATGGATTCATGCATCTCTTTGACATATTGGAGAAGGCAAGAGATTTTTGTGGACAAACTAACCTAATGTAAACAATTGTAGTATGTATAAATATTGTTGGTTGGGTATGCGTTTATCATTCTGTAAAAGAAATGGAGGAAATTCAGTGGAGCTTTGTTTTTCTCCCTTTTTTCCCTCTATTGATAATAATTTGGTTCACACTATGTCTGGCGGTGGTTAAGATGTACATTTTAAATTTCTAAGTTAGGACATACCCCTTTTTTTATAAAAGAATTTTTTTTATTCATATTGATATTCTGTGGGGTGTTTATTCTTTTTAGCTTGTGCTTGCAATGCAGCTCTAGCTGGGAGAAATGAAGGTCGTTGAGATGGTTAGATGCCTATTTATGGGCAGTTCAGGACGGGTAGTTGCCCCCTCTGGGCAGGGGGTGAGTTCCCCTACTCAGCGCTATTGGCGCTTTATGTGTTGGTTTGTTTTCTGGTTTTTGGTGTTTTTTATTTTTAATAATCTTGTATGTTTGTTAAATGTAGTGGTTTTAGTTTATGTAGTTTTTATATTTGGTGGACCATATGACATTAAGGCTCAGCAATTTGTGGTTCGGGTTCCTCCTCTCTGGAATTTAAATGTAACTGTAGAAGATTATGGCTAATGGTTTGAATAAATGGTGTATCTGGAATATCAAGGGAAGTCACTCACCAATTAAGAGGAAGAATATACTCTTGAGTCTCAGCAATGAGAAGGTGGATATTGCTTGTTACAGGAGACACATTTGGATGACAAGGAGCATCTGAAATTACAGCAGAATGACTTTGACCAAGTTTATTTTTCATCATTTAATACCAGAAGTAGGGGAGTGGCTATACTGGTTAGGAAAAATCTCTCATTTAAATTGTTGGAATGTGTTAAAGACACATTCTGGAGGTTTAAATTCTTAAAGCCTTGATAAATGGGGAAGAATATGGCATCTTAAATGTTTATTGTCCCCCAGCTCATCCTCTTAAATTCTTGGTAGATGCTTTTTCTAAACTGATAAGTCTCAAGTCTCGGCACATCATTATAGGGGGATATTTTAACTGCCTCATGGACCCCACAGTAGACAGGTTGCCTAAAGGTCCCTCGATACCCTCTGCACAAACTAAACAGTTATTGGGTCTGTGTGGGGAATTAGGGTTGGTGGACGTCTAGAGGTGTCCCCACCCTACAGGTAGGGATTTCACGTTTTTCTCCAATCCGCATAGATGTCACATGAGGATTGATTTTTTTCTGACCCCTGCGGTAACCCTGGATCTAGTGACATCCTGTACGATTGGTAATATTGCCATCTCTGATCATGCTCCAGTGTACCTCATGGTTAAGATTAAGGATGTTACAGTGGATTCAAGGTACTGGCGAATGGACCCCTTTATTCTCATGGACAGCAAGTTTGTGGAGTATTTCTCTCGGGAATTTCAGGCATTCCTAGACATCAACATAGGCCCGGTTGATAGCTCATCTGTTCTCTGGGAAACTGCCAAAGCTTATGTCAGGGGGTTAGTTATTTCATATTCCACCAGTAGGAAGCAGCAGAAGGGTGAGCAGCAACGTCTCCTTGAAGCACGGTTGAAGGCAGCCGAGAAGGCCTATTTTGACAGACCTTCGTTGGTCAAACTACAGAGGATTACGGCACTGTGGTCTGCACTAAATTCTATGCTCACGCAGACGGCAAAGAAGGAGCTGGCTTTTGCAAAGCAAAGGTTATACGAGCATAGTGACAAGCCAGGCAAATACTTACATACCTTACCAGAAAGAGATGTACCCCACAAACCATTATAGCGATTAGGGAAGGGTCTGGGAACCTAACATGTGATTGTAAAAAGATTAATGTTGCGTTCCAGAGATTCTACTCTAAGTTATATCAGTCTGAGAATTGTGAGGAGAGGCAGGCCAAAATGGAATCTTTTTTTTTAGAGATCTGAAGCTCCTGGGTGTGACTCCCGAACACCAGTCCTTTCTCAATGCCCCATTATCAGAGCAAGAAGTGCAGGAAGCTGTGAGGCAGCTTCAGAGTGGAAAGGCGCCCGGTCCTGATGGACTTCCCAGTGAATTCTATAAGTATGCTGTCAGGCCCGATGCTGAATATGTTTAATGATTCATACAGTCATGATTGTCTCCCACCATCTCTGAGAGAGGCCAATATTTCAGTTCTCCTTAAAAAAGGGAAGGATCCGGAAGACTGTGCTTCACACAGGCCCATCTCGTTCTATTATTAAAGAGGATCAGATGGGCTTCATAAAGGGTCACAGATCCTCCAATAATGTTAGGAGGCTGCTTAACGTAATTCAGGCAGCAGTCAGTACAGGGATTGGTGATTTCTTTAGATGCAGAGAAGGCATTTGACCGAGTTGAGTGGCCGTACCTTTTCTATACTCTAGACCGGTTTGGTCTGGGCGAAGTTTTCATACGATGGGTAAAGGTTCTCTACAGTGTCCCTCTCGCTGCGGTCATTACCAACGGGGTACGATCAAGCAACTTTAATATTTCTCGGGGCAGCGGCAGGGCTGTTCCCTTTCCCCGTTACTGTTTACGTTGGTGATTGAACCGTTGGCAGAGGCCATTCGTGGGGATCTCAATATATCAGCTCCAGAAGTGGGGTCAAAATTACATAAGATCTCGCTGTATATAGATGATGTTCTAATTTTCTTGACAAATCCAGAAGTCTCAGTGCTTTGCCTGACACAATGCATTCACGCTTTTTGCACTTTTCCAGAGTATAAGATTAATTTTGCTAAATCATAGGCTATGCCTATGGGCGGTCTTACGAAAGAGTTGGCTCTTGAGAGTGACTATAGATTCCCATTTAGGTGGTCACAGGGGGTTTTGTGTATTTGGGCATATTCATTACTCCAGTTCTGGATTGGCTGTTCAAAGCCAATTTTACTCAGTTATTTGAAAAATATTAAACAAGATCTCCAAAGATGGGAGGCACTTCCAGTCTCATGGTTGGGTCAGATAGCGCTTATTAAGATGAATATTCTCCCTTGTTTGCTATACCCTATACCGATGCTCCCCCTGATTTTCAATAAACAAACACTCAGGAGACTGGTTGGTTCAGTTCCTTTATCTGGCACCGTAAACGGCCCCTCATTAAATTAGCCAAACTGCAGTTGCCTCACAGATTGGGGGAAGTAGACCTTCCGGACATTAAAAATTATCAATTAAGCTCGCTTTTGGCCTACGTGAGTGATTGAGTTTGTGGGGACCCTCTTTCAATATAGCTAGATATCGAAGTCTCCCAGGTAAGATGCCCCCTTACCAGTTTGCTGTTTTTGGACAAGGTGAGGACAGTTAGGGAATATTGCCATAACCCAATAGTCATCAATACTGTTAAAGCATGGAGGGCAATTCGGCAGAGGGAAGGTAATATTGGTATAACATCTTTGTTTACCCCTTTAGTGGGTATGCCGGGTTTTCAACCAGGTATGATAGATTCAGGATTTAAACGTTGGGCAGCTAGGGGTATATCTTGCATGGGTGATTTATTTGAGGGAGATGTAATGATGTCCTTCGATCAGTTAGTACAGAAGTATGAGTTACCTAATAGAGACCTCTTTCATTTGTTTCAAGTTAGGGGTTTTATTCATAAAAAGACCACACTTTTGACTGATCCCTACAAATCTGACCTAGAAAGAGGGGAACTAAGGGCCAAGACTACACTCTCTGTCAGTACTCTATATCACCAATTGGGGGGTGCCACCTCAGATGAGTCTGATCGACTCTGCACAATGTGGGAAAGAGAGCTGGGTGTTGAAGTTTCTTCAGAGACATGGGAGGATATTTGGAAGAATGCAAGGAAGATATCAATTTGCAATAGGACCCATGCTTTACAGTTAAAGATTCTCCAAGGGTCCACTTAGCCCCAGACTGTTTGTCAAAATTTAAACCAGGGGTATCTTCAGCATGTCCCAAGTGTAAGGTCTGTACGGGTACTCTTACCCATTGTCTTTGGTCTTGTGACAGGCTTCAAACATATTGGAGCGCTGTGGTGGGTGAAATGGAGAGGATTTTAGGTGTAGGGGTGGAGAAGGACCCATTTCTCTCCTTTTGGGCTTACCCCTTGTATTTCCTGCAGACTCACATAAGAAAAAAACTTTTCAATATTCTTACGTTCTGTGCAAGGAAGAATATCTTGCTAGGTTGGATATCAGAAAACTCCCCAGGCCTGTCGGGCTGGCGGAAGATTGTTATGGAGCATATTCCCCTGGATTTTCTCACCAATATGGTACACCACAAAACTGAGAATTTTTACAAGACACGGCAACCCTTTTTGGAATACCTGGACACAGATTTATCTGCCACACTAACAAGGGCTTTTATATAGCCGTAACGATTGTGTTTCATGAGTCCAACATCCAGGGAGGAGGAACTGTGAATGTATGAGTGTTTTGTTTGGCTGGACTGAGTTATTACTATTTATTTGTTTGTTGTTAGGTATTTATTTATTTAGTTAAATCGCTAGTTTAGGTTTTTATTTAATTTTATACTTCTGTATATATGTTTATACATTCGTATAGGAAGGTGGGTTGGGGAATGTTTTTATTATTTGGGTTTAGTTTTGTACTATTTTTGTACTGTTTTGAGTTGCATTTGTTATAATATTTAAAAATCTATTTTTTCTTAATAAAAGTAAATTATAAAAAAAAAGAAGCTGTTGAAATCTGCAAAGTAAATGAAAACAAATTACATCCCCTGATTATTTCATCACATTTTCACAGTCAGGAATTCCAAATATGTGACCGTTCTTTCCCTGTAATTGGGTCAAAATCCGGAAATCCTTCCCTGACCGGAAGTGGTTCTGGAAGGAAACTCTCGGGATGTATAATTCAGCCAGAAATACTTGTCAAACCAGTGACACAAATATGCTCTTAATGATAAAAAAAAAGACAAAGGTCATGCACCAAATGCATCTTCTAAAAACCTATCAGCTCAAACTGCCAGATCCCCAAACTTCACCAGGACAGGAGCAGTTGCTTTCATTGCCCAGGCATTTGAGTCTAGGAAATGGGACGGCATGGTGAACTTGTGCATGATGTTGGTGAGGTCTCTGCTGGAGTACTTTCGTCCTGCTATAGGATGGTTATTATTACATTGGAGAGGTTTTAGTCAAGATTTACCAAGATGTTATCAGAAATGGGGGCTTTAAGTTATAATAATAGACTGGATAGGCTGGAACGTTTTTCAGTGGCGTGCAGGAGGTTGAGAGGTGACCTTTTCGAGGTTTATAAAATCATGAGGGGCATCGATGAGGGGAGTAGCCACGGTCTTTCCTATTATGTGTTTTTTTTTAGTCCAGCCAATTGACTGTGATACAAAATGGAATGCTCGAAAAATGAAATAAAAATAGAAATCGCTGGACAAACTCAGCAGGTCTGGCAGCGTCTGTGGAAAGAAATCAGAGTTAACATTTCAGGTCCAATGACCCTTCTTCAGAACTCTATGGTTATGACTTTCACAATCCAGCTCCAAGCTGCAGCTGTGGTAACAGTGAAAGCTCCAATTCCATATCCTGGAATCTCAGCCTGTTCTTGTTCCACCAGCTACTGCTAAATGGAAGAAGGATTTGCAAGTTGTTTCTCAAGCTTCTTGGACGAGATATGAGCACAACTTCCTTCGTCATCAATTCCGCAAGTGCGACTTGAATCAGGGACAAGGACATTTCCAATGGATCACAAAGTCTCCACTTCCCCTGGATAGTTCCAGTGAGTCCGTTTCCATTTCAACATCTTAATCCCAAATGAAAAATTATTGGTGCATCATAACATCCTCTGGCGGTGAGCGGTACTGCGGGGAACAGGGAGCGCGGAGATTTCTGAACCGCGATGTTATAGGTGGTACAGGACCGCCACCGTCTGGGGGTAAATGGTACTGCAGCCAAATATAATTCTGGGGCAATCACAGCGAATACTGCAGATGGCTCGGCCACAAAACTAAAATGCTGCGTATGCTAGACATCGGTGACAAAAATCATAAAAAATCTTCAGCGGACTAGGCAGCATCTTTGGAGACCGTAGCAGACCCACGGGTAATACTTTGAGTCTGTTGTGAGTCTTCCGGGTGAGTTCAGGAAGTTCTGAACAATCACCTGATGAAGGAGCGACGCTCAGAAAGCTAGTGTGTTTCCAAATAAACCTGTTGGACTATAACCGAGTGTTGTGTGATTTTTAACTTTGTACACCCCAATCCAACACCGACATCTCCAAATCCGAAACAACACTGTTTGAGGCTCAATGCAGCAACAGCATCGCCAAATGTCGAAAACCGGTAATACCCGGGAAATCACATGTGTTGTCCATCGCAACCACCAGATGGCGATAAAGGTCCATGGAAAACATCAACAAACATTGACAGACTTATCCAGAAACAACATCAGTGAAATCTTGAAAAAAATCCTGAGATCGCCTTTGAGGTAATAAATAAATTTAAATGCATAATGGAATAACAAAGCAAGCAGAGAAGGGCGTGGTTTGGAGTGGGGATCAGGGGTTTTGAAATTAGAAACAAAAGCAGAAATTGCTGGAAAAGCTCAGCAGGTTCTGCAGTGTCTGTTCTGAGGAAGGGTCACTGGACCCAAAGTGTAAACTCTGATTCCTCTCCACAGCTGCTACCAGAGCTGCTGAGTTATTCCACAGTTCTTGTTTTTGTTTCTGATCTACATCATCCGCAATGAAATTGGTGGTGAGATTGTGGTTTTAGATTCACTCATGTCTTTGCACCGTGTTTGACAAACCTCAGGCTCACTGGCCTCTGGTTTCCTGATTTCTAATTCCCTTCTTCCTTGAATTGAGGTGTTACATTCCAGAAATGCCTATCAACTGGAATCTTTGGAAAGTTTGAGAAGATTCACAAACATTGCCTCCACCATCTCTGCAGGCACTGCATTGATGGCCTTGGGAGGGGGGGTATCCTACCTTGAAGACTTGACAAACTTCACTTCTCAAGGGCTTCACTACACCTTTTTCCCAGTGTTTGGAATACAGAACGAAGAACAAAGTAAAGTTACAGCCCAGGAACAGGCCCTTCGGCCCTCCAAGCCTGAGCCAATCCAAATCCACTCTCTAAACCTATCACCCAATTCCTAAGGATCTGTATCCCTCTGCTCCCCACTAACTCACGCATCTGTCCAGATGCACCTTAAATGACTTTACTGTGCCTGCCCTACTACCTCTGCTGGCAATGCATTCTAGGCACCAACCACCCTCTGTGTAAAGTATTTTCCACGTATATTCCCCTTAAACTTTTATCCTCTCTCCTTGAATGTGTGACCTCTCATTATTGAATCCCTGACTCTGAGAAAAATCTTATTTTTATCTACCCTGTCTATACCCTTCATGATTTTGTAGACCTCAATCAGGTTCCCAGCTCTCTCAGTGTATACTCACTCTGCACGTCCCTGAATGCTCACAGCATCCCAGCCTCACCCTGCCCTTTTAGCGCTCTGCCCCCTCAGTCCCACTTTAAAGCTCCCAGTCCTGCTGCCTTGCCTTACATCTGGTGCAAGCACAGAGCCAGGCAGCTTGTCATCAGGAGTCAGTCAAGGGGCTGGACATCTTGATGTACGGTACAGTGCAGCATCAATCTCCCACTGAGAGCACGTCCCATCTGCTGGGACAGCAGATAGACTGCATGTGCCTCAGCCAAATGGCCACATCCCCAAGTCGAAGGGAAGTGGTCCTCAGTCGAGTCCAGTTCGGCTGCTGCCAGTCAGTGTGTCCCAGTTAGTGTGTCTCATGGTTAGTCAGTGCTTGGAACAGTCACAGTCAGGGGTCAATCTCAGTGCAGCCTGAGGAGTGGGCCCTGGTCAGTACTGCACACCAGGGGAATGAACATTCGGGAGGGGGGGTTATCATGGAGCCCTGTCAGTGAAGGGAGTTGGGGATTGTAGGCCGCAGCCTGGGATGTGCAAGGCACAAGAACAATGATGGGGAGGATTATTGATATGTCAAGGGAGGAGACGGTAGAGCATGGAGGACCTGGGATGCTGTGGGAGGGGGTTGATGGTCAGTCACTGCCAACATGGCCTCAATGGGGTAGGGGAGGATGCAAAGGGGCACAGAGCTGATTCCTTCTCCACCTGAACTGTCAGGATAATGGAAGACTCTCTGAGGTACAATGATGGTTTGTGTGGGTGATGTGGGTCTGGGGGAGAAGGGTACCAGGCTCATGCAGCTGCTGCCTCTCTTCAGTCTGACCAGGGGAACACTCCTCGAAATAAGGTCCCATGTCAAAGTGGCAAGATGTGTCATTCCGTGGCCCTCCTTGTCAGACACAACATTGTCTCACTCGATAGAGGAACATGTTCAGCTACTATTTCTCTGAGATGGGACTGGAGACTGTTCCCATTGCTAAGAACCTCTTCTGCTGCTATGTTCCTGATGCAGGGGCATTGCCAGTGTGACCGATGGAGCCAGCTACAGCCGGTACCATTCCTGCAGTTGCTAACATGTAACAACAGGGCAGGGAGTTACAGGAGGGACAGATGCACCAGGAAACCCTGGACCAGCAGCAACCTGCAGCAGAAGCTGACCAGCCTCCACCAGATGAAGAGGTCACTGCTGAAGGGCTCCTCGGGATACATCACAGACTGAGGAGGGTCCGAGTCTTCGTCCTCAATGCCATCTCCTCCGGATGAGTGAGGCACAGGATCAGAGCTGGATGGGGATGTCCCGGGACACTGTCACTGACCTATACCCAGCAGCTGGAGTGAGACCTGGGACCTGAAAGGAGTGGGTCACCACCCTCTCCCAGTGGCCATCATGGTAACAGCTGTGTTGGACAGTTATGTGACTGTCCCATTTCGCCCCAAAGTGAACAATGATGTGAAGCTGGGATCAAGTGGGCCCTGGGGACATAGCAGCAGGAACTTACAGAGAATGGGGAGGTGGCAGATGAATTAAACAAATGTTTTAAATCTTTCTTCTGGTCGAGAAGCAAAAAGGACCATCCCAGCAATAGACTTTTTTATTCATTCAGAGGATATGGCAGTGCTGGCTGGGCCAACATACAGCGGCTATAAAGCTGTAAACCTGGAAATGGACTGAGGACAGTAATTCAGGAAAATTGCAATTGTAACCAGGGAACACGTACTCGGCAAAGAATTGGAGCTGCAGACTGAGAAGTTTGAGTTTGATTTATTGTTGTGACAGGGACTGAGACACAGTGAAAGGTGTTGTTTTACATGCTGCACAGACAGACCACACCATATAAAGTGCACCAGGTTAGCAGAGCAGAGTGCAGAATACACTGTTATTACCACAGAGAAGGTGCAGAGAGATCAGAATTAACATTTGAGAGGTCCATGCAGAAGTCTGATAACAGCAGGGAAGAAATTGTTCTTGAATCTACTTGTAGATGTATTCAAATGTTTGTCCCTTCTGTCTGCTGGAAAAGAGTGTATCTGGGGATCTAGCGGGTCTTTGATGTTGGTTACTTTGTCAAGGCAACGTGAAGTCACAAAGAGTCAATGGATGGAAAACTGGTTTATGTGATGGCCTGGGCTGTGTTCATGACTCTCTGCAGCTTCTTGTGGTTTTGGGAATAACAGTTGCATATCACACACTTGTATCCAGATAAGATACTTTCTATGGTACATCTGTAAAAGCTGAGAGAAGCCTTATTCACTCCTTGTGGACACGCTGAATTTCTTTAGCATCCGAGGAAGTAGAGATATCCCTGCCCTTTCTTCACCGCTGTGTTGATGTGTGTGGACCAGGACAGATTGTTGGTGACCATCACTCCCAAGAACTTAATGCTCTCGACCATCTCCACCTCAGCACCATTGATGCAGTCCTGAGGCCCTGATAGAATTTACCCTTCGGTCTGAAAAGCAGGGCTGAGTGAGATAGTTAATGTATTGGAGTTTCAATTTCCTATGATTCCCCTCTTTCAGAGAAGGTTCCATCAGGTTTGAAAATAGTAAATTCAAAAGAAGGGAGGCAGAAAGCAGGAAACTGCAAGTCAGCCAACTGACCAGTTATTCAGGGGATATTGTTGGAAGCTGTTATTGAAAATGTCACAAGGTGGACTCAGAAAAGTTCAAGATAATCATACAAAGGCAAAATGTCGATTTTCCTGCTCCTCAGATGATGCCTGATCTAGAACATAGAACATAGAAAAATACAGCACAGTACAGGCCCTTCGGTCCTTGATGTTGCACCGACCGAAGCCTACCTAACCTACACTAGCACAATAACCTCCATATGCTTGTCCAATGCCCGCTTGAATGACCATAAAGAGGGAGAGTCCACCACTGATACTGGCAGGGCATTCCATAAACTCACAACCCGCTGAGTAAAGAATCTACCCTTAACATCTGTCCTGTACTAACCCCCCCTTAATTTAAAGCTGTGTCCCGTAGTAACAGCTAACTCCATACGCGGAAAAAGGTTCTCACTGTCAACCCTATCTAAACCCCTAATCATCTTGTACACCTCTATCAAATCTCCCCTAAACCTTCTTTTCTCCAATGAAAACAGCTCCAAGTGCCTCGGCCTTTCCTCATACAATCTTCCCTACCATGCCAGGCAACATCCTGGTAAACCTCCTCTGCACCCGTTCCAATGCCTCCACATCCTTCCTATAGTATGGCGACCAAAACTGCACACAATACTCCAGATAAGGCCGCACCAGAGTCTTATACAACTGCAACATGACCTCAGGACTCCGGAACTCAATTCCTCTACCAATAAAGCCCAGTAGAGGAATTGAGTTCCGGAGTCCTCTGCTGTGCTTTTCCAGCACCATTCTAATCTAGACTCTGATTTCCAGCATCTGCAGTCCTCACTTTTGCCAAGGTAGAATCGAACCCCGTTCCCTGGCACGGGGAGGCAGCACTGCTAACCATTGAGCTGTACCACCCAGAGAAGGCTCTTCAGGCTGGTCATTCAGTATATTCAAGGCCGAGACAGACAGATCAGCCATCATCTCCCTGAATGCTGAGCTGACCCAAAGGGCTGAATGACCTACTGCTGCTCCCACGTCTCATGGTCATTTAGATGGTTGTCTGGAAATGTCTATAGTTCTGGCCAATCAGGGAGACTCACCTCATAGTTTGATGTGGAGGTGCCGGTGTCAGACTGGAGTGGGGAAAATTAAAAGTCGCACAACGCCAGGTGGTGATCGTGTGAATGGGGACTGCTGGGTTTGGGGAGGGCGTGGTGATGGTGTGAGTGGGGACTGCTGGGTTTGGGGAGGGCGTGGTGATGGTGTGAATGGGGACTGCTGGGTTTGGGGAGGGCGTGGTGATGGTGTGAATGGGGACTGCTGAGTTTGGGGAGGGAGTGGTGATGGTGTGAATGGGAGAAGGTGGTGATGGTGTGAAAGGGAATTCCCAGACAGAGATGTTGGCCAGGGAACACTGGGCTGTGTTGAATTGGCAGGCAAATGGAAGCTCAGGGTGTGAACGTTGGTGTTCTGCAAACAGTCACCCAGTCTGCGTTTCATCTCCCCAGCATTGAGGGGAGCCACACTGTGAGCAGGAAATTCCTCCAACAGTCTCATCCCAGGTGATTCATCGATGTAATATTGAGCGGTACTGCAGGGAACAGAGGGCGCGGAGATTGCTGAATAGTGATGTTATATGTGGTACAGCACCGCCACCGGCTGGTGAGAATCAGTACTGCGGCCAAATATCATTGATGCCGAAAATCAAACAAAAACAGAAATTGCTGGAGAAACTCAGTGGGTTTGCCACAATCAGTGGAGAGAGAAACAGAGATCAGGATGGTGGCGGAGGACCAGCGCAGTGAGCGGGTTCCTGCCCCGGAGACCATCTGCTCCGTCCGCTTTACCTTGTTTCCTTCCTTCTCAGCTTTTGTTTTCTTTAATCTACTTCCATAGAACAGGACAGCACAGGAACAGGCCCTTCGGCCCACCGTGTCTGTGCTGACCAGGATGCCATTCTAAACTAATCCCATCTTCCTGCACATGGTCTGTCTCCCTGTATTCCCTGTCTGTTCCTTCCTTCGTGGAGAGAGCGAGCCCAGAGCAAGGGGAGATTGAGACCTTATGGGGAGCTTGGGTAAACAATTAGAGATTGTAACGCTGAAATTTGAGCTTCGTCTCTTTATTTTTCTTTTTTACAATTAAGAATTACTTTAATATTGAACTTTTAACCAGATTTCCTAATTTTCTACGTTGTACCTGAGTATCTTTGTACCGACATTGGACACTTTTCACTGTAATCCTGTAGCCCTGTACTTGAGTTATTTTTATTTCAAAAATATACTTTATTCACAAAAGTAACCTCAGAAATATACACCGGCCCTAAAGCAGTTCAGTTCTGTGCAGCAGCAAAGGGAAGGTACAAATGTTGGGTAAAAACTGAAAGAACTGTGGATGCTGTAAATCAGAAACAGAAACAGAAACAGAAATTGCTGCAAAAGCTCATGATTTGGAGATGCTGGTGTTGGATTGGGGTGTACAAAGTTAAAAATCACACAACACCAGGTTATAGTCCAACAGGATTAATTGGAAGCACACTAGCTTTCGGAGCGTCGCTCCTTCATCAGGTAGCAGCCCTGGCAGCATCTGGGAAGAGAAATCAGAGTTACCGTTTCAGGTCAGGTAAGCCTTCATCAGGACTGAATTCATTCAGAACTGGTCACTTGAGTGGAAACGTTAACTATGATTTCTCTCCACAGATGCTGCCAGACCTGCTGAGCTTTTCCAGCAATTTCTGTTTTTGAAACAAATACTGGGGTTTGACTATATCCAACAAACAAACCAAAGGCATCTCTTACACATACAAGATTATATGATATGCATTGGAGGCACTGGGGAGGGTCCGATAATTGAATGGTCTCCCGCTTACCGTCAGCAGAAAGCCCTCAGACAGTGGTCTTTCCCCACTGCCCCTTGGCAGCAGCTGCCCCAAGCTTTAGCGTGTCCCTCAGCAGGTAGTCCTGGACCTTGGAATGTGCCAGTCTGCAACACTCAGTCAGGGTCAACCTCCTTGTTCTGGAAGACCAACAGGTTTCAGTCAGACCAAAGAGGTTTTTCACCAAGTTGGTGGTCGTCCAGGTGCAGTCACAGTTGGTCTCGGTGTATGTCCCTGGGAACAGACCATAGAGCACAGAGTCCTGTGTCACAGAGCTGCTTGGGGGAAAGCTCAACAAACTCCAGTACTTGAGCGCACAAATCATTTTATAATTCTAAAAGATAATGTTTCGAGTCCAGTCAACATCCTTTAGAATGTGGCGGAGCCAGTGTTGGACTGGAGTGGGCAAAGTTAAAAATCACACAACCCCAAGTTGGACAATAACCTGGTGTTGTGTGATTTTTAACTTTGTCCTTCAGAATGGGTTCAGAAGAAGGGGGACTGGAACCGAAATGTTAACTCAGTTCCCCTCTCTCTGCCCACAGAAGCTGCCAGACCTACCGAGTTTCTCCAACAAATACTGTTTTTTTTTAAACACACCACCAGTATTTTATATGATTATGTTCATGAGACAAGTCAGGAAATTGTGCATCACAAGGAGGTGCCATGGGGAATCACAGAAAGGTTTGCTGAGAGCCTTGTCGGAAAAATGTACAGGGACAGAGAGCCTAGTTTCAAATTACTGACCTGCTGCTGAATGGGGAAGGCTGGAAAGTGCCTAAAACAAAGATGAGCTGCTGTCTCTCCAGCTGACACTGAGTTTCACTGGGACGGGTAAGAGGCCAAACACAAAAGGCCAGATGGAACTTGGGCAGGGAATTAACATGATATTAACGGGGAGGGGGGGGCTAGGGGTGTTACACATGTGGAAATCTGCAGTTTGTCACTTATGTGAGAAGCATCATGGAGAATAAATGTAGTTTATTAAATTGAAAGAAGTTTAGGCGTTGACTGTTTCACCCAGAAGGGTAATTTGGAGCACTGGATGATGAAAAGGGGGGAGGGCAGAGGGAATGTTATATATCTCCCATCCTTGTGTGAACATGGTCCTGGGAGGGGAACAGGAGTCAGTTTCTCCTGCTGAGCTTCTGTTTTTATATTTCCAGCATCTGAGGAACATTATTTCCTACATTAACAACACAATCCATTCACACAATCCCATGGTGTTCCTCACTGACACAAACAGGAATACACACTGGAGGAGTTATTGAAAGTCTGTCAATCAGGCAGCAGGATAGGGGGGCCTGGTGTTCAATTCATGAAATAAAAACACAATACTGGGGATGCTGGAGATCTGAAATAAACACAGAAAATGCTGGAAAATCAGCAGATCAGACAGCATCTTTGAAGAGAAACAGAGTTACTGTACGTGTTGGATCCGAACTGAGATTTCAGGGTGAGTCAGTCCTCAGCTCCCTCTCTCCCACACACTATTCGTGCAGTGAAGGTTTACCGAACTGATCCAGGGATGGAAGGACTGACTTATCAGGAGAGATTGAGTCGGTTAAGGTTTTATTCACTAAAGTTTCGATGAATGATGGGGAATCACATAGAAACCAAGAAAATTCGAACAGGACTGAACAGGTTAGAAACAGGAAGGATGTTCCTGATGCTGGGGGTGACCAGACCAGGGTTCATCGGTTAAGAATCAGGAATAACCTTTCATGGCGGGATGAGGAGAAATGTGTTCACCCAGAGAGTGATGGGCCTGAGGAACTCACTGCCGCAGAAAATGGGTGGGGCCGAAACATTGTGTTTTCATGAAGGAGCGACATATAGTTCATGTGGGAAAAGGGATCGAGGGATCAAGGGGATGGCTGGGTTAGGGGAGGGATCTCGATGATTAGCCATGATCACAGTGAATGGTGGAGCAGGCTCAAAGGGCTGAATAGCCTACTCCTCCTCTTCCCTTTTCATGTTTCTATGTTTCTACACGTGACCATGAAACAAGATGATGGTGAAGGCAGAGTGAAACAAAATTGTGGCGTCCCAATCCCAACCACCTCTGAAGGACTTTAGTTCCTCTCAGTGAACAGAGAGCGGTTACTGGTTTGGCTTTGGACTGGGGAAAGTAAACAGGGATATTCCACAGAGGGTGATATTAGGGACATTGTATTTTTCTGATTGTTGTGTAATATATTGCTGTATAATTACACCATTTACAGGTGGCACAAAGAGGGAAATATTGTGAACTGAGAGAGGAACAGTGAGACAGGTGACAATGCTGCTCCTTTAACAAGGTTATTCTGTCCTTGATTTCTTTTTGAAAAGGGTTGTAAAGGCAGAGGGGCCGACATGGCTCCCAGAGACTGTCTGAGCCAACAATCAGGGGAGGCCTTTCGCTTTCATTTTAAACAGTTGGACAATGAAAGGGGAGGAGCCAGTGCTCCCAGCTCAGGGATGTTTTGAGCTTGGTTTAGTTTTAGCTGGGAACCCAGAGAAGCTGCTGGAGTGAAAAGAGTTTCCATGCTTCAGCGAATGGTCCCTGGCTGATTCTCTCTCCTGTTAGAAACTGTGTTTGAATTGACCTTTTTAACCAAGGGCTGTGTTTATGGGAATGTTGCAGGAAATTGTAACAGCTTCTTTGTTAAGTTGGAAGGATATTGTGTTGGTTGGGTTTTGGAATAGTTGTTATTCTAAGTACTGTTCTTGTTTGCTTGTGTTTTATTCAATGGTAAATAAATTCTGTTTTAGTTGAAGCCACGTGATTTGATCAGCTGCACCATTCCTGGGTCTTAAACGTTAGGGTCTGGGCTACTTCTGAAAATATTTTGAGGGGGTCTGGCCTGGTCCAAAATAGATACTGTAAGAGGACAGTGACCCCTGGAATTGGGGATGGAAATGTGGGGATTGAAATTGAATGGAGGGAACTGTGAATTGATACATTTAGATGGAGAGATCAGGAGAGGCGATATGAAATAAAGGATACAATTTTAAAGGGGGCACAGGTGGAGCTGGAAATATATGTGCAGAATCTGTTGTTGGTGGCAGAACAGTTTGAGAATGGGGTGACAAAGACTTCTAGGAACCGGAGTTTAATAAACAGAGACAGTGGGGACACAACAGGGAGACGATGATGAACCTTTATAAAACACTGCCGCTCCCTCAACTCGAGGGTCAGCTCTGGAGCCCACACTGTAGGAAGGTTGTGGAGGATTCAGAAAAGAAACAGTAAAGATTGACAGGAATGGTTCCAGAGGTGACGGTCTTCAGTTCCCTGGAGAGATTGGAGAGGCTGGGACTGTTCTCCCGAGAGGGGAGAAGGGAGAGAGGAAATCAGATCGAGGTGTTCAATATCAGGAGGGAGCAGGACAGAGTGGAGAGAAAGGAACTGTTTCCATCGGCAGAAGCAGCTAGAACCACTGAACACTGAGATAACGTGAATGGCAAAGGAACTAATGACCAGAGGGAAAAAAATCAACTTTCTAACTGCAGGATGCACTAATTGAACATTTGAAAGTCTCACATCTTTAATGCCCTTCCTGAGAGTGAGCTGGAGACAGATTCAATCAGAGCTTTCCATAGTGAATGGGATCAGCAGCTGATGTGGAAATAAAGCTTCTGGAAACAGTGGGGGGGAGGGAGGAGGGGTGTGTGGATCCTGTGGGACCAGATGAGGGCCTCTTGCAGAGAGCAGACCCAGAGACAAGCCACACCTTGTTCTGTTCTGTGCTGAACCTTTCTATGGTCACCCCATCGATCACCCAGGAACCTGGTGAGCACTCCCCTCGGTGTTGAATGAAGGTTGGTGTGGGATCAAGTGTTTTGTAAGGAGGGAGACATTAGAACAGGCTTGTATCAGACACACACCGTGCTCAAAAGGCAGATGAATTCATGTCAGCTCCATAACAAGACCATCACTATAACCCCATCCTGTTAAATGGGGTTCCAGTCTTTCCCAGTTATTGAGATGCTGCTTGACAAACCCAGACATTAAACCCCTGGACAGTCCCGCTCTCTGCTGTATCAATAATTAATGATTCCCAGAGCCCCTCCCCCACATGTTCCAGTTTTTAATTCAGACAGTCTTACAGCTCAGAAGGAGGCCATTTGGCCCATCGTGTCAGTGCGAGCTGTTTAGAAAGATCTGTCCAATTATCTCATTCATCCTGCACCTTCCCTTCTAACTTATCAATAATTTATCCCATTTCCCAGTGAAAGTTCCTGTTGGATTGGCTGGATCACAGATTGATCCACACAATCCCAATCAAACACAAGGAGGGAGAGAGGGACCAGGGAACAGAGACACTGGGAGGTCACGTCAAACACAGGAGCAGAACTTCCTGGTGTTGGACATTCCTGGAGAAGTGACAGGGAATTAAACAACACCAACAAACAGCAAGATCTGATGGTGTTCTGACAAAGGCCTCACTGTTCAGATATCGAGCTGCCTGCTCTCTCTCCACAGTTACTGTCTGAGCTGCTGTGTGTTCCCAGGATTTCCTGATCTTGTTTGTGATCTGATCTTGTTGCTTTGTCTGCTGATGTCTCCTGTCTGATAAGAATCCAGGGAAACCTCCCCAGAACTTGGTAACTGGAATATTTCTCCACCCTCCTGACGGGACAGAAGTGAACTCAATGTGTGGTCAGTATCTGCTGGACATGTTCTCTCTGCAGTTGAAAATGTGTTGCTGGAAAAGCACAGCAGGTCAGGCAGCATCCAAGGAGCAGGAGATTCGACGTTTCGGGCATAAGCCCTTCTTCATGTTCTCTCTGCAGGTTTACAAAGTAGCTCTGCTGTCTGTGGGGAACATTGAGAAGTGGTTCCTGATGGGTTTGTTGAATGTGACTCTCATTCTGAATAAACTGTGATTGATCATGGTATCGGAAAGCACAGGAGGAGGCCATTCAGCCCATCACATCTGTCCCAGGTCACTGAAAGAGCCATCCAATCAGAGACAAGGAAGGATGGACAATAAACACTGTCCTTGTCAGTGGCGCCCTCTATCACAAGAATGAATTTGGAAAAGGGACAAGTTGGAGAGGATCAATATTGTAAATTACACTCTCAAGTGGAGGAGTCTGTGTATCATCTGTACACAGAGTGTGAGAGAGTGCGCCCCCTCTGTCATTATCTGGGTGGGGGTGAGATCGAGCTGGGTGTCATCAGCAGACATGTGGAACTTGACATGTTTTCTCATGATGTGACCAAGAGGCAGCGTGTGGCTGTGAAATAGGAAGGAGCCAAGGGCAGATCTTTGGCAGATTCCCGAGGGAACAGTGTAGGAATGGGAAGAGAATCCACTGCAGGTGAATCTCTGGCTCTGACTGGGTGGGTAAGAATGGAACCAGGTGAGAGGAGCTCATTGCAGCTGGTAGTGAAATGATTGACTGTGTTCCTGAATATAATCTGAGGTCAAGGCCCTTAAACCAGACACACCTTCACAGTGTCAGTAACATCAATGTAAACTTTATTTGTGACACACTTAAAAATACTCAGCAACATGTCACAGCAGGAAGGGGACATTTTACAGCACTCCTCTTGCAACATGTTTGAGGTGAGGGATGCCACATTCGTCCCTGCTGATTACACTTGCAGGAAGTGCACCCATATCCAGCTCCTCTAAGACCGTGTTAGGGAACTGGACCTGGACTTGCATGAACTTAGGATCATTCGGGAGGCAGAGGGGGTCATAGATCGGAGCTTCAGGGAAGTAGTAACTCCAAAGATTGCAGACAGATGGGTGACAGTGAGGGGGACTGGGAGGAAGCTGCCAATGCAGGGATCCCCTGCGGTCGTTCCCATCAAGAACAAGTATACCGTTTTGGATTCTTGTCGGGGGGACGACTTACCAGGGGTAAGCAATGGGGTTCAGGCCTCTGGCACGGAGCCTGTCCCCGTTGCTCAGAAGGGAAGGGTGGAGAAGAGCAGAGCAATAGTTATTGGGGACTTGATAGTTCGGGGCACAGATAGGCGGTTTTGCAGGGGCGAGAGAGACTCACGATTGGTATGTTGCCTCCCAGGTGCAAGGGTACGTGACATTTCTGATCGTGTGTTCCGGATCCTTAAGGGGGAGAGGGAGCAGCCCAAAGTTGTGGTCCACATTGGCATCAATGACATAGGTAGGAAGAGGGACGCGGATGTTAGGCAGGCTTTCAGGGAGCTAGGTTGGAGTTCAGAGCTAGAACAAACAGAGTTGTTGTCTCTGGTTTGTTACCTGTGCCATGTGATAGAGAGTCAAGGAATAGGGAGAGAGAACAATTAAATGCGTGACTACAGGGATGGTGCAGGAGGGAGGGATTCCGGTATCTGGATAACTGGGGTTCTTTCTGGGGAAGGTGGGACCTCTATAAACAGGATGGTCTACACCTGAACCTGAGGGGTACCAGTATCCTTGGGGGGAGGTTTGCTCGTGCTCTTTGGTGGGGGAGGGGGTTAAACTAACTCTGCAGGGGCATGGGAACCTGGACTGTAGCTTCAAGCTGCAGGACCTTGAGTGTAGGGAGGTTAGGAACATGGCATCAATCTCGAAGGAGGGTGTCTGTAAACAGGGAGGTGGCTTGAAGTGTGTATACTTCAATGCGAGAAGTATACGAAATAAGGTAGGTGAACTTGCAGCGTGGGTCCGTACCTGGGATTTCGATGTTGTGGCTATTACGGAGACATGGGTAGAACAGGGACAGGATTGGCTGTTGCAGGTTCCAGGGTTTAAATGTTTTAATAGGGTCAGAGGTGGGGGTAAAAGAGGGGGAGATGTGGCATTGCTTGTCAAGGATAGTATTACAGCGGTGGAAAGGACGATGGATGAAGACTCGCCATCTGAGGTAGTTTGGGTTGAGGTTAGAAATAGGAAAGGTGAGGTCACCCTGTTAGGAGTTTTCTACAGGCCTCCTAATAGTCCTAGAGACGTAGAAGAAAGGATTGCGAGGATGATTCAGGAGAAGAGTGAAAGTAATAGGGTGGTTGTTATAGGGGACTTTAACTTTCCAGATATTAACTGGGAAAGCTACAGCTCGAGTACGTTAGATAGGTCGGTGTTTGTCCAATGTGTGCAGGAGGGTTTCCTGACACAATATGTAGACAGGCCAACAAGAGGTGAGGCCATACTGGATTTGGTTCTGGGTAACAAACCAGGCCGGGTGTTAGAATTGGAGGTAGGTGAGCACTTTGGGGACAGTGACCACAATTCTGTGACTTTTACTCTAGTGATGGAGAGGGATACATGTGAACTGCAGGGCAAGAGTTATAGCTGGGGTCAGGGAAATTATGATGTGGTGAGGCATGACTTAGGATGCATGGCTTGGAAAAGTAGGCTATAAGGGAAGGGCACAATCGATATGTGGAGCTTGTTCAAGGAGTAGCTATTGAGTGTCCTTGATAAGTATGTACCTGTCAGGCAGGGAGGAAAGGGTCGTGTGAGGGAGCCGTGGTTTAATAAGGAATTGGAATCCCTTGTTAAAGGGAAGAGGGAGGCCTATGTAAAGATGAGGCGTGAAGGTTCAATTGGGGCGATTGAGAGTTATAAGGTAGCAGGAGGATCTAAAGAGAGAGCTAAGATCAGCAAGGAGGGAACATGAAAAGTCCTTGGTTGGTAGGATTAGGGAAAACCCTAAGGCTTTCTATAGGTATGTCAGGAATAAAAGAATGACTAGGGTAGGAATAGGTCCAGTCAAGGATAGTAGTGAGAAGTTGCATGTGGAGGCTGAAGAGATTGGAGAGACACTGAATGAATACTTTTTGTCAGTATTCACTCAGGAACAGGACAGGACATTGTTGCTGATGTGAATATTGAGTCACAATTAAATAGAATGGATGGCTTTGAGATATGCAGGGAAGAAGTGTTGGAAATTCTGGAAAGGGTGAAAATAGATAAGTCCCCTGGGCCTGATGGCATTTATCCTAGGAATCTCTGGGAAGCAGGGAGGAGATTGCAGAGCCATTGGCCTTGATTTTTATGTCCTCGTTGTCTACAGGAATAGTGCCAGAAGACTGGAGGATAGCAAATGCGGTTCCTTTGTTCAAGAAGGGGAGCAGGGATAACCCTAGTAACTATAGGTCAGTGAGTCTCACTTCTGTTGTGGGCAAAGTCTTAGAGAGAATTGTAAGGGATAGGATTTCTCAACATCTGGATAGGAATAATGTGATCAAGGATAGTCAGCATGGTTTTGTGAAGGGCAGGTCGTGCCTCACAAACCTTATTGAATTCTTTGAGAAGGTGACTAAGGAGGTGGACGAGTGTAAAGCAGTAGATGTGGTGTATATGGATTTTAGTAAGGCGTTTGATAAGGTTTCCCATGGTAGGCTACTTCAAAAAATACGGAGGTATGGTTTTGAGAGTGCATTAGAGGTTTTGATTAGGAATTGGCTGTGTGGAAGAAGACAGAGGGTAGTAGTTGATGGTAAAGGTTCATCTTGGAGTGCAAAAAATGAGGTCTGCAGATGCTGGAGATCACAGCTGCAAATGTGTTGCTGGTCAAAGCACAGCAGGTTAGGCAGCATCTCAGGAATAGAGAATTCGACGTTTCGAGCATAAGCCCTTCATCAGGAATTATTCCTGATGAAGGGCTTATGCTCGAAACGTCGAATTCATCTTGGAGTGCAGTTACCAGCGGTGTTCCACAAGGATCTGTTTTGGGACCATTGCTGTTTGTCATTTTTATAAATGACCTGGAGGAGGGGCTAGAAGGTTGGGTGAGCAAGTTTGCGGATGATACGAAAGTCGATGGAGTTGTTGACAGTGAGGAAGGATGTGGCAGGTTACAGCGGGATATAGATAAGCTGCAGAGCTGGGCAGAAAGGTGGCAAATGGAGTTCAATGTAGGTAAGTGTGAAGTGATTCACTTTGGTGACGGCTGGAGGAGGAGCGCCTCATCTTCCGCCTGGGAACCCTCCAACCACAAGGTATGAATTCAGATTTCTCCAGCTTCCTCATTTCCCCTCCCCCCACCTTGTCTCAGTCGGTTCCCTCAACTCAGCACCGCCCTCCTAACCTGCAATCCTCTTCCTGACCTCTCCGCCCCCACCCCACTCCGGCCTATCACCCTCACCTTGACCTCCTTCCACCTATCCCACCTCCATCGCCCCTCCCCCTAGTCCCTCCTCCCTACCTTTTATCTTAGCCTGCTTGGCTCTCTCTCTCTTATTCCTGATGAAGGGCTTATGCTCGAAACGTCGAATTCTCTATTCCTGAGATGCTGCCTAACCTGCTGTGCTTTGACCAGCAACACATTTGCAGCTGTGATCTCCAGCATCTGCAGACCTCATTTTTTACACTAAGAGTAACAAGAAGATGGAGTACTGGGCTAATGGTTGGATACTTGGTAGTGTGGATGAGCAGAGGAATCTTGGTGTCCATGTACACAGATCTCTGAAAGTTGCCACCCAGGTAAATAGTGCTGTGAAGAAGGCATATGGCGTACTGGCTTTTATTGGTAGAGGATTGAGTTCCGGAGTCCTGAGGTCATGTTGCAGTTGTATAAGACTCTGGTGCAGCCGCATCTGGAGTATTGTGTGCAGTTTTGGTCGCCATACTATAGGAAGGATGTGGAGGCACTGGAACAGGTGCAGAGGAGGTTTTCCAGGATGTTGCCTGGTATGGTGGGAAGACCGTATGAGGAAAGGCTGAGGCACTTGGGGCTGTTTTCATTGGAGAAAAGAAGGTTTAGGGGTGACTTGATAGAGGTGTACAAGATGATTAGGGGTATAGATAGGGTTGACAATGAGAAACTTTTTCCATGTATGGAGTCAGCTATTACGAGGGGGCATAGCTTTAAATTAAGGGGTGGTAGGTATAGGACAGATGTTAGGGGTAGATTCTTTACTCAGTGAGTCGTGAGTTCATGGAATGCCCTGCCAGTAACAGTGGTGGACTCTCCCTCTTTATGGGCGTTTAAACAGGCATTGGATAGACATATGGAGGATAATGGGCTAGTGTAGGTGAGGTGGGCTTGGGTCGGCGCAACATCGAGGGCCAAAGGGCCTGTACTGCGCTGTATTTTTCTATGTTCTATGTTCCCTTCCTGAGACCGTCTGACCCAACAGGGTACAGTGATCACAATGACTGTCTCTGTCCTGGGGGCTACACCAACCCCAAGGTTTCTTCTCTGGGGGACTCACTGTCATCTCCTCCAGATTAGAGTTTAGATTCCAGAGTCACTTGGTGAAGGATAGAATTGGAACCAGTAGTTCCACAATTTTATAACAATTTATTTGCAAAATTACACACACACACATTCCCGACCCAAACGTTCCAGTTTCAGTTTGGGTCTATTTAAACCCTTTGTGAAGAACCCAAAAACAATGAATCCTCGATTTAAAAGGGACAGGACTGACCCACTGTGACCAAAAGAAAGAGGACTTTAAAGGAATTTTAAATCTCAGTAAAAAGGCGTTTCCAGGATTAATGACAGTCCAGTGCCCCCTGTGCCCACCAGCCACTGAAGGCCTGAAGTGTACCCATGGACACCATGTGCCTGATCTCCAGGGACACCCAGGCACTGACCCAGCTGAGGAAGAGGGTCAGACAGTCAGGACAAACACCCCCCTTGTCTGCCCACTGCCTGCACCCTGTTGAGGGTCACTTTGACCAGGCCCAGGACCAGGCCCATGAGGAGGTCTCCCGATCTGCCTGGTCCCCACTGCACCCGGTGGTCAAAGGTCAGGAACATGGGGCTAAAGTGGATCTAGAAATGGAGCAGCAGCCCCTTCACATCATGGAAGAGGAGGAGCAAACCCAGGAAAGTCCCTCTGCACCAAGAATGGGGGCCTCCCTCATCCAGTGACCCAGTGTATGGGATCTTCCACCTCCTCCACCCAGTGACCTAGTGTGTGGGATCTTCCCCGTCCCCCACCCAGTGACCCAGCGTTTGGGATCTTCCCCCTCCCCCCACCCAGTGACCCAGTGTGTGGGATCTTCCCCTCCCCCCACCCAGTGATCCAGTGTGTGGGATTTCCCCCTCCCCCACCCAGTGACCCAGTGTGTGGGATCTTCCCCTCCCCCACCCAGTGACCCAGTGTGTGGGATCTTCCCCTCCCCCCACCCAGTGATCCTGTGTGTGGGATTTCCCCCTCCCCCACCCAGTGACCCAGTGTGTGGGATCTTCCCCCTCCCCCCCACAGAGAGGCTCTTTATTTGGATGAAGCGATGAATCCCTCATCCTCCTGGATTGTTACTCTCCGGGGACAGATTTTCAGAGGCTCTGTGTTTTTATCCCCATCAATGTGATACGGACTGAAGTAAGGATAGAGTTTCTCAGTGAATGTCCCAGTGAAAGTGTAGATATGGCTCTTGTTCTCTGAGTTATAAAAGGACACCTTCCCTCCCTCATAATCCAGACAGATTCGGACCTTCCTCAGACTCACACTCAGCTCTGAACATTTCCATGATTTCACACCAGCCCAGTATTTATTCCCCTCTCTCAGCGCCAGTGTCCAGTATCCATTAGCTGGATTCAGGATGATTTTCCCCTTCCTGTTGATGGACTCCTTGGCCACACCCACATCCCACGCAGTCTTATTCCCCACCTCCACCTCCCAGGAATGTTTCCCTGATGTGAATCCCTCTGATCCCAGGACCATGACACAGTAACCAAATCTCTCCGGATTGTCGGGAAGCTGCTGCCGATTCCCGGTGTATCTCACGGTGCTCAGGTCCTCAGACAGGAGAAGGTCAGGTTGGGCTGTATTAGGGTCCAAGGTGACTGGAGCTGGGAACAGAGGGACACCAATAAAATGTTAGTCACACTCACTGTAACTCTCACAGCCGCTTAGTGACTGGGAACATCAGCAACGATCCAGGATTAGAAATTCATCCCCAGGGAAGGGGTTAAACAGCACTCGGGATAGACCCTGCAATGAGGCTGAGGAAACCCTGTTACAGAGAGAGGGTGGGACCGAGAGAGAGAGAGAGAAAGACAGTGTGTCACAGAGAGAGAGAGAGGGAGAGAAAGAGAGAGGCAGTGTGAGACAGAGAGAGAAAGGGAGGGAGAGAGACGCTGTGTGTGACAGAGAGAGAGAGGGAGAGAGGGAGAAACAGTGTGTGAGACAGAGAGCGAGTGAGAGAGGATGTGTGTGACAGAGAGAGGGGAACTATGGGCTAAATACACAGAAGGAGAGAGACGGTGAATTTGACAGAGAGATGCCGAGTGTGACAGAAACAGATGGAAAGATATGGTATCTCTGACAGGGAGAGAGAGAGACGGTGAGTGTGACAGAGAGAGAGAGAGAGAGAGACAGTCAGTGTGGCAGAGAGACACACAGTTTATGGTTTCAGGGAGAGAGAGATGGTGTGTGTATCACAGAGAGAGAGAATGTTGTGTGTGATGTAGACAGAGACAGTGAGTGTGATAGAGTGAGAGAGTGAGATGGCGAAAGTATCAGAGAGAGAAAGAGATGGTTTGTGTGACAGAGGGAGAGCCACAGCGTTTGTGACAGACACACAGAGAGGCAGAGAGTGTGACAGAGAGAGAGAGATAGAGAGAGAGAGATGGTGAGTGATAGAATGAGCAGGATTTTTCCACTTAATGGTAAGGTTCTGGGGAGTGTTGCTGAACACAGAGACCTTGGAGTGCAGGTTCATAGCTCCTTGAAAGTAGAGTTGCAGGTAGATAGGATAGTGAAGAAGGTATTTGGTATGCTTTCCTTTATCAGAGCACTGAGTATCAGAGTTGGGAGGTCATATTGTGGCTGTTCAGGACATTGGTTAGGCCACTTTTAGAATATTATGTACAATTCTGGTCTCACTCCTATCGGAAGGATGTTGTGAAACTTGAATGGATGCAGAAAAGGTTTACAAGGATGTTTCCAGGTTGGAGGATTTGAGCTATAGGGAGAGGCTGAGTAGGCTGGGACTATTATCCCTGGAGCATCGGAGGCTGAGGGGTGACTTTATACAGGTTTATTAAATCATGAGGGGCATGGATAGGGTTAAAGAGACAAAGTCTTTTCCCTGGGGTGGGGAACCTGAGGGGCAACCTTTTCATGCAGAAGGTGATGCATGTACGGAATGTGCTGCCAGAGGAAGTGTTGGAGGCTGGTACAATTACAACATTGAAAAGGCATCTGGATGGGTATATGGTTAGGAAGGTTTTCAAGGGATATGGGCCAAGTGCTGGTAAATGGGACTAGATTAGGTGAGGATAACTGGTCGGCATGGATGAGTTGGACCGAAAGGTCTGTTTCTGTGCTGTACCTCTCTATGATTCTATGAGTGAGCGAGCAAGAGAGAGATGGTCCATTTGATAGAGAGAAAGGAAGAGAGAGACGGTGTCTGTGACAGTGAGAGACAGTGACTGTGATAGAGTGAGAGTGAAAAAGAGAAACAGAGACAGAGTGAGACAGTGTGTCACGGAGAGAGTGAGTGTGAGAGAGAGAGATGTATATGTGTGACAGAGATAGACAGTGAATGACAAACTGACAGTGAGGGAGACGGTGATTGCGACAAAAAGACGTGGTGTGTATGACAAAGAGACAGATGGAGAGAGAGAGAATGATTACAACAGAGGGACAGAGATACAGGGAGAGAGACACGGTGATTGTGACAGAGAGAGTGAGAGAGGATGAGTGTGTGACAGAGCGAGAGTCAGAGAGAGAGGGAGAGTAATGGTGAGTGTGACAGAGTGTCACAAAGTTGGTGTGTAAAAATAGTAAAATTGTAAATGAATCGAAAAGCAGAGTGGGGTCCCTTTTGGAGGAAAAGTGCTCTTTAAGCTTGGAGTTCAGCAGAGAAGGAGGTCTGTGTGCAGCTGTGGGAGACAGACTGTTCTAAAATGGAAACATGTTCCTGTTGGCTTTGTTCACGGGCACCTGAGGTTTGCTGCTGTTTTGACGACAAGTCGAATTTGACCAATTAATTTAAACCAAACACTCTGCCATTCAAAACCCACTGAATTTAAACCTGATGGTGTTTACAGCCTGAAACCAATCACGTTGTGAGAATTTGGTGCATCATCAGGAATATTGAAGGCAGGGTTTTTTTGAAAATTGAGAAGCCAAATGTCATAGAGAGACAAACCTGACTTTGACACAATATGATGAAGCTCTCTAACAAGGACCATCAAATGCACCATTTCCAGCTCCAAATCCTCACAGAAAAATCATCAAAAGAAAGGTGTTTGTGATGTGAGATCAGCAGAAGGAAGATTGGAGACAGCGGAGAAGACATAGACTGTGTCATGTTGAGAGATTAGTTTTAATTTATTGCTCTTATTAATTAGATTTATATGTGGGAACTGTGTTATTAAAACAGCATTCATTACAGTAGAATTTAATTGAATTAAGGAATAGTTAGTAATTCTGTTAATTTGTTCATTGCTGGTGTTAGATCAATACATCGTCAGTCTATGTCACAGAGAGAGGGATGGTGCATGGACAGAGAGAGTGTGAGAGAGAGAAAGTGACAATGCGTGTGTCAATAGAGAGGATGTATGTGACATAGAGAGAGAGAGAGAAAGAGACTGTGTGATAGAGAGAGAGAGATGGTGCATGTGACAGACAGAGAGAGAGAGATAGAGAGAAACATTGTGTTTTTCACATAAAGACAAATATAGAGAAATGGTGTGTGTAACTGAGAGGGAGAGAGATGGTGTGTGTAACTGAGAGGGAGAGAGATGGTGTGTGTAACTGAGAGGGAGAGAGATGGTGTGTGTGACTGAGAGGGAGAGAGATGGTGTGTGTAACTGAGAGGGAGAGAGATGGTGTGTGTAACTGAGAGGGAGAGAGATGGTGTGTGTGACTGAGAGGGAGAGAGATGGTGTGTGTGACTGAGAGGGAGAGAGATGGTGTGTGTGACTGAGAGGGAGAGAGATGGTGTGTGTGACTGAGAGGGAGAGAGATGGTGTGTGTGACGGAGAGGGAGAGGGATGGTGCGTGTGACTGAGAGGGAGAGAGATGGTGTGTGTGACTGACAGGGAGAGAGATGGTGTGTGTGACGGAGAGGGAGAGAGATGGTGTGTGTGACTGAGAGGGAGAGAGATGGTGTGTGTGACGGAGAGGGAGAGAGATGGTGTGTGTGACTGAGAGGGAGAGAGATGGTGTGTGTGACTGAGAGGGAGAGAGATGGTGTGTGTGACGGAGAGGGAGAGAGATGGTGTGTGTGACTGAGAGGGAGAGAGATGGTGTGTGTGACTGAGAGGGAGAGAGATGGTGTGTGTGACTGACAGGGAGAGAGAGGGAGAGATGGCATGTATAACTGAGAGGGAGAGAGATGGGGTGTGTGACAGAGAGAGAGAGAGAAAAACGTGGTGTGTGTGACTGAGAGACATAGACAGAGGGTGACATAGAGAGAGGGGTTATGTATGACAGAGAGAGAGGATGTGTGTTGAAAGAGGGTGAGAGAGAAGGTTTGTGTGACTGAGAGAGAAAGCAAGAGAGACGGTGTATCTGGCAGTGATGATGAGAGAGAGAGAAAGTGACGCTGTTGTGACACAGAGATAGAGAGAGAGAGGATGATGTAAAGTGTGACAGAGAGAGGCTGTGTATGACAGAGAGAAAGAGAGTGAGATGGTGTGTGTGAAAGAGGGTGAAAAAGAGAAAGAGACAGTTTATATGACAGAGAGAGAGAGAGAGAGAGAGAACAAGATGGTGTGCATAATAGAGACAGTGACGGTGTGTGTGGCAGAGAGGAATAGAGAGAGAGAGAGATAGTGCATGTGACAGGGAGAGAGAGAGTGAGAGTCATAGATGGCAATTATGATGAAAAGAAAGAGGTTATGTGTGACAGAGAGAGTAAGGCGGTGTGTGAGACTGGGAGTGAGAGAGTGAGGCAGTGTGTGTGACAGAGGGTGAGAGATGAGGTGTTGTGAGTGACAGAGGGTGAAAGAGAGAGGCAGTGTGTGTGATAGAGGGTGGGAGAGTGAGGTGGTGTGTGTGACAGAGGGTGAGAGTGTGAGGCAGTGTATGTGACAGAGGGTGAGAGGGTGAGCCGGTGTGTGTGACAGGGAGAGAGAATGAGGTGGTGTGTGTGACAGAGGGTGAGAGAGTGAAACGGTGTGTGTGACAGAGGGTGAGAGAGTGAGGCAGTGTGTGTGACAGAGAGTGAGAGTGTGAGTGACGGGGTGAGAGAGAGGTGGTGTGTTAGTGACAGAGGGTGAGAGAGTGAGGCAGTGTGAGTGACAGAGGGTGAGAGTGTGAGGCAGTGTGAGTGACAGAGGGTGAGAGAGTGAGGCGGTGTGTGTGACAGAAGGTGAGAGAGAGGCGGTGTGTAACAGAGGGTGAGAGAGTGAGGTGGTGTGTGTGACAGCGAGTATGAGAGTGAGGTGGTGTGTATGACAGAGGATGAGAGAGAGAAAGTGACCGTTTGTGGGACAGAGGCAGGACAGACACTGTATGTGGCAGTGAGAGAGAGATTTTAAGTGTGATAGAGACAGAAATAGAGAGAGAAAGAGACGGTGTTGTGACAGACAGATAGAGAGATGGTGTGTAACACAGAGAGAAAGAGAGAGATGGAGATGGCATGTATGACAACAAGAGTGAAGTTATGAATGACAGAGAGAGAGAGAGTGGGTCATTATGTGTGACAGAGGGTGAGAGATAGTTTCTCCATGAAGAGAGAGGGACAGTGGATGTGACAGACAGTGAGTGTGACAGAGAGAGAGAGCGAGATTGCGTATGTGATAGGGAGAGAGAGAGAGAGAGAGAGAGACTGTGTCTGTGACAGCGACAAAGAGAGATTGGTGCGTGTGAAAGAGAGTGACAGTGAGTGTGACAGAAAGAGATAGAGTGAGTGAAACGGTGTGTGATAGCGAGAGAGAGGGATGGATGCATGTGAAAGGGAGAGACAGTGAGTATGACAGAGAGAGAGGGAGGGAGATGGCAAGTGTGATGATAGAGAGAGAGATAAGTGGTGCGTCTGACAGGGGGCAGAGAGAGAGAGACAGAGAGAGAGAGACTGTTTGCATGACAGAGTGAGAGATAGGGATACAGTGAATATGACAGAGAGGGAGTGGGAGAGACAGAGAGAGAGAGATGGTGTGCACAATAGAGGTGGTGTAGGTGACAGAGAGAGAGAGAGAGAGAGAGAGAGGGATGGTGTGTGTGACTGACAGAGAGAGGGAGAGACAGTGTGTGTGACACAGAGAAAGAGTGAGAGTGAGTTGGCAAGTGTGACTGAGAGAGAGGGATGGTGAAAATGACAGAGAGAATGACAATGCGTGCGACAGAGACACAGACAGACGGAAAGAGATGGTGTGTGTGTGACAAAGAGAGAGAGAGAGAGACTGTGTGTGTCAGAGAGAGAGACAGGGAGAGAGGGTGATGGCAAGTGTGACAGAGAGACAGAGGTTGTGTATTACAGAGAGAGAGAGTGACGCAGTGTGTGTGAAAGGCAGTGAAAGAGAGAAAGAGATAGTTGATGTGACAGAGAGCGAGAGGGGGATGATGTGTTTGACAGTGGGAGAGACAATGAGTGTGACAGAGTGAGAGAGGGAGAGATAGTGACTGCGACAGAGTGAGAGAGAGAGAGGAAGACAGTGAGTGTGAAACAGAGAGAAAGAGATGGTATGTATCACAGAGAGAGATGGGATGTGTGATAGAGAAATGGTGAGTGTGACAGAGAGAGAGAGAGAGAGAGACAGTGGGTATTACAGCGAGAGAGAGAGTGACGGTGCATGTGACAGGGAGAGACAGTGCTTATCATAGAGAGATCGAGAGAGACAAAGAGAGAGACAGACAGACAGACAGACAGACAGACATGGTCAGAAGGTCACACAATACCAGGTTATTGTCCAACAGGTTTATTTTGAATCAGATGCTTTCGGAGTGCTGCCCCTTGACGAGGTGCAGACTGAGACGGTGTGTGTGACAGAGAGAGGGACTTGCAGCCTGGCCCAGCTCTGGGAGCTGTCCACCCCAACAAGGCCTTTTATCTGGAAGCTGCAGCCACTGACATCAGTTTAAGGGAAGTCCTTCTGTTGGAAACAAACAGTCACTTGTGACCATTAGCCTCTGACCATCGCAATCCAGTCTGACTGCTGTTAGACAGAATAATCAAAGAACGAACAGGATCTTATGCTGGAGTTTTGTGGAAGATGGATAAAGATAAACAGAATGTTGGGTCAATGATCCACAAAGGGAGGTTGAAGAAGCAATGTCCCTTCGCAATACTAGGAGTGTCCAGGAGGTGGAGCGGGTCACTGTGACTCTGTGATCAGTCAATTCTGTATTTTCATATAAATCTGACTGAAGTGAAATCTTATCAGTTACGAAGACAATTAAACATTTATTGTGAATACACAGCTCCCTTCTACTCATAAATATGAGAGTTGTTGAAGAGCTGGTGTCAGGAAGCTCACACCCACCTGTATTAATCACTGTCAGCATCTTTTTCCACACTCTGTACTGCAGGGAGCCGATGTACTTGCCCACATTTATTAAAGGGTAAACCTTCTGTGGCTCTGGGAGAGTTTGCTTCACTCTGAAACAGGAGATAAAGGTCAGTGTTGGGTCATTCCAGGGTGGGAGAGGGATATGTTAGAAATAAAAATCAAATCGAGGATGTAAGCTTTACCTTTTCTTTGTATCCGGAAATTTCTGTGGAACAAAAACATTTTTACAGTTAGTGTTTTGCGAACATTTTATGACAAAAAGTAAAGCTCCAGACGGGATTCCCCAAAACATGAACATTTTAAATTCAGGAAGTTATTAGGCAGTGTCTTCCTGTCCTCACTGGACCGAGTTACTCCACAATATTACAAATTACTGGATCTTACTGCACAGAACAACTCACAGAGATCCAACCCAATTGGAATATCTTCATGGATGTTAAATTGCTGGGATTAGTTTATTGGTTACAGAGTCACTTTAATGTTTACTTCCCTATTATAATGTGTATGTGTCCTTTAGATTACTTTAGATTCCTTACAGTGTGGAAACAGGCCCTTCGGCCCAACAAGTCCACACCGACCCACCGAAGCGCAACCCACCCATACCCCTACATTTACCCCCTCCTAACACTACGGGCAATTTAGCATGGCCAATTCACCTGACCCGCACATCTTTGGACTGTGGGAGGAAACCGGAGCACCCGGAGGAAACCCACGCAGACACGGGGAAAATGTGCAAACTCCACACAGTCAGTCGCCTGAGTCGGGAATTGAACCCGGGTCTCAGGCGCTGTGAGGCAGCAGTGCTAACCGTGCCGCCCACGAGTCCTGAAGACAAATGTTTCTGAGAATCTACACCAGGATTGTCCAATAGAATTCACTGTCCCTCCTGGAAAGAGGGTGAAGCTGCAATTTTCGTTTTATGTTCAGTACCAGGACTCATCAGCCAGTCTCCGAATCTTTGTCTGCAGTCAGGTCACTCTGTGTAACTTGAAAGCCTGAACCATACAGACGGAATTATAATGTCAGGGACACTCACTGTGAGTCACTCTGAGCTCAATGACCAACCAGCTGAATGGCAACTCTATTGTCAGGAGGACCAGGTTTCAGCTGAGCTGTTAAACTGAGGTTCCACGCTCACTCCCCATTGAATAGTGTCACTAGGAACTGAGGCTCTACCTGTCCCCAGTATTGGGAAGGATGGGCCTGGCCTCACTGCTGTGGAATGCTCCAAGTAGTTGGACTGTTCCCCATCACCGTCCTTCATGGAGACATTTACAAAGAGAAACACCTTTCACCACAATCCTTCAGGAAGTGGTCAGTACGTAACATCCTCGATACCCTGAGGGAAAAGGAGAGGCTGGATCCTGTCAAGGTGAGAGAGGGTACTATCTGTGAGATCCTTCATGTACACCCGGTCAGTCTGTGTCAAAGTGGCTGCAGGGAGGAGAGACTATCACACATCTCCTTCTGGAAAGGGCCTTTGTTCAGGAAGGCTGGAGGAAGATGCAGTGGTTTGTGTCGAGGTCCATCCAGAGCAGCTCCATGATGCGGGACTCTGTGCTCTGTGGTCTGTTCCCCGAGGGACACACCGAGACAAACAGTGACTGCGCCTGGAGGACCATGAACTCAGTGAAAGATGCTCTTTGGTCATCCCAAAACTTGTTGGTCTTCCAAACAGAGAGTTGACCTTGACCGACTGTTGCAGACTGGGACATTCCAAGGCCCAGGACTACGTGCTGAGGGACACATTAAACCTTGGGGCAGCTGCCGCCCAGGCACAGTGGGGAAAGACCACTGTCTGAGGGCTTTCTATTGAAGTGAATCCGTTCAGTGATCAGTCCTTCCTGGAGCCTCAAATGGATGTAAATCTAGTCTTGGACAAGTCACAACTGCCTTTGGTTTGTTTGGTGGGTAGAGTCAAGCTCCAATGTTTGTTGTTTCTCCATATGTGACTGGACAGAACCAAACTGCTTTACTGCCTGTGTATATAAAGGTAGCTTTATGAATAAAGTATATTTTTGAAATTAAAATAACAATGAACTGAGTAGATCCCAAGAGGAACACTGGAGTTCTCCCTGTGTCCTGGTCAACATTTATCCCTCAGCCCACACTGGCACCGCAGACGGTGGTGTTGCCATAGTCTTACCAGACCATAGGGCTGCTCCCTCATTGGGGAGAGATGACTGGTGGTGATTACCCTGCGGGCCACCATACCTCAGACAAGGGGAGAGGTTGGGAAGGAGGGTCCTTCATGGTAACCTCGGACAATGATGGGAATTGAACCCTTGCTGTTGGTATCCCACTGCTTCACAAACCGCCCCCTTCAGCATTTCAATACACAACAGAGAATTACCTACATTAAGTTCTCAGGGGCTCGCTGAACACAGTGTAAATTACAGAAAATCATATTGATTCTGATATAAATGGTTGTCATGTGGGGACACACCCCTCCCATTGTCTGAACATTTCACTATTTAACTGCTGAGAGAAAGCTCGATCTGTCTGTGTATTTGAGCCTGTGGAGAGTTCTCTCTCCTGGACAGAACCATTCCTGTTCCAGCCAGGGACACTGTAAACATGTTACAGCCTGGCCGGTCCCTGCACTGTAGGTCCCAGAGTCTGATCAGCAGCTGGACTGGAAATGTACCCTCAGGGGAGAATGGTCTGACCGTCCTGAGGGTTTCTCACTCTTTATGAAGCTGATTTTCCTCATGGTTTCAGCTCATTACAATGTTCCCCTGTAATATTTCCCTGGAGTGGACACACTCCAGATTGTGTCATTTCCATGTTAAAGACAGCAGTTCGTGCTCTTGGGTGTGAGACAGAGAAAACCCAATGTCCCAGGTCACTGGCGTGCTGTTACTCAGTGAGGTTTATACTCTACATTTTAAGGATAGAATCTGCAATTCATCAAGACAATCTCAAAGAAAAGAGGCAAAGAAGAGGAAAATAAATAGTTACTGTTAAAAATGTGATGCTGTCCTGTTCCCTCAGCTCTTGTTCAATATCCTGAACAGTGACTGAAAGGGATGAGATTTCCTCTGTTATCTTTGCAATCCTCTCCTTCATCTCCTGACTGTGTTTCTCTTTTTCCAGTTTCAGATCTTCCAACACAATCCTCTCTTCCTCACGGAGAAACTGATGAAGTTTTTCAAATTCAATTTTAATTTGTTTCTCTGTTTTTACGCCTTGGTCCTTTGGGAAATAAGAATCAGATTGAACAAAAACAAATGAAGAGTTTTAAAATGTTGTTGAGCAGTCATAGTGTCATAAAGATGTACAGCACAGAAACAGACCCTTCAGTGAGACCCATCCATGCTGACCAGATATGCAAATTAATCTCATCCCGTTTGCCAGCACTTGGCCCATATCCCTCCAAACCCTTCTGATTCATCCACCCATCCCCATGTCATTTAAATGTTATTCTTGTACCAGCCTCCACCACTTCCTCTGGCAGTTCATTCCATACATGCACCACCCTCTTCACAGGTCCCTTTAAAATCTTTCTCATCTCACCTTCAACCTATGGCCTGCAGTTTCAGCCTTCACGACCCTAGAGAAAAGACCTGGGCTATTCATCCAATCTCTGCCCCTCATGATTTTATAAACTTCTACAAGGTCATGCCTCAGCCTCCAATGCTCCAGGGAAAACAGCCCCAGCCTATTCAGCCTCTCCCTATAACTCAGGCAACACCTGTAAATCTTTTCTGAAGCCTTTCTCGTTTTACAGCATCTTTCCTGCAGCAGGGAGACCAGAATTGAATTCCAGGAGTATTCCAGAAGTGGTATAACTAATGTTCTGTCCAGTCGCAACATGACCTCCTAACTCCTGTACCCAATGCACTGTTCATGTCCGACTCATATCAGTAAATTGTTAAAACTTTCCCAATCTGATCAAATCCATGATGTGTAGAAACATCTTCTCTGGATCCACATTTTCAAATCCTATTAGAATTTTTAAAAATTCAAACAGATTAGCCTCAGTCTTCTCTTTTCCAAAGAAATGACTCACAACCTGTTCAATCATTCCTAAAAGTGCTAAATTCTGATAGAACATTCCAGCGCAGTACAGACCCTTCGGCCCTCGATATTGCACCGACCTGTGAAACCAATCTGAAGCCCATCTAACCTATACTATTCCATTTTCATCCATATGTGTATCCAATAATCATTTAAATGCCCTTAAAGTTGGCGAGTCTCCTACGGCTGTAGGCAGACCATTCCATGCCCCAACTATTCTCTGAGTAAAGGAACAACCTCTGATATCTGTCCTATATTTATCACCCCTCACTTTAAAGCTATGTCTTCTTGTGCTAGCCATCACCATCTGAGGAAAAAGGCTCTCACCGTCCAGTGTATCTCACCCTCTGATTATCTTACATGTCTCAATTAAGTCACCTCTCAACCTTCTTCTCTCTCATGAAAATATCCAGGTTAATTTATGCAATATCTATTTGTAATATGGAGACTGGAATTCTGCACAGTACAATTCTGAATGGTTACAATTCTGTACAAAATATAGAGCAAAGTAAGATCATAAGTACCTGAATGTGGGACAATGTTTTCTCATAATCACTTTTGACAGTTTCACATTCCTTCTTCTTCTCCTGAATTGGCTTCAGGGAGGTTTCCAGTTCCTCCTGAACAAAACCATCAATTAATTAGCACGTTTTCAGAAATACATCCCCCAAAAATGAAACATCATCAAATTGAAATTCATATTGGCACAGACTCGGGATGATTGGGGGAATGATTAAATCAAGTGTGAGAAAAACATCACACTGGCCTCCTTCTGCCAGAACTTTCTCTGGTTTTATTGAACGAAGGCCATAAAAGTTCAAATGTTGCTTCATGGAGTTCAGTGTAACAAACAGGGCCAGAGACGTTGTAAATGAAATTCACTCCAGGGAGGTGATGCATTGGGAGAGAATCCACAAGGACTGGTCAGACACTGAGAGGTGTAGAGGCACAGAGGACTTTAGAGAACCTGTCCACAGTTCCTTGAAGGTAGCAACATAGGAAGGTAATGTTATTAATGAGATATGGAAACTTTATTTAATGGTTAGTGTATAAACTATGAGAGCAGGATGGATACATTTGAATTGTAGAAATCATTAATAAGGCCACACCTAGAACACTGAACCCCGTTCTGCTCACCACATTACAGGAAGGATGGGCCCATACCACAGCAGTGTGTTACCATGGAGAATTGTACACATAAGGAAAGATGAAATAAATCAGGCCTATTTCCATTGGGATGTAGCAGACTGAGGAGATCGAATTGAGCTGTAGGTAATTATGAAGGGCCCTGAGAAATTGGATAGGAAGGACATACCTTCCTGAGCAGAGATTTCATTGATTGAGTCAGTGGAGACTTGAAGAGAGGTTGTAAGGCAAAGGGACTGAACTAGCTACTGCAGACCTTGTGAGGAAACAGCCTGGGGGACATTGGGTTTTTTACCAGCCTGAATGGGTGTGGCCAGCTCTCCTCTTTCTGGGTTTTGGTTTTTTCAGTTACATTAGAAGATATTAGGGTCTCAAAAGAACCTTCAGTGAACGTCGCTTCACTGCTATTTTCTCTAAACTTCGAGATTTTTTTTCTCTTTAATCGGAGAACTAGATCTGAATTTTCCTTTTTCCATAGGTGTATTCATTGGATTTTCCAACATTGGAACAGTTCATTAGTAATATTCGCTGCATCTATTATTAAGTTATTCTAAATTCCTCTTTCTTTGGTTGTATTTTAATGAAACTGTTTAAATAAGTTGTGCTTTGCTGAACATCGAGTAGTTTGACCAGTTGCATCAGATTTATGGGCGGGATGGTGGCTCAGTAGTTAGCACTGCAGCCTCACAGGGTCCTGGGTTTGATTCCAGCCTCAGGTGACTGTCTGTGTGGAGTGTCCTCTGGGTGCTCCAGTTTCCTCCCACAATCCAAAGCTGTACAGGTTCGGTGAATTGCCCATAGTGTTCAGCGATGTGTAGGTTAGGTGCATTCGTCAACGGTAAATATAGAGTAATAGGGTCAGGAATGGGTCTGGTGGGTTACTCTTTGTAGCGTCAGTGTGGACTTGTTGGGCCGAATGGCCTGTTTCTGCACTGTAGGGAGTCTTAAAAAAAACATGTTCTTCTAAAGATCTGGTACAGATAATGTGTAATTGCATTTAAAATAAGAAAAAGTTAGAGCCTGGGCTATCTTCTTAAAATATTTAAAGGGGGTCCGATCTGGTCCATAAAAACAGTCAAAACATTTTCCAAGGCTCCAGGACAGAATCTGGAAAGTGGGATCAGGACTGGTGGCTCTTTATCTGCCAGCACAGATACAATAGGCTGAGCAGACACATTGGAGCAGGAGTAGGCCATTCAGCCCCTCAGGCCGGGCTGTGCTATTCTAGATCAGGGCTGATCATCTCCATCAGTGCCATTTTCCTGCATTATCCCCATATCCCCTTGATGTCATCACTCTCTAGAAATCTCTGGATCTGTGTCTTGAACATATTCAGTGACTGAGCTTCCACAGGTCTCTGGGGTGAAGAATTCCAAAGATTCACCACCATCTGAATGGTCTCCCTCTGTGCTGTAAATTTCTGTGTTTCTGTGATTGTTGGTGGTGTTCCTTGTCCCTGATTCATGGGGTTTCTACTCAAGTTAGTTCCCACATGTCCCTCACGTGCCTGACACCACACTCCCTGCAGTAGCAGCTCTGCTCAGAACTTGGTCACAGCAGAAGCCACCCAGGTGCCACAGCGAGACTCCAGCCTGGGAGTAGTCACTGTCACAGCAGACTTCTCCAATGGGTTATGGAGCAGTAAAGGGAGGCAGCAGGTCCCTGTCCAAGTGAGGCAGCCAGGCTGGATAAAGGCACAGACCTGGTCTGAGACAGATAGGAGGGGGTTTACACAACAGGAGTGTGAAGTGGAAAGGGCCAGATGATGGTGGGAAGGGGGAAAGGCATGGGCAAGGAAGAAAACTTAAAGGATGTGGTTGGAGAGAGTTGGAAGAAGCAGAGAGGAGAGTTTCAGTGATGGGACATGGGGGACAAGGAAGGGTGGGAGTTACATATTCAGAGTGAGAAACTGAATTGGATGATGAGGCTGTTGGTAAGGGTGAGAGAGTGGGAGTGTTGGACAAGGGGCAGTGTCAGGGTTAGGCTGGATGGATCTGAGCTTGGAGGTGGTGATGCTCAGGGAGGTCACTGAAATAGGGCACAGTGACAGGGGGAGTGAGGAACATGGCAGAGGGTGGGGAACAGAGGAAAGGATCAGATCATCAAGTGTCAAGGTTACAAACTCCTTTCACAAGGCCTCCTAAATGTTAAACGTTCCGCATTCTTGTTTTAAAACATCTCTCTGGCCTTGTCTTCCCTGTTTCTCTGGAATGTCCTTCAGCCTCACAATCCTGTTAGACACCGGCTGTCATCAAATCTTGAACATTCCTGATTTTCATCACTCCCCCATTGGTGGCTGAACCTTTAGCAGCCAGGACCACGAGCTTCTGGAAAATTCTCCCAAAATCTCTCCATTTCTCTCTCTCTCTCTCTCTCCCTCTCCCTCTCTCTCTCTCTCTCTCTCCCTCAGGAGGATAAACCTCTCCCTGTTTGACCAAGCTTCTGGCCATGGCCCTCATGTCACCTGATGTGGTTTGGTGTCTAAGTTCACTTCATAACATTCCCGATAAGGGCCTTTGCAAGTTTTATGAGATTAAAACACGAATTAGATATATGTTTTCATTGTTGTTCTCAAGTGAACAATTTCATCTAACTGCTAAGTAATTGAAGAATAATTAGTGAAAGATGGTCAAACCTGAATCTCTGAATGTTCCCTGTTCAGGATTCCATTCTCTGTTTTCATCACCTCCTCTAATCCAATTCTGGCCTCTTGAACACCCCCATTTTAAACACTCCCCCATCGGTGTCGCCACCTTTTGCATTGCAGGCCCTGAGCTTCGAGAATGTTCTCTCTCTCTCTCTCTCTCTCTCCCCTTTCTCTTTCTGTTTCAGGAAAGTAAACGTTTCCTCTTTGACCAAGCCTCTGATCATTGTTCTGACATCACCTGATGTGACTCAGTGTCCAATGTAATTGTAGAACATTCCTCTGAAATGCCTTATGATGTTTTATTAGATTAAAAGCATTGGATAATTGTCAGTTTTTGTTGTCATTGTAAAAGGCAGCTTTGACTAAAGGAAATCTACCCCCTCCGTCGTTTATCAGAAGGAAAAAGATTTGCAAAGTAGTTTAATAATAACCGGTGTGAGACACTCAAACCTGAGTCTTTGAATGATCCCTGCAGGATTCTGTATTTTATTTTACTCAGTGTCCCCTCACCTTAAACTCTTCAGCAGCTTCTTCCACTGGCAGCACCTCGTGGTTTTGATGACTTTTTGAAGACTGGCAGATGAGACAGATGAGCTGATTATCAGTTTTACAGAATAATTTCAGTTTCTCCTTGTGTCGGCTGCATTCCTGCTGCATTTCATCACCTCCACCGTATTTTACAAATGATTCCACGATGTTGGAGAGAGTGCGGTTGGGTCTCAGAGTCCTGGAGGAAGTCTCCTTTCTACAGACAGGACAGCAGGCAGTGTCAGCTCTCTCCCAGTACTGGGTCACACAGGATCGACAGAAGCTGTGATCACAGTCAAGTAAGACAGGATCTTTATACAGATCATGGCAAACAGCACAGGAAAGATCAGCTTCCATCGTGAAGGATTAATCTCTGTGCTCTGTGCTCAAAGTAAAATGGTGATCAGTGTTCAGTGAAGTACTTTCAGTTTCGTTTCCTCATTCCAGCAGCAACATTATAAAACAGATTCCAGAAAAAGGTCGGTCAAGGTACGAAGATAAACAGATCACAGATAAACAAGATTGGTTCATTAATTTTTAACCAGGTGTGGGAAATAAGAAATGCAGTTTTCTGCAAGCGATATAGAAATGGAATTGTTGTAAGTGCTAGTGGAGTGTAATTTCTGTAGATGGGGGAGGGGTGAGACATTATACAAACGGTCATGGAATTCTTGTAGCATGTAGTATACTTAAGGCTAAGACTTTAATGAATCTAGGGGGTCTTTTAGAGAAGTAGTTTTAAAGAAAGTAGCTTTAAGCTAGGAAATAACTATGGAGTGTTGTAGCTGACCACAAAAGAAGAAGTAAGGGCATTTTCACAAGAAAGCTGACAGTAACAGAACAAGGAATGCAGACATCCAAGGACAGCCTGGTACATAGATAAGGAAAGAGAAAAACAAGTGAAGTGAAGAAAAACAAGTAAAGGCCAAATAAGGGAATGAGATGAAATAAATGATTATGATAGGGTAAGAATAGGGAAAGGGGATGTGAGCCTGCAACACACAAACTGTATAAAAATGATTGCATAACTGATACCTTTGTGCTTTTTGCCAGGCTAGCGGGGTGCCCGGACTTGCAAGTTTGTAATAAATTGTCCTTGTTTCCATGGCTTTGTCTCCGGCTGATTTATAAATGAGTTCTGTTTCTAACACAGGGAATCAGTCTGCTTCACTGGTCTGACTTTGTTTCTGGTCAGTAAAAATATCAATATGTTTTCAACTTATTCTGAAGGAGGACAAAGACAGAGCAGCTAATCTGGAGGGGAGTGCTTTAAACTGTGTTCCTACAGGAGTCTGCAAGGACCATTCCGTCTGACAGTCCTTGGTTCACTCCACTCCCACCAACGAAGCCCCAGGTACCTTCCCCTGCCACAAGAAAAGATGCAAAACCTGCCACTACACCACCCCCTCACCTCCATCCAGGGCCCCAAACAGCCTTCCAGGTCAGACAGAGGTTCACCTGCCTCTCTTCCAACCGAGTTAACTGTATCAAGTGCTCCCAATGTGGTCTTCTCTACATCAGGGAGACTGAACGTAAACTTAGGGAATGGTTCACCAAGCATCGCAGCTGGGCCCACAGGGGCCAACCAGACCTCCCAGTCACCGCCCATTTCAATTCCCCTTCCCACTCCCTTTCTGACATGACCATCCTTGGCCTCTTCCATTGCCAAAACAAACCAGAGCTCCTATTGGAGGAACAACACCTTATCTATCACCTGGGCACACTCGAGCCGAGAGGATTCAACATTGAGTTCTCCAGTTTCAAATAACCTCCCTCTCCATCCCCCGACTCCATTCCCAGTCCCTCCCCCTCCCTTCCACAATCTCTGCCACCAAATGAATTCATTTTCCCATTGACCAACCAGGTCATACAGTCGACTGTCATCAGCTATCCTCACTTCACCACCCTGTCCGCACCAACCCCTTTATCTGTAGTTCCCTCCACACCCAGCCCTAGTCTTGAAGAAGGATTACAACCGAAAAGTTAACATCTCCACCTCCTGGTGCTGCCTGGCTTGCTGTGTTCTTCCAGCCTCCTGCCTGTCTACACCAACATCTCAGCGCGCACTCCCAGGCAGCAGCTGCATACATCCCGCTACCAAAGACATTGGCATTCAACATGTGCCAGCCTGTCCACACCATCATGGCACAGCTCCCATCCACTTACAGTATGTGTCTGCACTTTAACGTTGTCCTTTGGGTCACACCGGTAACTATCATTGGAATGCTGCTGCCATGATACTATGCTCACAGAGACAGGCACCCAGCTCGTGGATTGGTCCAGGTTCCCTCAGGACTATTTCCCAGCTCTCTCAGTGCTAACTCACTCTGCACCTCCCTGGATGCTCACAGCATCCCTGCCTCACCCTGCCCTTATTTTTTGTAGATATTTTTATTGAAATTTAACATTTTTGCAAATTTACAAAAATAAACAAAACTCTCAAATACAAACATTGATGTACAATTAAATCATATATACAATAGTCATAATTTAACAAAGAAAAGAGAAAGAAAGAAAACAAAAAAAGAAAAAAAAAGAAACGAAAAAAGAAAGAAAAAAAACCTCAACTTTCTACTAATCTAACTTATAACTAACCAGAGCGTATACCTAAGTCTCTTACATGCTCGGAATGTATAAACATCAAATATAATAAAACCCGTATTCGCGCAGGATTCCTCTCCCAAGGGGCCCTGGAGCAGCCCGGTCTGAAATCTTCACTAAATAAAAGCCCTTGTTAGGATAGCCGAAATATCTGCATTTATATAATTCAAAAAGGGCTGCCATATTTTATAAAATAATTCAGTCTTTCGGTGCACCATATTTGTGAGGAAGTCAAGGGGGATATATTCCATAATTAATCTGTGCCAATTTGAAAGTCCAGGGGGGCCCTCAGCCACCCAGTTCACCAAAATATTTTTCCTTGCACAGAAAGAGAGAATAGAAAATAGTCTCTTCCCATGCATATCCAGAGATGAGAGGTTCGAAAAGCCCAAAAGGAGAGATACAGGGTCCACCCTAATTTCCGTTCCTAAAATTTCTGTCAGGGTATTTGCCACTTTAGTCCAGTATCTGCGGATTTTCTGACAAGTCCACAGACAATGTACAAGAGTACCCACCTCTATTTTGCATTTGGGACACATTGGAGATGCTCCTGCCTTAAGTTTTGCCAGTCGAGCCGGAGCTATATGGGCCCTATGAAGTATCTTTAGTTGGATAGCCTGAGTTCTGTTACAGATAGCAATTCTTCTAGCATTTTCCCAAATGTCATTCCACATATCCTCAGAGATTTCTAGCCCCAAGTCCTGCTCCCATGTTTTAAGCAGGTCATCCATGTCTCCTGAGACTCCTTCATGTAGCAAATGGTATATAGTACTAACGGAGGATGCCCCCGCTGGTCGTAAGACATTACGTTCTCTGTCTGATTTATAAAGACTATCTATTAATGTAGTCTTCCTCTGTATATAATCTCGAACTTGGAAGTATCGAAAGAGATCCCCATTAGGTATTCCGAATTTCAGATGCAGCTGCTCAAAGGACATCAGGATCCCATCTTTAAATAGGTCCCCTAAGCATGAGATGCCCCTGGATCTCCAGAGTTTAAAGGTGGCATCTGTAATCCCCGGTTGGAATCCCCATGCGCATACTACTGGTGCATGGGGGGATGTTTTATGTGAGTTACCCTCATTTTGCCGCATTATATTCCAGGCCTTAATTGTGTTTAATATTATGGGATTTTTACAGTGGTCTGTAATGATTTTCCTCTTATCTGAAAATAAAAGGTTAATAAGTGGGTATTTTACTTGGGAGGCTTCGATATCCAGCCAAATTGATTGTGGATCAGATGAAACCCAATCAGCTATGTAACTTAGTAGGGAGCTTAACTGATATTTCCTAAAGTCTGGGAAGTCCAGTCCTCCCCTTGCCTGTGGAAGCTGTAGCTTCTTCAGCTTAATAAGGGGCCGTCTATGGTTCCAAATAAAGGAGCCCAACCAGCCATATAATTTACGTAGGGCTAGCCTTGGCAGCATCAGCGGGAGCATTTTCATAGGATATAAGAGACGGGGCAGAACATTCATTTTAATTAATGCTATTCTCCCTAGCCAGGAAATCGGAAGGTCTCTCCATCGCTGGAGGTCCTGCCTTATCCTTTCCATTAATTGTACAAAATTAGCCCTATACAGCTGATCAAATACTGGCGTGATAAAAATACCTAAATATAAGAAGCCCTCCAGGGACCAACGGAAGGGAAAAGGGGATCCGTCCATTAAGTGGGGTATCATAGCCAGACCACCCATTGGCATGGCTTCCGATTTTGAAAAATTAAGTTTATAGCCTGAGAATGCACTAAATGTATTAATAACTTGAATTAGACGAGGCACTGACATTAAAGGATTACTGAGGAATAAGAGAATGTCATCTGCATAGAGGGTAATTTTGTGTTTACCTGTACCAATCCTCGGGGCCATTATATTAGGATCAGCCCGGATGGCTTCTGCTAATGGTTCGATTATCAGTGTAAACAACAATGGTGAGAGAGGACATCCTTGACGGCAGCCCCTACCCACACTGAAGCCATCCGATCTTAACCCATTAGTAATAACAGCTGCTTTGGGGTCATTATACAATGTTGAAACCCATTTGGTAAACACCTGTCCAACGCCAAACCTTTCCAATGTGTAAAATAAATATGACCATTCAACCCTATCAAATGCCTTTTCCGCATCCAATGAAATTACTACTCCTGGTATCTTTCCCTGATGACAGGCTTGGATCATATTCAAGACCCTTCTGATATTATTGGATGATCTGCGGCCCTTAATAAATCCCGTCTAGTCCTCCTTTATAATATATGGCAGTACCCTTTCTAGTCTTAGTGCTAACATTTTTGAGAGAATTTTAAAGTCTACATTTAGTAAGGATATTGGTCTGTAAGATGCACAATCTTCTGGGTCTTTTCCTTTTTTGAGGATAAGAGAAATATTTGCTTCTTTCAGCGTGGGCGGGAGACAGACCTGACTATGCGCAAAATTATACATATCCATAAGTGGGTCAACCAATATTCCTGTAAATTCTTTATAGAATTCAGCTTGAAAACCATCCGGGCCCGATGCTTTTCCGCTCTGAAGTTGCCTAATTGCCTCAAGTATTTCTTGGACTGTTAAAGGGGTATTTAGGGCCGACACCTGTTCCGGAGTCAGGCCCAGGAAGGTCAAATTTTTTAAAAATGACTGCATCCTCCTAATCCTATCTTCACAATCCTGCGATCTATATAGTTCAGAATAAAATTCTTTAAAGGTCGCATTGATCTTTTTATGATCATGAGTCAGGGTACCTGTACTTTCCTTGATGGTCGGAATAGTTTGAGGGGCTTTCTTTTTCTTTGCAAGAAATGCTAAGTATCTACCCGGTTTGTTGCCATATTCATATAATCTTTGTTTCGCAAATAATATTTCCCTTTTAGCCATTTGAGTAAGCGCGGTGTTTAAAGCTGTCCTAAGAGCTGTAATCCTCTGCAATTTTGTGATAGAAGGTCTATCAGCGTATGCTGCTTCGGCTGCTTTTAGGCGAGCTTCGAGCAGACGCTGTTGCTCTCCCTTCATTTTCCTCTGGGTCGCTGAATAGGAGATGATCAAACCTCGTGCATAAGCTTTGATGGTCTCCCACATCATTGACGGATTGCTAGCCGTACCAGTATTAATTTCTAAAAAAGTTTTAAGTTCTTGGGAGAAGTACTTTAAAAATTTGCTATCTTTTATCAGGAAGGGGTCCATACGCCAATGCCGAGCAGATGTCCCATTGTTCTTTACCTTAGTTTCCATGTATACAGCGGCATGGTCAGAGATTGCTATAGTACCTATTTTACAGGTTGCTATAGAGTTTAGAAAAATCGATGGGGCAAAAAACATATCAATTCTTGTGTGACATTTATGTGGATTAGAGTAGAAAGAAAAATCTCTACCCTGTGGATGGAGACATCTCCATACATCTACCAATCCTAATTCTTTATTCAGGTCCGCCAGTTGTCTAGATCTGGGAGATACTCCAGCGGCACTCTTGGGAATCCTGTCTATTTCCGGATCCATAATACAATTAAAGTCTCCCCCTATAATTGTATGACGGGCACCAAAGGCCATCAGTTTTGAAAAAGCTTCCGTTATGAATTTAAAGGGGTGTGCCGGGGGGCAGTACACATTTAAGATCCCATATTCCTCTCCATTTATGAGGGCTTTAATCAAAATATATCGTCCAGATTCGTCTTTTATCTGATTTAGAATTTTCAAAGGCAAGTTCTTCCGGACAAGGATAACGACTCCCCTGCTTTTTGAATTAAAAGAGGAAAAAAAGGCCTGATCAAATCCGCCCTGTCGTAATTTTAAGTGTTCTTTATCCGACAGGTGTGTCTCCTGTAGGAGAGCTATATCAACTCTCTCCTTCTTAAGATTTGATAATATTTTCTTCCTTTTAACTGGCGAATTACTCCCCCTGACATTTCAGGTGCACCACTTAACCGACTGTTCAGCCATAATCATCTGGACAGATCCGAGACCCCTCGGGAGGGGAAACCCTATCTAGAACATCCCGAGCATGGAGCATACAAGATTTACAAAAGTAAAGACTCTCTGATACACTCAAAACAATATAACAAAAAACTCTTTCTAAGTATAAAAAATATAAAACATTCCGAATTGGAGATTTTCTCCCTTGTTCCCAGGGAGCGTCACTTCCTCTCCCACAGTCCATCTTACCCTCTTCCAACCAGTGCCCCACCCTTGACCCAGGTGTTCCTCAATAAAATGAGGAGAATTCAAATATAATATAAAGCTAGAGTTAACAGTGAACACCCCACCCCCACCCACACCCACACCTAAATATATTTGGGAATATTAATACCATATATAACTATAAGATTACAATCTCAACACGTAATACTTAAATATAATACCACAAAATAACAGGGGAAAGAAAAACAACCCCGCTCCTAAAAACAGAAGTAAAATAGAATAAGGTAACCACCTCCCCCCATCAACATTAACCAAACGCCCCAACATATATATATACATACACACATAGGGGGAAAGATAAGAAAAGATGAAGGGATGTAAACCAAAATAATGGGAAAGGCAGACCAGCGTCCACAATCTCTTACAGCTTATTTAAGAGAGTCCAAGAATTCCTTAGCCTTCTCCGGTGATCCGAAGTTATATATGGATCCTTCGTGGCTAAGGCGTAGCGTCGCTGGATATCGTAAGGAGTACTGGATATTTAAGTCCCTTAAACGTTTCTTCGCCTCATCGAATGCCTTCCTCTTTCGGACCAAAGCTGGGGAGAAGTCCTGGAACAGCATGATCCTGGATCCTTTGTGGGTCATAGCTTGGGGATCTTTTCCCAGATTTCTTGAGGCTTCCAGGAGCATCTGGGCGGCACGGTGGCACAGTGGTTAGCACTGCTGCCTCACAGCGCCAGGGACCAGGGTTCAATTCCCGCCTCAGACGACTGTCTGTGTGGAGTTTGCACGTTCTCCCCGTGTCTGCGTGGGTTTCCTCCGGGTGCTCGGTTTCCTCCCACAGTCCAAAGATGTGCGGGTCAGGTGAATTGGCCATGCTAAATTGCCCATAGTGTTAGGTAAGGGGTATATGTAGGGGTATGGGTGGATTGCGCTTCGGCGGGTCGGTGTGGACTTGTTGGGCCGAAGGGCCTGTTTCCACACTGTAAGTAATCTAATCTAATCTGCCTCTCCCTATAGCTCTGCAGCTGGAACAGGACCGGGCGTGGGCGCTGGGTTGAGCCGGGCCCACGTACTGTGACCCGGTAGGCCCATTCTACCCTTACCTGGCCTGATCCAGCCTGCAGATTTAAAAGTTGTGGCAGCCAATGCTCTAAGAATGCTGTCAGCTGGCCTCCCTCTTCCTGCTCGGGAAGGCCCAACAACCGAATATTTTTTCTACGACATCGATTTTCGAGGTCATCAATGTGGTTTTCTAGGTTCTGGACTCGATTCTCGAGAAAACGGATGTGGTCGGCTGTTGATTTTATCCCAGTCTCTGAGGCTGCGGCCTTCGACTCCACCTCTCTGACTCGGCACCCCAATTCCTGAATGTCTCTGCCCTGCTTCTGCAGCTCGGCTGATAGTGCTTCTCTGCTCTGCCGAGACTGTGAGATTTAGATTTGCTTTATTATGCAACAAGAAGCTATTAAGATGTGCATGGTACCCTAGACATTTAATATATAACCAAACTAAATATGTGGTATGTCTTGCTACTTTATTTTATATATACTAGCTGTTTTATTTTAAGGAAATGTTAACGTTTGGGCTAATTTACGTAAAGATTGATCTTCTAACGATCAGTATTGCAATGTAAGCAGTTAGTAAGAAAAACAAGCTAGCTGAGGGCAAGGGGTCAGCTTTGAAAAATAACGAAACCTTGAGCGAGACAATACTTCTGCTAATATGGTGCAAAAACAACCAGCTAAGAGTACAAGGTGCGAGACGGTTGCTAAATTCAGGGGCTGAAAATATCATTAGACAGGGAAGTGGGTTATGCAGCTGGAGTTCGAGACAATGAGGACATGATCATATGCTTTCTCTGTAAGAAATGAGATCATTGTAAAGCAATGACCCTCGTGACCTCTAGGGGCCATGGGGAGGCTCTAAATTGCTATATAAGAAAGATCGCTGTAATGCTTGGGTACGCTTTTCTTTGGGAAGGCATCCAATTCTGCAGAATTTGTTAATAAAATCTTTGTTCTCTTGAATTTGTCCAGAGCGATTATTTAGAAGTGAATTTTCATTTCTAACAACTTGGGGGCTCGTCCGGCTCCACACTCCGGCTGCGGTGGGCTCAAGGAAGGACATCGGAGACGGTGCACCCTACCGAGTTCGGTAGTCCCCGATTCCTTACTCGCCGTCCCGCTTCGCGGCTTGAGCGAGTGGTATCCGGGAGGCTCAGGAGAACAAAGAGGGAGGAGACTGGCCAGTCATAAAGGGAAAAACAGGCAGGGGATCGAGTAATTTTGGTGCACTGAAGCCAGGTAGGCACAGATTTCTTCTGTTGCGTTCGGACAGGTTTGGTCTCTGATTGATGCGCGAAACTCAAGGACACCTTGTCTTGTCAGGTGTTGTTTATGTACCGGAGTCTCTGCGCTCAATTGGTTACCAGGGTTTGGTCTCTGCTTGATGCACAGGACTCAAGGACACCTTGTCTTGTCAGGTGTTGTTTACGTACCGGAGTCTCTGCGCTCAATCAGTTACCAGGGTTTGGTCTCTGACTGATGCGAAACTCAAGGACACCTTGCCTTGTTTGGTGTTGTTTACGTACCGGAGACTCTGCGTTCAGTCAGTTACCAAGGGTGGATTACCTGTTGCCGCTACCCGGTCGATCATAAGGAAATCCGGTGAGTGTGGGATATTCTTGTTTCTCGCACGGGCGGTTTATTTGCTTGTACTTATCTTCGGTATGGGAAACGGGGGCACAAGAGTGCCTGAACCATTGCCTGATGAAGAATACAAGGGGGTGCCGGATGATAGCCCGTTAGGACGAATGTTACGTAACTGGGGTCATGGAAAAAGAAAGGGGAAGTCTAGACGAAAAATGGTTAAATTTTGCGAAAAATGGTCACAACAACCTATTCAAGGGGGTTCTGTTTGGTGGCCCAAATTTGGATCGGACGAGGATTGGGTTTGTCAAATTTTAAATGATCATTTAAAGAATAAATATAATCCAAGACTAAAACAGAGAGAAACAGAGAGAGAGAGAGAGAGAGAGAGAGAGAGAGACATGAGGAGAAAAGGGGATAAAGAAGTAGTGAGACTGTCCCCGCACGGGAGGTCCCGGTTGGGGAACGGACCACAGGATTTGTTGTAGCCTCATTAAACTCAAATGATATAAGACAACTGAAGTTTTTTTTAACCAGCAGTTTGCAGTAAGACCGACAGAGAGAGAGAGAGAGAGAGAACTGCTTGCAAAACATTTAACTCTCTGTGATTCGGGTTGAATGCACATTTGTTTGTTGGTGATTGAATGAGGAAGTTTTATTCACTGGAACTTGAGTTCCAGGATTGTTTTAAATGTGATTTTTATGAAAATTTAACATGATTTATTTTCACTATGTGAAGGACAGTTGTAGTTAGGACTTCCATAGTTATTATCTGAGACCTTGGATTCGGCTATTAGAATTTTTTTAAAACTTGAAATGACAAATTATTGTAAGACAGTTATGATTATTTTATGACCTAAAGTATTGTAATTGAGAAATAGTTAGGAGTACACAAGAAAACTAATTTTGGATCTAAATTAGGATACTAAATTTGGGTGATTACAGTGGGTTTTAAAATTTGGGAACTGTATGTATTTTATATTTTAAATATTAAATACTAAATAAATGGATATATATATATGTTTACAGTTTAGGAACAGGCTTTAAAGTTAGTCAAGCATGAATTAAAATTGGTGTTTGAGGATATGAGAAGTTTGGAACATTACAATATTTCTTAAAAAGTGCCGATAGGGGACAAGGAAATTGGGTTTGTGTGTGACCCCCTCACCAGTGGGGAGGTCGGAACATTTAAAAGGAAATGACGGTCCTGGATGAGAATCCGATAGGATTGTCAGAACAAATTAATTAATGTTTGAGGCCCAGTCTGTATATGTGGGCTGAGTTAATGTCTATTTTTGAATATACTATTTACTGGGGGAGAAAGGAGACTTATATGGGGATACTGAATAGGGAAAGTGTTAATTGAGATTTTTTTTAAAAAAACTAGTAACAGCACCGGTATTAAGCTTGCCGGACAATTTGGCATGGGAGGGGGATGGTCAGGGGTGAGGACAAATATCCCCTTCAGAACCCTAACTGAGACAACCATAATATAGAAAAGTGAAATAATATACTAGACATGCAAAATTTGATAATCCGAGGGATACAAACTTGCATCCCCAAACAGCGAAAGTTAGCCAAGGTTTTTGACCTGAGGCAGGGAAAGGACGAGTCTCCCTGTCCATTCTTACACAGATTAAGGGAGCGGTAGAAATGAGTACAAAGGCATGGCCTGATATCCAGAAGAAGTTACAGAAGATAGAGGACGGGAGCGGTAGAAATGAGTCGGAGTTGTTACAGGAGGTTCAGAAGGTATTTGTATAGAGAGGCATAATGGCGGAGGAACGGAAGGCTAAGATACTGGTAGCAGTAGTATGGGAGGACTGTATGAAAGACAAAAGGAGTTGGATAAATACGGTGTTTATCTAAACCTGAATATTTACGTCTGTGTGGGCCGCCCCCCTCTGTAGGAATTTTGTGTTGGTGAAGATTTATGTGTGTCTTTGTGTGTGCAAATTTGATTGTAAAAAAAAGTCTCTGTGGATGTGAGAATTTGTGTTTGTGTATGGATTTTTTTTTATAAAAAAGGGCTTCTCAGCTAACAAGCAGTTTAACACTTTGTGGTCTGGCTTGAATTCATCTGTTTGTTAGTGCATGAATGTTTGAGTGTTTGTCACCTAGAGCGTGAGTCATGAGATATGTGGCTTCGCTGTTTCTCGTTTACTCCACCAGGGATTCCTGACTCAGACCCCTCCACTCGATATCCACCTCCACAAAGTGGAACCGGGAGACTGGGTTTTGATAAAATCCTGGAAACCGAAGAAACTCCAATCACTCTGGGAGGGACCGTTTCAGGTGTTACTCACCACCGATGTTGCCATACGAACAAAAGAAAAAGGGTGGACTCACGCCGCCAGACTAAAAGGCCCGGTGCCGCCGCCCAAAGAGGACTCTTGGTCGTGTGAGGCCGGTGATGAACCGTTGGTGGTGAAGTTAAAGAAACATCAAAAATGAACTCTCTTGGGACTCTTTTGCTACATATTGTATTATTATTTGCCTTCCTTTTAGTGGGGAAATTGACTGGTAACTGTGATAAATGACGCTCTAGGGTTCGGGTGTGGGACACTGAGTTAGAGTTATGCGGATCCTTTGTATCCCACTCCTCTTATGCTAATAATACTCGCTGTTATGATATGTACCCACAACAAAAGTGCTGGGAAAAAGGGAAAACTATACTATCAAGTAAAAAAAACAGGGGATATCTCGGTCTATCTAAGGCTAGGGTCTATCGTTGCCCCTTTATAAATTACGAATGGTTGTGTATGTCAACAGACAGTTTACAGGGACATGCTGAATTGCTGGAAACAGATAAAAGAAGACCTAAAGGGGAATGTGCCAAATGCGGCGCTATAATTCAATTGGGAGATCCTAATTTCTTCTCCCTTTGCCATGATGAGGAGTCCCGGGAGGAATGTTGGGAGGATGGGAAATTGTATTATCAAATGTTAAATAAGGGATATATTGGATGGCCTGAGGGGAGGGTCCATGAATGTATTTGGGAAGAACACGAATGGGTCTGCATTAAAAAAAAGACAGCTGGGATATGGCTAACAGGCCGTGCGACAAATGCCGCCAAACTGTGAAATGGGGAGACCATGTCTTTCCGGGGTCTTTTGTGTTTCACACTAAAATAAGTGGTGCCTGTTACAACCGGGAGAAAATGATACCATGTTGGGAGGATGGGGAACATTACTACCAGGTATTCAGCCTGGGATATTACACGAGTGGAAATATAGACTGTCCACTTATGGCACAATGGCTCTGTATCAGTTTTACTGGCTCGGCAGCGGACCACTTTGACCGGGTTAAGGAAATATATCCCAGATTAGAGAAATCTATTCCAAATTACGATGCCAGAATAGCCGCCTCAGCCAAGGTTTCCTCCCTCTATGAGGACATTGAGAGTCGGCTTACTCTTCCTGATGTTGTGAAAAATCTCTTTATTGACTTCACGTCTCAAATTGCCAAAATTTTAAATGTGACGAGCTGTTGGGTTTGTGGGGGTCCGCATATGACCGAGCAGTGGCCATGGACGGGGGAGAGTTTGGATGTTCAGGAAATCCTCGAATACAATTGGACTTACTCCAAGAACAGAATTTATCAAGTCTGGAAATTGCAGAATACCCCGACGGGCCACTTCTGCGTTGGGAAACAGGGGTCCCGCCCAGTTGGTGACAGCCCCTGTCAGCGGGTCTTGAATCTCACCACAGACACTTGGTGGCCCCGACCCTTGGGTTGGTTTCTCACCAAACAACCCCTTGGGTTGTCTATCACCCAACAAGGGGATCTCACCTGCAGGCGGTTGCATCCCACCTCTGATTCCTGGAATTGCAGTGGTTCTGGCCCTTATGCGGGAATGCCGGGAATTAGGGAGGCCTGGGACGGTGTTGCCAGGGACAGTGGAGGGGGTCCGGCTCCCGATGGTTTATTTTGGATTTGTGGGGATCTGGCGTATTCCAGGTTGCCCGAGAAATGGGGTGGCTTATGCTTCCTCGGTATAGTCAGACCGGAGTTCTTTCTCCTCCCCCGTGATCAAGGGGCTGACCTGGGGGTTAAGTTGTTCGACTCCCTGCAACGGAGGTCCGGAAAGCTAGCACGGAAGCGTAGGAGTGCTAGTCAGTGGAATGTCCACAAGTACGGAGACATCCACTTGGCCAAGTGGGGCGCAGATTGGCCACCGTCCCGTATCATTGAGTATTATGGGCCGGCAAGTTGGGCTCAGGATGGCTCTTGGGGTTACAGAACTCCAATTTATATGCTTAATCGTATCATTCGCTTGCAGGCGGTGATGGAAATAATCACCAACAAAACCGCCTTCGCATTGGAATTACTGGCTAGATAGCAGTCTCAAATGAGGGCTGCAATATATCAGAATCGTCTTGCTTTAGACTACCTGCTTGCCTCTGAAGGGGGTGTCTGCGGGAAGTTTAACACGACAAATTGCTGTCTGGAAATAGACGATAACTACGAGGCTGTCCTAAAAATCACCCGGGACATCCGTAAAATGGCCCATGTACCTGTCCAGACGTGGCGACCTATAGGGGACGCTAGTTGGTGGAACACGCTTTTTGGGGGTGGCTGGTGGCGCATGGCATTAATAATGATGGTGGGTGTCGGGGCCCTGTTCCTCGTTATTCCCTGTCTGGTTCCTTGTGTTAGGGTATTGATCCAACGCCATATCGCCCAGATGCAAGCCATTGCCATACCCCAACATGGTACTCATGAACTTAAAGTTTTACTATTGAAAAGACAGAAGGACCTCCCTGAGCCGTAATTCAGCCTATTCTGTTACGCATGCACATCTTAAAAAGAAAAAGGGTGGAGTTGTGAGATTTAGATTTGCTTTATTATGCAACAAGAAGCTATTAAGATGTGCATGGTACCCTAGACATTTAATATATAACCAAACTAAATATGTGGTATGTCTTGCTACTTTATTTTATATATACTAGCTGTTTTATTTTAAGGAAATGTTAACGTTTGGGCTAATTTACGTAAAGATTGATCTTCTAACGATCAGTATTGCAATGTAAACAGTTAGTAAGAAAAACAAGCTAGCTGAGGGCAAGGGGTCAGCTTTGAAAAATAACGAAACCTTGAGCGAGACAATACTTCTGCTAATATGGTGCAAAAACAACCAGCTAAGAGTACAAGGTGCGAGACGGTTGCTAAATTCAGGGGCTGAAAATATCATTAGACAGGGAAGTGGGTTATGCAGCTGGAGTTCGAGACAATGAGGACATGATCATATGCTTTCTCTGTAAGAAATGAGATCATTGTAAAGCAATGACCCTCGTGACCTCTAGGGGCCATGGGGAGGCTCTAAATTGCTATATAAGAAAGATCGCTGTAATGCTTGGGTACGCTTTTCTTTGGGAAGGCATCCAATTCTGCAGAATTTGTTAATAAAATCTTTGTTCTCTTGAATTTGTCCAGAGCGATTATTTAGAAGCATCAATCTTCGCCTCCCACCTGGCAAACATCTCCTCAAAGCTCATCTTCATTGGTAAATCTCCTGAAGTAGCTGAAGACACCTTTGTTGCAGCTGAAGAGGGAGAGGGTGGGGGAGGGGTCCCTGCTTTCTTAGAGCCGCCTGTTCCCTTCCCTTTACTCATTTTCCAGCTAGTATTAGACTATTTAAATGTACTAATAGGTAACTATTTAAGGTTAACAACTATTATAAATGGTTTAGTGAGTGTGGTGGGGGTGGATAGCCCACTTTTCCCAAGTTTTGGGTACAGCACTGTGGACCCAGTCTTGCTGGGTCGCCGCCATCTTGGATCCCACCCTGCCCTTTTAGCACTGTCCCCCCTCAGCCCCACTTTAAAGCTCCCTGTCCTGCTGTCTGACCTTACAGTCTGGTGCACACACAGAGCCAGGCAGCTTGTCAGCTGGAATTGGAGCTGCAGACTGAGAAGTTTGAGTTTGATTTATTGTTGTGACAGGGACTGCGATACCGTGAAAGGTGTTGTTTTACACGCTGCACAGGCAGACCACACCAGATAAAGTGCACCAGGTTAACAGAGCAGAGTGCAGAATACACTAATATTACCACAGAGAAGGTGCAGAGAGATCAGAATTAACATTTGAGAGGTCCATTCAGAAGTCTGATAACAGCAGGGAAGAAATTGTCCTTGAATCTACTTGTAGATGTATTCAAATGTTTGTACCTTCTGTCTGCTGGAAGAGGGTGGAAGAGAGTGTATCTGGGGATCAAGCGGGTCTTTGATGTCGGTTACTTTGTCAAGGCAGCGTGAAGTCACAAAGAGTCAATGGATGGAAAACTGGTTTATGTGATGGCCTGGGCTGTGTTCATGACTCTCTGCAGCTTTTTGTGGTTTTGGGAAAAACAGTTGCATATCACACACTTGTATCCAGATAAGATACTTTCTATGGTACGTCTGTAAAAGCTGAGAAGCCTTATTTACTCCTTGTGGACACACTGAATTTCTTTAGCATCCAAGGAAGTAGAGATATTCCTGCCCTTTCTTCACCGCTGTGTTGATGTGTGTGGACCAGGACAGATTGTTGGTGACCATCATTCCCAAGAACTTAATGCTCTCGACCATCTCCACCTCAGTACCACTGATGCAGTCCTGAGGCCCTGATAGAATTTACCCTTCGGTCTGAAAAGCAGGGCTGAATGAGATAGTTAATGTATTGGAGTTTCAATTTCCTATGATTCCCCTCTTTCAGAGAATATTCCATCAGGTTTGAAAATAGTAAGTTCTTCAAAAGAAGGGAGGCAGAAAGTGGGAAACTACAAGTCAGCCAACTGACCAGTTATTCAGGGGATATTATTGGAAACTATTATTGAAAATGCTATAAGGTGGACTCAGAAAAAAATCAAAGTAATCAGACCAAGGCAAAATGTGAAAGGGAAATCCTGTTTATCCATTTTGTTGGAATTTTTTTTTGAAGAGGCCTCATGCTGTAAATAAAGAGGGATGAGTGGGTACAACAGACTGAGCTTCCTCGAAGGTATTTGATAATGCACCGTGTCAACGGGTATTGCACAAAAGAGAAACTCCTGGTGTAGGGGGTTATCTCGGCATCGATAAAAGATTTACTCACCAACAGAAACCACAGAATAGACATAAATGGGCCTTTCGTGTGTGTTCATTTGTGAATTCTGGAATCCCTACAATGTAGAAGCAGGCTTTCCAGTCCACACTGACCTTCCAAAGAATATCCCACCCAGACCCATCCCCCGACCCTATCCCTGTAACCCTGCATTTCCCGTGGCTAACTCACCTAGCCTGAATCGCCCTTTTCAGCATGGCCAATCTACTGAGCCTGCACATCTTCGTCTGTGGGAGGAATCCAGAGCACTCAGAAGAAACCCACACAGACACGGAAAACGTGCAAACTCCACACAGTCACCCAAGGGTAGAATCCAGTTCCTGGCGCTGTGAGGCAGCACTGCTAACCATTGAGCCGTGCCACCCAGAGAATGCTCTTTAGGCTGGACATTCAGGATATTCAAGGCTGAGACAGACAGATTATTAATCAGTGAGAGAATCAAGGGTCATGGGCCAAAGGCAGGAAAGTGGAGTTCAGGATGATCAGATAAGCCAACATCTCCCTAAATGCTGAGCAAACCCGACGGGCTGAATGATCTATTGCTGCTCCCACGTCTCATGGTCTTTTCGATGGTTGCCTAGAAACTTCTCTTGTTCTGGCCAATCAGGGAGATTCACCTAATAGTTTGATGTGGGGGTGCCAGGGTTCCATAGAATCCCAGCTGTGTAGAAACAGGCCCTTCAACCCAACTCCGTCCTTCCAAAGAGTATCCCAGCCAAACAAATTCCCATTACTCTACGTTTATCCCAGGCTAATGCACCTAACTTACACATCCCTGAACACTACGGGCAATTCAGCATGGCCAATTCACCTAACCTGCACATCTTTGGATTGTGTGAACATAGAACATAGAAAAATACAGAGCAGTACAGGCCCTTCGGCCCTCAATGTTGCGCCGATCCAAGCCCACCTAACCTACACTAGCCCACTATCCTCCATATGTCTATCCAATGCCTGTTTAAATACCCATAAAGAGGGAGAGTCCACCACTGTTACTGGCAGGGCATTCCATGAACTCACGATTCGCTGAGTAAAGAATCTACCCCTAACATCTGTCCTATACCTACCACCCCTTAATTTAAAGCTATGCCCCCTTGTAATAGCTGACTCCATACGTGGAAAAAGGTTCTCATGGTCAACCCTATCTAAACCCCTAATCATCTTGTACACCTCTATTAAGTCACCCCTAAACCTTCTTTTCTCCAATGAAAACAGCCCCAAGTGCCTCAGCCTTTCCTCATATGATCTTCCCACCATACCAGGCAACATCCTGGTAAACCTCCTCTGCACCCGTTCCAGTGCCTCCACATCCTTCCTATAGTATGGCGACCAAAACTGCACACAATACTCCAGATGCGGCCGCACCAGAGTCTTATACAACTGCAACATGACCTCAGGACTCCGGAACTCAATTCCTCTACCAATAAAAGCCAGAACAACCAGAGGAAACCTGCACAGTCACAGGAGAATGTGCGAACCCCAACCGACAGTCACCCGAGGCCGGAACCGAACCTCGGTTTCTGGCGTTGTGAAGCATCAGTGCTAACACATCCACTAATATCATTTATTGCATCCATTGCTCCTGATGCGGTCTCCTCTACATTGGGGAGACTGGATGCCTCCTAGCAGAGCGCTTTAGGGAACATCTCCGGGACACCTGCACCAATAAACCACACCGCCCTGTGGCCCAACATTTCAACTCCCCTCCCACTCTGCCGAGGACATGGAGGTCCTGAGCCTCCTACACCGCCCTCCCTCGCCACCAGATGCCTGGAGGAAGAACGCCTCATCTTCCGCCTCGGAACACTTCAACCCCAGGGCATCAATGTGGACTTCAACAGTTTCCTCATTTCCCCTTTCCCCACCTCACCCTAGTTCCAAACTTCCAGCTCAGCACTGTCCCCATGACCTGTCCTACCTGCCTATCTTCTTTTCCACCTATCCACTCCACCCTCCTCCCTGACCTATCACCTTCATCCCCTCCCCCACTCACCTATTGTAGTCTATGCTACTTCCTCCCCACGCCTACCCTCCTCTAACTTATCTCTCCACGCTTCAGGCTCTCTGCCTTTATTCCTGATGAAGGGCTTTTGCCCGAAACGTCGATTTCGCTGCTCCTCGGATGCTGCTTGAACTGCTGTGCTCTTCCAGCACCACTAATCCAAAATCTGGTTTCCAGCATCTGCAGTCATTGTTTTTACCGTCAGTGCTAACCACTGAGCCACCATGGCACTCCAAAGGTGTTGGACTGAGGTGGAGAACGTTGAAAATCACACAGAATACCAGGTTATAGTCGAACAGGTTTATTTGAAAAACAAGGTTCCAGAGCACCTCTCCTTATTCCGTCAGCTAGTTGGGCAGAATACCGAGGACACAGAATTTATAGTAGAAGATCAAAGTGTCATACAACTGTTGTGATGCATTGAACAAGCCGACATTACTGTTAAGTCTTTAATCACTTAGAAGAGGGGCGCAGGTTTCCAATGATTAATATGTTTGATTAAAATAGTTTTAGACAGTGTCATCCATTTGCACAGCATGTTACTGTTAGTTATGTCTGTGTAACAGGACCCACTGCCTTTCTGTCTGGGCCCTCCCTTTCCGGGATCGAAACCCGATCTATCCTGATCCCAAAATAAAGCCCCGCTCCATTCTTCCGTTGACCTGTTCCATTTTACCTCGTTACCATCACCTCGGTATTCAGGCTGCCCTGAGACTTGGAGAATCAATCCTTGTTCTGCCCAACGTCACATTAATTGAGGAACCTCCGGCTTTTCAACTTTCCTGAAAGTGGTTCAAAATATCAGGTCTGGATCATTCAGGCAGGATCCAGTTGTGGAATCCAGTCCACACTTTCAGCACAGCCCATTTGTGCCCCTCAGGATAGTTCAGGAAGTCAATGCCCAGATGGAAAAAACAGAGAAAGTTGTAATTGAAACCCACTGGTCCCATTCATCATGTGTTCCTCAGACTATAACTCCAGTCAGACCAGTACATTTATTGCCAAGTGCTGCTATTTATTCAACTGCCTCTGCCCCTTATTTGAAACTACACTTGCAGTTAGGAAACCACCACAACCCTTTCTCACAGATGTTTAAATTAGTCATAGAGATGGACAGCACAGAAACAGACTCTTTAGTCCAACTCATCCGTGCTGACCAGATATCCTAAATTAATCTAGTCCTATATCGCAGCACTTGGCCCATATCTCTCTGTGCCCTTCCTATTCACATACCCATCCAGATGCCTTTTAAATATTGTAACTGTACCATCCCCCACCATGTTCTCTGGCAGCTCTTACGGCCTTATCAGAGGCTGTATGTTTTGTGCTCTAATCAGAGCTTCAGAAGAGGAACTGCATTATAAATGGAGATAAATGGACTTCAGAGCCACAGAAAGGCCAGGGAAAAGAGAGGGGCTAAATTATTCTTGCAGAGAGCTGTCACAAATGAGCTGAATCCCTTGTGTACTGTAAATATTCAATGACTCAAAGATATTTTGTTTTTAAATTGATTTCATGCATTAAGCCATTATCACTTCTGCCATTCAATCTCCCCTCTTTCAATCTATCATGCACCTTCCCTTTCATTCTTCTCCATTCTACAGTGATGTACTGGGGCTTTAAGATGTGTATTTTGTCCTTTTGTTTGAAGAGTGATTTTAAGACAGAAGTGATGAGCTGTCTATTTGAATCTAATACAGTAAACAGCTTCTGAGGACTTGGCTTTTTTTGTCAAGGTTGAACAATCGAAACAGCCTGAATGGGTGGGGATCAAACTCCCCCAGAGTCAGGACTTTTAATTTTAGCTTTTCAGTAATTTTTGCTGGAGTTGTGAAGCTGGGTTCTGGCATGTCTGTCGCTGCTTCTCTCTCTCTCTCTCTCTCTCAGAATGTTGATGGTTTTCCTTCTGGATTGGAGAATTGCCGGTGAGACAATCTATTTTACTGACTTGTCCTTTGCCAAGGGTGTGTCAATGGGATATTGCTATATTGTCTACTATACGAGTACGATATTACTATGTATTCCTGATGAAGAGCTTATGCCTGAAACGTCAATTCTCCTGCTCCTTGAATGCTGCCTGACCTGCTGTGCTTTTCCAGCACTACACTCTCAACTCATAATACTATATTGGAATAGTTAATTGTTAAATAATCTGTTATTTTGTTAAGTTTTCCAAAAGAGTTAAGTTATTCCAATTTCTTCTTTCTTTTGTTGTATTTTAATGTGGTATATGAATAAAGTGTGTTTTGTTTCAAAAGTGTTAGTTTGACCAATCAAATTGCAGCCAGACCGCTACGCCTGGCATGTATCTTTAAAATAAAAAAGAAGTTAGGGTCTAGGCGATCTTCTGAATATACTTTGAGGGTGTTTGGTCTGGTCCATAGCACCCTATTTTTGTTGTCAGTGAATTCTTTTAAACCTGTTATACCTCAAATTATTTCCGGTGAAGCACTAAACATTCTGGGGAAGAGTGATTAGCAACCTAGAAGGTGACATTAATGATATTGGTTCAAATCCTACCATGACAGATGATGGAATTTAAATTTAGCTAATTAATTGAGAATATTAAAATTTATCAGCAGGAATAGAGACCATGGTGGCTATAATCAATTGTTACAAAACCACATTGGTCCTTTGGGGAGGAAAATCTGCCACCCTTACCTGGTCTGGCCTACACATGACTCCAGACCCACAGTGGTGTTTGTGCATTTTTAACCACTGTCTGAATTGGTTGAGCAAGCCATTCAATTCAGGGACGATTAGAGTTGTTGGTCAGTTAATTACAGATAGCTATAGTTTGGCAACAATTGCTTGCTTTGACGGTGAAACCCACTTCCCAGTGAAAGAATGAAGGAAAACATAACATTAACAGTCTGCTGCCTTCTTTTTGTCCTGCCTGGTTTCAGATTGCAGCATTTGTAATGTATTACATTTGTCTTTCTCAGTGATTGACATCTTCCAGCCCCACTGCAATCTCCATGTCTTCAATATCAATTCCATACATGGTAGTTGTCTGTCCTTAAGGAACATTATCTGCAACTTCAGCATCATGTTTGACCCCAGGATGAGCTTCTATCTGCATGCCCTCCATGGCACTGAAAGCAGCTTTTCCCCACCAGTGGAGCAGGCCATCCAGAGATGCAGACATTTAAATTTCTCGCTGATGGGATGAGTGAGTCAGCGGCGAAATGTTCAAATTTGGATTAGCCTCCATTATGGATGATGTTACTGGTGAGTTACAGAGGTCTACAGCACCGAAAACAGGCCCTTCATCCCATTGAGGTTGTGTTTGTCAAAACAACCACCTTGTGATTCCTATTTTCCAGTCCTTGACTGTTTGCCTTTTATTCCGTGGTTCAGATGTGTACATCAAAACACGTCCTAAACGTCATGAGGGTTTCTGCCTCAGGCTGTTAGTTTCAGATTCTCAACACCCTCCAGATGAAGAAGCTTTTCCCCACATCTCTGAACTTCCTGCCCCTTACCTTAAATCTATGCCCCTTGGTTATTGATCCCTCCATCAAGGGGAAAAGTTTCTTCCTGTCTACCCCATCTATGTCCCTTACAATTCAATACATCTCAATCATGTCCACTCTCAATCTCCTCTGGTCCAAGGAAAGCCACCTCAATCTGTCCAAACTCTCTAACCCAGAAATCTTCCTGGAAAATCTCTTCTGCATCCTCTCCAGTGCAGTCACCTCCCCACTATAATGTGCATTTGAGAATTGCAAACAGTTCTATAGCTGGGGCCTAACCAACATTGTATACAGTCCCAGCATTACCTCCCTGCTCTTAAACTCTATACTTCAGCTAATAAAGACAAGTATCCCATATGCTTTTTTAAGTACTTATCTCCCTGTCTTGTCACCTTAAGAGACTAGTGAATGCACATTCCAAGGTCCCTCTGATTCTCAGTATTTGCCACAATCCTAATTGGTCATCATGTACTCCCTTGCCTTGTTTGTCCTGCCCAAGTACATCACCTCCCAGTTACCCAGATTGAATTCAATTTGACTCTGATCAACCCATCTCACCAGCACGCCTATGCCGTCCTGTTATCTAAGGCTATCTTCCTCACCATTTAGCACCCCACCAATTTTTGTATCATCCGCAGACTTACTCATAAATCCTCCTCCATTCAAACCTAATTGTTTTCTATAACACAAACAGCAAAGGCCCGAGCACTGTTCCCGACTGAAACCCACTGATTCCAGTCACAAACCAGCCCTTGACCATCAGCCTCTGCTTCCTGCCAATCCGCCAATTCTGGATCCAATTAGTCAACTTTCTCAAGACTTCATGGGCTTTTACCTTCGCTATCCCAGTCTCACATGAGGAATCTTATTAAAAGACTTGCTGAAGTCCAAGCAGACGACACACATGGTTACCTCTTCACAAATTCAATCAAATTGGTCAGACATGACCCCCCCTTAACAGAACCATGCTGAATGTTCTTGATTACTCCTTGCCATTCCAAATTCAGATTAATTCTGTCCCTCAGAATTTCTTCTTGTAATTATATTGATTGGCCTGGAGTTTCCTGGCATATCCCTTGCTCCTCCTTAAAATAATGGTAAGACATCGGTTGTCCTGCAGTTTTCTGACCCCTCTCCTGTGGCCAGAGAGAAGCTGAAAATTATTGCCAATGTCCCCGGTGGTTCCTCTCTTGCCTCACTTAACAGTCTGGGACACATTTTACTAGGTCTGCAGATTTATCTACTTTTAAGTCTATCAGACCACACAGAGCCTCCTCTCTGTCTGTGCTAATTTCTGTAAGAACACTGCAAGCCTTCTCCCTTTTTTTGATACCCACATTATTCCTCTCACTAGTGAACACTGACACCAAGTATTCATTTGGAACCACATGGGCATCCTCCACTCACAATTTATTGCTGTGATACTTAATGGACCCTACTCTTTACCGAGTTATCCTTTTATCCTTAATGTCTGTGTGAAACAGTTTTGTATTTGCCTTTATTTTACCTGTCACTGTCCCTTCATTTCCTCTTTTAGTTCTCTTTATTTTGAGTTCTCTTTGGTCCATTCTATAATCCTCTCAGGCTGTTGCTGTTGTTTCTCAGTTAATCCTTTCTTCAAACAAAATGCACTTTTTTAAAAATCACAAACCACTCAAATCCCCACCTCCTTGATGTACTGATTTACTTTCCCCAATCAGCAGTCCCCTGAAGCTGTCATTGTTTTTTTTTGTAGATATTTTTATTGAAATTTAACATTTTTGCAAATTTACAAAAATAAACAAAACTCTCAAATACAAACATTGATGTACAATTAAATCATATATACAATAGTCATAATTTAACAAAGAAAAGAGAAAGAAAGAAAACAAAAAAAGAAAAAAAGAAACGAAAAAAGAAAAAAAAACTCAACTTTCTACTAATCTAACCTATAACTAACCAGAGTGTATACCTAAGTCTCTTACATGCTCGGAATGTATAAGCATCAAATATAATAAACCCGTATTCGCGCAGGATTCCTCTCCCAAGGGGCCCCGGAGCAGCCTGGTCTGAAATCTTCACTAAATAAAAGCCCTTGTTAGGATAGCCGAAATATCTGCATTTATATAATTCAAAAAGGGCTGCCATATTTTATAAAATAATTCAGTCTTTCGGTGCACCATATTTGTGAGGAAGTCAAGGGGGATATATTCCATAATTAATCTGTGCCAATTTGAAAGTCCAGGGGGGCCCTCAGCCACCCAGTTCACCAAAATATTTTTCCTTGCACAGAAAGAGAGAATAGAAAATAGTCTCTTCCCATGCATATCCAGAGATGAAAGGTTCGAAAAGCCCAAAAGGAGAGATACAGGGTCCACCCTAATTTCCATTCCTAAAATTTCTGTCAGGGTATTTGCCACTTTAGTCCAGTATCTGCGGATTTTCTGACAAGTCCACAGACAATGTGCAAGAGTACCCACCTCTATTTTGCATTTGGGACACATTGGAGATGCTCCTGCCTTAAATTTTGCCAGTCGAGCCGGAGCTATATGGGCCCTATGAAGTATCTTTAGTTGGATAGCCTGAGTTCTGTTACAGATAGCAATTCTTCTAGCATTTTCCCAAATGTCATTCCACACATCCTCAGAGATTTCTAGCCCCAAGTCCTGCTCCCATGTTTTAAGCAGGTCATCCATGTCTCCTGAGACTCCATCATGTAGCAAATGGTATATAGTACTAACGGAGGATGCCCCCACTGGTCGTAAGACATTACGTTCTCTGTCTGATTTATAAAGACTATCTATTAATGTAGTCTTCCTCTGTATATAATCTCAAACTTGGAAGTATCGAAAGAGATCCCCATTAGGTATTCCGAATTTCAGACGCAGCTGCTCAAAGGATATCAGGATAATTGCCTAATTGCCTCAAGTATTTCTTGGACTGTTAAAGGGGTATTTAGGGCCGACACCTGTTCCGGAGTCAGGCCCGGGAAGGTCAAATTTTTAAAAAATGACTGCATCCTCCTAATCCTATCTTCACAATCCTGCGATCTATATAGTTCAGAATAAAATTCTTTAAAGGTCGCATTGATCTTTTTATGATCATGAGTCAGGGTACCTGTACTTTCCTTGATGGTCGGAATAGTTTGAGGGGCTTTCTTTTTCTTTGCAAAAAATGCTAAGTATCTACCCGGTTTGTCGCCATATTCATATAATCTTTGTTTCGCAAATAATATTTCCCTTTTAGCCGTTTGAGTAAGCGCGGTGTTTAAAGCTGTCCTAAGAGCTGTAATCCTCTGCAATTTTGTGATAGAAGGTCTATCAGCGTATGCTGTTTCGGCTGCTTTTAGGCGAGCTTCGAGCAGACGCTGTTGCTCTCCCTTCATTTTCCTCTGGGTCGCTGAATAGGAGATGATCAAACCTCGTGCATAAGCTTTGATGGTCTCCCACATCATTGACGGATTGCTAGCCGTACCAGTATTAATTTCTAAAAAAGTTTTAAGTTCTTGGGAGAAGTACTTTAAAAATTTGCTATCTTTTATCAGGAAGGGGTCCATACGCCAATGCCGAGCAGATGTCCCATTGTTCTTTACCTTAGTTTCCATGTATACAGCGGCATGGTCAGAGATTGCTATAGTACCTATTTTACAGGTTGCTATAGAGTTTAAAAAAATCGATGGGGCAAAAAACATATCAATTCTTGTGTGACATTTATGTGGATTAGAGTAGAAAGAAAAATCTCTACCCTGTGGATGGAGACATCTCCATACATCTACCAATCCTAATTCTTTATTCAGGTCCGCCAGTTGTCTAGATCTGGGAGATACTCCAGCGGCACTCTTGGGAATCCTGTCTATTTCCGGATCCATAATACAATTAAAGTCTCCCCCTATAATTGTATGACGGGCACCAAAGGCCATCAGTTTTGAAAAAGCTTCCGTTATGAATTTAAAGGGGTGTGCCGGGGGGCAGTATACATTTAAGATCCCATATTCCTCTCCATTTATGAGGGCTTTAATCAAAATATATCGTCCAGATTCGTCTTTTATCTGATTTAGAATTTTCAAAGGGAAGTTCTTCCGGACAAGGATAACGACTCCCCTGCTTTTTGAATTAAAAGAGGAAAAAAAGGCCTGATCAAATCCGCCCTGTCGTAATTTTAAGTGTTCTTTATCCGACAGGTGTGTCTCCTGTAGGAGAGCTATATCAACTCTCTCCTTCTTAAGATTTGATAATATTTTCTTCCTTTTAACTGGCGAATTACTCCCCCTGACATTCCAGGTGCACCACTTAACCGACTGTTCAGCCATAATCATCTGGACAGATCCGAGACCCCTCGGGAGGGGAAACCCTATCTAGAACATCCCGAGCATGGAGCATACAAGATTTACAAAAGTAAAGACTCTCTGATACACTCAAAACAATATAACAAAAAACTCTTTCTAAGTATAAAAAATATAAAACATTCCGAATTGGAGATTTTCTCCCTTGTTCCCAGGGAGCGTCACTTCCTCTCCCACAGTCCATCTTACCCTCTTCCAACCAGTGCCCCACCCTTGACCCAGGTGTTCCTCAATAAAATGAGGAGAATTCAAATATAATATAAAGCTAGAGTTAACAGTGAACACCCCACCCCCACCCACACCCACATCTAAATATATTTGGGAATATTAATACCATATATAACTATAAGATTACAATCTCAACATGTAATACTTAAATATAATACCACAAAATAACAGGGGAAAGAAAAACAACCCCGCTCCTAAAAACAGAAGTAAAATAGAATAAGGTAACCACCTCTCCCCATCAACATTAACCAAACGCCCCAACATATATATATATACATACACACATAGGGGGAAAGATAAGAAAAGATGAAGGGATGTAAACCAAAATAATGGGAAAGGCAGACCAGCGTCCACAATCTCTTACAGTTTATTTAAGAGAGTCCAAGAATTCCTTAGCCTTCTCCGGTGATCCGAAGTTATATATGGATCCTTCGTGGCTAAGGCGTAGCGTCGCTGGATATCGTAAGGAGTACTGGATATTTAAGTCCCTTAAACGCTTCTTCGCCTCATCGAATGCCTTCCTCTTTCGGACCAAAGCTGGGGAGAAGTCCTGGAACAGCATGATCCTGGATCCTTTGTGGGTCATAGCTTGGGGATCTTTTCCCAGATTTCTTGAGGCTTCCAGGAGCATCTGCCTCTCCCTATAGCTCTGCAGCTGGAACAGGACCGGGCGTGGGCGCTGGGTTGAGCCGGGCCCACGTACTGTGACCCGGTAGGCCCATTCCACCCTTACCTGGCCTGATCCATTATGCAGATTTAAAAGTTGTGGCAGCCAATGCTCTAAGAATGCTGTCAGCTGACCTCCCTCTTCCTGCTCGGGCAGGCCCACCAACCGAATATTTTTTCTACGACATCGATTTTCGAGGTCATCAATGTGGTTTTCTAGGTTCTGGACTCGATTCTCGAGAAAACGGATGTGGTCGGCTGTTGATTTTATCCCAGTCTCTGAGGCTGCGGCCTTCGACTCCACCTCTCTGACTCGGCACTCCAATTCCTGAATGTCTCTGCCCTGCTTCTGCAGCTCGGCTGATAGTGCTTCTCTGCTCTGCCGAGACTCATCGATAAAAGCATCAATCTTCGCCTCCCACCTGGCAAACATTGCCTCAAAGCTCATCTTCATTGGTAAATCTCCTGAAGTAGCTGAAGACACCTTTGTTGCAGCTGAAGAGGGAGAGGGTGGGGGAGGGGTCCCTGCTTTCTTAGAGCCGCCTGTTCCCTTCCCTTTACTCATTTTCCAGCTAGTATTAGACTATTTAAATGTACTAATAGGTAACTATTTAAGGTTAACAACTATTATAAATGGTTTAGTGAGTGTGGTGGGGGTGGATAGCCCACTTTTCCCAAGTTTTGGGTAGAGCACTGTGGACTCAGTCTTGCTGGGTCGCCGCCATCTTGGATCCCCCAGCTGTCATTGTTAAACCTTCTCTTCTCTCTCAAATCTAGTGAGTTGCTGGTTTGCCTCAGTTTGAATTTTCTGACTTTTGTCCCTCCAGTGTCTTCTGGCCCTTTCTGATATCAGTTTTTTTAATGTTTTTTTTACACAATCATAGGAAAACATGCTCAGATCAGACAGAGCTAGCATCCCTCAGGGCAATTAATGAACCAGTCTGGTTTTTCCACAATCCATTTACATTATTCACTACTCCCTCCCTTTCTGGACTGTGTCTTACAATGTTGCTGTGGCAATCAGAGACAGGAACTTAAAAGAGTGTTTGACTTTCCAGTGGGGACCATTTCACTTGGTGCTCAGTGGAGCCAGAGCAATCCTTTGAAATGGCCAACATATGGGAGAAGCTAAAAAGTGAACAACGGAAGGAGCTGTGCAGTGTCCACAAGGAGAAGGTGAAGCTATTTTGTAAAACTGACAATCAGCCCATGTGTGTTGTTTGTCAAAGTTCAAAAAGCCACCAAAGCCATGAGCTGCTGCCTCTGGAAGAAGCGACTGAAGAATTTAAGGTGAGGAGATATCTCATCAAATAGAGAAACAGAATGTAATTGTCATTGACTTGGATTGAGTGTCTCTCAGCGCTAAAGGCAGTCCTGATAATGCATTTATATTTCTTTAGTTATTCTGTCACTCCATGGGCTGTCACTTGTATCATTGCTACAAGGAGCAAGGCCAGGGATGCTGATGAGTTAGACCGATGTCAGTCAATTAGCCCTCCAAATGCAAAGCCAAATCTCTTTTTACAGTATGTTTCAGATTAGAAGTCAGCACATACCTTTTACCAAAGCCTCTCAATCAGTTCAAACTTTCACGCAATCAAATGCAATAACAGTGACCAGGAAACTGAACAGGTTCAATCCTCTGGCCATTTTCTGAGTTAATAAGCAAACACCTTGGAAGTTTAACAAGGGAAAAGTGAGGCCATTGCAATCTGTATGAATGCACCTTGGCCCAAATGAAAAAGACGTAACAAAACTCTTCCCATTTTAAAGAGGTGCAAGCTTCAAAACTCTAATCATTAAAAAAAAGGAAATTTACCAATTAATTAATAAAGTTGCCACGTCTGAAACTGAACACCATCAGATGAAGCAAAGAATAGTGCAAGGATGTAAAAGGTGTAATGGTGTAAATAGTGCAAGGATGTACAAATGAAAGGGAAGGAAGTCAGACTGATTGTGAGGGGTGACATATGTGGAGAGATTGAATCGATTAGGACTGTACTGATTGGAGTTTAGAAGGAGCTTTTAAATGAATTCTAAAATTCGAAAAGGATGACGCAAAGTAAACGCAGGAAGGATGTTCCCGATGACAGGGGAACCCAGAACCAGGGTCACTGTTTAAGGATATGGGATAAGCCATTTAGGACTGAGATAAGGAGAAATTTCTTTTGCCAGAGAGTGGTGAACCACAGAAATTTTGAATATTTTGGTCAAAATTTTGAATACTTTCAAGAAGGACTTAGATACAGTTCATAGAGCTAAAGGTGTAGGAGAAAGTGGGAAATTATCAGCTGTGATTGAATAACTGAACAGACTCACAGCTGAAGGGCCAGTTTCTGTTCCTATGTCTTATGGTCTTACTGGATAAATAGCCTTCTATAAAACATTAAAAAAGAGATAACAGATAGAAGTAATGTTAAATGACTGAAGTAAAAAAAAACAGAGGAAAGAGACAACAGAAGAAATAGAAAAAGAAACAGCTGAGAATGCTTCCTGAAGGTGTGCAATTGTGAAATAGTGATAAAGGGGAAAAACAGGTCCAGTGGAGAGGTGCAGAGATAGGAAGATGTATCTGTTAGTCCAATGCTTAAACAGCATTCCTGAGCTTAGAGATATGGGAAATTGCAACGGATGAGAAGGTGACAAACCCTTCAAGGGTGAGTGAGTCAAACTGGATTCAATCAGTGATAAAACTAGATATCCTCTGACCCTAGGAAGGAATCTTCAGCACCTCTTATCGAGAGATGAATACAATCTGCAACACATTTTCACCGAGGTACAGGAACTGAAGGAAGCCAATGAGATGGGAAGGCTGGGTGGAATGAACTTGCTGGAAGAAACTAAGGGATTAAAATCAATCGTCACAATTCCACAAGCAGTACTTTGATGAATTTGTTAATAAAACAATCTCATCAGCCTATGGCTATTGCTGTAACTTTAGAAATATTCAGGATATGAAAATAAATCAGATTTTAAAGACAGACATTTTTGGCTCATCTCCCCCAATTGCTGGGTCCATGTTCAGATGACTGAGAGAAAAAATACAACTTGATTCACTCAAGTAAAACAAAGAACTGCAGATGCTAGAGATCAGAAGCAAACAAAAGCTGAAATTGTTGGAGAATCTCAACAGGTCCGGCAGCATCTGTGGAGAGAGAAAGAGTTAATGTTTCGAATCCAGTGTAGTATTACTGAAACCTTAATTCTGTTTCACTCTCCGCAGATGCTGCTGGACCTGCTGACTTTTGATTCTTATTTCAGATTTCCAGCATCTGCAGTATTTTGTTTTTATTTAGGTTCCACCATTCATTAGACTTGTTCTGGAATGGAAGGACTGTCCTTTGAAGACAGTTTGGGAAAACTGGGCCTAAGTTCTCTCGAGTTTTGAAGAATGAGAAGTGATCTCATCGATATTTACAAACTACTGAAAGAGATAGGAGGCTAAGATGACTCCCCTGTTGGGACAGCACAGAACCGGGGATCAGCTAACAATAAGGGGGATGCCACTTCAATCCAACATAAGGAGAATTTTTATTTTTACTCAGAGGGTTGTGAGCCTTTGGAATTCTCTCCCGCAGGGGGCCGTGGAAGCTCAGTCTTTGAGTGTGTTTAAAGTTGATATATTTCTGATTACTTGTGGTGGACAGGGTTATGGAATGGTGTGGTCAAAGGCATTGAAATGTTCGATTAGCCATGATTGTCTTAAAGGATGGGCTGAATGGCCTCTTCTGTTCTTACTTTCCTGAAAAGGTTTGGCTGGTCTCTCTAGTGCTTCAAGTCAATTTTAATGCAAATATGAAGTTGTTTTAATTTTGTTTATGTAATCACACCTTTGAAATGGAAAGGAAATTAGGCGCGCTCCACTTAAGGAAAGGACGAGGCCATTCAGCCCATCAAACATGTTATGTATTTGATGTGATCGTGGCCGACCTGGATCTCATCTCCACATATCAGACTTGATTCCTTCATATCTTTGCCCGAGAGAAAACTCAGTTTTGAAATTTTCATTGTCTGCAACCTACCGCCTTAACAATCTTTCCATAGGATGGTATCCAGACTTACTCTGCTCTCTATGTGAAACACAGCTTCCTTCCTAAACAGTCTCACCCTCATTTTTAAGGTTGGGCCCTCTTCTCCAGATGTCAGAAACGAGCATTTCTCTCCATCTACCCTCTCTAAACCATGATCAACTTAAAGATTTCAGTTGGATCACAGCTTAATCTTCCATTGAAATGAAAGCTAAGAATTATTTTTACTGAATGGTGTTTGATCTTTGGGTGTTTGTGTAACGTATTTTGACCAGGAGGAACTTCGAAGCTTACTGAAGCCGGTCCAGGACAAGAAGAAAGAATGTGATGCTGTAAGAAACGACTATAAGAGGACGTTAAGCCACATTCAGGTACTTTGTTTTATGATTTGCCTCACTTTTTGTTTGTCTTTGAAAAGTTGTATGCAGCTCAATCTGCAATGTGAGCCCCTTTTGATGGAATGATCACTTTGTCTCTGTCAACCAGGCATAATCCAGTAACACAGCTAATGTTCTGGGGAACTGGGTTCAAGTCCTATCATGGCAGACAGCGGAATTTGTGTTCAATAATAACCTGGAAATAAAAGTCCAATAATGACTGTGAATCCATCGTCAATTGTTGGTTCACTAATGCCCTTTAAAGAAGGAAACTGCCATCCTTACCCAGTCTGGCCGACATGTGACTCCAGACCCACAGCAATGTGGTTGCCTCTTAACTATCCTCTCGTATGGGCTATACATGCTGATGGAACCAGCAATGGCCTCATTCTGAGAATGAATTAAAAAAAATAGATTTCACATCCAACAGGAATATTTTTCTCTCTTGTGTTCTTATAAAAAGAATTGCATTACCTTTTTCGCAACTGCTAATTTTCTTCTCAAATTCATCTTTGTTCCCAAAGGATCAAGGTGTAAAGACAGAGAAACAGATTAAAGCTGAATTTGAAAAACTTCACCGGTTTCTCCGTGAGGAAGAGAGGATTGTGTTGAAAGATCTGAAACTAGAGAAAGAGGAAAAATGTCGGGAGATGAAGGAAAGGATTGAGGAGATTACAAAAGAAATCTCATCCCTTTCAGTCACTGTTCAGGATATTGAACAAGAGCTGAGGGAACAGGACAGCATTAAGTTCTTAACGGTAAACTGTTTATTTGTCTTTGTACTTTCTTTGACACTATCCTTGAGACTGTGCAGGCTGTGCCACCAAAGCCAAGGAGACTGTTTCCTATTTTACTGCCCAAAATCAAATTCAGTCAGGTCCATGCTAGGGTTCAGAACTGAATGTCACAGACCTGAAATGTTAACATTGCATTATATGACTTACTGAGTATCTCCAGCAGCTTTCTACAGTGCATTGCTTACATTGTTGTGTACGCAATTTGGATGCTGAATCAATGGGACAATTTCAACATTCACAGTTTGGTCAGTGAAGCTAATATACAAGAGGATTGTGCTGAAGTATTGGGCAATATTAATGATCTTTGGTAGGAAGAATAAGATGGGAAAATATTCCTCAGAATGTAGGGCCAAAACTTTCGTGTTAGAGGTGGGAAGTCAGAGCCAATGTGCACAGGATATCAAGGGAATTATGGGATAGTGTGAGATGATGGAATTGAGAAAAAACATCATTTATCTAATTCAATCGTGGAGCCAGTTTGATGGGCCAAATGGTCTACTCCTGCTCCTTTTTTCACGTGGTTTTATCTGAAGGGATATATGTGTAGTACTTAAATGTGACTTAACAAAGGCTCCACAGAGACCACAGGGGTTTAGTAGAACTTCTCTACTTCACAACTTTACTTCCTTAAGTTAAAAATCACACAACATCAAGTTATAGTCCAACAGGTTTAATTGGAAGCACGCTAGCTTTCGGAGTGACGCTCCTTCATCAGGTGATAGTCTGACCTGATGACGGAGCGACGCTCCGAAAGCTAGTGTGCTTCCAATTAAACCTGTTGGACTATAACCTGGTGTTGTGTGATTTTTAACTTTGTCCACCCCAGTCCAACACCGGCATCTCCAAATCATGATTACTCCTTAAGTTTGCCTTCTTATCATCTCATTAACTTGGGTTCCTTGACTACATTTAGAATCTTCAGGCTGGGATTTCCCATTGGAGCCTTCTCAGATCATCATCTCTGGAATGTTCCCATACCAATGTGTTAATTGTCAGAGGGATGAATAAACGTGACGGTTAAATGCATATTGATTGGGCAATGTGTGATGCAAAGGTGCTGAAGGATGGCCCTTTAGCATCACCCACTGTGAATAGAATGCTTTGGTGTTTTATATATTTTCCCTCCTGTTTCCTTAGTTACCAATAACATCTGTGAAGCTCTGTGTTCCATCTTGAACAATGTAGTTGATATTTACCTGCTCTCATCTCTGCTCTACTCAACAGCCTTGGCTTTTCTCTCTGTGCTGTTGGATTGACCCTTTCTCTATGTCCTCCCTTACTCCAACTATTTCATTGATAAAGAGCATCTACAGGCAACGCAGAAGGCACAGAAATGAATGATGAGAATGATACCAGAAAGGAGAGGGGATACTGATCAGGAAAGATTTAACAGACTGGGTCAGCTCAGAAAGAAAAGACTGGGCACAATTTGATAGAGGCCTTCAAGATCTTTACGGATTTCATTGGGTAGATGGAGAAAAGATGTTGCCGTTTGTGAAAAAGACCAGCATTTTGGTTGATAAATATAATGACAAATAAACCTTGTGAGAATTCAAGGAGAATCTTGCTTTGTCAGTGAGCAAACAGAATGTGAAATTTTCCACATGTGCAGTAACTAAGATGAAGATTACAGATACATTCAGAGGGGAAGCTAGATTAGCAGATGAGGGAGACGCAGGACTGGGCAATGTACTACTGATGTTAGGTCAGGAAGGGTGAGAGAAGATTCCCATGGAGCAGTCCTTTCAATATTGCTGGATCAAAATCCTGAAAATCCCTCCGTAACGATGTTGTAAGTCTACGTATACCATATGGACTGCAATGGTTCATGATGTGGAGCAGCTGGTGTTGGACTGGGGTGGACAAAGTTAAAAATTACTTAACACCGGGTTATAGTTCAACAGGTTTATTTGGAAGCACCAGCCAGTGCTTCCAAATAAATCTGCTGGACTACAACCTGGTGTTGTGTGATTTTTAACTTTGTAATGATTCAAGAATACAGGTCACCACTACTTTCTCAAGCGGAAACAAAGGAGGGGCAATAAATGCTCACCCAGCCAGCGACACCCACATCCCACGAGTGAATAAAGATGAAAAAAGCAGAGACATCTGAATGGCTGAGGTGGGCTGAATGGCCTACTTGTTTGCTAGAATTATTCTGTTGCTATTAGCAATCTGGTTAGAATGCAGCTCTGTGACTTCTGTCATGCAGTAGGATTGAGGAACTTGTATTATTTTCACAATGCAGTGAGGATGGGGCCAGACCTGTTCTTGCAGTTTACCCAGAACTGCTTAGGACAGACAGCACACAAACAGGTAACCTGCAGCACAGGCCTCCTCTGGTATTTATGCTGCAATTAAACAGCTCTCTTTTTTCTCATTTTCCTATTTCCTCCAGCTCTATTCCCTTTACACCTGCGCTCATTTTGTTTACTTTGAAAATCGATTCACCTCAACAACTTGCTGGGCCAGGAAGTTCCCGATTCCTGCCACAAACCACTTTGGGAATTCCCAATTGGATTTCTTGGTGACTCCCTCATAATGATGACCTTTGTCCTCTCTTCATCCAGACATGCAGCCTCTGAGTGGACAGATTTTTTTTTTTAAAAGTTGCACTTTTTAATCTAATTCTTTGAGAGTTTTGGTCAGCTCTCAGTTGACTCTTGCCCTCGGGGCCTTGTCCTATTTATCTTTCAGTAGGACTTTTGCAGTGTTAAGAACCATCCTGCTTCTGAAGTGGCAGATTTGTGACACAGTCAGTTCTATCCTTGGGTTGAAGGGACAACTTTTGGCCAAGTTCAAGATATGCCAGTCTTTTTGGAAGGTTTCTCCCCTTGAAGTCGAGCCGATGTCTCACCAAATTTTCCCAAACTCTTCTCATTGATTACTTCCCCCTGCTCCTGTGGTGCCTCTCATGTCTGATTTCCAGCCAACTTCACCGAACACCATTCCTGAAACTACTGGCCAATCAGCGGCTACCTGGAAGGCATCGGCATCACTTGTGCCCATGCCATCTTTAAAAGATCAAGCTCCGCCCATTTGGAGCTGCCCTGAACACTGAGCTGGAATGGTCCCGGGGATGGAAGGAAGGGGGAGAGCAGGGCCTACTCGGTGAACAGGGACCTGGAGTTCCTGCTACACAGCCTGTTACACACGTGGGATATCTCCTGCCGCCCAGAGCAGCGGGGAAGGCTGCCATACCAGACCATGGCCAGCCTGCTCCGAGGTTGCCACATGGGTCAGTGCAGTCTCAGCTGTCTGGAGGATCGCCAGCATTGTAGGAAAATGCTCAGTAACCTTCGTCACTCTGCCACCACTCTGCCCATGTAATTATGGTACCTCGCACTCACTCTGTCTCTGCTACTGCACCTACTTCCCACCAAGGCTCATGCCCCACCCCTCTCAGTATTGCCTACAACATCTTCCATACTCACCCTGCAGTGCCCAAAGTCACAAGTTACATGACATCAGGTCGTAGTCCAAATAAACCTGTTGCACTATAACCCGGTGTCGTGTGACTTCTGAATTGTCCACCCTCTTCCAACCCAACCCCCAGTGCAACTAAGTCTGCACGTCGTCTATGCTGTGTACTCACTCACTTGGAACACCTCCCTTCCTGCAGCAACATACCTGTATTATCCACTTTCATCTCTTGTCATACCTGCCTCTGTCTTATTCGAGGAGGTAAAACAGCCCATAGTGGGGGACAAAGAGTAAAGACGGTAAGTGGGCTACTCATCGTTCAGCTCCTCGCCCATTATGAGGAGAGGATTCTGACTGTGACCATCCCTGGGTAGGGCCCAGTCTGGTATTGGAGACTTGACATCCTGCGATGGGATCACCTGACCAAACGCGATTGTCCCTTGATCTGGCTGAGACCTGCTGGAAACTATGAAAAGCTTCTGGGATTTATGTCGGTGATACATGGCACTGCAAGACAGCAGTAATATGAATGTGAGATCTCTGGCTGAGGGGCTGATGCACCAAGGGACAAGGTGAGGCAATACAAGGGAGGGATGTTGTGAGGCTCCAGGTAAGTGCAGAGTGACTGAGAATTGTGACAGTGAGCAAAAAGCCTGGAAACGGAGCCTGGTGCCGTTCATGAGCGGTATGTGTATTCCTGAACACACAGTGTACTTGTTGCAGCATTACAATGAGAGTTACCAGTGCACCCTGGGGTATAGCATTGAAATGCTGAACCGTCCTGGAAGTGGATCGGAGATGTGCCACGAGGGTTCTTAGAAGCAGGCATATGTCGTATGCCAACGTCCGTGGATGTGGGGTATGTGTGGCCAATGCCTATGAAGCTTGCCATGAGATGTTGGTGTCTCTTATCCAACATGGAGGTCATTCAGAGTAAACGGTGGGCTGAAACTAGGAGCAAGTGAGGACTGCAGATGCTGGAGATGACAGTCAAGACTGTGGTGTTGGAAAAGCACAGCAGATCAGGCAGCATCCGAGGAGCAGAGGAATCGATATTTCGGGCATTTGCCCTTCATTCCTGATGTAGGGCCCGAAACCTCGATTCTCCTGCTCCTCGGATGCTCCTTGACCTGCTGTACTTTTCCAGCTCCACTCTCTTGACGGTGAGATGAATTTGCCGAGTGTTTGCCCGGGTTTCCTTGCTGTGTGTTCCTGACCTTGATCTTGTTTGGTGTGTTTGGTAGGATGGGGGGGGCTGAATATTAATGAGGACAGTTGTGCCATGAGCAAAAGTGGTTAACAAGCATTAAACCCGTTCCCCCCCCCCCCCCCCCACAGTCAATTACCTCCTCACTGCTGCCTGGGCAAAGCAATAACATGCTGTACCATTGCTGCCAACATCGGTATGGACCTCCCTGGAATTATCGGTCCATGCCCACATCGTTCATGCCACTGTAAGATTGCCCCCTCTGTCTTTAAGCTGCAGATTCTGGAGTCAATCCCAAAGCAGCACTGTCGAAGGAGGATTCATGATGCAGTCCACTAAGTTATTGATCCGTCTGCAAATTCTTCCCATCATCCCCAAAAGGAAACAAAGTGTGTATATGGAACCCAAGCAAATTAACTAAAATGTACTCTTTTATGGAACCCATTCTGTTATACCTGTATAATAAAATGTCTTTGTACCATGATTATTAACTGCTATTCTTGTTCCACAGAAAATTCTGGAATCAAAGGAAAGGTATAATATTACACCTTTGTTTTAAGTTTTTTTTTCTCATGATTCCTTCCTCACCCTGGAATGACCCAACACTGACCTTTACCTCCTGTTTCAGAGTGAAGCAAACTCTCCCAGAGCCACAGAAGGTTTACCCTTTAATAAATGTGGGCAAGTACATCGGCTCCCTGCAGTACAGAGTGTGGAAAAAGATGCTGACAGTGATTAATACAGGTGGGTGTGAGCTTCCTGACACCAGCTCTTCAACAACTCTCATATTTATGAGTAGAAGGGAGTTGTCTCTTTATAATAAATATTTAATTCTCTTTGTAATGAATGCGATTTCATTTCAGTCAGTTCTCTGAGAAAATCCAGAATTGATGGATAGTTCCTTTTGCCATTTCTTTTCCTGAATAATGAGCCAGGACCAGAATTTCCAATGCAGTTATTTTTGGAATAGACGTGGGATCTGCTGAACTTCCACCTATCCCATGGATGTGTCCCTGACATCTTCCCCCTTCCCCCCAACCCCCACCCCATCCCATCCCATCCCCCCCATCCCAAATCCTGAAGTCTTGGTATTGGGAATCAGAGCCGATTCTATTTCCCACCTGAATTGGGATGCAGCTTTAGGTGAGAGTGGATGGGTCCAAAATATAAGGGGCAGGATGGAGGTATATTTGCAAACTGAACCTTCCTGCTGCTTTTACAGGAGGCTGGTTTTCTGAAAGTTCACAATCAAACAGTGACTAACTACATTTGGGAATCAAACCTTTAGTAATATAAGAGACCAGGGACATTGGAAGTAACGAAGGACAGTTATTTTCTAAAGCAATGAGTTAATTGTTGGACAATAAACCTATTAAATGATAAGTAGGTTAAGTTTATTGTTGCTGGATTGACCCATGATTTACCTTCTGCTGTGGGTGCTGAACTAAGTTAAACAAGTGATAAATAACTTATGATGATCAACTATATTCAGGTGCATTAATATCCTGCTTTCCTGTGTGAAAGATATCAACCCAGAAGTGACTGAATGTCACAGTAATGTTAGCCCACATGCATTTATATGATATGTATGTCACAGAACCTTTAAATTTGACCAAATCCATGCTTCATCAAAGAGAAACACATTCAATGAAATCAAATTGTTTTTGATTTTGAAGTTTCTGTTGAAACTGAAACAATCCTCTGACATGCTAATCTTTTCCCCCCTTACCTTCCTGCTAACGATGTCTGGATTAATGTTGTCTCCTGTTATCTGAAGAGGTAGGTTGGTTTCCACACTTACTGAACTTTAAATCCATAGATGTGCACTTAATTTACAGTGTGGCTGTAATTATTCAGTGACTGGAAGGCACTACAATGCATTTTTGAACTTCCTTGTGGGATGTGGGCATTGTTGGCGTGGCCAATATTTCATGCCCATTCCTAGTTGCCAATCAACCAAGAATGTAGTGCCAATCAATATTGTCCTGGATGCATCAAGCTGTTTGAGTATTGTTGGAGCTGCCTCATTCAGGCAAGTGGGAAGTATTCCATTACAGGAGAAAGTGAGGACTGCAGATGCTGGAGATCAGAGCTGAAAATGTGTTGCTGGAAAAGCGCAGCAGGTCAGGCAGCATCCAAGGAACAGGAGAGTCGACGTTTCGGGCATGAGCCCTTCTTCAGGAATGAGGAAAGTGTCTTTCCTCATTCCTGAAGAAGGGCTCATGCCCGAAACGTCGATTTTCCTGCTCCTTAGATGCTGACTGACCTGCTGCGCTTTTCCAGCAACACATTTTCAGCAGTATTCCATTACACTCCTACCTTGTGCCATTTAGATGGTGGACAGACTTTAAGAAGTCAGGAAGAAAGTGACTTACTACAGAATTCCTAACCTGCTCTTGAGGTCACTGTGTTTATATGGCTGACCCAATTTTGTTTTTGGTCAATGGATCTTTATTGCAGAGGATTCAATGATGATAATGTCATTGAGCATTCAGGGACTTAATCTGCTCCAGGATTCCTAACCTTTGCCCTCCCCTGTGGCCACTGTCTTGATATGGCTGGTCCAGGTGAACCCTAAGAATGTTGATAGGTGAGGGATTCAGTGATGGTAATGCCATGGAATGTAAAGGGACAGTGGTTTGATTGCCTGTTATTGAGAAGGTTGTTGCCTGGCATTTGTATGGCATGAATGCTCGTTGCTCCTTTTCAGCCCAAGCCTGGTGATTGCATTTGACTGTAGATTGTTTCAGTATCTGAAGAGTTGGGAATGGTGCTGAACATTGTGCAATCATCGCTGAACATTCCCACTTCTGACATGATGATGGAACGAAGATCATTGGCTTAAGATATTAATATTCAGCCATAACCAAAAAATCAAACTGACGTGGTGTTGAAATCTGCACAAATATCTGTTCATCAATGATGCATTTCACTCAATGTAATGATTATGTATTTGGTCACTGAAATATGAAAAGTGTTTCTATAATAGTCAGAGCACTTTCCTCACCCCATGTTGTTCTCGATCACAATGCACTGTGATATACAAACCCCCCAGAAATGACGGGGAACATTCAGGAAGTCACACTTGCTGAGTATTTCCCCTACTTTTAGCTCAGATTTTGAACTTACTGAGCTGGAGATCTATGCTCCTGCAATGTATTGCCAAAAATATTTTGGGCTAAGGAGCCTAAGTGATGAGAACCAATCCTAAACGCTGTGTAAGTATGGAAATATCATCCTGATTACATTTCATACACAGATGTAGAATGTATTCTAATGCCAGTAAAAACGTCTTTTGAAATCAGTCAGCCAAGTATATTAGGAAAAGAGTGTTACTAAACAACCGAGACACACACAAACACACCCAGACTCACACACAGGTACACACACCACACACAGACACATACATACACAGTAACACACCCAGACTCTCACACACACACACACCCACCCAGACTCACACACAGATACACACACACCACACACAGACATACACACACACACACCCAGACCTACACACACACACACACCCAGGAACACAGACACCTAGACATACACACACTGACACACACAGACACAGATGCTGCCACACAACCACCCAGGCATACACAAACACACTGACATACACAGACACAGACACACACACACACCCAGATTCACATTCACACCCTGACATACACACTCAGACACACACACATTGACATTTATGCACTCACACAAAATCACACACGCCCAGACTCACATTCACATACACACACACACACACACACACACACACACACACCACATGCTGTCTCTCTAAAACACTGTCTCTTTCACACATGCTGCATACTTACCAGCATACTGTGTCTCTAGTTTACACACACAGTCTCTCATACATGCACACTCTCATTACCCATTCCTTCGTACACACACTGTGTCTCCCAGAATCAGGGAATCCTGGTACGGAAGCACACAAGTTAATCAGGGGATCCTTCTCCCCCACTTCTCCAACCTCAGTGCAGAGTGTGCCCATGAGGTAAAACCTTTTCCCAGATGGAGCGTCCCATTTCCTCCTGCTCTTTCTCAAATGCTTCTCCAGGAATGAATTTCTAATCCTGATTCATTGCTAATTTTCCCAATTGCTGTGAGAGTTACAGCTACATAAGAATCCTACTCATTGTCTACAGTTCAGCCTTCAACACGAGTATTCCCACAAAACTGATTAACAAACTTAGTGATCTCGGACTAAGCCCCACTCTCTGCAACTGGATCTTCAGTTTCCTGACCCACAGGCCACTGGGGACAATATTTCATCCTCACTAACACTCAATGCCCCCCAGAGGTGCGTACTCACTCCCCTAATGTACTCACTGTCTCCCCATAACTGCGTCGCCAAATACCAGACTCATGCCATTTCCAAGTTTGCTGATGACACCACCACAGTTGGTCGAATCTCAGATAGTGATGAAACAGACCACAGACGGGAGGTGGAAGACCTGTCTGTATGAGGAAACTGTATTTGTGATCCCTCCAATAGACAGGAGAGTGAAGAGGAGTAATGGTGAGAGATGGAGGGGATTGTGAGGGGGAAAGAGAGGGAGAGGGATGGGGAAAGAGAGGAAGGGTGCAGTGAGGGGGAGAGAGAGGGGCAGTGAGAGGTGGGACTGTGAGGGGTAGAGGGAGAGGTCAGTGAGGGAGGGGACAGTGAGGAGTAGAGGCAGGGAACAGATGGGGAGATGGATTAGTCACTTTGGGAATGGGGAGAGGGCACTGTTTGAGTTTAAGGAGGGAGTGGTGATGGTGTGAATGGGAGGGAATGGGTATGGTGTGAATGAATGACTGATGATTTATTGTCACTGATACTGTCCAATGAACAACCTGATAAATACAGGGAAAGTATCAACAGACACCACAATCCAGTGCCACCTGGATACTTCCAAAATTGAAAAGATAATGTTGAAAGAATGTCCATCTTCGCTTCCCCGTCTCCAATATTTCACCGCATCTGCCAGCGTTGGCAGAAAGAAGACGATAAAAAGAAAGAAGGTAAAAAGGGTCAGGAACGAAGGGAGGAAGCTGCCGCCTGGAGGGTACAGGCCCAGGAGCCCAAACACTGCCTACCTTGCTGGTGTCATCATCCTGGATTTCGGGGGGCTACTGGGTTTGGGAGGGAGATGTGATGGTGTGAATGGGAGAAGGTGGTGATGGTGTGAGTGGGGACTGCTGGGCCTGGGGAGGGAGTGGTGATGGTGTGAATGGGGACTGCTGGGATTAGGGAGGGAGTGGTGATGGTGTGAATGGGGACTGCTGGGTTTGGGGAGGGAGTGGTGATGGTATGAATGGGAGAAGATGGTGATGGTGTGAAAGGGAGTTCCCAGACAGAGATGTTGGCCAGGGAACACTGGGCTGTGTTGAATTGGCAGGCTCAGGGTCTGAACGTTGGTGTTCTGCAGTCACCCAGGCTGTGTTTCATCTCCCCAGCATTGAGGGGAGCCACACTGTGAGCAGGAAATTCCTCCAACAGTCTCATCCCAGGTGATTCATAATCGATGTAATATTGCCACCATCTGGCAGTGAGCGGTACTGCGGGGAACAGAGGGCGCGGAGATTGCTGAATAGTGATGTTATATGTGGTACAGCACCGCCACCGGCTGGTGAGAATCGGTACTGCGGCCAAATATCATTGAATGACAGAACACAAAGATCTGCGATGCCGGAAATCTGAAACAAAAACAGAAATTGCTGGAGAAACTCAGTGGGTTTGGCACGATCAGTGGAGAGAGAAACAGAGATCAGGATGGTGGCGGACCCCGGAGACCATCTGCTCCGTCCCCTTTGCCTTGTTTCCTTCCTTCTCAGCTTTTGTTTTCTTTAATCTACTTCCATAGAACAGGACAGCACAGGAACAGGCCCTTCGGCCCACCGTGTCTGTGCTGACCAGGATGCCATTCTAAACTAATCCCATCTTCCTGCACATGGTCTCCCTGTATTCCCTGCTGTCGGTGGGTTTGTAAAAAAAATGTCAGTGTCAAGTCGGTCGTCATTAATGGAGATGGAGAGGTCCAGGAAGGGGAGGGAGGTGTCAGAGATGGTCCAGGTAAATTTAAGGTCAGGGTGGAATGTGTTGGTGAAGTTAATGAATTGCTCAACCTCCTAAGGGGAGCACGAGGTGGCGCCAATGCAGTCATCAATGTAGCAGAGGAAGAGGTGGGGAGTGTGCAGGTGTAATTAAGGAAGATCGACTGTTCTATGTAGCCCATAAAGAGACAGGCATAGCTGGGCCCCATTATCTCCATTAACGATGACTGACTTGACACTGACATTTTTTACAAACCCACCGACTCCCACAGTTACCTGGATTACACCTCTTCCCACCCTACCTCTTGCAAAAATGCCATTCCGTATTCCCAATTCCTCCGTCTCCGCTGTATCTGCTCCCAGGAGGACCAGTTCCACCACAGAACACACCAGAGGGCCTTCTTCTTTAGAGACCGCAATTTCCCTTCCCACGTGGTTAAAGATGTTCTCCAACACATCTCATCCACATCACACCTCCGCCCTCAGACTCCACCCCTCCAACCGTAACAAGGATAGAACACCTCTGGTGCTCACCTTCCACCCTACCAATCTTTGCATAAACCAAATCATCCACCGACATTTCCGCCACCTCCAAAAAGACCCCACCACCAGGGATATATTTCCCTCCCCATCCTTTTCTGCCTTGCGCAAAGACCGTTCCCTCCGTGATTAACTGGTCAGGTCCACGCCCCCCTACATCCCACCCTCCCATCCTGGCACCTTTCCCTGCCATCGCAGGAAATACAAAACCTGCGCCCACACCTCCTCCCTCACCTCCATCCAAGGCCCTAAAGGAGCCTTCCACATCCATCAACGTTTTACCTGCGCATCCACTAATATCATTTATTGCATCCGTTGCTCCCGATACGGTCTCCTCTACATTGGGGAGACTGGGCACCTCCTAGCAGAGCGCTTTAGGGAACATCTCCGGGACACCCGCACCAATCAACCACATCGCCCTGTGGCCCAACATTTCAACTCCACCTCCCACTCTGCCGAGGACTTGGAGGTCCTGGGCCTCCTTCACCGCCGCTCCCTCACCACCAGACGCCTGGAGGAAGAATGCCTCATCTTCTGCCTTGGAACACTTCAACCCTAGGGCATCAATGTGGACTCCAACAGTTTCCTCACTTCCCTTTCCCCCATCTCACCCTAGTTCCAAACTTCCAGCTCAGCACTGTCCCCATGACTTGTCCTAACTTCCTATCTTCTTTTCCACCTATCCACTCCACCCTCATCACCTTCATCCCCTCCCCCACTCACCTATTGTACTCCATGCTACGTTCTCCCCACCCCCATCCTCCTCTAGCTTACCTCTCCACACTTCAGGCTCACTGCCTTTATTCCTGATGAAGGGCTTCGATTTTGCTGCTCATCGGATGCTGCCTGAACTGCTGTGCTCTTCCAGCACCACTAATCCAAAATCTGGTTTAGTGCAGTCATTGTTTTTACCCAGATATGTAGAACTTGACATGTTTTCTCATGATGTGACCAAGAGGCAGCGTGTGGCTGTGAAATAGGAAGGAGCTAAGGACAAATCTTTGGCAGATTCCCGAGGGAACAGTGTAGGAATGGGAAGAGAATCCACTGCAGGTGAATCTCTGGCTCTGACTGGGTGGGTAAGAATGGAACCAGGTGAGAGGAGCTCATTGCAGCTGGTAGTGAAATGATTGACTGTGTTCCTGAATATAATCTGAGGTCAAGGCCCTTAAACCAGACACACCTCCACAGTGTCAGTAACATCAATGTAAACTTTATTTGTGACACACTTGAAACATACTCAGCAACATGTCACAGCAGGAAGCGGACATTGTACAGCACTCCCTCCCTGAGACAGTCTGACCCAACAGGGTACAGTGATCACAATGACTGTCTCCGTCCTGGGGGCTACACCAACCCCAAGGTTTCTTCTCTGGGGGACTCACTGTCATCTCCTCCAGATTAGAGAAGATCGCTGAGAGTCTCGCACTCCTCAGGGATACGATCGCCTACGTGCAGGACAGAGGGTTGGACGCCTGCCTGATCAGCCTGGACCAGGAGAAAGCCTTTGACAGGATATCACACAGGTATATGAGAGATGTTCTCTCCAAAATGGGCTTCGGGGAGGGAATCTGCAATTGGATCAGACTGCTCTACACCAACGTCGTCAGTGCAGTCTCAATCAATGGGTGGGAATCAGATAGCTTCCCAGTCAGGTCTGGAGTCAGGCAGGGCTGCCCTCTCGCTCCTGCCTTGTTTGTGTGCTGCATAGAGCCATTTGCCGAGTCCATCAGGAAGGAAGCGGACCTGAGAGGGGTGACTATTCCTGGCAGCGGGGGCCTGCAGGTTAGGGCCTCCCTGTACATGGATGACGTCGCCGTTTTCTGCTCGGATCCGCTGTCCGTGCGCAGACTCATGTGCATTTGTGACCAGTTCGAATGGGCCTCAGGGGCCAAGGTAAACCAAGGCAAGAGCGAGGCCATGCTCTTCGGGAACTGGGCCGACCAATCCTCGATCCCCTTCACCGTCAGGACCGACCACCTGAAGGTGCTGGGTATTTGGTTCGGGGGGGCTGGGGCGTGCGCCAAGTATTTGGAGGAGCCTATCAGTAAAGTGAGGCAGAAACTGGGCAGATGGAAGCTGCGGTCGCTCTCCATCGCGGGAAAAAACCTGGTCATCAGGTGTGAGGCACTGTCATCGCTAATATACGTGGCACAGGTCTGGCCTATTCCCAGAACCTGTGCCGCTGCAGTCACCCGGGCCATCTTCCAGTTGATATGGAGTTCAAAGATGGACCGGGCCTGAAGGGACTCGCTATACAAAGATCAGGGCAACAGGGGAAAAAATACACCCAATGCCACCCTCAACCTGATGGCCACCTTTGTGTGTGGCTGCATCAAGCTGTGCATGGATCCCCGGTACGCAAACACCAAGTGTCACTACGTACTGAGGTTCTACATGTCCCCAGTGTTGCGAAGGATGGGCCTGGCCTCGCTGCCGCGGAACGCTCCGAGTAGTTGGACAGTTCCGTATCACCTGTCCTTCGTGGAGAAATCTTTGAAGAAAAACACCTTTGATCACAAGTCCATCAGGAAGTGGTCGACATGTAGTGTCCTTGAGACCCTTCGGGAAAAGGAGAGGGCGGATCCTGTTAAGTGGTTCCCTGAGCAAACTGTCAAAGCCATTTGGCAGAATGCCTCATCGCCAGAACTTTCCAACAAGCACCAAGACATGGCTTGGCTGGTGGTGAGAAGGGCTCTGCCTGTGAGATCCTTTATGCACGCCCGGACTCTCAGCCGCACCGCACGCTGCCCTCGAAGCGGCTGCGGGGGGAGAGAAACTGTCACACACCTCCTTCTGGAATGTGCCTATGCAGAGGAAGTCTGGAGAGGAATGCAGTGGGGTTTGTCGAGGTTCGTCCCGAGCAGCGCCGTGACGCGGCGCTCCGTGCTCTACGGCCTGTTCCCCGGGACGCACACCGAGACGAACATCAACTGCGCCTGGAGGGTCATCAACTCGGTGAAGGACGCTCTCTGGGTGGTCCGAAACCTGTTGATCTTCCAGCTGAAGGAGTTGACCCCGACTGAGTGTTGCAGACTGGAACATTCCAAGGTCCAGGACTACGTGTTGAGGGACGCGCTGAAGCTTGGGGCAGCTGCCGCCAAGGCGCGGTGGGGAAAGGCCACCGTGTAACATCTGCCTGTCTAAAAAAGATCAGGGGGCCTATGCAGTCATTTGGGCTCTGCTGACGCCTCAGCTCAATATATGGGCATATGAGTGAGAAATGCACAGACCTGTATATAATAATAATTCTGAGCTGTGTATGTAAATGTTGACCTAATGTACAGTGTATCAAATTATTTTATGATTGTTTTACGAATAAAGTATATTTTTAAAATTAAAAAAAAATCTTCTCCAGATTAGAGTTTAGATTCCAGAGTCACTTGGTGAAGGATACAACTGGAACCAGTAGTTCCACAATTTTATAACAATTTATTTGCAAAATTACACACACACACACACACACACTTCCTGACCCAAACGTTCCAGTTTCAGTTTGGGTCTATTTAAACCCTTTGTGAAGAACCCAAAAACAATGAATCCTTGATTTAAAAAGGACAGGACTGACCCACTGTGACCAAAAGAAAGAGGACTTTAAAGGAAATTTAAATCTCAGTAAAAAGGCATTTCCAGGATTAATGACAGTCCAGTGCCCCCTGTGCCCACCAGCCACTGAAGGCCTGAAGTGTACCCGTGGACACCATGTGCCTGATCTCCAGGGACACCCGGGCACTGACCCAGCTGAGGAAGAGGGTCAGACAGTCAGGACAAACACCCACCTTGACTGCCCACTGCCTGCACCCTGTTGAGGGTCACTTTGGCCAGGCCCATGAGGAGGTCTCCCGATCTGCCTGGTCCCCTCTGCACCCAGTGGTCAAAGGTCAGGAACATGGGGCTAAAGTGGATCCAGAAATGGAGCAGCAGCCCCTTCACATCATGGAAGAGGAGGAGCAAACCAGGAAAGCCCCTCTGCTCCAAGAATGTGGGCCTCCCCTCACCCAGTGACCCAGTGTATGGGATCTTCCCATTCCTCCACCCAGTGACCCAGTGTGTGGGGTCTTCCCCTCCCCCCACCCAGTGACCCAGTGTGTGGGATCTTCCCCCTCCCCCCACCCAGTGACCCAGTGTGTGGGATCTTCCCATTCCCCACCCAGGACCACAGTATGTGGGACCTTCCCATTCCCCCACCCAGTACCCCAGTGTTTGGGATCTTCCCATTCCCCCCCAGTGACCCAGTGTGTTGGATCTTCCCATTCCCCCGCACCCCCAGTGACCCCGTGTTTGGGATCTTCCCCCTCCCCCCACCCAGTGACCCCATGTTTGGGATCGTCCCCCTCCCCCACCCAGTAACCCAATGTGTGGGATCTTCCCATTCCCCCACCCAGTGACCCAGGGTGTGGGATCTTCCTCCTCCCCCACCCAGTGACCCAGGGTGTGGGATCTTCCCCCTCCCCCGACCCAGTGACCCCGTGTTTGGGATCTTCCCCCTCCCCCACCCAGTGACCCAGTGTGTGGGATCTTCCCCCTCCCCCCACCCAGTGACCCCGTGTTTGGGATCTTCCCCCTCCCCCACCCAGTGACCCAGGGTGTGGGATCTTCCTCCTCACCCACCCAGTGACCCAGTGTATGGGATCTTCCCCTCCCCCCCACGGAGAGGCTCTTTATTTGGATGAAGCGATGAATCCCTCATCCTCCTGGATTGTTACTCTCCGGGGACAGATTTTCAGAGGTTCTGTGTTTTTATCCCCATCAATGAGATACGGACTGAAGAAAGGATAGAGTTTCTCAGTGAATGTCCCAGTGAAAGTGTAGATATGGCTCTTGTTCTCTGAGTTATAAAAGGACATCTTCCCTCCCTCATAATCCAGACAGACTCGGACCTTCCTCGGACTCACACTCAGCTTTAAGCATTTCCATGGTTTCTCACCAGCCCAGTATTTATTCCCCTCTCTCAGCGCCAATGCCCAGTATCCATTACCTGGATTCAGGTTGATTTGCCCCTTCCTGTGGATGGACTCCTTGGCCACACCCACATCCCACTCAGTCTTCTTCCCCACTTCCACCTCCCAGGAATGTTTCCCTGATGTGAATCCCTCTGATCCCAGGACACAGACACAGTAACCAAATCTCTCCGGATTGTCGGGAAGCTGCTGCCGATTCCCGGTGTGTCTCACGGTGCTCAGGTCCTCAGACAGGAGAAGGGCAGGATGGGCTGTATTAGGGTCCAAGGTGACTGGAGCTGGGAACAGAGGGACACCAATAAAATGTTAGTCACACTCACTGTAACTCTCACAGCCACTTAGTGACTGGGAACATCAGCAACGATCCAGGATTAGAAATTCATCCCCAGGGAAGGGGTTAAACAGCACTCGGGATAGACCCTGCAATGAGGCTGAGGAAACCCCGTTACAGAGAGAGGGTGGGACAGAGAGAGAGAGAGATGAGAAAGACAGTGTGTCACAGAGAGAGAGAGAGAGGGGGAGAGAAAGGGAGAGGCAGTGTGTGACAGAGAGAGAGGGAGAGAGACGCTGTGTGTGACAGAGAGAAAGAGGGAGAGAGGGAGAAACAGTGTGTGAGACAGAGAGCGAGTGAGAGAGGATGTGTGTGACAGAGAGAGGGGAACTGTGGGCTAAATACGGAGAAGGAGAGAGACGGTGAATTTGACAGAGAGATGCCGAGTGTGACAGAAACAGAGATGGAAAGAGATGGTATCTCTGACAGGGAGAGAGAGAGACGGTGAGTGTGACACAGAGAGAGAGAGAGTCACAGTCAGTGTGGCAGAGAGAGACACACAGTGTATGGTTTCAGGGAGAGAGAGATGGTGTGTGTATCACAGAGAGAGAGAATGTTGTGTGTGATGTAGACAGAGACAGTGAGTGTGATAGAGAGTGAGATGGCGAGAGTATCAGAGAGAGAAAGAGATGGTTTGTGTGACAGAGGGAGAGGCAGAGTGTTTGTGACAGACACACAGAGAGGCAGAGAGTGTGACAGAGAGAGAGAGAGAGAGATGGTGAGTGATAGAATGAGCAGGACTTTTCCACTTAATGGTAAGGTTCTGGGGAGTGTTGCTGAACACAGAGACCTTGGAGTGCAGGTTCATAGCTCCTTGAAAGTAGAGTTGCAGGTAGATAGGATAGTGAAGAAGGTATTTGGTATGCTTTCCTTTATCAGAGCACTGAGTATCAGAGTTGGGAGGTCATATTGCGGCTGTTCAGGACATTGGTTAGACCACTTTTAGAATATTATGTACAATTCTGGTCTCACTCCTATCGGAAGGATGTTGTGAAACTTGAATGGATGCAGAAAAGGTTTACAAGGATGTTGCCAGGTTGGAGGATTTGAGCTATAGGGAGAGGCTGAGTAGGCTGGGGCTATTATCCCTGGAGCATCGGAGGCTGAGGGGTGACTTTATACAGGTTTATAAAATCATGAGGGGCATGGATAGGGTTAAAGAGACAAAGTCTTTTCCCTGGGGTGGGGAACCTGAGGGGCAACCTTTTCATGCAGAAGGTGATGCATGTATGGAATGAGCTGCCAGAGGAAGTGGTGGAGGCTGGTACAATTACAACATTGAAAAGGCATATGGATGGGTTTATGGTTAGGAAGGTTTTCAAGGGATATGGGCCAAGTGCTGGCAAATGGGACTAGATTAGGTGAGGATAACTGCTCGGCATGGATGAGTTGGGCCGAAGGGTCTGTTTCTGTGCTGTACCTCTCTATGATTCTGTGAGTGAGCGAGAGAGAGAGAGAGAGACAGAGAGAGAGAGATGGTCCATTTGACAGAGAGAAAGGAAGAGAGAGACGGTGTCTGTGACAGAGTGAGAGACAGTGACTGCGATAGAGTGGGAGTGAGAAAGAGAGACAGAGACAGAGCGAGAGAGTGTGTGTCACAGAGAGAGTGAGTGTGAGAGAGAGAGAGAGATGTATGTGTGATAGAGAGAGAGAGAGAGAGAGAGAGATGTATACGTGTGACAGAGATAGACAGTGAATGACGAAGTGACAGCGAGTGAGACAGTGATTGCGAGAAAAAGACGTGGTGTGTATGACAAAGAGACAGACGGAGAGAGAGAGAGAGAGAGACAGAGAGAGACAGAGAGAGAGAGAATGATTGCGACAGAGGGACAGAGATACAGGGAGAGAGAGTGAGAGAGGATGAGTGTGTGACAGAGCGAGAGTCACAGAGAGAGGGAGAGTAATGGTGAGTGTGACAGAGTGTCACAAAGTTGGTGTGTAAAAATAGTAAAATTGTAAATGAATTGAAAAGCAGAGTGTGGTCCCTTTCGGAGGAAAAGTGCTCTTTAAGCTTGGAGTTCAGCAGAGAAGGAGGTCTGTGTGCAGCTGTGGGAGACAGACTGTTCTAAAATGGAAACATGTTCCTGTTGGCTTTGTTCATGGGCACCTGAGGTTTGCTGCTGTTTTGACGACAAGTCGAATTTGACCAATTAATTTAAACCAAACACTCTGCCATTCAAAACCCACTGAATTTAAAAACTGATGGTGTTTACAGCCTGAAACCAATCACGTTGTGAGAATTTGGTGCATCATCAGGAATATTGAAGGCAGGGTTTTTTTGAAAATTGAGAGAAGCCAAATGTCATAGAGAGACAAAGCTGACTTTGTCACAATATGATGAAGCTCTCTAACAAGGACCCATCAAATGCACCATTTCCAGCTCCAAATCCTCACAGAAGAATCATCAAAAGAAAGGTGTTTGTGATGTGAGATCAGCAGAAGGAAGATTGGAGACAGCGGAGAAGACATAGATTGTGTCATGTTGAGAGACTAAGTTTAATTTATTGCTCTTATAAATTGGATTTATATGTGGGAACTGTGTTAATGAAACATTCATTCCAGTAGAATTTAATTGAATTAAGGAACAGTGAGTAATTCTGTTCATTTGTTCATTGCTGATGTTAGATCAATACATTGTCAGTGTATATGACAGAGAGAGAGATGGTGCATGGACAGAGAGAGAGCGAGAGAGAGAAAGTGACAGTGCGTGTGTAAATAGAGAGGATGTGTGTGACATAGAGAAAGAGAAAGAGATTGTGACAGACAGAGAGATGGTGCATGTGACAGAGACAGAAAGAGAGAGAAACATTGTGTTTTTAACATAAAGACAGATATAGACAGATGGCGTGTGTAACTGAGAGAGAGAGAGATGGTGTGTGTGACAGAGAGAGATATGGTCTGTGTGACTGAGAGACAGAGACAGAGGGTCACAGCAAGTGTGACAGAGAGAGAGGGGTTGTGTATGACAGAGAGAAAGAGAGAGAGAGAGAGATGTGTGTTGAAACAGGGTGAGTGAGAAGGTTTGTGTAACTGAGAGAGAGAAGGAAAGAGAGACGGTGTATCTGACAGAGACAATGAGAAAGAGAGAGAATGAGACATTGTGTGTGACACAGAGATAGAGAGAGAGGGTGGTGGCAAGTGTGACAGAGGGAGGTTGTGTATGACAGAGAGAAAGAGTGGGGCAGTGTGTGTGAAAGAGGGTAAAAAAGAGAAAGAGACGGTTTGTATGACAATGGGATGGACAGTGCATATGACAAAGAGAGAGAGAGAGAAAGAGAAACGGTGTGTGTGACAGAGGCAGAAATAGAGAGAGATGGTGGACATGACAGAGACAGAGATAGTGTGTGTGACAGAGAGATAGAGAGATATAGTGTATATAACAGAGAGAGAAAGAGAGAGATGGTGTGTGTTACAGAGAGATAGAGAGATATATTGTACATAACAGAGAGAGAGAGAAGTGGTGTGTGTGACAGAGAGATAGAGAAAGAGAAAGAGAGAGATGGTGTGTGTTACAGAGAAACATAGACAGAGGGTCACAGCAAGTGTGACACAGAGAGAGAGGTTGTGTGTGACAGAGAGAGGGAGAGAGGACACGTGTTGAAAGAGGGTGAGAGAGAAGGTTTGTGTGACAGAGAGAGAGAAAGCAAGAGAGACGGTGTGTCTGACAGAAATGATGAGAGAGAGAGAGAGAAAGTGTGTGTGACACAGAGATAGAGAGAGAGAGGGCAATGGCATGTGTGACAGAGAGAGGTTATGTATGACAGAGAGAAAGAGAGAGAACAAGATGGTGTGCATAACAGAGACAGTGACAGTGTGTGTGACAGAGAGGAAGTGAGAGAGAGATAGTGCATGTGACAGGGAGAGAGAGAGAGAGAGAAAGAGATGGTGTGTGTGAAAGAGAGAATTAGAGAGTCAGAGATGGCAAGTATGATGAAAAGAGAGAGGTTATGTGTAACAGAGAGAGAGTGATACGGTGTGTGTGATAGAGGGTGAGAGAGTGAGGCGCTGTGTTTGTCGGAGGGTGAGAAATTGAGGCGCTGTGTGTGACAGAGGGTGAGGCGGTGTGTGTGACAGAGGGTGAGAGAGTGAGGCGGTGTGTGTGACAGAGGGTGAGAGAGTGAGGCGGTGAGTGTGACAGAGGGTGAGAGAGTGAGGCGGTGTGTGTGACAGAGGGTGAGAGAGTGAGGCGGTGTGTGTGACAGAGGGTGAGGCGGTGTGTGTGACAGAGGGTGAGGGAGTGAGGCGGTGTGTGACAGTGGGTGAGAGAGTGAGGTGGTGAGTGTGACGGAGGGTGACAGAGTGAGGCAGTGTGTGAGACAGAGGGTGAGAGAGTGAGGTGTGTGTGACGGAAAGTGAGCGAGTGAAGCAATGAGTGTGACAGAGGGTGAGAGTGTGAGGCGGTGTGTGTAACGGGGATGATAGTGAGGCGGTGTGAGTGACAGAGGGTAAGAGAGAGAGGCAGTGTGTGAGCAACAGAAGGTGAGAGAATGAGGCACTGTGTGTGTGACAGAGGGGAGTGAGTGAGGCGGTGTGTGTGACAGAGGGTGGAGAGTGAGACGGTGTGTGTGAGATGGAGGGTGAGAGAGTGAGGCAGTGTGTGGGACAGAGGGTGAGAGAGTGAGGTGGTGAGTGTGAGATGGAGGGTGAGAGAGTGAGATGTAGTGTGTGACAGAGGGTGAGAGTGAGGTGGTGTGTGTGACAGGGTGAGAGAGTGAGGCGGTGAGTGTGACGGAGGGTGAGAGAGTGAGGTGGTGAGTGTGACAGAGGGTGAGAGAGTGTGGCGCTGTGTGTGACAGAGGGTGAGAGAGTGAGAAGGTGTGTGTGAGATGGAGGGTGAGAGAGTGAGGCGGTGTGTGTGACAGAGGGTGAGAGGGTGAGGCGGTGAGTGTGACAGAGGGTGAGAGAGTGAGGTGCTGTGTGTGACAGAGGTTGAGAGAGTGTGGCGCTGTGTGTGACGGAGGGTGAGAGTGTGAGGTGGTGAGTGTGACAGAGGGTGAAAGAGTGAGGTGGTGAGTGTGATGGAGGGTGAGAGAGTGTGGCGCTGTGTGTGACAGAGGGTGAGAGAGTGTGGCGGTGTGTGTGAGATGGACGGTGAGAGAGTGAGGCAGTGTGTGTGACAGAGGGTGAGAGAGTGAGGCGGTGAGTGTGACAGAGGGTGAGAGAGTGAGGCGCTGTGTGTGACAGAGGGTGAGAGAGTGAGGCGGTGTGTGAGACAGAGAGTAAGAGAGTGAAGTGGTGAGTGTGATGGAGGGTGAGAGAGTGAGGTGGTGAGTGTGACAGAGGGTGAGAGAGTGAGATGGAGTGTGTGACAGAGGGTGAGAGTGAGGTGGTGTGTGTGACAGAGGGTGAGAGTGAGGTGGTGTGAGTGACAGAGCGTGAGAGAGTGAGGCGGTGTGTGTGACAGAGGGTGAGAGAGTGAGGCGGTGTGTGTGACAGAGGGTAAGAGAGTGAAGTGGTGAGTGTGATGGAGGGTGAGAGAGTGAGGCGGTGAGTGTGACTGAGGGTGAGAGAGTGTGGCGGTGTGTGAGACAGAGGGTGAGAGAGTGAGATGGAGTGTGTGACAGAGGGTGAGAGTGAGGTGGTGTGTGTGACAGAGGGTGAGAGAGTGAGACGGTGTGTATGACAGAGGGTGAGAGAGTGAGACGGTGTGTGTGAGATGGAGGGTGACAGAGTGGGGCAGTGTGTGTGACAGAGGGTGAGACAGTGAGGCGGTGTGTGTGACAGAGGGTGAGAGAGTGAGGCAGTGTGTGAGAGAGGGTGAGAGAGTGAGGTGTGTGTGACAGAGGATAAGAGAGTAAGGTGTGTATGTGACGGAGAGTAAGCGAGTGAAGCAATGAGTGTGACAGAGGGTGAGAGTGTGCGGTGGTGTGTGGGGACAGTGGGTGAGAGAGTGAGGTGGTGTGTGTAACAGGGGGTGATAGTGAGGCGGTGTGAGTGACAGAGGGTAAGAGAGAGAGGCAATGTGTGAGCAACAGAGGGTGAGAGAATGAGGCGGTGTGTGTGTGACAGAGGGTGAGAGAGTGAGGTGGTGTGTGTGACACGAGGGTGAGAGAGTGAGGCGGTGTGAGTGACAGACAGAGAGTGAGGCGGTGTGTGACAGAGGGTGAGACAGTGAGGTGATTAGTGTGACAGAAGGTGAGAGAGTGAGGCGGTGGGTGTGAGATGGAGGGTGAGAGAGTGAGGCAGTATGTGTGACAGAGGGCGAGAGAGTGAGGCGGTGTGAGTGACAGACAGAGAGTGAGGCGGTGTGTGACAGAGGGTGAGAGAGTGAGGTGGTGTGTGTGACAGAGGGTGAGAGAGTGAGATGGTGTGTGTGAGATGGAGGGTGAGACAGTGAGGTGATTAGTGTGACAGAGGGTGAGAGAGTGAGGCGGTGAGTGTGACAGAGGGTGAGAGAGTGAGGTGGTTTGTGTGACAGAGGGTGAGAGTGAGGTGGTGTGTGTGACAGAGGGTGAGAGTGAGGTGGTGTGTGTGACAGAGGGTGAGAGTGAGGTGGTGTGAGTGACAGAGGGCGAAAAAGCGAAAGAGACAGTTTATGTGACAGAGAGAGGGATAGTGTATGTGACAGAGAGAGAGAGCAGAACAAGATGGTGTGCATAACAGAGACAGTGAAGGTGTGTGTGACAGAGAGAAAGAGAGAGAGTGGTAGTGCATGAGACAGGGAGGGAGAGAGATGGTGTGTGTGACAGAGAAAAATAGATAGAGTCAGAGATGGCAAGTATGACGAAAAGAGAGATGTTATGTGTAACAGAGTGAGAGTGAGGTGGTGTGTGTGACAGAGGGTGAGAGAGTGAGGTGGTGTGTGTGACAGAGGGTGAGAGAGTGAGGTGGTGTGTGTGACAGAGGCTGAAAGAGAGGCGGTGTGTGAGTGACAGAGGGTGAGAGAGTGAGGTGGTGTGTGTGACAGAGGGTGAGAGAGTGAGGTGGTGTGTGTGACAGAGGCTGAAAGAGTGAGGCGGTGTGTGAGTGACAGAGGGTGAGAGAGTGAGGTGGTGTGTGTGACAGTGGCTGAGAGAGTGAGGTGGTGTGTGTGACAGAGGCTGAAAGAGTGAGGCGGTGTGTGAGTGACAGAGGGTGAGAGAGTGAGGTGGTGTGTGTGACAGAGGGTGAGAGAGTGAGGTGGTGTGTGTGACAGTGGCTGAGAGAGTGAGGTGGTGTGTGTGACAGTATCTGAGAGAGTGAGGTGGTGTATGTGACAGAGGCTGAGAGAGTGAGGCGGTGTGTGAGTGACAGAGGTGAGAGAGTGAGGCGGTGTGTGTGAAAGAGGGTGAGAGAGTGAGGCGCGGTGTGTGACAGAGGGTGAGAGAGTGAGGTGGTGTGTGTGACAGGGTGATAGAGTGAGGCAGTGTGTGTGACAGAGGGTGAGAGAGTGAGGTGGTGTGTGTGACAGAGGGTGAGAGTGAGGTGGTGTGAGTGACAGAGCGTGAGAGAGTAAGGCGGTGTGTGTGACAGAGGGTGAGAGAGTGAGGCGGTGTGTGTGACAAAGGGTAAGAGAGTGAAGTGGTGAGTGTGACAGAGGGTGAGAGAGTGAGGTGGTGAGTGTGACAGAGGGTGAGAGAGTGAGGCAGTGTGTGTGAGAGAGGGTGAGAGAGTGAGGCGGTGTGTGAGACAGAGGGTGAGAGAGTGAGATGGAGTGTGTGACAGAGGGTGAGAGTGAGGTGGTGTGTGTGACAGGGTGAGAGAGTGAGGCGGTGAGTGTGACGGAGAGTGAGAGAGTGAGGCAGTGTGTGTGACAGAGGGTGAGAGAGTGAGATGGAGTGTGTGACAGAGGGTGAGAGTGAGGTGGTGTGTGTGAAAGGGTGAGAGAGTGAGGCGGTGTGTGACAGACGGTGAGAGAGTGAGACGGTGTGTATGACAGAAGGTGAGAGAGTGAGACGGTGTGTGTGAGATGGAGGGTGACAGAGTGAGGCAGTGTGTGTGACAGAGGATGAGAGAGTGAGGTGGTGTGTGTGAGATGGAGGGTGAGTGAGTGAGGCAGTGTGCGTGACAGAGGGTGAGAGAGTGAGGCAGTGCGTGTGAGAGAGTGAGGTGTGTGTGACGGAGGATAAGAGAGTAAGGTGTGTGTGTGACGGAGAGTAAGCGAGTGAAGCAATTAGTGTGACAGAGGGTGAGAGTGTGCAGCGGTGTGTGGGGACAGTGGGTGAGAGAGTGAGGTGGTGTGTGTAACAGGGGGTGATAGTGAGGTGGTGTGAGTGACAGAGGGTAAGAGAGAGAGGCAATGTGTGAGCAACAGAGGGTGAGAGAATGAGGCGGTGTGTGTGTGTGACAGAGGGTGAGAGAGTGAGGCGGTGAGTGTGACAGAGGGTGTGAGAGAGAGGTGGTGCGTGTGACGGAGGGTGAGAGTGAGGCAGTGTGTGTGACAGAGGGTGAGAGAGTGAGGTGGTTTGTGTGACAGGGTGAGAGTGTGAGGCGGTGTGTGTGATAGAAGGTGAGAGAGTCAGGTGGTGTGAGTGACCGAGGGTGAGAGTGAGGTGGTGTGTGTGACAGTGGCTGAGAGAGTGAGGTGGTGTGTGTGTGACAGAGGGTGAGAGAGTGAGATGGTGTGTGTGTGACAGAGGGTGAGAGAGTGAGATGGTGTGTGTAACCAAGGCAGGACAGACACTGTATGTGGCAGCGAAAGAGGAGAGAATTTGAGTGTGATCGAGACAGAAATAGAGAGAGAGAGAGTAAGAGACAGTGTTGTGACAGAGAGATAAAGGGATGGTGTGTAACGAAGAGAGAGAAAGAGAAAGAGGGAGGTGGCAACTATGACAGCGAGAGTGAAGTTTTGAATGACAGGGAGAGAGAGAGTGGGTCATTATGTGTGACAGAGGGTGAGAGACAGTTTCTCCATGAAGAGAGAGGTACAGTGGATGTGACAGACCGTGAGTGTGACAGCGACAAAGAGAGATTGGTGCATGTGAAAGAGTGTGACAGTAAGTGAAGGAGGGAGATAGCAAGTGTGACAGAGGGAGAGAGAGGGGTGATGTTTTTGACAGAGAGAGAGAGAGAGAGAGAAAGAGACGGTGTGTATGACAAAGAGAGTGAGAGGAAACATTTGACAGAGCAAGAGATAGAGAGATGTTGAGTGTGGCAGAGAGAGGGAAAGGGAGACACAGGGAGGGAGATAGTGAGTGTGATAGAGAGAGAGAGAGACAAAGAGAGAGGGTGTCTGTGATATAAACAGAGCTTAAGGAGTGTGTCAGAGTGAGAGTGAGAGAGAGACAGAGACACGGCAAGTCTGACAGAGAGGGAAAGAGAGAGAGAGTGTATGATGGAGAGAGAGAGAGATGGTTTATGAGAGAGGGACAGTGAGTGTGACAGAGAGAGATAGAGTGTGTGAGACAGTGTGTGATAGCGAGAGAGAGAGAGATGGATGTGTGTGAAAGGGAGAGACAGTTAGTATGAGAGAGAGAGAGAGAGAGATGGCAAGTGTGATGATAGAGAGAGAGATAAGTGGTGTGTCTGACAGAGGGGCAGAGTGAGAGAGAGAGAGAGAGAGAGAGAGAGAGAGACTGTTTGCATGATAGAGTGAGAGAGAGAGAAAGAGATGGTTTATGTGACAGAGAGCTGGAGGGGGAGAGGGATGATATGTTTGACAGTGGGAGATGCAATGAGTGCGACAGAGTGAGAGAGAGAGAGAGAGAGATAGTGACTGCAACAGAGTGAGAGAGAGAGAGGAAGACAGTGAGTGTGAGACACAGAGAAAAAGATGGTATGTATCACAGAGAGAGATGGTATGTGTGATAGAGAGATGGTGAGTGTAACAGAGAGAGAGAGAGAGAGAGAGAGAGACACAGTGTGTATTACAGCGAAAGAGAGAGACTGACAGTGCATGTGACAGGGAGAGACAGTGCTTATCATAGAGAGATCGAGAGAGACAGACAGACAGACATGGTCAGAAGGTCACACAATACCAGGTTATTGTCCAACAGGTTTATTTTGAATCCGAAGCTTTCGGAGTGCTGCCCCTTGACGAGGTGCAGACTGAGACGGTGTGTGTGACAGAGAGAGGGACTTGCAGCCTGGCCCAGCTCTGGGAGCTGTCCACCCCAACAAGGCCTTTTATCTGGAAGCTGCAGCCACTGACATCAGTTTAAGGGAAGTCCTTCTGTTGGAAACAAACAGTCACTTGTGACCATTAGCCTCTGACCATCGCAATCCAGTCTGACTGCTGTTAGACAGAATAATCAAAGAAGGAACAGGATCTTATGCTGGAGTTTTGTGGAAGATGGATAAAGATAAACAGAATGTTGGGTCAATGATCCACAAAGGGAGGTTGAAGAAGCAATGTCCCTTCGCAGTACTAGGAGTGTCCAGCAGGTGGAGTGGGTCACTGTGACTCTGTAATCAGTCAATTCTGTATTTTCATAGAAAACTGACTGAAGTGAAATCTCACCAGTTACCAAGACAATTAAACATTTATTGTGAATACACAGCTCCCTTCTACTCATAAATATGAGAGTTGTTGAAGAGCTGGTGTCAGGAAGCTCACACCCACCTGTATTAATCACTGTCAGCATCTTTTTCCACACTCTGTACTGCAGGGAGCCGATGTACTTGCCCACATTTATTAAAGGGTAAACCTTCTGTGGCTCTGGGAGAGTTTGCTTCACTCTGAAACAGGAGATAAAAGTCTGTGTGCATCAATCCATTGTAGGTGAGGGATATGTTAGAAATAAAAATCAAATCGAGGATGTAAGCTTTACCTTTTCTTTGTATCCGGAAATTTCTGTGGAACAAAAACATTTTAAGAGTTAGTGTTTCGAGAACACTTTATGACAAAAAGTAAAGTTCCAGACTGGATTCCCCAAAACATGAATATTTTAAGTTCAGGAAGTTATTAGGCAGTGTCTTCCTGTCCTCACTGGACTGAGTTCCTCCACAATATTACAAATTACTGGATCTTACTGCACAGAACAACTCACAGAGATCCAACCCAATTGGAATATCTTCATGGATGTTAAATTGCTGGGATTAGTTTATTGGTTACAGAGTCACTTTAATGTTTACTTCCCTGTTATAATGTGTATGTGTACTGAAGACAAATGTTTCTGGGAATCCACACCAGGATTGTCCAATAGAATTCACTGACCCTCCTGGAAAGAGGGTGAAGCTGCAATTTTAGTTTTATGTTCAGTACCAGGACTCATCAACTAGTCTCCGAATCTTTGTCTGCAGTCAGGCCACTCTGTGTAACCTGAAACCCTGAACCATACAGACTGAATTATAATGTCAGGGACATTCACTGTGAGTCACTCTGAGCTCAATGACCAACCAGCTGAATGGCAACTCCATTGTCAGAGGGACCAGGTTTCAGCTGAGCTGTTAAACTGAGGTTCCACACTCTCTCCCCATTGAATAGTTTCACTATGTACTGAGGTTCTACCTGTCCCCAGTGTTGGGAAGGATGGGCCTGGCCTCACTGCTGTGGAATGCTCCAAGTAGTTGGACTGTTCCCCATCACTGTCCTTCATGGAGACATTTACAAAGAGAAACACCTTTCACCACAATCCATCAGGAAGTGGTCAGTACATAACATCCTTGATACCCTGAGGGAAAAGGAGAGGCTGGATCCTGTCGTGGTGAGAGAGGGCACCTGTGAGATCCTTCATGTATACCCAGTCGGTCTGTGTCACCACATGCTGCCCTCGAAGTGCCTGCAGGGAGGAGAGACTGTCACACATCTCCTTCTGGAAAGGGCCTTTGTAAAGGAAGGCTGGAGGAAGATGCAGTGGTTTGTGTCGAGGTCCATCCAGAGCAGCTCCATGATGCGGGACTCTGTGCTCTATGGTCTGTTCCCAGAGAGACACACCGAGACAAACAGTGACTGTGCCTGGAGGACCATCAACTCAGTGAAAGATGCTCTTTGGTCCTCCCAAAACTTGTTGGTCTTCCAAACAGAGAGTTGACCTTGACCGACTGTTGCAGACTGGGACATTCCAAGGCCCAGGACTACGTGCTGAGGGACACATTAAACCTTGGGGCAGCTGCCGCCCAGGCACAGTGGGGAAAGACCACTGTCTGAGGGCTTTCTATTGAAGTGAATCCGTTCAGTTATCAGTCCTTCCTGGTGCCTCAAATGGATGTAAATCTAGTCTTGGACAAGTCACAACTGCCTTTGGTTTGTTTGGTGGATAGAGTCAAGCTCCAATGTTTGTTGTTTCTCCATATGTGACTGGACAGAACCAATCTGCTTTACTGCCTGTGTATATAAAGGTAGCTTTATGAATAAAGTATATTTTTGAAATTAAAATAACAATGAACTGAGTAGATCCCAAGAGGAACACTGGAGTTCTCCCTGTGTGCTGGTCAACATTTATCCCTCAGCCCACACTGGCACCGCAGACGGTGGTGTTGCCATAGTCTTTACCAGGCCATAGGGCTGCTCTCTCATTGGGGAGAGGTGACTGGTGGTGATTACCCTGCGGGTCATCATACCTCAGACAAGGGGAGAGGTTGGGAAGGAGGGTCCTTCATGGTAACCTCAGACAGTGATGGGAATTGAACCCTTGCTGTTGGTATCACACTGCTTCACAAACCGCCCCCTTCAGCATTTCAATACACAACAGAGAATTACCTACATTAAGTTCTCAGGGGCTCGCTGAACACAGTGAAAATTACAGAAAATCATATTGATTCTGATATAAATGGTTGTCATGTGGGGACACACCCCTCCCATTGTCTGAACATTTCACTATTTAACTGCTGAGAGAAAGCTCGATCTGTCTGTGTATCTGAGCCTGTGGAGAGTTCTCTCTCCTGGACAGAACCATTCCTGTTCCAGCCAGGGACACTGTAAACATGTTACAGCCTGGCTGGTCCCTGCACTGTAGGTCCCAGAGTCTGATCAGCAGCTGGACTGGAAATGTACCCTCAGGGGAGAATGGTCTGACCGTCCTGAGGGTTTCTCACTCTTTATGAAGCTGATTTTCCTCATGGTTTCAGCTCATTACAATGTTCCCCTGTAATATTTCCCTGGAGTGGACACACTCCAGATTGTGTCATTTCCATGTTAAAGACAGCAGTTCGTGCTCTTGGGTGTGAGACAGAGAAAACCCAATGTCCCAGGTCACTGGTGTGCTGTTACTCAGTGAGGTTTATACTCTACATTTTAAGGATAGAATCTGCAATTCATCAAGACAATCTCAAAGAAAAGAGGCAAAGGAAAGAAAAATAAATAGTTACTGTTAAAAATGTGATGCTGTCCTGTTCCCTCAGCTCTTGTTCAATATCCTGAACAGTGACTGAAAGGGATGAGATTTCCTCTGTTATCTTTGCAATCCTCTCCTTCATCTCCTGACTGTGTTTCTCTTTTTCCAGTTTCAGATCTTCCAACACAATCCTCTCTTCCTCACGGAGAAACTGATGAAGTTTTTCAAATTCAGTTTTAATTTGTTTCTCTGTTTTTACGCCTTGGTCCTTTGGGAAATAATAATCAGATTGAACAAAAACAAATGAAGAGTTTTAAAATGTTGTTCAGCCTGAGCAGTCATAGAGTCATAAAGATGTACAGCACAGAAACAGACCCTTCAGTGAGACCCATCCATGCTGACCAGATATGCAAATTAATCTCATCCCGTTTGCCAGCACTTGGCCCACATCCCTCCAAACCCTTCTGATTCATACACCCATCCCCATGTCATTTAAATGTTATTCTTGTACCAGCCTCCACCACTTCCTCTGGCAGTTCTTTCCATACATGCACCACCCTCTTCACAGGTCCCTTTAAAATCTTTCTCATCTCACCTTAAACCTATGGCCTGCAGTTTCAGCCTTCATGACCCTAGAGAAAAGACCTGGGCTATTCATCCAATCTCTGCCCCTCATGATTTTATAAACTTCTACAAGGTCATGCCTCAGCCTCCAATGCTCCAGGGAAAACAGCCCCAGCCTATTCAGCCTCTCCCTTTAACTCAATTCCTCCAACCCTGGCAGCACCTTGTAAATCTTTTCTGAAGCCTTTCTCATTTCACAGCATCTTTCCTGCAGCAGGGAGACCAGAATTGAATTCCAGCAGTATTCCAGAAGTGGTATAACTAATGTTCTGTACAGTCGCAACATGACCTCCTAGCTCCTGTACCCAATGCACTGTTCATGTCTGACTCATATCAGTAAATTATTAAAACTTTCCCAATCTGATCAAATCCATGATGTGGAGAAACATCTTCTCTGGATCCACATTTTCAAATCCTATTAGAATTTTTAAAAATTCTAACAGATTAGCCTCAGTCTTCTCTTTTCCAAAGAAATGACTCACAACCTGTTCAATCATTCCTAAAAGTGCTAAATTCTGATAGAACATAGAACCATACAGCCAGTACAGACCCTTCGGCCCTCGATATTGCACCGACCTGTGAAACCAATCTGAAGCCCATCTAACCTATACTATTCCATTTTCATACATATGTGTATCCAATAATCATTTAAATGCCCTTAAAGTTGGCGAGTCTCCTACGGCTGTAGGCAGACCATTCCATGCCCCAACTATTCTCTGAGTAAAGGAACAATTTCTGATATCTGTCCTATATTTATCACCCCTCACTTTAAAGTTATGTCTTCTTGTGCTAGCCATCACCATCTGAGGAAAAAGGCCTCACCGTCCTGCCTATCTAACCCTCTGATTATCTTACATGTCTCAATTAAGTCACCTCTCAACCTTCTTCTCTCTCATGAAAATATCCAGGTTAGTTCATGCAATATCTATTTGTAATATGGAGACTGGAATTCTGCACAGTGCAATTCTGAATGGTTACAATTCTGTACAAAATATAGAACAAAGTAAGATCATAAGTACCTGAATGTGGGACAATGTTTTCTCATAATCACTTTTGACAGTTTCACATTCCTTCTTCTTCTCCTGAATTGGCTTCAGGGAGGTTTCCAGTTCCTCCTGAACAAAACCATCAATTAATTAGCACATTTTCAGAAATACATCCCCCAAAAATGAAACATCATCAAATTGAAATTCATATTGGCACAGACTTGGAATGATTGGGGAAATGATTAAATCAAGTGTGAGAAAAACATTCAGTCAATGACTGACATTTGTCTGGAATTTGCGGCCTAGTTTGATTGTGGAGGCATGAGAGATGTTGTAACCTGCAAGACTATGGGTCAGGGCCTGGACGGTGGGATCAGTATGGGTGGCTAGTGTTTAAATTTGTATTTACACTGATTCAGAAATGATCAGCTGAATAGCCTCTTCCTGCCATTACTTTCTCTGGTTTTATCAAATGAAGGCCATAAAAGTACAAATGTTGCTTCATGGTGTTCGGTGTAACAAACAGAGCCAGAGAAGTGGCCAATGAAATTTACTCTGGAGAAGTGTAAGGTGATGCATTTGCAGAGAGTACACAATGACAGGTCAGATACTGAGAGGTGTAGAGGCACAGAAGGACTTTGAAGAATATGTCCACAGATTCCTGCAGGTAGCAACACAGCAAGGTAAGGCTATTAAAGAGACAGATGGAATCTTTATTTTATGGCCAGTGTATAAACTGTAAGAACAGGATGTGTACATTTAATTGTAGAAATTATTAATAAGGCCACAGCTACAACACTGAACCCCGTTCTGCTCATCACATTACAGGAAGGATGGGCCCACGCCACAGCAGTGTGTTCCCATGGTGAATTGTACACATAAGGAAAGATGAAATAAACCAGGCTGTTTCCTTCAGGAAGGGGGTTGTACTAAATTAAGAGAGGCACCGTGAGAAATTGGATGGGAAGAACATAACTTCCTAAGTAATGATTTCATTGATCGAGTTAGTGGAATTGCTAAAACACTTGAGGGGAACTGAGAAATCTTTTCACAGGGTTCACTGCCTGAAAGTGTGAGAGAGACAGAAACACTTGTCACAGTGTGACAATGCTGTCACTTTAAGAGTTATTTTGTCCTTTCTTTTGAAGAGAGGTTGTAAGGCAGAGATACAGAACTGGCTGCTGAAGACCTTGTGAGCTTGGGGTCATTGGGTTTTTTTTCACAGGCTGAATGGGTGTGGCCAGATCTCATATTTCTGGGTTTTGGTTTTTCCAGTAACATTTGATGATATTAGGGTCTCAAAAGAAGCTTCAGTCAATGTCTCTTTGCTGCTCCTCTCTCTGAATCTTCTCTTGATGTTTTTTCCTCATAAATTAGAGAACCGCATGAGAGAATCTGTGTCTGAATTTTCCTTTGTTCCAAGGGGTGTGTTTAGGGATGTTCTTGTATTAGAGCAGTTAATTAGTAATAGTTGCTGCATGGATTATTTGGTTAAGTTTTCCAACAGTTAAGTTATTCTAAATGACTCTTTCTTTGGTTGTATTTTAACGACAGTGTTTCAATAAGTTGTGTTTTGCTGAATGTCAAGTAGTTTGATCAGTTGTATCAGATCTTTTACAAATTTAATTGCCTTTAAATTTTGAAAATGTTTGGGTCTGGGCTATATTCTTAAAATGTTTGGAGGGGTCTGGTCTGGTCCACAACAACATTTAAAACATTTTCCAAGGCTCCAGGACAGAAGCTGGAAAGTGGGATCAGGACTGATGGCTCTTTATCTGCCAGCACAGATACAATAGGCTGAGCAGACACATTGGAGCTGGAGTAGGCCATTCAGTCCCTCAGGCCATGCTGTGCCATTCTAGATCAGGGCTGATCATCTACATCAGTCCCTTTTCCTGCACTAACCCCATATCCCCTTGATCCCTTCACTCTCTAGAAATAGCTGGATCTCTGTCTTGAACATACTCAGTGACTGACCTGCCACAGGTCTCTGGGGTCAAGAATTCCCAAACTTCACCACCATCTGAATGGTCTCCCTCTGTGCTGTAAATGTTTGTGTTTCTGTGGTTGTTGATGGTGTCTTCTGTCCCTGGTTCATGGGGTTTCTGAGGAATTTCATTCCCATATGTCCCTCGTCTGCCTGACACCAGGCTCCCTGCACTAACAACTCTACTCACAACTCGGTCCCAGCAGGAGACTCCCAGGAGGACAGCAAGACTCCAGCCTGGGAGTAGTCACTGTCACAGCAGACTTCTCCAGTGGGTTATGGAGCAGTAAAGGGAGGCAGCAGGTCCAGGGCTAATCGCCTGTCCAAGTGAGGCAGTCAGGCTGGCTAAAGGCACAGATGTGGCCTGAGACAGACAGGAGGGGGTTAATACAATAGGGGTGTGAAATGAAAAGGGCCAGACAATGGTGGGAAGGGGGAAAGGCAGGGACAGGGAAGAAAACTTAAATGATGTGGTCGGAAGGTGCAGAAAGGAGAGTGACAGTGATGGGGGCATGGGAGTGGGGTCAGGGAAGGGTGGGAGTTACATGTTCAGAGTGCGGAACTGAATGTGACAATGAGGGTGTTGGTGAGTGTGAGGGAGTAGGGGAGTTGGACAAGGGGCAGTGTCAGGGTTAGGCTGGAGTAGGGAGCTGGATGGGTCTGGGCTCGGAGGTCAATGAAAATTCTGAAATAAGCACAGTGACCGGGGGGAGAGGAGCATAGCAGAGGGTGGGGAACAGAGGAAAGGATCAGATCATCAAGTATTGTTGGGGAAGTTAGAGGGGGAGGATTCATGTTGAAGGATTACAGTGAGAATTAAAGATTCACCATCTTCTCAGCACCTTCAAGATAATGTCCTTCACAGAGAACGCATTGGGGCGAAGGGGGAGAGACCTCAGCCTTGGAGGCTCAGTTAATGTACAGCTACAACATCGCAAACTGAATGTAAACTGGACATTGTCTAAGTAATAAGCTATAGACTGAAGGCTCATGTGAAGTGCTCACTAAACACCGCCATGGGATAGACTGTCAGAACCCTGAACTCCCAGCCAGGGCTCTCAATGCAGTGAGCTCCCTCTGAGGGGTAACTCCCATGCAGCAGCTTTGGGTGGATGGAGGGAGGGAGGAGGAGGCTTGGCAGTGCTTGCATGTGAAGCCATGCAGGAGCCTACACTGCCCCGGGACTCTGGATCAGGAGGAGATGGAGATGGATCCCTTATACATGTTACTCTTTCCCAGGTTACAGGGCTGGGTCACTGGGACAGTGACAGTCAGAGTGAGCTACGTGCCACATACATGGAATGCACTGTCCTGGTCAAGGTTACAACCTCCTTTCACATGGCAGAGTGAGGAAGAGGAGAAGCAGTCATGGGGTGTACAGGATGGGCCGCTCCATGTTGAGGAGGGGGCAGGGCAGGCTCTCACTCACCATGTGAGCAGCCTGAGAATATCCCAAAGGTTAGGGTGCTGAGGTCAACTGTCCTGAGGAGACTGCACTGTCAGCCATGGAGACCAGCTTCCTCCTGCTTCCCCCATCCGTCTGTCTGATCTGGGACCAGGAAACTGTTCTCACCTGGTACATGGCACTTGGCCTATCTGCATATTGTGATCATGTCTGATATCTGAACTCTTGCTTCTTAATAAATGTCATAAATCTATCTTGGCAAGTTCTGAACCATTTGCTTTGGATAATTGGAGCCTCCTGAATGTTAAAACTTCCATGTACTTGTTTTAAAACCTCTCCCTGGCCTTGTCTTCCCCATTTCTCTGCAATCTCCTTCAGCCTCACAATCCTATTAGACACCTGCTCTCATCAACTTCTGAAAATCCCTGATTTTCATCGCTCCCTCATTGGTGGCTGTACCATTAGCAGTCTAGGCCTGAGCTTCTGGAAAGTTCTCCCAAAGTCTCTTCACCTTTCCCTCTCTCTCTCTCTCTCTCTCTCTCTCTCTCTCTCTCTCTCTCTCTCTCTCTCCCCCTCAGGAGGATAAACCTCTCCCTGTTTGACCAAGCTTCTGGCCATGGCCCTCATGTCACCTGATGTGGTTTGGTGTCTAAGTTCACTTCATAAACTTCCCTTCAAGGGCCCTTGCAAGTTTTATGACATCAAAAAACACCCATAAAATATAAGTTTTCATTGTTGTTCTAAAGTAAAAAAATTCATCTAATTCCTAAGTAATTGAAGGATAATTAGTGAAAGATGGCGAAACCTGAATCTCTGAATGTTCCCTGTTCAGGATTCCATTCCCTGTTTTCATCACCTACTCTTATCTAATTCTGGCCTCTTGAACACCCCCATTTTAATCACTCCCCCATCGGTGTCGCCACCTTTTGCATTCCAGGCCCTGAGCCTCTGCAATGTTCTCTCTCAGCCTCTCACTCTCGTCCCCTCTCTTTTTTCTCTTTCAGGAAGATAAACTTCTCCCTCTTTTACCAAGCTTCTGACCAGTGTTCTAACATCACCTGATGTGACTCAGGGTTTAATGTAATTTTAGAACAGACCCCTGAAAAGCATTAAGATCTTTTATGAGATTAAAAGCATTGGATACTTATAAGAATTTGTGCTCGATGTAAACTGAAGATCAATCGAAAGTGAATCTTTGACCCTCTGTGGTTTAACGGAAGGAAAAAGATTCACAAAGTCGTTGAAAAATAATCATTGTGAGACACTCAAACCTGAATCTCTGAATGTTCCCTGGTCACGATTCCATTCTCTGTCCCTGTATTTTATTTTACTCAGTGTCTCCTCACCTTAAACTCTTCAGCAGCTTCTTCCACTGGCAGCACCTCGTGGTTTTGATGACCTTTTGAAATCTGACAAACAAGACAGATGAGCTGATTATCAGTTTTACAGAAAATCTTCAGTTTCTCCTTGTGTCGGCTGCATTCCTGCAGAATTTCACCACCTCCACCGCTTTTTACAAATGATTCCACAATGTTGGAGAGAGTGCGGTGGGATCTCAGGGTCCTGGAGGAAGTCTCCTTTCTACAGACAGGACAGCAGGCAGTGTCAGCTTTCTCCCAGTACTGGGTCACACAGGATCGACAGAAGCTGTGATCACAGTCAAGTAAGACAGGATCTTTATACAGATCATGGCAAACAGCACAGGAAAGATCAGCTTCCATCGTGAAGGATTAATCTCTGTGCTCTGTGCTCAAAGTAAAATGGTGATCAGTGTTCAGTGAAATACTTTCAGTTTCATTTCCTGATTCGAGCAGCAACATTATAAAACAGATTCCAGAAAAAGGCAGGACAAGGTAGGAAGCTAAACAGATCACAGATAAACAAGATTGGTTCATTAATTTTTAACCAGCGAATCAGTCTGCTTTGCTGGTCTGACTTTGTTTCTGGTCAGTAAAAATATCAACATGTTTTCATGTTATTCTTAAGGAGGACAAAGACAGAGCAGCTAATCTGGAGAGGAGGGCTTTATACTGTGTTCCCACAGGAGTCTGATTACAGCAGGAGTGTCATCGTGTCACAGAGTGAGGGTAACTGAAGGAAATTATTACAGTGTAAATAAGACAACAGTTTACTTTTACTATGGAGTGAAATATCAAAGGTTTGTGAAACAGAGATGATGGGTATTAACCTGCACAGTGTAGTGGACTGTTTGTAAACATTATGGGAGGAATCTGATTGGGGTCCAAATGACAGGGACTATGACAGGAAATCTGGGGAAATCATGTGAAAATCCAGTGAGCCTTTCTCCATGTCAGGAACAAGAAGTCACATTTTGAGTTCCTGACTTTGAATTGAGATTCTAGCTTGGGAAGGGTGAAATCTTCGGGTAAAAAATGAGGGCTGCAGATGCTGGAGATAACAGCTGAAAATGTGTTGCTGGTTAAAGCACAGCAGGCCAGGCAGCATCTCAGGAATAGGAAATTCGACGTTTCGGGCAAAAGCCCTTCATCAGGAATGAGGAGAGTCTGCCAAACAGGCTAAGATAAAAGGTTGGGAGGAGGGACTTGGGGGAGGGGCGATGGAGATGTGATAGGTGGAAGGAGGTCAAGGTGAGGGTGATAGGCCGGAGTGGGGTGGGGGCGGAGAGGTCAGGAAGAAGATTGCAGGTTAGGAGGGCGGTGCTGAGTTGAGGGAACCGACTGAGACAAGGTGGGGGAAATGAGGAAACTGGAGAAATCTGAGTTCATTCCTTGTGGTTGGAGGGTTCCCAGGCGGAAGATGAGGCGCTCCTCCTCCAGTCGTCGTGTTGTTATGTTCTGCCGGTGGAGGAGTCCAAGGACCTGCATGTCCTCGGTGGAGTGGGAGGGAGAGTTAAAGTGTTGAGCCACGGGGTGGTTGGGTTGGTTGGTCCGGGCGTCCCAGAGGTGTTCTCTGAAGCGTTCCGCAAGTAGACGGCCCGTCTCCCCAACATAGAGGAGGCCACATTGGGTGCAGCGAATGCAATAGATGATGTGTGTGGAGGTACAGGTGAACTTGTGGCGGATATGGAAGGATCCCTTGGGGCCTTGGAGGGAAGTGAGGGAGGAGGTGTGGGCGTATGTTTTACATTTCCTGCGGTTGCAGGGGAAGGTGCCGGGAGTGGAGGTTGGGTTGGTGGGGGGTGTGGACCTGACGAGGGAGTCACGAAGGGAGTGGTCTTTGCGGAACGCTGATAGGGGAGGGGAGGGAAATATATCCCTGGTGGTGGGGTCCGTTTGGAGGTGGCGGAAATGACGGCGGATGATACGATGTATACGGAGGTTGGTGGGGTGGTAGGTGAGAACCAGTGGGGTTCTGTCTTGGTGGCGGTTGGAGGAGCGGGGCTCAAGGGCGGAGGAGCGGGAAGTGGAGGACATGCGGTGGAGGGCATCGTCGATCACTTCTGGGGGGAATCTGCGGTCCTTGAAGAAGGAGGCCATCTGGGCTGTGCGGTGTTGGAACTGGTCCTCCTGGGAGCAGATGCGGCGGAGACAAAGGAATTGGGAATATGGGATGGAGTTTTTACAGGGGGCAGGGTGGGAGGAGGTGCAGTCCAGGTAGCTGTGGGAGTCAGTCAGTTTATAGTAGATGTCTGTGTTGAGGACCAGTTCCAACACCGCACAGCCCAGATGGCCTCCTTCTTCAAGGACCGCAGATTCCCCCCAGACGTGATCGACGATGCCCTCCACCGCATCTCCTCCACTTCCCGCTCCTCCGCCCTTGAGCCCCGCTCCTCCAACCGCCACCAAGACAGAACCCCATTGGTTCTCACCTACCACCCCACCAACCTCCGTATACAGCGTATCATCCGCCGTCATTTCCGTCACCTCCAAACGGGACCCCACCACCAGGGATATATTTCCCTCCCCTCCCCTATCAGCGTTCCGCAAAGACCACTCCCTTCGTGACTCCCTCGTCAGGTCCACACCCCCCACCAACCCAATCTCCACTCCCGGCACCTTCCCCTGCAACCGCAGGAAATGTAAAACATACGCCCACACCTCCTCCCTCACTTCCCTCCAAGGCCCCAAGGGATCCTTCCATATCCGCCACAAGTTCACCTGTACCTCCACACACATCATCTACTGCATCCGCTGCACCCGATGTGGCCTCCTCTATATTGGGGAGACGGGCCGCTTACTTACGGAACGCTTCAGAGAACACCTCTGGGACGCCCGGACCAACCAACCCAACCACCCCGTGGCTCAACACTTTAACTCCCCCTCCCACTCCACCGAGGACATGCAGGTCCTTGGACTCCTCCACCGGCAGAACATAACAACACGACGGCTGGAGGAGGAGCGCCTCATCTTCCGCCTGGGAACCCTCCAACCACAAGGAATGAACCCAGATTTCTCCAGTTGCCTCATTTCCCCTCCCCCCACCTTGTCTCAGTCGGTTCCCTCAACTCAGCACCGCCCTCCTAACCTGCAATCTTCTTCCTGATCTCTCCACCCCCACCCCACTCTGGCCTATCACCCTCACCTTGACCTCCTTCCACCTATCCCACCTCCATCGCCCCTCCCCCAAGTCCCTCCTCCCTACCTTTTATCTTAGCCTGCTTGGCAGACTCTCCTCATTCCTGATGAAGGGCATATGCCCAAAACGTCGACTTTCCTGTTCCTTGGATGCTGCCTAACCTGCTATGCTTTAACCAGCAACACATTTTCAGCTGGGAATGGTGAAATGCCTATTAGTGGGAATTATTGCCCGTGATCAACCTCATTAAATGTGAATCCTGCCTCATTACTACACAGTTTCTTATTCTTCTATGAAATATGACACTGAGAATTCCCAACATGCAAGTCAGAGAGTGTATCTGGAAAATCCAGCTCACCACTCGCTCCACTGGACCACCATCCTGGGCACCACACCACCCAGAACATCTTCCCCTCCCCACCCCTTTCTGCCATCTGCAAGGACCGTTCCATCTGACAGTCTTTGGTTCACTCCACTCCCACCAACGAAGCCCCAGGTACCTTCCCCTGCAACAAGAAAAGATGCAAAACCTGCTGGTACACCACCCCCTCACCTCCATCCAGGGCCCCAAACAGCCTTCCAGGTCAGACAGAGGTTCACCTGCCTCTCTTCCAACCGAGTTAACTGTATCAAGTGCTCTCAATGTGGTCTTCTCTACATCAGGGAGACTGAACGTAAACTTAGGGAATGGTTCACCGAGCATCGCAGCTGGGCCCGCAGGGGCCAACCAGACCTCCCAGTCACCGCCCATTTCAATTCCCCTTCCCACTCCCTTTCTGACATGACCATCTTTGGCCTCTTCCATTGCCAAAACAAACCACAGCTCCTATTGGAGGAACAACACCTTATCTATCACCTGGGCACACTCGAGCCCAGAGGATTCAACATTGAGTCTCCAGTTTCAAATAACATCCCTCCCCATCCCCCGACTCCATTCCCAGTCCCTCCCCCTCCCTTTCACAATCCCTGCCACCAAATGAATTCATTTTCCCATTGACCAACCCAGGTAATACAGTCGACCTGTCATCACCTATCCTCACTTCATCACCCTGTCCTCACCACCCCCTTTATCTGTAGTTCCCTCCACACCCAGCCCTAGTCTTGAAGAAGGATTACAATCGAAATGTTAACATCTCCACCTCCTGGTGCTGCCTGGCTTGCTGTGTTCTTCCAGCCTCCTGCCTGTCTGCACCAACATCTCAGGGCACACTCCCAGGCAACAGCTGCACACATCCTGCTACCACAGACATTGGCATTCAGCATGTGCCAGCCTGTCCAACATCATGGCACAGCTCCCATCCACTTACAGTGCGTGTCTGCACTTTAACGTTGTCCTTTGGGTCACACTGGTAACTATCATTGGAATGCTGCCATGATACTTTGCTCACAGGGACAGGCACCCAGCTCACAGATTGGTCCAGGCTACCTCAGGGCTGTTTCCCAGGTCTCTCAGTGTACACTCACTCTGCACCTCCCTGGATGCTCACCGCATCCCAGCCTCTCCCTGCCCTTTCAGCACTGTGCTCCCTCAACCCCACTTTAAAGCTCCCTGTCCTGCTGCCTTGCCTTACAGTCTGGTGCAGACACAGAGCCAGGCAGCTTGTCATCAGGAGTCAGTCAAGGGGCTGGACATCTTGCTGTGTGGCACAGTGCAGCATCAATCTCCCACCGAGAGCACGTCCCATCTGCCGGGATAGCAGACAGACTGCATGTACCTCAGACAAATGGCCATATCCCCAAGTCGAAGGGGAGTGGTCCTCAGTCGAGTCCAGTTCGGCTGCTGCCAGTCAGTGTGTCCCAGTTAGTGTGTCTCATGGTTAGTCAGCTGCTTGGACCGGTCATGGTCAGGGGTCAATCTCAGTGCAGCCTGAGGAGTGGGCATGGGTCAGTCCTGCACACCAGGGGCATGAGCATTGGGGAGGGGTGTGGGGGGGTTATCATGGAGCCCTGTCAGTGAAGAGAGCTGGAGACTTCAATGCTGGGGATTGTAGGCCGCAGCCTGGGATTGCAAGGCACAAGAACAATGATGGGGAGGATTATTGATATGTCAAGGGAGGAGATGGTAGAGCATGGAGAACCTGGGATGCTGTGGGAGGGGGTTGATGGTCAGTCACTGCCAACATGGCCTCAATGGGGTAGGGGAGGGTGCAAAGGGGCACAGAGCTGATTCCTTCTCCATCTGAACTGTCAGGATAATGGAAGACTCTCTGAGATACAATGATGATTTGTGTAGGTGATGTGGGTCTGGGGGAGAAGGGTACCAGGCTCATGCAGCTGCTGCCTCTCTTCAGTCTGACCAGGGGAACACTCCTCAAAATAAGGTCCCATGTCAAAGTGGCAAGATGTTCATTCTGTGGCCCTCCTTGTCAGACACACCATTGTCTCACTCGATAGAGGAACATGTTCAGCTACTATTTCTCTGAGACGGGACTGGAGACTGTTCCCATTGCTAAGAACCTCTTCTGTTCCTATGTTCCTGATGCAGGGGCATTGCCAGCGTGACCGATGGAGCCAGCTACAGCTGGTACCATTCCTGCAGTAGCTAACATGTAACAACGGGGCAGGGAGTTACAGGAGGGACAGATGCACCAGGAAACCCTGGGCCAGCAGCAACCTGCAGCAGAAGCTGAACAGCCTCCACCAGATGAAGAGGTCACTGCTGAAGGGCTCCTCGGGATACATCGCAGACAGAGGAGGGTCCGAGTCTTCATCTTCAATGTCATCTCCTCCGGATGAGTGAGGCACAGTATCAGAGCTGATGGGATGTCCCGGGACACTGTCACTGACCTATACCCAGCAGCTGGAGTGTGACCTGGGACCTGAAAGGAGTGAGGAGAAAGTGAGGTCTGCAGATGCTGGAGATCAGAGCTGAAAAATGTGTTGCTGGAAAAGCGCAGCAGGTCAGGCAGCATCCAAGGAACAGGAAATTCGACGTTTCGGGCATAAGCCCTTCATCAGGAATGAGGAAAGTGTGTCCAGCAGGCTAAGATAAAAGATAGGGAGGAGGGACTTGAGGGAGGGGCGATGGAGATGTGATAGGTGGAAGGAGGTCAAGGTGAGAGTGATAGGCCGGAGTGGGGTGAGGGCGGAGAGGTCAGGAAGAAGATTGCAGGTTAGGAAGGCGGTGCTGAGTTCGAGGGATTCAACTGAGACAAGGTGGGGGGAGGGGAAATGAGGAAACTGGAGAAATCTGAGTTCATCCCTTGTGGTTGGAGGGTTCCTAGGTGGAAGATGAGGCGCTCTTCCTCCAACTGTCGTGTTGTTATGGTCTGGCGATTGAGGAGTCCAAGGACCTGCATGTCCTTGTTGGAGTGGGAGGGAGAGTTAAAGTGTTGAGCCACGGGGTGGTTGGGTTGGTTGGTCCTGGTGTTCCAGAGGTATTCTCTAAGACGTTCCGCAAGTAGGCGGCCTGTCTCCCCAGTATAGAGGAGGCCACATCGGGTGCAGCGGATGCAATAGATGATGTGTGTGGAGGTGCAGGTGAATTTGTGGCGGATATGGAAGGATCCCTTGGGGCCTTTGAGAGAAGTAAAGGAGGAGGTGTGGGTGCAAGTTTTGCATTTCTTGCGGTTGCAGGGGAAGGTGCCGGGAGTGGCGGTTGAGTTGGTGGGACCTGACGAGGGAGTCACAGAGGGAGTGGTCTTTTCGGAACGCTGATAGGGGAGGGGAGGGAAATATATCCCTGGTGGTGGGGTCTGTTTGGAGTTGGCGGAAATGACAGCGGATGATACTCTGTATATGGAGTTTGGTTGGGTGGTAGGGAGAACCAGTGGGTTCTGTCCTGGTGGCAGTTGGAGGGATGGGGCTCAAGGGCGGAGGAGCGGGAAGTGGTGGAGATACAGCGGAGGGCATCGTCGATCACGTTTGGGGAGAATCTGCGGTCCTTGAAGAAGGAGACCATCTGGGCTGTGCCGTATTGGAATTGGTCCTCCTGGGAGCAGATGCGGCAGAGACGAAGGAATTGGGAATATGGGATGGCGTTTTTACAGGAGGCAGGGTGGGAGGAGGTGTAGTCCAGGTAGCTGTGGGAGTCAGTCGGTTTATAGTACCCGACCTCAAATTCACCTGGAACGTCTCAGACCCCTCCCTCCCATGCCTAGACCTCATGGTCTTTTCGATGGTTGCCTAGAAACTTCTCTTGTTCTGGCCAATCAGGGAGATTCACCTAATAGTTTGATGTGGGGGTGCTGGAGTTCCATAGAATCCCTGCCGTGTAGAAACAGGCCCTTCAACCCAACACTGTCCTTCCAAAGAGTATCCCAGCCAAACAAATTCCCATTACTCTACGTTTATCCCAGGCTAATGCACCTAACTTACACATCCCTGAACACTACGGACAATTCAGCATGGCCAATTCACCTAACCTGCGCATCTTTGGATTGTGTGAACATAGAACATAGAAAAATACAGCGCAGTACAGGCCCTTCGGCCCTCGATGTTGCGCCAATCCAAGCCCACCTAACCTACACCAGCCCACTATCCTCCATATGTCTATCCAATGCCTGTTTAAATACCCATAAAGAGGGAGAGTCCACCACTGCTACTGGCAGGGCATTCCATGAACTCACGATTCGCTGAGTAAAGAATCTACCCCTAACATCTGTCCTATACCTACCATCCCTTAATTTAAAGCTATCCCCCCTCATAATACCTGACTCCATACGTGGAAAAAGGTTCTCATGGTCAACCCTATCTAAACCCCTAATCATCTTGTACACCTCTATTAAGTCACCCCTAAACCTTCTTTTCTCCAATGAAAACAGCTCCAAGTGCCTCAGCCTTTCCTCATAGGATCTTCCTACCATACCAGGCAACATCCTGGTAAACCTCCTTTGCACCCGTTCCAGTGCCTCCACATCCTTCCTATAGTATGGTGACCAAAACTGCACACAATACTCCAGATGCGGCCGCACCAGAGTCTTATACAACTGCAACATGACTTCAGGACTCCGGAACTCAATTCCTCTACCAATAAAAGCCAGAACAACCAGAGGAAACCCACACAGGCACGGGAGAATGTGCGAACCCCAACCGACAGTCACCCGAGGCTGGAACCAAACCTCGGTTTCTGGCGCTGTGAGGCATCAGTGCTAACACATCCACTGATATCATTTATTGCATCCATTGCTCCCGATGCGGTCTCCTCTACATTGGGGAGACTGGATGCCTCCTAGCAGAGTGCTTTAGGGAACATCTCCGGGACACCCGCACCAATAAACCACACCGCCCTGTGGCCCAACATTTCAACTCCCCCTCCCACTCTGCTGAGGACATGGAGATTCTGGGCCTCCTTCACTGCCGCTCCCTCACCACCAGACGCCTGGAGGAAGAACGCCTCATCTTCCGCCTTAGAACACTTCAACCCCAGGGCATCAATGTGGACTTCAACAGTTTCCTCATTTCCCCTTCCCCCACCTCACCCGAGTTCCAAACTTCCAGCTCAGCACTGTCCCCATGACTTGTCCTATCTGCCTATCTTCTTTTCCACCTATCCACTCCACCCTCCTCCCTGACCTATCACCTTCATCCCCTCCCCCACTCACCTATTGTAGTCTATGCTACTTCCTCCCTACCCCTACCCTCACCCTCCTCTAACTTATCTCTCCACGCTTCAGGCTCTCTGCCTTTATTCCTGATGAAGGGCTTTCGCCCGAAACGTCGATTTCGCTGCTCCTCGGATGCTGCTTGAACTGATGTGCTCTTCCAGCACCACTAATCCAAAATCTGGTTTCCAGCATCTGCAGTCATTGTTTTTACCGTCAGTGCTAACCACTGAGCCACCATGGCACTCCAAAGGTGTTGGACTGAGGTGGAGAACGTTGAAAATCACACAGAATACCAGGTTATAGTCGAACAGGTTTATTTGAAAAACAAGGATCCAGAGCACCTCCTTATTCCGTAAGCTCGTTGGGCAGAATACCTAGGACACAGAATTTATAGTAGAAGATCAAAGTGTCATACAACTGTTGTGATGCATTGAACAAGCCGACATTACTATTAAGTCTTTAATCATTTAGAAGAGGGGCGCAGGTTTCCAATGATTAATATGTTTGATTAAAATAGTGTGAGACAATGTCATCCATTTACACAGCATGTTACTGTTAGTTATGTCTGTGTAACAGGACCCACTGCCTTTCTGTCTGGGCCCTCCCTTTCCGGGATCGAAACCCGACCTATCCTGATCCCAAAATAAAGCCCCGCTTCATTCTTCCGATGACCTGTTCCATTTTACCTCGTTACCATCACCTCGGTATTCAGGCTGCCCTGAGACTTGGAGAATCAATCCTTGTTCTGCCCAACGTCACATTAATCGAGGAACCTCCGGCTTTTCAACTTTCCTGAAAGTGGTTCAAAATATCAGATCTGGATCATTAAGGCAGGATCCAGTTGTGGAATCCAGTCCACACTTTCAGCACAGCCCATTTGTTCCCCTCAGGATAGTGCAGGAAGTCAATGCCCAGATGGAAAAAACAGAGAAAGTTGTAATTGAAACCCACTGGTCCCATTCATCATGTGTTCCTCAGACTATAACTCCAGTCAGACCAGTACATTTATTGCCAAGTGCTGCTATTTATTCAACTGCCTCTGCCCCTTATTTGAAACTACACTTGCAGTTAGGAAACCACCACAACCCTTTCTCACAGATGTTTAAATTAGTCATAGAGATGGACAGCACAGAAACAGACTCTTTAGTCCAACTTATCCGTGCTGACCAGATATCCTAAATTAATCTAGTCCTATATCGCAGCACTTGGCCCATATCTCTCTGTGCCCTTCCTATTCACATACCCATCCAGATGCCTTTTAAATATTGTAACTGTACCATCCCCCACCATGTTCTCTGGCAGCTCTTACGGCCTTAAAATTGTTTTGTGCTCTAATCAGAGCTTCAGAAGAGGAACTGCATTATAAATGGAGATAAATGGACTTCAGAGCCACAGAAAGACCAGGGAAATGAGAGGGGCTAAATTGTTCTTGCAGAGAGCTGTCACAAATGAGCTGAATCCCCTTGTGTACTGTAAATATTCAATGACTCAAAGATATTTTGTTTTTAAATTGATTTCATGCATTAAGCCATTATCACTTCTGCCATTCAATCTCCCCTCTTTCAATCTATCATGCACCTTCCCTTTCATTCTTCTCCATTCTACAGTGATGTACTGGGGCTTTAAGATGTGTATTTTGTCCTTTTGTTTGAAGAGTGATTTTAAGACAGAAGTGATGAGCTGTCTATTTGAATCTAATACAGTAAACAGCTTCTGAGGACTTGGCTTTTTTTGTCAAGGTTGAACAATCGAAGCAGCCTGAATGGGTGGGGATCAAACTCCCCCAGAGTCAGGACTTTTAATTTTAGCTTTTCAGTAATTTTTGCTGGAGTTGTGAAGCTGGGTTCTGGCATGTCTGTCACTGCTTCTCTCTCTCTCTCTCTCACTCAGAATGTTGATGGTTTTCCTTCTGGATTGGAGAATTGCCGGTGAGACAATCTATTTTACTGACTTGTCCTTTGCCAAGGGTGTGTCAATGGGATATTGCTATATTGTCTACTATACGAGTACGATATTACTATGTATTCCTGATGAAGAGCTTATGCCTGAAACGTCAATTCTCCTGCTCCTTGAATGCTGCCTGACCTGCTGTGCTTTTCCAGCACTACACTCTCAACTCATAATACTATATTGGAATAGTTAATTGTTAAATAATCTGTTATTTTGTTAAGTTTTCCAAAAGAGTTAAGTTATTCCAATTTCTTCTTTCTTTTGTTGTATTTTAATGTGGTATATGAATAAAGTGTGTTTTGTTTCAAAAGTGTTAGTTTGACCAATCAAATTGCAGCCAGACCGCTACGCCTGGCATGTATCTTTAAAATAAAAAAGAAGTTAGGGTCTAGGCGATCTTCTGAATATACTTTGAGGGTGTTTGGTCTGGTCCATAGCACCCTATTTTATTGTCAGTGAATTCTTTTAAACCTGTTATACCTCAAATTATTTCCGGTGAAGCACTAAACATTCTGGGGAAGAGTGATTAGCAACCTAGAAGGTGACATTAATGATATTGGTTCAAATCCTACCATGACAGATGATGGAATTTAAATTTAGCTAATTAATTGAGAATATTAAAATTTATCAGCAGGAATAGAGACCATGGTGGCTATAATCAATTGTTACAAAACCACATTGGTCCTTTGGGGAGGAAAATCTGCCACCCTTACCTGGTCTGGCCTACACATGACTCCAGACACACAGTGGTGTTTGTGCATTTTTAACCACTGTCTGAATTGGTTGAGCAAGCCATTCAATTCAGGGACGATTAGAGTTGTTGGTCAGTTAATTACAGATAGCTATAGTTTGGCAACAATTGCTTGCTTTGACGGTGAAACCCACTTCCCAGTGAAAGAATGAAGGAAAACATAACATTAACAGTCTGCTGCCTTCTTTTTGTCCTGCCTGGTTTCAGATTGCAGCATTTGTAATGTATTACATTTGTCTTTCTCAGTGATTGACATCTTCCAGCCCCACTGCAATCTCCATGTCTTCAATATCAATTCCATACATGGTAGTTGTCTGTCCTTAAGGAACATTATCTGCAACTTCAGCATCATGTTTGACCCCAGGATGAGCTTCTATCTGCATGCCCTCCATGGCACTGAAAGCAGCTTTTCCCCACCAGTGGAGCAGGCCATCCAGAGATGCAGACATTTAAATTTCTCGCTGATGGGATGAGTGAGTCAGCGGCGAAATGTTCAAATTTGGATTAGCCTCCATTATGGATGATGTCACTGGTGAGTTACAGAGGTCTACAGCACCGAAAACAGGCCCTTCATCCCATTGAGGTTGTGTTTGTCAAAACAACCACCTTGTGATTCCTGTTTTCCAGTCCTTGACTGTTTGCCTTTTATTCCGTGGTTCAGAAGTGTACATCAAACCACGTCCTAAACGTCATGAGGGTTTCTGCCTCAGACTGTTAGTTTCAGATTCTCAACACCCTCCAGATGAAGAAGCTTTTCCTCACATCTCTGAACTTCCTGCCCCTTACCTTAAATCTATGCCCCTTGGTTATTGATCCCTCCACCAAGGGGAAAGGTTTCTTCCTGTCTACCCCATCTATGTCCCTTACAATTCAATACATCTCAATCATGGCCACTCTCAATCTCCTCTGCTCCAAGGAAAGCCACCTCAATCTGTCCAAACTCTCTAGCCCAGAAATCTTCCTGGAAAATCTCTTCTGCATCCTCTCCAGTGCAGTCACCTCCCCCCTATAATGTGGATTTGAGAACTGCACACAGTTCTATAGCTGGGGCCTAACCAACATTGTATACAGTCCCAGCATTACCTCCCTGCTCTTAAATTCTATACTTCAGCTAATAAAGACAAGTATCCCATATGCTTTTTTAAGTACTTATCTCCCTGTCTTGTCACCTTAAGAGACTAGTGAATGCACATTCCAAGGTCCCTCTGATTCTCAGTATTTGCCACAATCCTAATTGGTCATCATGTACTCCCTTGCCTTGTTTGTCCTGCCCAAGTACATCACCTCCCAGTTACCCAGATTGAATTCAATTTGACTCTGATCAACCCATCTCACCAGCCCGCCTATACCGTCCTGTTATCTCAGGCTATCTTCCTCACCATTTAGCACCCCACCAATTTTTGTATCATCCACAGACTGACTCATAAATCCTCCTCCATTCAAACCTAAATTTTTTCTATAACACAAACAGCAAAGGCCCGAGCACTGTTCCCTACTGAACCCCACTGATTCCAGTCACAAACCAGCCCTTGACCATCAGCCTCTGCTTCCTGCCAATCCGCCAATTCTGGATCCAATTAGTCAACTTTCTCAAGACTTCATGGGCTTTTACCTTCGCTATCCCAGTCTCACATGAGGAATCTTATTAAAAGACTTGCTGAAGTCCAAGCAGACGACACACATGGTTACCTCTTCACAAATTCAATCAAATTGTTCAGACATGACCACCCCTTAACAGAACCATGCTGAATGTTCTTGATTACTCCTTGCCATTCCAAATTCAAATTAATTCTGTCCCTCAGAATTTCTTCTTGTAATTATATTGATTGGCTTGGAGTTTCCTGGCATATCCCTTGCTCCTCCTTAAAATAATGGTAAGACATCGGTTGTCCTGCAGTTTTCTGACCCCTCTCCTGTGGCCAGAGAGAAGCTGAAAATTATTGCCAATGTCCCCGGTGGTTCCTCTCTTGCCTCACTTAACAGTCTGGGACACATTTTACTAGGTCTGCAGATTTATCTACTTTTAAGTCTATCAGACCACACAGAGCCTCCTCTCTGTCTGTGCTAATTTCTGTAAGAACACTGCAAGCCTTCTCCCTTTTTTTGATACCCACATTATTCCTCTCACTAGTGAACACTGACACCAAGTATTCGTTTGGAACCACATGGGCATCCTCCACTCACAATTTATTGCTGTGATACTTAATGGACCCTACTCTTTACCGAGTTATCCTTTTATCCTTAATGTCTGTGTGAAACAGTTTTGTATTTGCCTTTATTTTACCTGTCACTGTCCCTTCATTTCCTCTTTTAGTTCTCTTTATTTTGAGTTCTCTTTGGTCCATTCTATAATCCTCTCAGGCTGTTGCTGTTGTTTCTCAGTTAATCCTTTCTTCAAACAAAATGCACTTTTTTAAAAATCACAAACCAATCAAATCCCCACCTCCTTGATGTACTGATTTACTTTCCCCAATCAGCAGTCCCCTGAAGCTGTCATTGTTAAACCTTCTCTTCTCTCTCAAATCTAGTGAGTTGCTGGTTTGCCTCAGTTTGAATTTTCTGACTTTTGTCCCTCCAGTGTCTTCTGGCCCTTTCTGATATCAGTTTTTTTAATGTTTTTTTTACACAATCATAGGAAAACATGCTCAGATCAGACAGAGCTAGCATCCCTCAGGGCAATTAATGAACCAGTCTGGTTTTTCCACAATCCATTTACATTATTCACTACTCCCTCCCTTTCTGGACTGTGTCTTACAATGTTGCTGTGGCAATCAGAGACAGGAACTTAAAAGAGTGTTTGACTTTCCAGTGGGGACCATTTCACTTGGTGCTCAGTGGAGCCAGAGCAATCCTTTGAGATGGCCAACATATGGGAGAAGCTAAAAAGTGAACAACGGAAGGAGCTGTGCAGTGTCCACAAGGAGAAGGTGAAGCTATTTTGTAAAACTGACAATCAGCCCATGTGTGTTGTTTGTCAAAGTTCAAAAAGCCACCAAAGCCATGAGCTGCTGCCTCTGGAAGAAGCGACTGAAGAATTTAAGGTGAGGAGATATCTCATCAAATAGAGAAACAGAACGTAATTGTCATTGACTTGGATTGAGTGTCTCTCAGTGCTAAAGGCAGTCCTGATAATGCATTTATATTTCTTTAGTTATTCTGTCACTCCATGGGCTGTCACTTGGATCATTGCTACAAGGAGCAAGGCCAGGGATGTTGATGAGTTAGACCGATGTCAGTCAATTAGCCCTCCAAATGCAAAGCCAAATCTCTTTTTACAGTATGTTTCAGATTAGAAGTCAGCACATACCTTTTACCAAAGCTTCTCAATCAGTTCAAACTTTCACGCAATCATATGCAATAACTGTGACCAGGAAACTCAACAGGTTCAATCCTCTGGCCATTTTCTGAGTTAATAAGCAAACACCTTGGAAGTTTAACAAGGGAAAAGTGAGGCCATTGCAATCTGTATGAATGCACCATGGCCCAAATGAAAAAGACGTAACAAAACTCTTCCCATTTTAAAGAGGTGCAAGCTTCAAAACTCTAATCATTAAAAAAAGGAAATTTACCAATTAATTAATAAAGTTGCCACGTCTGAAACTGAACACCATCAGATGAAGCAAAGAATAGTGCAAGGATGTAAAAGGTGCAATGGTGTAAATAGTGCAAGGATGTACAAATGAAAGGGAAGGAAGTCAGACTGATTGTGAGGGGTGATGTATGTGGAGAGATTGAATCAATTAGGACTGTACTGACTGGAGTTTAGAAGGAGCTTTTAAATGAATTCTAAAATTCGAATAGGATGACGCAGAGTAAACGCAGGAAGGATGTTCCCGATGACAGGGGAACCCAGAACCAGGGTCACCGTTTAAGGATATGGGATAAGCCATTTAGGACTGAGATAAGGAGAAATTTCTTTTGCCAGAGAGTGGTGAACCACAGAAATTTTGAATATTTTGGTCAAAATTTTGAATACTTTCAAGAAGGACTTAGATACAGTTCATAGAGCTAAAGGTGTAGGAGAAAGTGGGAAATTATCAGCCATGATTGAATAACTGAACAGACTCACGGCTGAATGGCCAGTTTCTGTTCCTATGTCTTATGGTCTTACTGGATAAATAGCCTTCTATGAAACATTTAAAAAGAGATAACAGATAGAAGTAATGTTAAATGACTGAAGTAAAATAATAACAGAGGAAAGAGACAACAGAAGAAATAGAAAAAGAAACAGTTGAGAATGCTTCCTGAAGGTGTGCAATTGTGAAATAGTGATAAAGGGGAAAAACAGGTAAAGTGGAGAGGTGCAGAGATAGGAAGATGTATCTGTTAGTCCAATGCTTAAACAGCATTCCTGAGCTTAGAGATATGGGAAATTGCAACGGATGAGAAGGTGACAAACCCTTCAAGGGTGAGTGAGTCAAACTGGATTCAATCAGTGATAAAACTAGATATCCTCCGACCCTAGGAAGGAATCTTCAGCACCTCTTATCGAGAGATGAATACAATCTGCAACACATTTTCACCGAGGTACAGGAACTGAAGGAAGCCAATGAGATAGGAAGGCTGGGTGGAATGAACTTGTTGGAAGAAACTAAGGGATTAAAATCAATCGTCACAATTCCACAAGCAGTACTTTGATGAATTTGTTAATAAAACAATCTCATCAGCCTATGGCTATTGCTGTAATGTTAGAAATATTCAGGATATGAAAATAAATCAGATTTTAAAGACAGACATTTTTGGCTCATCTCCCCCAATTCCTGGGTCCATGTTCAGATGACTGAGAGAAAAAAAACAACTTAATTCACTCAAGTAAAACAAAGAACTGCAGATGCTAGAGATCAGAAACAAACAAAAGCTGAAATTGTTGGAGAATCTCAACAGGTTTGGCAGCATCTGTGGAGAGAGAAAGAGTTAATGTTTCGAATCCAGTGTAGTATTACTGAAACCTTAATTCTGTTTCACTCTCCGCAGATGCTGCCAGACCTGCTGACTTTTTATTCTTATTTCAGATTTCCAGCATCTGCAGTATTTTGTTTTTATTTAGGTTCCACCATTCATTAGACTTGTTCTGGAATGGAAGGACTGTCCTTTGAAGACAGTTTGGGAAAACTGGGCCGAAGTTCTCTCGAGTTTTGAAGAATAAGAAGTGATCTCATTGATATTTACAAACTACTGAAAGAGATAGGAGGCTAAGATGACTCCCCTGTTGGGACAGCACAGAACCGGGGATCAGCTAACAATAAGGGGGATGCCACTTCAATCCAACATAAGGAGAATTTTTATTTTTACTCAGAGGGTTGTGAGCCTTTGGAATTCTCTCCCGCAGGGAGCCGTGGAAGCTCAGTTTTCGAGTGTGTTTAAAGTTGATATATTTCTGATTACTTGTGGTGGACAGGGTTATGGAATGGTGTGGTCAAGGCATTGAAATGTTCGATTAGCCATGATTGTCTTAAAGGATGGGCTGAATGGCCTCATCTGTTCTTACTTTCCTGAAAAGGTTTGGCAGGTCTCTCTAGTGCTTCAAGTCAATTTTAATGCAAATATGAAGTTGTTTTAATTTTGTTTATGTAATCACACCTTTGAAATGGAAAGGAAATTAGGCGCACTCCACTTAAGGAAAGGACGAGGCCATTCAGCCCATCAAACATGTTATGTATTTGATGAGATTGTGGCCGACCTGGATCTCATCTCCACATATCAGACTTGATTCCTTCATATCTTTGCCCGAGAGAAAACTCAGTTTTGAAATTTTCATTGTCTGCAACCTACCGCCTTAACAATCTTTTTATGGGATGGTATCCAGACTTACTCTGCTCTCTATGTGAAACACAGCTTCCTTCCTAAACAGTCTCACCCTCATTTTTAAGGTTAGGCCCTCTTCTCCAGATGTCAGAAACTAGCATTTCTCTCCATCTACCCTCTCTAAACCATCGAGTAAAAAATGAGGTCTGCAGATGCTGGAGATCTCAGCTGCAAATGTGTTGCTGGTCAAAGCACAGCAGGCCAGGCAGCATCTCAGGAATAGAGAATTCGACGTTTCGAGCATAAGCCCTTCATCAGGAATAAGAGAGAGAGCCAAGCAGGCTAAGATAAAAGGTAGGGAGGAGGGACTAGGGGGAGGGGCGATAGAGGTGGGATAGGTGGAAGGAGGTCAAGGTGAGGGTGATAGGCTGGAGTGGGGTGGGGGCGGAGAGGTCAGGAAGAGGATTGCAGGTTAGGAGGGCGGTGCTGAGTTGAGGGAACCGACTGAGACAAGGTGGGGGGAGGGGAAATGAGGAAACTGGAGAAATCTGAATTCATACCTTGTGGTTGGAGGGTTCCCAGGCGGAAGATGAGGCGCTCCTCCTCCAGCCGTCGTGTTGTTGTGTTCTGCCGGTGGAGGAGTCCAAGGACCTGCATGTCCTCGGTGGAGTGGGAGGGAGAGTTAAAGTGTTGAGCCACGGGGTGATTGGGTTGGTTGGTTCGGGCGGCCCGGAGGTGTTCTCTGAAGCGTTCCGCAAGTAAGCGGCCTGTCTCACCAATATAGAGGAGGCCACATCGGGTGCAGCGGACGCAATAGATGATGTGTGTGGAGGTACAGGTGAACTTGTGGCGGATATGGAAGGATCCCTTGGGGCCTTGGAGGGAAGTGAGTGTGGAGGTGTGGGCGCAAGTTTTACATTTCCTGCGGTTGCAGGGGAAGGTGCCGGGGGTGGAGGTTGGGTTGGTGGGGGGTGTGGATCTGACGAGGGAGTCACGAAGGGAGTGGTCCTTGCGGAACGCTGATAGGGGAGGGGAGGGAAATATATCCTTGGTGGTGGGGTCCGTTTGGAGGTGGCGGAAATGGCGGCGGATGATAAGTTGTATGCGGAGGTTGGTGGGGTGGTAGTTGAGAACCAGTGGGGTTCTGTCTTGGTGGCGGTTGGAGGAGCGGGGCTCAAGGGCGGAGGAGCGGGAAGTGGAGGAGATGCGGTGGAGGGCATCGTCGATCACGTCTGGGGGGAATCTGCGGTCCTTGAAGAAGGAGGCCATCTGGGCTGTGCGGTGTTGGAATTGGTCCTCCTGGGAGCAGATACGGCGGAGACGAAGGAATTGGGAATATGGGATGGCGTTTTTACAGGGGGCAGGGTGGGAGGAGGTGTAGTCCAGGTAGCTGTGGGAGTCAGTCGGTAGAACAGTCCATCTTCCGCATGCCTCTTCGTAGGATATGTGGAACAGTCCATCTTCCACAGCCCCAGCTATGCCTGCCTCTTCGTAGGATATGTGGAACAGTCCATCTTCTGCAACTACACTGGCACCACCCCCCACCTTTTCCTCCGCTACATCGATGACTGTATCGGCGCTGCCTCGTGCTCCCACGAGGAGGTTGAACAGTTCATCAACTTTACTAACACCTTCCATCCCGACCTGAAATTCACCTGGACTGTCTCAGACTCCTCCCTCCCCTTCCTAGACCTTTCCATTTCTATCTCGGGCGACCGACTCAACACAGACATCTATTATAAACCGACTGACTCCCACAGCTACCTGGACTACACCTCCTCCCACCCTGCCCCCTGTAAAAACGCCATCCCATATTCCCAATTCCTTCGTCTCCGCCGCATCTGCTCCCAGGAGGACCAATTCCAACACCGCACAGCCCAGATGGCCTCCTTCTTCAAGGACCGCAGATTCCCCCCAGACGTGATCGACGATGCCCTCCACCGCATCTCCTCCACTTCCCGCTCCTCCGCCCTTGAGCCCCGCTCCTCCAACCGCCACCAAGACAGAACCCCACTGGTTCTCACCTACCACCCCACCAACCTCCGCATACAACGTATCATCCGCCGCCATTTCCGCCACCTCCAAACGGACCCCACCACCAAGGATATATTTCCCTCCCCTCCCCTATCAGCGTTCCGCAAGGACCACTCCCTTCATGACTCCCTCGTCAGATCCACACCCCCCACCAACCCAACCTCCACCCCCGGCACCTTCCCCTGCAACCGCAGGAAATGTAAAACTTGCGCCCACACCTCCACACTCACTTCCCTCCAAGGCCCCAAGGGATCTTTCCATATCCGCCACAAGTTCACCTGTACCTCCACACACATCATCTATTGCATCCGCTGCACCCGATGTGGCCTCCTCTATATTGGTGAGACAGGCCGCTTACTTGCGGAACGCTTCAGAGAACACCTCCGGGCCGCCCGAACCAACCAACCCAATCACCCCGTGGCTCAACACTTTAACTCTCCCTCCCACTCCACCGAGGACATGCAGGTCCTTGGACTCCTCCACCGGCAGAACACAACAACACGACGGCTGGAGGAGGAGCGCCTCATCTTCCGCCTGGGAACCCTCCAACCACAAGGTATGAATTCAGATTTCTCCAGTTTCCTCATTTCCCCTCCCCCCACCTTGTCTCAGTCGGTTCCCTCAACTCAGCACCGCCCTCCTAACCTGCAATCCTCTTCCTGACCTCTCCGCCCCCACCCCACTCCGGCCTATCACCCTCACCTTGACCTCCTTCCACCTATCCCACCTCCATTGCCCCTCCCCCTAGTCCCTCCTCCCTACCTTTTATCTTAGCCTGCTTGGCTACTCTCTCTTATTCCTGATGAAGGGCTTATGCTCGAAACGTCGAATTCTCTATTCCTGAGATGCTGCCTGGCCTGCTGTGCTTTGACCAGCAACACATTTGCAACCTCTCTAAACCATGATCAACTTAAAGATTTCAGTTGGATCACAGCTTAATCTTCCATTGAAATGAAAGCTAAGAATTATTTTTACTGAATGGTGTTTGATCTTTGAGTGTTTGTGTAACGTATTTTGACCAGGAGGAACTTGGAAGCTTACTGAAGCCGGTCCAGGACAAGAAGAAAGAATGTGATGCTGTAAGAAACGACTGTAAGAGGACGTTAAGCCACATTCAGGTACTTTGTTTGATGATTTGCCTCACTTTTTGTTTGTCTTTGAAAAGTTGTATGCAGCTCAATCTGCAATGTGAGCCCCTTTTGATGGAATGATCACTTTGTCTCTGTCAACCAGGCATAATCCAGTAACGCAGCTAATGTTCTGGGGAACTGGGTTCAAGTCCTATCATGGCAGACAGCGGAATTTGAGTTCAATAATAACCTGGAAATAAAAGTCCAATAATGACTGTGAATCCATCGTCAATTGTTGGTTCACTAATGCCCTTTAAAGAAGGAAACTGCCATCCTTACCTAGTCTGGCCGACATGTGACTCCAGACCCACAGCAATGTAGTTGCCTCTTAACTATCCTCTCGTATGGGCTATACGTGCTGATGGAACCAGCAATGGCCTCATTCTGAGAATGAATTTTTAAAAAAATAGATTTCACATCCGAAAGGAATATTTTTCTCTCTTCTGTTCTTACAAAAAGAATTGCATTACCTTTTTCACAACTGCTAATTTTCTTCTCAAATTCATCTTTGTTCCCAAAGGATCACGGTGTAAAGACAGAGAAACAGATTAAAGCTGAATTTGAAAAACTTCACCGGTTTCTTCGTGAGGAAGAGAGGATTGTGTTGAAAGATCTGAAACTAGAGAAAGAGGAAAAATGTCGGGAGATGAAGGAAAGGATTGAGGAGATTACAAAAGAAATCTCATCCCTTTCAGTCACTGTTCAGGATATTGAACAAGAGCTGAGGGAACAGGACAGCATTAAGTTCTTAACGGTAAACTGTTTATTTGTCTTTGTACTTTCTTTGACACTATCCTTGAGACTGTGCGGGCTGTGCCACCAAAACCAAGGAGACTGTTTCTATTTTACTGCACAAAATCAAATTCAGTCAGGTCCATGCTAGGGTTCAGAACTGAAACTCACAGACCTGAAATGTTAACATTGCATTATATGACTTACTGAGTATCTCCAGCAGCTTTCTACTGTGCATTGCTTACTTAGTTGTGTACGCAATTTGGATGCTGAATCAATGGGACAATTTCAACATTCACAGTTTGGTCAGTGAAGCTAATATACAAGAGGATTGTGCTGAAGTATTGGGCAATATTAATGATCTTTGGTAGGAAGAATAAGGTGGGCAAATATTCCTCAGAAAGTAAGGCCAAAACTTTCGTGTTAGAGGTGGGAAGTCAAAGCCAACATACACAGGATATCAAGGGATTATGGGATAGTGTGAGATGATGGAATTGAGAAAAAACATCAGTTATCTAATTCAATCCTGGAGCCAGCTTGATGGGCCAAATGGTCTACTCCTGCTCCTATTTTCACGTGGTTTTATCTGAAGGGATATATGTGTAGTACTTAAATGTGACTTAACAAAGGCTCCACAGAGACCACAGAGGTTTAATAGAACTTCTCTACTTCACAACTTTACTTCCTTAAGTTAAAAATCACACAACACCAGGTTATAGTCCAACAGGTTTAATTGGAAACACACTAGCTTTCGGAGCGACACTCCTTCATCAGGTGATAGTCTGACCTGATGACGGAGCGATGCTCCAAAAGCTAGTGTGTTTCCAATTAAACCTGTTGGACTATAACCTGGTGTTGTGTGATTTTTAACTTTGTCCACCCCAGTCCAACACCTGCATCTCCAAATCATGATTACTTCCTTAAGTTTGCCTTCTTATCACCTCATTAACTTGGGTTCCTTGACTACATTTAGAATCTTCAGGCTGGGATTTTCCCATTGGAGCCTTCTTAGATAACCATCTCTGGAATGTTCCCATACCAATGTGTTCATTGTCAGAGGGATGAATAAATGTGACGGTTAAATGCGTATTGATTGGGCAATGTGTGATGCAAAGGTGCTGAAGGATGGCCCTTTAGCATCGCCCACTGTGAATAGAATGCTTTGGTGTTTTATATATTTTCCCTCCTGTTTCCTTGGTTACCAATAACATCTGTGAAGCTCTGTGTTCCATATTGAACAATGTAGTTGATATTTACCTGCTCTCATCTCTGCTCTACTCAACAGCCTTGGCTTTTCTCTCTGTGCTGTTGGATTGACCCTTTCTCTATGTCCTCCCTTACTCCAACTATTTCATTGATGAAGAGCATCTACAGGCAACGCAGAAGGCACAGAAATGAATGATGAGAATGATATCAGAAAGGAGAGGGGATACTGATCAGGAAAGATTTAACAGACTGGGTCAGCTCAGAAAGAAAAGGCTGGGCACAATTTGATAGAGGCCTTCAAGATCTTTACGTGTTTCATTGGATAGATGGAGTAAAGATGTTGCCGCTTGTGAAAAAGACCAGCATTTTGGTTGATAAATATAATGACAAATAAACCTCGTGACAATTCAAGGAGAATCTTGCTTTGTCAGTGTGCAAACAGAATGTGAAATTTTCTACACGTGCAGTAACTAAGATGAAGATTACAGATACATTCAGAGGGGAAGCTAGATTAGCAGACGAGGGAGACACAGGACTGAGCAATGTACTGCTGATGTTAGGTCAGGAAGGGTCAGAGAAGATTCCCATGGAGCAGTCCTTTCAATATTGCTGGATCAAAATCCTGAAAATCCCTCCGTAACAAGGTTGTAAGTCTACGTATACCATATGGACTGCAATGGTTCATGATGTGGAGCAGCTGGTGTTCGACTGGGGTGGACAAAGTTAAAAATCACAGAACACCGGGTTATAGTTCAACAGATTTATTTGGAAGCACCAGCCAGTGCTTCCAAATAAATCTGCTGGACTACAACCTGGTGTTGTGCGATTTTTAACTTTGTAATGATTCAAGAATACAGGTCACCACTACTTTCTCAAGGGGAAACAAAGGATGGGCAATAAATGCTCACCCAGCCAGCGACACCCACATCCCACAAGTGAATAAAGATGAAAAAAGCAGACAACTGAATGGCTGAGGTGGGCTGAATGGCCTACTTGTTTGCTAGAATTATTCTGTTGCTATTAGCAATCTGGTTAGAATGCAGCACTGTGACTTCTGTCATGCAGTAGGATTGAGGAACTTGTATTATTTTCACAATGCAGTGAGGATGGGGCCAGACCTGTTCTTGCAGTTTACCCAGAACTGCTTAGGACAGACAGTACACAAACAGGTAACCTGCAGCACATGCCTCCTCTGGTATTTATGCTGCAATTAAACAGCTCTCTTTTTTCTCATTTTCCTATTTCCTCCAGCTCTATTCCCTTTACTCCTGCACTCATTTTGTTTACTTTGAAAATCGATTCACCTCAACAACTTGCTGGGCCAGCAAGTTCCCGATTCCTGCCACAAACCACTTTGGGAATTCCCAATTGGATTTCTTGGTGACTCCCTCATAATGATGACCTTTGTCCTCTCTTCATCCAGACATGCAGCCTCTGAGTCGACAGATTTTTTTTTAAAAAGTTGCACTTTTTAATCTTATTCTTTGAGAGTTTTGGTCAGCTCTCAGTTGACTCTTGCCCTCGGGGCCTTGTCCTATTTATCTTTCAGTAGGACTTTTGCAGTTTGAAGAACCATCCTGCCTCTGAAGTGGCAGATTTGTGACTCAGTCAGTTCTGTCCTTGGGTTGAAGGGACAACTTTTGGCCAAGTTCAAGATATGCCAGTCTTTTTGGAAGGTTTCTCCCCTTGAAGTCGAGCCAATGTCTCACCAAATTTCCCCAAACTCTTCTCATTGATTACTTCCCCTGCTCCTGTGGTGTCTCTCATGTCTGATTTCCAGCCAACTTCACCGAACACCATTCCTGAAACCACTGGCCAATCAGCGGCTACCTGGAAGGCATCAGCATCACTTGTGCCCATGCCATCTTTAAAAGATCAAGCTCCGCCCATTTGGAGCTGCCCTGAACACTGAGCTGGAATGGTCCCGGGGATGGAAGGAAGGGGGAGAGCAGGGCCTACTCGGTGAACAGGGACCTGGAGTTCCTGCTACACAGCCTGTTACACACGTGGGATATCTCCTGCCGCCCAGCCCAGCAGGGAAGGCTGCCATACCAGACCATGGCCAGCCTGCTCCGAGGTTGCCACATGGGTCAGTGCAGTCTCAGCTGTCTGGAGGATCGCCAGCATTGTAGGAAAATGCTCAGCAACCTTCGTCACTCTGCCACCACTCTGCCCGTGTAATTATGGTACCTCGCACTCACTCTGTCTCTGCTACTGCACCTACTTCCCACCAAGGCTCATGCCCCACCCCTCTCAGTATTGCCTACAACATCTTCCAGACTCACCCTGCAGTGCACAAAGTCACAAGTTACATGACATCAGGTCATAGTCCAAATAAACCTGTTGCACTATAACCCGGTGTCGCGTGATTTCTGAATTGTCCACCCTCTTCCAACCCAACCCCCAGTACAACTAAGTCTGCATGTTGTCTGTGCTGTGTACTCACTCACTTGGAACACCTCCCTTCCTGCAGCAACATACCTGTATTATCCACTTTCATCTCCTGTCATACCTGCCTCTGTCTTATTCGACAAGGTAAAACAGCCCATAGTGGGGGACAAAGAGTAAAGACGGTAAGTGGGCTACTCATCGTTCAGCTCCTCACCCATTATGAGGAGAGGATTCTGACTATGACCATCCCTGGGTAGGGCCCAGTCTGGTATTGGAGACTTGACATTCTGCGATGGGATCACCTGACCAAACGCGATTGTCCCTTGATCTGGCTGAGACCTGCTGGAAACTATGAAAAGCTTCTGGCATTTATATCTGTGATAATAGCACTGCAAGACAGGAGTAATATGAATGTGAGATCTCTGGCTGAGGGGCTGATGCACCAAGGGACAAGGTGAGGCAATACAAGGGAGGGATGTTGTGAGGATCCAGGTAAGTGCAGAGTGACTGAGAATTGTGACAGTGAGCAAAAAGCCTGGAAATGCAGCCTGGTGCAGTTCATGAGCTGGATGTGTATTCCTGAACACACAGTGTACTTGTTGCAGCATTACAATGAGAGTTACCAGTGCACCCTGGGGTGCAGCATTGAAGTGCTGAACCGTCCTGGAAGTGGATCGGAGATGTGCCACGAGGGTTCTTAGAAGCAGGCATATGTCGTGGATGTGGGGTATGTGTGGCCGATGCCTATGAAGCTTGCCATGAGATGTTGGTGTCTCTTATCCAACATGGAGGTCATTCAGAGTAAACGGTGAGCTGAACCTAGGAGCAAGTGAGGACAGCAGATGCTGGAGATGACAGTCAAGACTGTGGTGTTGGAAAAGCACAGCAGATCAGGCAGCATCCGAGGAACAGAGGAGTCGACATTTCGGGCATTTGCCCTTCATTCCTGATGTAGGGCCCGAAACCTCGATTCTCCTGCTCCTCGGATGCTCCTTGACCTGCTGTACTTTTCCAGCTCCACTCTCTCGACGGTGAGATGAATTTGCCGAGTGTTTGCCCGGGTTTCCTTGCTGTGTGTTCCTGACCTTGATCTTGTTTGGTGTGTTTGGTAGGATGGGGGGGGCTGAATATTAATGAGGACAGTTGTGCCATGAGCAAAAGTGGTTAACAAGCATTAAACCCATCCCCCACCCCCCCGCCCCCACCCCCCCAGTCAATTACCTCCTCACTGCTGCCTGGGCAAAGCAATAACATGCTGTACCATTGCTGCCAACATCGGTATGGGCCTCCCTGGAATTATCGGTCCATGCCCACATCGTTCATGCCACTGTAAGATTGCCCCCTCTGTCTTTAAGCTGCAGATTCTGGAGTCAATCCCAAAGCAGCACTGTCGAAGGAGGATTCATGATGCAGTCCACTAAGTTATTGATCCGTCTGCAAATCCTTCCCATTATGCCCAAAAGGAAACAAAGTGTGTATATGGAAGCCAAGCAAATTAATTAAAATGTACTCTTTTATGGAACCCATTCTGTTATACCTGTATAATAAAATGTCTTTGTACCATGATTATTAATTGCTATTCTTGTTCCACAGAAAATTCTGGAATCAAAGGAAAGGTATAATTTTACACCTTTGTTTTAAGTTTTTTTTTCTCATGATTCCTTCCTCACCCTGGAATGACCCAACACTGACCTTTATCTCCTGTTTCAGAGTGAAGCAAACTCTCCCAGAGCCACAGAAGGTTTACCCTTTAATAAATGTGGGCAAATACATCGGCTCCCTGCAGTACAGAGTGTGGAAAAAGATGCTGACAGTGATTAATACAGGTGGGTGTGAGCTTCCTGACACCAGCTCTTCAACAACTCTCATATTTATGGGGAGAAGGGAGTTGTCTCTTTATAATAAATATTTAATTCTCTTTGTAATGAATGTGATTTCATTTCAGTCAGTTCTCTGAGAAAATCCAGAATTGATGGATAGTTCCTTTTGCCATTTCTTTTCCTGAATAATGAGCCAGGACCAGAATTTCCAATGCAGTTATATTTGGAATAGACGTGGGATCTGCTGAACTTCCACCTATCCCATGGATGTGTCCCTGACATCTCCCCCCTACAACACCCCATCCCAAATCCTGAAGTCTTGGTATTGGGAATCAGAGCCGATTCTATTTCCCACCTGAATTGGGATTCAACTTTAGGTGAGAGTGGATGGGTCCAAAATATAAGGGGCAGGATGGAGGTATATTTGCAAACTGAACCTCCCTGCTGCTTTTACAGGAGGCTGGTTTTCTGAAAGTTCACAATCAAACAGTGACTAACTACATTTGGGAATCAAACCTTTTGGATGTCCAACGTCCCCACATCTTTAGTAATATTAGAGACAAGGGACATTGGAAATAATGAAGGACAGTTATTTTCTAAAGCAATGAGTTAATTGTTGGAAAATAAACCTATTAAATGATAAGTAGGTTAAGTTTATTGTTGCTGGATTGACCCATGATTTATCTTCTGCTGTGGGTGCTGAACTAAGTTAAACAAGTGATAAATAACTTATGATGATCAACTGTATTCAGGTGCATTAATATCCTGCTTTCCTGTCTGAAAGATAGCAACCCAGAAGTGACTGAATGTCACAGTAATGTTAGACCACATGCATTTATATGATATGTATGTCACAGAACCTTTAAATTTGACCAAATCCATGCTTCATCAAAGAGAAATACATTCAATGAAATCAAATTGTTTTTGATTGAAATTTCTGTTGAAACTGAAACAATCCTCTGACATACTAATCTTTTCCCCCCTTACCTTCCTGCTAACGATGTCTGGATTAATGTTGTCTCCTGTTATCTGAAGAGGTAGGTTGGTTTCCACACTTACTGAACTTTAAATCCATATATGTGCACTTAATTTACAGTTTGGCTGTAATTATTCAGACAGTGACTGGAAGGCACTACAATGCATTTTTGAACTTCCTTGTGAGATGTGGGCATTGTTGGCGCGGCCAATATTTCATGCCCATTCCTAGTTGCCAATCAACCAAGAATGTAGTGCCAATCAATTTTGTCCTGGATGCATCAAGCTGTTTGAGTATTGTTGGAGCTGCACTCATTCAGGCAAGTGGGAAGTGTTCCATTACAGGAGAAAGTGAGGACTACAGATGCTGGAGATCAGAGCTGAAAATGTGTTGCTAGAAAAGCGCAGCAGGTCAGGCAGCATCCAAGGAGCAGGAGAATCGACGTTTCGGGCATGAGCCCTTCTTCAGGAATGAGGAAACGTCGACTCTCCTGCTCCTTGGATGCTGCCTGACCTGCTGCGCTTTTCCAGCAACACATTTTCAGCAGTGTTCCATTACACTCCTGCCTTGTGCCATTTAGATGGTGGACAGACTTTAAGAAGTCAGGAAGAAAGTGACTTACTACAGAATTCCTAACCTGCTCTTGAGGTCACTGTGTTTATATGGCTGACCCAATTTTGTTTTTGGTCAATGGATCTTTATTGCAGGGGATTCAATGATGATAATGTCATTGAGCATTCAGGGACTTAATCTGCTACAGGATTCCTAACCTTTGCCCTCCCCTGTGGCCACTGTCTTGATATGGCTGGTCCAGGTGAACCCTAAGAATGTTGATAGGTGAGGGATTCAGTGATGGTAATGCCATGGAATGTAAAGGGACAGTGGTTTGATTGCCTGTTATTGAGATGGTTGTTGTATGGCATTTGTATGGCATGAATGCTCGTTGCTACTTTTCAGCCCAAGCCTGGTGATTGCATTTGACTGTAGATTGTTTCAGTATCTGAAGAGTTGGGAATGGTGCTGAACATTGTGCAATCATCGCTGAACATTCCCACTTCTGACATGATGATGGAGCGAAGATCATTGGCTTAAGATATTAATATTCAGCCATAACCAAAAAATCAAACTGACGTGGTGTTGAAATCTGCACAAATATCTGTTCATCAATGATGCATTTCACTCAATGTAATGATTATGTATTTGGTCACTGAAATATGAATAGTGTTTCTATAATAGTCAGAGCACTTTCCTCACCCCATGTTGTTCTCGATCACAATGCACTGTGATATACAAACCCCCCAGAAATGACGGGGAACATTCAGGAAGTCACACTTGCTGAGTATTTCCCCTACTTTTAGCTCAGATTTTGAACTGACTGAGCTGGAGATCTATGCTCCTGCAATGTATTGCCAAAAATATTTTGGGCTAAGGAGCCTAAGTGATGAGAACCAATCCTAAACGCTGTGTAAGTATGGAAATATCATCCTGATTACATTTCATGCTCAGTAAAATGTATTCTAACGCCAGTAAAAACGTCTTTTGAAATCAGTCAGCCAAGTATATTAGGAAAAGAGTGTTACTAAACAACCGAGACACACACACAAACACACACACACCCCCAGACCTACACACACACACACACCCAGGCACACAGACACCTAGACATACACACCACCGACTCACACAGACACAGATGCTGCCACACAACCACCCAGGCATACACAAACACACAGACACACACACACACACACCCACCCAGATTCACATTCACACCCAGACATACACACTCAGACACACACACACAGACACTCATGCACTCACACAAAAACACACACACCCAGACAGACTCACATCCACAGACAGACACACATACACACGCGTGCGCGCGCGCCTGCCTCATTTTTCTATGTGTCACCTATGCTCAGTTTGTGCTGATTCTCTCACACACTCTGTTGGCTCTGCCTGCCCATCGTTCCTCTGTTTAGCTCCCATTCCCACTGAGATCAAGGATCTTGTTATGTTCTTGGTGACTTGCTTCCACTCTGGTTTCATGGAATCTGAGCTAGTTAATAAATCAAATCCACAATCTTCTCTACGTTTCATTCTCACTCGCGCACATGCACACATATAGTGTACATGCTGTCTCTTAAAACACTGTCTCTTTCACACATGCTGCATACTTACCAGCATACTGTGTCTCTAGTTTACACACACAGTCTCTCATACATGCACACTATCATTCCCCATTCCTTCGTACACACACTGTGTCTCCCAGAATCAGGGAATCCTGGTACGGAAGCACACAAGTTAATCAGGGGATCCTTCTCCCCCACTTCTCCAACCTCAGTGCAGAGAGTGCCCATGAGGTAAAACCTTTTCCCAGATGGAGCGTCCCATTTCCTCCTGCTCTTTCTCAAATGCTTCTCCAGGAATGAATTTCTAATCCTGATTCATTGCTAATTTTCCCAATTGCTGTGAGAGTTACAGCTACATAAGAATCCTCCTCATTGTCTACAGTTCAGCCTTCAACATGATTATTCCCTCAAGACTGATGAACAAACTTAGTGATCTCGGATTAAGCCCCACTCTCTGCAACTGGATCTTCAGTTTCCTGACCCACAGGCCACTGGGGACAATATTTCATCCTCACTAACACTCAATGCCCCCCAGAGGTGAGTACATACTCCCCTAATGTACTCACTGTATCCCCATAACTGCGTCGCTAAATACCAGACTCATGCCATTTCCAAGTTCGCTGATGACACCACCATAGTTGGTCGAATCTCAGATAGTGATGAAACAGACCACAGACGGGAGGTGGAAGACCTGTCTGTATGAGGAAACTGTATTTGTGAACCCTCCAATAGACAGGAGAGGGAAGAGGAGTAATGGCGAGAGGTGGAGGGGATTGTGAGGGGGGAAGAGAGGGAGAGGGAGAGGGATGGGGAAAGATAGGAAGGGTACAGTGAGGGGGAGAGAGAGGGGCAGTGAGAGGTGGGACTGTGAGGGGTAGAGGGAGAGGTCAGTGAGGGAGGGGACAGTGAGGAGTAGAGGCAGGGAACAGATGGGGAGATGGATTAGACACTTTGGGAATGGGGAGAGGGCACTGTTTGAGTTTAAGGAGGGAGTGGTGATGGTGTGAATGGGAGGGAATGGGTATGGTGTGAATGAATGACTGATGATTTATTGTCACTGATACTGTCCAATGAACAACCTGATAAATACAGGGAAAGTATCAACAGACACCACAATCCAGTGCCATCTGGATACTTCCAAAATTGAAAAGATAATGTTGAAAGAATGTCCATCTTCGCTCCCCCACCTCCAATATTTCACCGCATCTGCCAGCGTTGGCAGAAAGAAGACGATAAAAAGAAAGAAGGTAAAAAGGGTAAGGAACGAAGGGAGGAAGCTGCCGCCTGGAGGGTACAGGCCCAGGAGCCCAAACGCTGCCTACCTTGCTGGTGTCATCATCCTGGATATCCGGGGGGCTACTGGGTTTGGGAGGGAGATGTGATGGTGTGAATGGGAGAAGGTGGTGATGGTGTGAATGGGGACTGCTGGGTTTGGGGAGAGAGTGGTGATGATGTGAATGGGGACTGCTGGGTTTGGGGAGGGAATGGTGATGGTGTGAGTGGGGACTGCTGGGCCTGGGGAGGGAGTGGTGATGGTGTGAATGGGGACTGCTGGGTCTGGGGAGGGAGTGGTGATGGTGTGAATGGGAGAAGATGGTGATGGTGTGAAAGGGAGTTCCCAGACTGAGATGTTGGCCAGGGAACACTGGGCTGTGTTGAATTGGCAGGCTCAGGGTCTGAACGTTGGTGTTCTGCAGTCACCCAGGCTGTGTTTCATCTCCCCAGCATTGAGGGGAGCCACACTGTGAGCAGGAAATTCCTCCAACAGTCTCATCCCAGGTGATTCATAATCGATGTAATATTGCCACCATCTGGCAGTGAGCGGTACTGCGGGGAACAGAGGGCGCGGAGATTGCTGAATAGTGATGTTATATGTGGTACAGCACCGCCACCGGCTGGTGAGAATCGGTACTGCGGCCAAATATCATTGAATGACAGAACACAAAGATCTGCGATGCCGGAAATCTGAAACAAAAACAGAAATTGCTGGAGAAACTCAGTGGGTTTGGCACGATCAGTGGAGAGAGAAACAGAGATCAGGATGGTGGCGGACCCCGGAGACCATCTGCTCCGTCCCCTTTGCCTTGTTTCCTTCCTTCTCAGCTTTAGTTTTCTTTAATCTACTTCTATAGAAGAGGACAGCACAGGAACAGGCCCTTCGGCCCACCGTGTCTGTGCTGACCAGGATGCCATTCTAAACTAATCCCGTCTTCCTGCACATGGTCTCCCTGTATTCCCTGCTGTCGGTGGGTTTGTAAAAAAAAGTCAGTGTCAAGTCGGTCGTCATTCATGGAGTTGGAGAGGTCCAGGAAGGGGAGGGAGGTGTCAGAGATGGTCCAGGTAAATTTAAGGTCAGGGTGGAATGTGTTGGTGAAGTTGATGAATTGCTCAACCTCCTAAGGGGAGCATGAGGTGGCGCCAATGCAGTCATCAATGTAGCAGAGGAAGAGGTGGGGAGTGTGCAGGTGTAATTAAGGAAGATCGATTGTTCTATGTAGCCCATAAAGAGACAGGCAGAGCTGGGCCCCATTATCTCCATTAACGATGACTGACTTGACACTGACATTTTTTACAAACCCACCAACTCCCACAGTTACCTGGATTACACCTCTTCCCACCCTACCTCTTGCAAAAATGCCATTCCGTATTCCCAATTCCTCCGTCTCCGCTGTATCTGCTCCCAGGAGGACCAGTTCCACCACAGAACACACCAGAGGGCCTTCTTCTTTAGAGACCGCAATTTCCCTTCCCACGTGGTTAAAGATGTTCTCCAACACATCTCATCCACATCACACCCCCGCCCTCAGACTCCACCCCTCCAACCGTAACAAGGATAGAACACCTCTGGTGCTCACCTTCCACCCTACCAATCTTTGCATAAACCAAATCATCCACCGACATTTCCGCCACCTCCAAAAAGACCCCACCACCAGGGATATATTTCGCTCCCCATCCTTTTCTGCCTTGCGCAAAGACCGTTCCCTCCGTGACTAACTGGTCAGGTCCATGCCCCCCTACATCCCACCCTCCCATCCTGGCACCTTTCCCTGCCACCGCAGGAAATGCAAAACCTGCGCCCACACCTCCTCCCTCACCTCTATCAAAGGCCCTAAAGGAGCCTTCCACATCCATCAAAGTTTTACCTGCGCATCCACTAATATCATTTATTGCATCCGTTGCTCCCGATACGGTCTCCTCTACATTGGGGAGACTGGACGCCTCCTAGCAGAGCGCTTTAGGGAACATCTCCGGGACACCCGCACCAATCAACCACATCGCCCTGTGGCCCAACATTTCAACTCCACCTCCCACTCTGCCGAGGACTTGGAGGTCCTGGGCCTCCTTCACCGCCGCTCCCTCACCACCAGACGCCTGGAGGAAGAATGCCTCATCTTCTGCCTCGGAACACTTCAACCCTAGGGCATCAATGTGGACTCCAACAGTTTCCTCACTTCCCTTTCCCCCATCTCACCCTAGTTCCAAACTTCCAGCTCAGCACTGTCCCCATGACTTGTCCTAACTTCCTATCTTCTTTTCCACCTATCCACTCCACCCTCATCACCTTCATCCCCTCCCCCACTCACCTATTGTACTCCATGCTACTTTCTCCCCACCCCCACCCTCCTCTAGCTTACCTCTCCACACTTCAGGCTCACTGCCTTTATTCCTGATGAAGGGCTTCGATTTTGCTGCTCATCGGATGCTGCCTGAACTGCTGTGCTCTTCCAGCACCACTAATCCAAAATCTGGTTTAGTGCAGTCATTGTTTTTACCCAGATATGTAGAACTTGACATGTTTTCTCATGATGTGACCAAGAGGCAGCGTGTGGCTGTGAAATAGGAAGGAGCTAAGGACAAATCTTTGGCAGATTCCTGAGGGAACAGTGTAGGAATGGGAAGAGAATCCACTGCAGGTGAATCTCTGGCTCTGACTGGGTGGGTAAGAATGGAACCAGGTGAGAGGAGTTCATTGCAGCTGGTCGTGAAATGATTGACTGTGTTCCTGAATATAATCTGAGGTCAAGGCCCTTAAACCAGACACACCTACACAGTGTCAGTAACATCAATGTAAACTTTATTTGTGACACACTTGAAACATACTCAGCAACATGTCACAGCAGGAAGGGAACATTGTACAGCACTCCCTCCCTGAGACAGTCTGACCCAACAGGGTACAGTGATCACAATGACTGTCCCTGTCCCGGGAGCTACACCAACCCCAAGGTTTCTTCTGTGGGGGACTCACTGTCATCTCCTCCAGGTTAGTCCCAAGCAGCGCCGTGACGCGGGACTCCGTGCTCTACGGCCTGTTCCCCGGGACGCACACTGAGACGAACATCAACTGTGCCTGGAGGATCATCAACTCGGTGAAGGACGCTCTCTGGGTGGTCCGAAATCTGCTGATCTTCCAGCTGAAGGAGTTGACCCTGACTGAGTGTTGCAGACTGGCACTTTCCAAGGTCCAGGACTACGTGTTGAGGGTCGCGCTGAAGCTTGGGGCAACTGCTGCCAAGGCGCGGTGGGGAAAGACCACCGTGTAACATCTGCCTGCCTAAAGAAGAACAGAGGGCCCACGTAGTCATTTGGGCTCTGCTGACGCCTCAGCTAAATATATGGGCATATGATTGAAAAGTGTACAGACCTGTACATAAAAATGATAAATTCTGATCTCTGTATGTAAATGTTTACGTAGGTATGGCATGACCAACTGTACAGACCATCAAATTATTTTATGAATAAAGTATATTTTTGAAATAAAAAAAATGCGGACGTGTACAGCGACCTTGAGAAGCTGAAGCGGTTTCTAAATGTTTGTTTAGAAGATCAAACAAAAAAGCAATCTGGAACTACCTTCTTCACTGTAAAAGAGAAAGTCTATCCATTTACAAAGATCGAAAGAGCTGCTACAAATCAGAGAGCATTGTGTTGGCCGAGCAAAGCAGGTTGGTTTTGAAGAAGTGGAAAGTGAGGACATTGAAGAGCTGCTTGAGTCCCCCTGTGAAGACCACGCTGCAGCTGATCTACAACAGCTTTATGCTGAGGGGGAAGTGGAAGCTGAAGATGAAGAAGATGAAGTCGAGGGTGCAGCAAGATGAGAGCTTTCGATTTCTCCTTTTGTCTTCTACCCTGAGGCAAATTGAGAGGCAGCTGCAGCTGTTAGACGACAATGACTACAACACAGAATGCAGGAGGATAACAGGTTGTTCAATAAGATATTGTCTGGCACCCTTGAACGACTTCTTCAAGACAGAAGAGGAAGGGAAAAGCAGCAAAACCTTTTTAAATCAACTGCCAGAAGTCAATCAACCACAACCATCCACTTAGAGTTATAGAGTCATCGAGATGGACAGCATAGAAACAGACCCTCCAATCCAACCCTCCATACTGAACAGATATCCCAACCCAATCTAGTCCCACCTACCAGCACCCGGCTGATATCCCTCCAAACCCTTCCTATTCATACAGGTAAAAACAATGCCTGCAGATGCTGGGAACCAGATTCTGGATTAGAGTGGTGCTGAGAAACAAAACAGTTCAGGCAGCAGCCGAGGAGCAGGAACATCGACGTTTCAGGCAAAAGCTTGGATGCTGCCTGAACTGCTGTGCTTTTCCACCCCCACCCCTTCCTATTCATATATCCATCCAGATGCCTTTTAAATGTTGCAATTGTACCAGCCTCCACCACTTCCTCATTCCATACACGTACCACCCTCTGCGTGAAAATGTTGCCCCAAAGGTCTCTTTTATATCTTGCCCTTCTCACCCTAAACCTATGCCCTCTAGTTTTGGACTCCCCGACCGCAGGGAAAAGATTTTGTCTATTTATCCTATCCATGCCCCTCATGATTTTGTAAACCTCTATAAGGTCACCCCTCAGCCTCCGACACTCCAGGGAAAAGAGCCCCAGCCTGTTCAGCCTCTCCCCACAGCTCAAACCCTCCAACCCTTCTGCAAACTCAACTGCACTGGACGGTGTGAGGATGATGATGACCCCCGTCCCTGCATTAACAATAGCTTTCAATGTAATGTGATAAATTTACTTTTGTTTCATTAATAAATATGACTTAAAGTTGCATTCAGGCTGTGCTGTAATTTGTGTAGATGTTTGGGTGATTTTTGGGTGAGCGTGAGTGATATTTTTTGCTTGTCTGCTCTGACCCCACTTTTCCCATAGGCCCCATTATTTCCATGAAGCAATTTTCTGTGAAGCGAGCTTTCGCTGGAATGCAATGACGGCATTGTAGGAGAACTACCTCTACTTGGAAATGACCTGGATAACTAGACTTTAAAAAGCCACGTAACTCACTGAAACCTCACACACTCCAGAAGAAAATATCAGCATCAAGAAGCAGGGAGATCAGGAGCAGGAAGGACAGCCTCAACTCTAGTTTGACCAGCTTCAGTTGGAGTAATATTGGACCCTCTTAGTGCTGTAATGCAGGTCAACATCATCTTGTCTGTGTAAGGATTGTCTTTGGTTTATTGGGATCGAGTCAAACTCAAATGTTTGTTTGTTTACTTGATATGCTACTGTACAGGACTGAACTGCATTTGTGACAATGTATATGTACAAAGACGTTTTAATGAATAAACTGCATTTTTGAAATATAAAAAATCTTGTGCTCCTAAAGCAGATTGTAAACCAGTGTGAGGCATTTAATAACTGTAAAGGTATTTGGAGAATTAGAGGGAAAAGTGGTTCCATATGCATATAATATATATGTGTGTGTGCTCAGGCAGCATTCAAGGAGCAGGAGAATCGACGTTTCGAACATAAGCCTGAAGAACGGCTCATGCCCGAAACGTCGATTCTCCTGCTCCTTGGATGCTGCCTGACCTGCTGCGCTTTTCCAGCAACACATTTTTCAGCTCTGATCTCCAGCATCTGCAGTCCTCACTTTCTCCTATATATTATATATATGTGTATGTACCTATCTCGTGATTCGACAATAATAAACCACATCTCATGGTAAACCATGTCCATTGTTAGTGTCAGCAAGTAAATCAGATCCACACAAACATCTACACAATTAGATGTTAATCACAGCCCAGTTTCTTTCACACAGAGGGTGGTGAGTGCTCAGAATGTGCAGCCAGAGGAGGTGGGGCTCTCAGTTTAAAGTCTCATCCATAAAGTTCTTGAGAAAAAATAACTTTTCCGTGGCACCCTTAATCTTGTATGTGATTTCTCCTGAAGTCATTAATCTGATTGAACACAGATCTGCAAAGCTCCAGTTAAACAAAGGGAAGATTTATTAATTTTGTTGAGGGTCAGGTAAAACTGGTTTTAAAAAGTTTCACAGGCCAAGATTGTAAGTTGCTTTTATTCGCATTCACATCAAATCCTGAAAAGTGTTTCAAATCAGAGTGAAGTTCAAACTTTACTTCTTGTGTAGCTGGGCATTCTCTCTGCCAATCAGGAGGCAGCTGAAGAAAAGAGGGGCGGAGCGTGTCCTTTTAAGGGATATATGCAGATGAGCAGTGCAGGCTGTTCTGTCCCTCAGCATCTCCATACTACCCCAGACCTCCAGCCCACTCTGTTCTGCCTCACAGCTGCTCCTCACTGATCCCGGCCACCAGCCCACTGTGTTCTGCCTCACAGCTGTTCCTCACGTATCCAGGCCTCCAGCCCACTCTGTTCTGGCTCACAGCTGCTCCTCATGTATCCAGTCCTCCAGCTCACTCTGTTCTGCCTGAGATCTGCTTCTCATGTATCCAATTCTGTATGATAGCTTCTGGTAGCTGTCATCCAAAACTTCACAGTAACTAGTGGAGTAGCACAGGGATCAATGCTGGGGTCACAATTATTTACAATATACGAATGACTCAGCTGAGGAAAGTGAATGCATGGAAGTGGGTGGGGAGGGAAATATATCCCTGGTGGTTGGGTCCGTTTGGAGGTGGTGGAAATGTCGTCGGATGATGCAGTTCATGCGAAGGTTGGTAGGGTGGAAGGTGAACACCAGAGGGGTTCTGTCCTTGTTACGGTTGGAGGGGTAAGGTTTGAGGGCGGAGGTGCGGGATGTTAATGAGATGCGTTGGAGGGCATCTTTAACCTCCCATGCAAGGACTGCACAAAACACTACATAGGAAAAACAGGAAGACAGCTAACGGTCCGCGTCCATGAACACCAACTAGCCACGAAACGACATGACCAGCTATCCTTAGTAGCCACACACACAGATGACAAGCAACATGAGTTCGACTGGGACAACACTACTATTGTAGGACAAGCCAATGATTATTAATAAAAGCAAATTACTGCGGATGCTGGAATCTGAAACTAAAAGAGAAAATGCTGGAAAATCTCAGCAGGTCTGACAGCAACTGTAAGGAGAGAAAAGAGCTGATGTTTCGAGTCTAACGGACCCTTTGTCAAAGCTAAAAAAAATGGGAGAAATAGGATGGTATTTATACTAGGCTGAGAGAAGGTATTTATACTCGACTGGAAGTAAGCAAGTAAATCAGAGACATATAAAAATGATATTTACATTTGAATCACGGGCCTGTTTCTTTAACAGAAGAGAAGGGTGTTGAATGTACATCCAGAAAAGGTGGTGCTCTCAGTTTAATGTCACATCCAAACAGCGTTGAGAAATATTGACTTGTTCCTGGCACCTTTCATCTTAACGGTGAGGTCTCCTGAAGTGATTGATTTGCATGGTGGAACACAGAGGGGGTGAGATTGCAAAGCTGCAGTTTCACAAAAGAAGATTTGCTCAATTTGTAGGGATTAGGAAAAAGTGATTTCAAAATATCTTTCAAGTTTCACCAGCAAAGCTTAACAATTGCTTTCATTCGCGTTCATCTTACATTCTAAACAGTGTTTGATATCAGAGTGCTTCAGGTGTCTGAGACATTTATGAGGCGTTGTTTTGGTGAAAGAGGAGACAGTGTGAAAGGGGCAGGGAAGGGGCGGAGCAATTACATTTCAGGGAGAAATGCAAATTAGCGCAGCTTCTCTGTGCGCCAATTGTGTGTAGTATTCAGCGAAACATGAACATTTCCGGATGTTCTTTGATCCTGGTGAGAAATTGCGCTGTTGTGCAGACAGGGAACCTCAGGCAGGTGAATTTTCGATTTTCGAAAATGCAGTTAGTATGAGTGTAAGAGCGATGGGCTGTTATTGGGTTTGAGCGAGTGAGATTGTTAAGCATACTTACCTGGCAGGGGAGATACCATGATCACCAAGGTGGTTCTCCCAGGACGAGGCTATCCCATTGCACTTCGGGTGTGCTGACGCCTGCGATGTCCCCAAATGCGGGATACTCGACTGCAAAGTTTGTGGTAGTGGGGGACTGCGTTCGCGCTCTCCCCTGGTTTACAAACAAAAAGCAGATTCATCAACAGAGGGCTCTCATCTCTGTGCTTCACACAGCTTTCTATATACCACGCATTTTCAATTCAGTTTCACCTCAGTCGACAGATATGCTGCACGTCTTACACCATCCTCTCTGATGTTCAGCTCTGTCTACTTATTCTTCTAATCATACAAGTTTACAGTATTGGAAGCAGGCTGTTCGGCCCAAACGATTTATCAGAGAGATTATAAAAATTGCCAGCATCAATGTGCGTAGCATCAAATCGGCTACGCGATGTGTTTTTACGATAGCTTCCTGGTCAACGTTACAGCCGACATCCTGTTTCTGCAGACGTGTGGGATACCGCACCTCAGCAGCTACAGGAGATGGTCGAGCTTGTGGGCCCATGGGCCGTCAGTTTGGTCGGTGAGGGGGGTGGGGGGGGGGTGGTGGCGGGTAACAATAGCCGCGCCTCTGGGCAAAGGGGGAGAAAATACACCAAATCCCACCCTCACCCTGATGACCACCTTTATGTGTGGCTGCATCAAGCTGTGCGTGGATCTCCGGTACGCAGACACCAAGTGTCACTATGTACTGAGGTTCTACCTCTGTTCTCCATCTTGTCAGCAGTCCCGTTGTGTATGCTCCCTGCACAGAGGAGTCGGGTGGTAACAATCCAGATGTACAACCCTCACGTCCCAGCAGCAGATGTCCTGACCTTCTTGAGAAGATACGTCCAGGTCGAGGGAGAGAGCACCGATGTGGTCGATCCTTTCGGGATCTGGACCAGCAAACGACAGGTCAGGGTAACCCTGAGGATCGATGTCAATGGGAACATCTTCCACCCACCCCCCAGCTTTGCCATCGGAGGGAGCAGAGGTTACCTGACATACGCAGGGCAGCTGAAAGAGTGCCGAACCTGCGGGAGGTCAGGCCACATGGCGGCGGATTGTAAGGTGACCGTCTGCCGAAACTGCAAGCAGGAAGGCCAACCGACCAAGGAATGTAAGGAGGCCAAGAAGTGTAATCTGTGCGGAGAGGCGGGCCACATGTACAAGGCCTGCCCAAGACGAGGAGCCGCCACCTACGCACAGATGGCCGGAGGTGGCAACACGAGCCGTGGACTGACTAAGACCAGCGCGGTACCACAAAACAGCATGGGAACGGTGTCTGGAGGCTGTAGCGGAGCAGACGGCAGACAGCGGGGAGATGCAGCAGCTGATCCAAGCTCCTTCAAGACAGACGGAGAAAATGGAAGAGGAGGGATCAAAGGAGGCAGAGGATTGGATTACCGTCAAAAACAGTAAGAGGAAACCGCTCAAGGGCCCCAAAGCCACTCAAGTGAAGGGGGAACCGACATGACGAAGATACAGGCAGCTCTTCTGACAGTGAGGACGGGCGCAAGGAGGGTCGCCACCAGAGGAAGAGACAGAGCGCCATGAGGAAAAAGGAGGGTAACACCGCCCAAGCAGGAAAAGACGATCCCTCTGAGGGGATGGGTAAAGGCCTCCCCCTAACCGGTGAGAACCAAGAGGTAACCACCGGCCAGAGCTCCAGGTAACTGGGAGCAGCGGTCCTGTGACAGCCCCACTGTCAGATAGAGAACTGGACCCTGGGCCAACCCGAAGACACCAGAGCGGGGAAATGGCTCCAGCATGGAGCCGGACAGCTACCTCAGCCCTGGGAAGGTCCAGCAGTTTGCCGTCACTACGGGGATGCACACAGCTACCCCAGAGGGACAAGACCAGCAGCAAATGGACACTGTTAACCTTGTAAACTGTTAAAATGGGGTTTAACATTGCCAGCATCAATGGGCGTAGCATCAAATCGATTACGCGATGTGTTTCTACGATGGCCTTCCTGGCCAGTGTTAAAGCCGACCTCCTGTTTCTGCAGGAGTGTGGGATACTGCACCTCAGCAGCTACAGGAGATGGTCGAGCTTGTGGGCCCATGGGCAGTCAGTTTGGTCAGGGGGTAACGATAGCTGCGCCTCCGGCCTGGGTATCCTGTTGCGAGGAGGCAACTTCACCATCTCCGAGGTTAAGGAGGTGGTGGCCGGGCGACTCCTCGTCGCCGACGTTATGTACAGGAATGCTCCCCTGAGACTGATCAATGTGTACGCCCCAGTGGGTAAGAGGGAATGGTTGGCCGTCCTGCAGCAGCTTCCACTGTTGCTGGCTATGTCCAGGCCGGTCATTCTGGCCGGAGACTTCAACTGTATCATTGATGCAGATGGACGATCCAGCGGGGGGGGGGGACAGTAAACTGGACGCCACGTCCAGAGCCCTGATGGACACGGTAGAAGCTGCCAAGCTGCACGACGTATTCAGCACCCCTGCAGACGGAGCGCAGCGTAGATACACCTGGTCACGGGCAGACGGGTCTATCCGCTCAAGGATAGATTACCTGTTTGTGCCCCGAATGCTCTCGGTCAGATCCATTGACGTCAAGCCGGTGTTCTTCTCTGACCACTGCCTCCTGCTGGCCGACTGTCACCTACAGGATGAGCAGCGGGTGGGTAAGGGAACGTGGAAGCTGAACACAAAGCTGTTGACCCTGGGAAACATTGAGGAGCTCAAGAGGGACTACGCAGGTTGGAGAACTGTGAAGCCCCTCTTTGAGTCCCCAGCGGACTGGTGGGAAACAGTAAAATGGAACATCAAGAGCTTCTTCATCCTCAAAGGTGTTCAGGAGGCGAGAGAGAGGTGGGGAAAACTGTCCCAGCTCCAGGAAAGTATGCAGAACCTGCTCCTGCTGCAGACGCTGGGGGTCGATGTCACGGAAGACCTCAAGGAGGTGAAGGGCCAGCAAGCCTCGCTCTTTGCCACGGAGGCCTCCAAGATAATCTTCCGGTCCTGGGTCCGCACGGTGGAGCATGACGAGATGTGCTCACGTTTCTTCTTCCAGAAGGTGCACAAAGAGAGCTCTGTGCTCAGCAGCCTGAAGGAAGAAGACGGCTCGATAACGTCATCTCAGGCTGACGTCATGAGGATCAGTAAATCCTTCTATGCCAGTCTCTATGACGCGAAGCTGAGCAACAGCGCGGCCTCCCAGTCGTTCCTGTCCTCTATCACGGAGGTCGTAGACGACAGAACACGGTAGAGGCTGGACCAGCCGCTATCTCTGGACGAGCTGACCAAGGCCCTCGAGTCCTTCGAAAAGAATAAAACTCCCAGAAGCGACGGCTTACCGGTCGAGCTCTATCCTCTCTGTGGGACTTGATTGATCAGGACCTGCTGGAGGTGTATGTCAGTATGCTTTGGGCAGGTACCATGAGTGAATCCATGAGGGAAGGCATCATCACCCTCATCTACAAGTGGAAGGGGGAGTGGGAGGAACTCAGAAATTGGAGACCAATCACACTGTTAAATGCAGATTACAAAATTCTGTCAAAGGTAATCACTAACCGGGTCAGGTCTGCTCTGGGGTCGGATATTCACCCTGACCAAACCTGTGCTGTACCGGGCAGGAAGATCGCTGAGAGTCTCGCACTCCTCAGGGATACGATCGCCTACGTGCAGGACAGAGGGTTGGACGCCTGCCTGATCAGCCTGGACCAGGAGAAAGCCTTTGACAGGATATCACACAGGTATATGAGAGATGTTCTCTCCAAAATGGGCTTTGGGGAGGGAATCTGCAATTGGATCAGACTGCTCTACACCAACATTGTCAGTGCAGTTTCAATCAATGGGTGGGAATCAGATAGCTTCCCAGTCAGATCTGGAGTCAGGCAGGGCTGCCCTCTCTCTCCTGCCTTGTTTGTGTGCTGCATAGAGCCATTTGCTGTATCCATCATGAAGGAAGCGGACCTGAGAGGGGTGACTATTCCTGGCAGCGGAGGCCTGCAGGTTAAGGCCTCCCTGTACATGGATGACGTCGCCGTTATCTGCTCGGATCCGCTGTCCGTGCGCAGACTCATGTGCATTTGTGACCAGTTCGAACGGACCTCGGGGGCCAAGGTAAACCAAGGCAAGAGCGAGGCCATGCTCTTCGGGAACTGGGCCGACCAATCCTCGATCCCCTTCACCGTCAGGACCGACCACCTGAAGGTGCTGGGTATTTGGTTCGGGGGTGCTGGGCCGTGCACCAAGTCTTGGGAGGAGCGTATCAGTAAAGTGAGGCAGAAACTGGGCAGATGGAAGCTTCGGTCGCTCTCCATCGCGGGAAAAAACCTGGTCATCAGGTGTGAGACACTGTCATTGCTATTGTATGTGGCACAGGTCTGGCCTATTCCCAGAACCTGTGCCGCTGCAGTCACCCGGGCCATCTTCCAGTTTATATGGAGATCAAAGATGGACTGGGTCCGAAGGGACTCGCTGTACAAAGATCTGGGCAACAGGGGAGAAAATACACCCAATGCCACCCTCACCCTGATGGCCACATTTGTGTGTGGCTGCATCAAGCTGTGCGTGGACCCCCGGTACGCAAACACCAAGTGTCACTACGTACTGAGGTTCTACCTTTCCCCGGTGTTGTGAAGGATGGGCCTGGCCTCGCTGTCGCGGAACGCTCCGAGTAGTTGGACCATTCCGTATCACCTGTCCTTCGTGGAGAAGTTTATGAGGAAAAGCACCTTTGACCACAAGTCCATCAGGAAGTGGTCAGCACGTAGTGTCCTTGAGACCCTTCGGGAAAAGGAGAGGGCGGATCCTGTCGAGTGGTTCCCTGAGCAGACTGTCAAAGCCATTTAGCAGAATGCCTCATTGCCAGAACTTTCCAACAAGCACCAAGACATGGCTTGGCTGGTGGTGAGAAGGGCTCTGCCTGTGAGATCCTTTATGCACGCCCGGACTCTCAGCCGCACCGCACGCTGCCCTCGAAGCGGCTGCGGGGGGAGAGAAACTGTCACACACCTCCTTCTGGAATGTGCCTATGCAGAGGAGGTCTGGAGAGGAATGCAGTGGTGTTTGCCGAGGTTCGTCCCAAGCAACGCCGTGACGCGGGACTCCGTGCTCTACAGCCTGTTCCCCGGGACGCACACCGAGACGAATATCAACTGCGCCTGGAGGATCATCAACTCGGTGAAGGACGCTCTCTGGGCGGTCCGAAACCTGTTGATCTTCCAGCTGAAGAAGTTGACCCTGACTGAGTGTTGCAGACTGGCACATTCCAAGGTCCAGGACTACGTGTTGAGGGACGCACTGAAGCTTGGGGCAGCTGCCACCAAGGCGCGGTGGGGAAAGACCACCGTGTAACATCTGCCTGCCTAAGAAGAACAGGGGGCCCACATAGTCATTTGGGCTCTGCTGACACATCAGCTCAAAATGTAACCATACCGACCTATAAATAGGAATGATTACTCTGTTTCGGTATGCAAAGAAATGGAATGTTTACTTATGTACGGCATGTCCAGTTGTATAGATCAAAGTATTTATGAATAAAGTATATTTTTGAAATAAAAAAAAAGAAGCCAGCATAAAGATCCACCAAGAGCAGGTCAGCACAACCAAACGATCCTCCAACGTCCAATCACGATCCAGCGATGGTCTCCAGCAGCTCTGACGACTCGCAACACGATCCCCTTGGGTTCTACCCCACCAGCACACGTCCGCAGCTTCGAACCTGCAGTCATTTTGATTGTGTATTAGAGTATGTTGGGATGTCAACAGCTGCCAATGTCTCTATGCCTTTTAAATAAAAAGTAAAGATTCCTTGACTCTTTTGAACTCAAAATAAAGTTCCTTCAACTCTGAAAATAATTAATTATTTTCCTTCAATTGTGTCCCCACCAAACAGTCTTGGGGTAGGGACAACAAGGGGTCAAAATGCAGAGTAAAGTTTCCCCTACTCATTCGTGTTCAAAGGTGAACGAAAAATCAAAACCACTCACCTTCATCCCAATCAAACTCTCTTAGACCACAGACATTAGGGTCTAAAATTGAGAGGAAACATTTACTCATTGGAACTGAAAATAACTTCAACAAAGTTCCGTGACACGAAAGCACCGACACCATCGAACACGCCTGGCAAAGGAACAAGGGGTTAAATGAAAGTCCTTTTGGTTTTTTCAATGAGTCAAAAATGTCTCTAGGATTTCTACACAAGAGGCAAAACACTTGTCCCCATCTAGGCTGACTTCCTCAGGTCCATCTATACTCCACTACCCTTTTGCAGCTCATGCTTTGCACGTTCTGACTGTAGAACACATGGCTGATAGGTCAATATCTAATCGGCTGCCTGTATCCTTGATTACTCATGTGAATCCTGGCTTTCAAGTGTGATATTTACCCTCTTAAATATACCTCAGGCTGCATTCTGGGAATACCATGCTGGTGGATGTGACTTCAAAGGACCTAACAGTCATTTCTTAAAGAAGCCCACCTAGGGAAACCATATGTTGCCTAGTTCCTCCTTAAAAGTTAGGCAACTCCAACCCGAAGTTATGAATGAATTTGCCCAGGTGTCCCACAATACCAAAGCACTCAAATCAATACTAAGACAAGTAGGTACCAATCCAAAACAGTCCCAACTTTATTAGGAAACAAGTTAAACATGCTGTCTCTAATTTTATCTGGTCCCTTAAGTTACAATACTTCCCAAGTCTCTTCGCAGATTTATGGAGCTGCTCTCTCTGTGGCTCTGTCTCTGGGTCTAGGAAGTTACTTTCTCTCTTCCTCTGGATGGTCAGCTGGTCTCTGCCTCTTGCCACGCTGCTCTCCTCTGAAGGCTGCCAGAAGATTCAGAGAGCAGTCTGCAGGCATTTTATGTTTTTTTTTAGGGTTTTCTAGATCTTTCTATAGTCTGGCCAATTGGAGACTCCCTTAATAGTTTGAAACAGTGTCAGTCATTTGGGTGGCTTGCTACTGTTTGTTTCTTTGTGTAGCAGGCCCTGGTGCCTTTCTGTCTGAGCCCTCCTTCGTTTAGGTTGCTGGGGTACATCTGTCCAGGATAACCATTCTCTTTTATATTGTGTTAATAATTAGCACTTGACAGCTGTATCTTCACTGTGTCTGGTGTGTGGAATTTGTGATTAGAGTTTTACTTAGCCAATGTACCCATTGCTGTTTGGCCGAGTAAGCGATCTATCAGTGTTTTAGCAGGCAGTAGGCTGCTACACATTCATGTAATGTGGGTGTTGCTCGCTATACCAGCATGCATTGCCCTTCCCAAGTTGCCCTTGAGAAGTTGGAGGTGAGTTGGTTCTTGAATAGGTGTAGGGTATGTTTTGTAGGTAGGCCTATGATACTGTCAGGGAAGGAATTACAGAATTTTGACCCAGTGGCACTGAATACACAATGATATATTTCCAAATCAGATTGATGAATATCTTGGGAGGGATCTTTCAGGAGGTGGTGTTCCCATATATCTGCTGCCGTGTCCGAGATGGAAATGGTCATGAATTTGGAAAGTTCTAAGGAGGTTTGAATATCTACAATGCAACTTAGAGGTGACACACACTACTGCTACTTGCATCCGTGATGGGGGACTGAATGTTTATGGAAGTGAGGGCAATCAGCGCCTGAGATGAACCTTAACCCCTTTTTCCTGAGAGGACGTTGAACTCTTTTTACCCTAGGGGACTCTAAATTGTTTTTACCTTGACGAGTCTAACCCATTTTTAACTCTGGGACTCTAACCCAAATCTAACCGTGGGACTGTAAGCCTGATTCAACCCTGAGACTCTAACCCAGATTCAACCCTGGAATTCTAACCCAGATTCACCCCTGGGACACTAACCCAGAGTTAACCATGGGACTCGAACCCTGGTTTAACTGTGGAGACTCGAACCCCGATTCATCCCTGGGATTCTAACCCAGATTTAACCCTTTTCAAAACCTTTTTAAAACCCAGCTTCATGCAAAGTGACTCGTTGGTGTGCAAGTGTGTGAGTTACCTCAAAGATTCCATCACCACAGAGTCCTAGGAGATGAGGGATCAACTGAGTGGTAGGTTTAGTCAGTGAGATCAAGGTGAAGTTTACCTTGTGGGCCCATCCATCTCACGCAAACAACACTCAGACAATTCCTTGTTCGGTCCACCTGGAAGCTCCGTGTATGTTGCAATCCCACCGCTGCCACCACATGTTACGTTCTTTTCTCGAGGTTTCGCACGTGAGATACAATTCACACACACCAACTTCTGCAAATAGTTAAAGTTTGTTGAAGCATGTATGAGCTAGGTGACCCCCTTTGGCCCTCCTCACCGGCATGCGAGGTTGAGTCAAAGTGAGGCCCTGAACAAAGAAAACACATTCCCAATTCTCGGAGATAATGCAAATGCTAATGCCCTAATCCTGGGCAATCGTTATGCAGATGATTTCCTGACTCAGCGATTCCCCAAGGCCATGCAGGTGCAACATACCTCTGGCCAGAAAGCATTTCTGAATGGAAGAGAGTGAATTGATAGTTTAACTTGACAATAGCAGGGGAGTAAGATCAAATGACTGTCTCATTGGAGTTGGAGTTAGTCACATTCCTTCATGTCTGTCGTCCCCACCCATAGACAGTGCAGTGTCACCCTTTAATATTACATGAAGGTCCAGACAGATAATACAATTTAATCTTTTAACATTACAAGGATGATGTGTTGCCTGGAGGGGAATATGCAGATGTGGTGTTCCCAAGTATCTGCTGTCCTTATGTTCCTGAAGTAAGTGATCATGGGTTTTGAAGATGCTGCCTAAGGGTTTTGAATGAATTTCTGCAGTGTATCTGGTAGATAGTATGCACTGCTGCTACTGAGCATTGGTGGTGGAGTGAGTAGATACTTGGGGGTGCAGTGTCAATCAAGTAAGCTGCTTTGTCCTGGTTGGTATCAAGCTTCTTGCGTGTTGCTGGAGCTTTACCCATCCAGGCAAGTAGAGAGAATTCCATCACACCCTGACTTGTCTCTTGTAGATGGTGAATAGGCTTCGGGGAGTCAGGAAGTGAGTTATTCGCCACAGTAGTGTTAAATCCTGACCTGCTCTTATTGCCAATGTGCCTACATGGTACGTCCAGTTGAGATTCGGGTCAATGGTATCCCCAAGGATGTTGATTGGCGATTCAGTGATGGCAAAATGATTGAATGCCAAGGGGTGGTGATTAGATTGCTTCTTATTAGAGATGGTCATTGCCTGGCATTTTTTGAAGCATGAATGTTACTTGCCATTTGTCAGCCGAAGCCTGGATATTGTCCAGATCTTGTTATATTTGAACATGGATTCCTGCAGTATCCGAGGAGCCATGAATGGTGTTAAACATTGTACAGTCATTCACAAACACATCCACTTCTGAACTTATGATGGAGGGAATGTCTTTGATGTAGGAACTGAAGATAGTTGGACCTAGGACACCATCCTGAGAAACTTCTGCAAAGGTTTCCTGGAGCTGAGATGACTACCCTCCAAAAACCACAACCATTTTCATATGTGCTGAATATGTCTCCAACCAGCAGAGAGCTTACCCCGATAGCCATTAATTCCATTGACTAAGTGGTAGGTTTAGATAGTGAGATCAAGGTGAGGGCCCATCCGTCTCACGCAAACAACACTCAGATGATCCCTTATTCAGTCCACTTGAAAGCTAGGGCTCCTTTATGCCACATTCAGGTCCCTCTGTTAAATCTAGCTGTTTCTTTTGCATTTCCTGACCTTGATGCAACCTCATGCCCCCATTCTCAATCCCATTTCCCATCCCACTCTGAAGAATATTCCAGCCTTTTGTGTCTGCCATTGGGATTGATGAGAATATCCAATATCCGACAAACCATTTAGATGTTTCAGTTTTTCTGGATGGTTGCACTCAGTCAATACCAGTATCATTCTTGCAATAGTTTTGCACGATTGCTTGTCTAGCTGCCATTTTAATAACATCATCTTCTCCCAGTCTGTCAGCAGCAGGGAGAATGGGGAATTCTCAGCAGCTGGTGACAGTCTGGGTGTCTGGACAGAGACAGCCGGTCTCTGTCTTTCTCAACTCAGATTTATGTTTGATATATTTCAAGAGGAAGCAGCGAGGAAGAGGAGGTAGGACATGCTCTTTTCAGAAACTCTGCACAGTTTATGAAAGTCATTCAGAGGTGCCAGTTGCTCATTTTGTAACCCATTGTTTGGTATTTGCAGGATAAGTGAGGAGCGTAATGTATTGTCATTAGCAGATGGTGCCCTGTCGCTTGGAAAATTCACCAGCCCTTTACAATACACAGTGTGGAGAGAAATGATTGATGTCAATAAACCCGGCAAATCTCAAATAGTTTTAATTGCCCTGATTTATTATTGATGTATTTGATGAGTGAATTAGATTAAACCTGAGACAAATCTTGTTGGGCTGAATAATTGCTGAGGATCCCAGTTAAAAATGGAATTAAAGTGCTGCTCAGACACAGGATCCCCTTCTAAAAACCATCACCTTCATCTCCTCCGCTGAAAATATCAGCTCCGGGACCTGAGAGCCCTGACTGTTTGTAATTCAGTGGAAAGCAGCTGGGAAATGGTGGTACTTATACTGATACCAGGGATTGAAAGGAATGAATGGATAAGTGCAGACAATGCTCAGAGATATATAGACAGAGTGAGAAAAAGAAAAGTGAGAAAGAAAATTAAACAGACAAAAACACAACAGTTCATAGCAAGACAGCAAGAAGAAAAAGCTGATATCATCATCATCAGTGTCCCTTCGAAAGTGATGGTGACTCTTATCTACTCTCAGTGTGAGTCTGTAGGTGGCAAATCAGACCAATGTAACTCCCACAGCCTCAGTAAAGCTGATAATGGGGTGACAAAGTGAGTGAAAATGGGTTGACCGTGCTGAAAACAAACCATGTCATGTGTAAAGGACAGGGAGGGAGGAATTCAGGCTGTAAAAAGTATTGAATTTCATACTGAGCCTGAGGCTGTCATGTGCCCAAGTGGAAAATGAGGTGCTGTTCCTCCAGCTTACACTGAGCCTGGCTGAAGCACCGTAGCAGGCCTGAGACAGGGATGTTGGCCAGGGGACACGGTTGGGGGAGGTGTTGATGTGGCAGGCAACTGGAAACTCAGAGGGCATTTTGGCAGACTGAACAATACCTTTCCGCAAACGGTCATCCAGTCTGTGTTGCATCTCCCCAAAATAGAGGAGACGACATTGTGAGCAGTAAGTTCCTACAAGTCCCAATTGTACTGCAATAGTCTAATCCCGGTTGAAGAATAATCGGTGCAACATTACCACCTTCTGGCAATGAACGCTCAATGTCAGAAAAAAACTGAAACCAAAACAGAGATTGCTGAAGAAAATCAATGGGTTTGGCACGATCAGTGGAGGCAGAATCAGAGATCAGGATGATGGTGGTGTAATAGCTCGCGCAGAGTAGCTTAATTGAGGGCATTCTCTGACAGATTATTCCATGTTACTAACAGCACAACACATCCATGTTGACATTTCTGTTTCACATGAGCCACCTCCAACCTCTACTCATCAAACCCCATCAACACCTCCGTCACGAGATTATCCAGTTTCTTAGGAAATACAGTGAAGCTATTCCCCTCACTGACTCCATGTGGCAGCGAGTCCCACATTTCCACCAGCTCTGGGAAAATGTGGTGCCCATTGAAGTGAAGGAGACTCAGTTTCGTGGACAACTCATGTCCCCTCAGGTCCAACCGCCTGCTCCCTCTCTGAAAGACGAGATACAATCTGAGGGAGAATTGCTGCTGTGTGTCCGGTTTGATTGAAAACCTTGGGGTTGAATGTCTCCAGGGGGCGATGTTGGGGGGAATTCCCTGGACTGTCCACCATATTTCGTGGGAACCAGCAGCGAGCCTGGAGAAATGGTGGAAACGCCGCCGACAGGATTCCCACTGGTCTCCCGCCCAAGCTGCAGCCAATTCTGGGCCTGCCCTTTCGGAAGGATGTCAAGGCCAAAGGGATGGTGCAAGGGGAGTTTTCGCAGAATGGGACCAGGGATGAGGCTCTTCAGTTCTGTGCAGTGACTCCCAAAGTGAGGATTGAGAGGATCCTGGTGGATTGTAAGGGAGCGGTGAGGAGGTGCTGGGCAATATGTTTCAGCTTGTGTTTCCCACAAAGTCAAACACAACTTGGCTATCCATGCATGGGCTGCTTTGGGACTGAAGGATATCAAGGAGAGTAGCAGGCTGCCAGTCACTCCCCGGACAAAATCCCCACCCCCTCCCATCCTTTCTCTGCCCACCGCGGCACTCCCAACTCTGATGATAGTGCTCCATTAACAAGATTATGTTGTCCTTTTTTTTCCAGAGAGGTTGTAAAAGATACAGACTCCAAAAAATCTAAGTTGAAGGGTTTTTGAGCCAATGTGAGTATGGCTAACAGATACTGCCTCAGGGAAAAGCCTTTTAAGTTTTGAAACATAAAACACTTGCACAATGAAAGGCTTGTGGCCAATTATCCCAGCTCAGGTTTTCTCTAGTTTGATCTGCTTTTTGGCAGACTGGCCATTCACTGAAAACGTAGATACACCTGGTCACGGGCAGACGGGTCTATCCGCTCAAGGATAAATTACCTGTTTGTGTCCCGAACGCTCTCGGTCAGATCCACCGACGTCAAGCCGGTGTTCTTCTCTGACCACTGCCTCCTGCTGGCCGACTGTCACCTACAGGACGAGCAGCGGGCGGGTAAGGGAACGTGGAAGCTGAACACATAGCTGTTGACCCCAGGAAACATTGAGGAACTCAAGAGGGACTACGCAGGTTGGAGAACCGTGAAGCCCCTCTGTGTGTCTCCAGCGGACTGGTGGGAAACAGTAAAAGGGAACATCAAGAGGTTCTTCATCCTCAAAGGTATTCAGGAGGCGAGAGAGAGGTGGGGAAAACTGTCCCAGCTCCAGGAAAGTATGCAGAACTTGCTCCTGCTGCAGACGCTGGGGGTCGATGTCACGGAGGACCTCAAGGTGGTGAAGGGCTAGCAAGCCTCGCTCTTTGCCTCAGAGGCTTCCAAGATAATCTTCCTGTCCAGGGTCCACTCGGTGCAGCAGGACGAGACGTGCTCACGTTTCTTCTTCCAGAAGGTGCACAAAGTGAGCTCTGTGCTCAGCAGCCTGAAGGAAGAAGACGGCTCGATAACGTCATCTCAGGCTGACGTCATGACAATCAGTAAATCCTTCTATGCCAGTCTGTATGACGCGAAGCCGACTGACAGCGCGGCCTCCCAGTCATTCTTGTCCTGTATCACGGAGGTCTTAGATGACAGAACACGCGAGATGCTGGACCAGCCGCTATCTCTGGACGAGCTGACCAAGGCATTTGTGACCAGTTCGAGCCAAGGTAAACTGAGGCAAGAGCGAGGCCATGCCCTTCGGGAACTGGGCCGACCAATCCTCGATCCCCTTCACCGTCAGGACCGACCACCTGAAGGTGCTGGGTATTTAGTTCGGGGGGGCTGGGGCATGCGCCAAGTCTTGGGAGGGGCATATCAGTAAAGTGAGGCAGAAACTGGGCAGATGGAAGCTGCAGTCGCTCTTCATCGCGGGAGAAAACCTGGTCATCAGGTGTGAGGCACTGTCATTGCTGTTGTACGTGGCACAGGTCTGGCCCATTCCCAGAACCTGTGCCGCTGCAGTCACCCGGGCCATCTTCCAGTTTATATGGAGGTCAAAGATGGACCGGGTCCGAATGGACTCGCTGTACAAAGATCTGGGCAACAGGGGAAAAAATACACCCAATGCCACCCTCACCCTGATGGCCACCTTTGTGTGTGGCTGCATCAAGCTGTGCATGGATCCCCGGTACGCAAACACCAAGTGTCACTACGTACTGAGGTTCTACCTGTCCCCGGTGTTGCGAAGGATGGGCCTGGCCTCGCTGCCGCGGAACGCTCCAAGTAGTTGGACAGTTCCGTATCACCTGTCCTTCGTGGAGAAGTTTATGAAGAAAAACACCTTTGACCACAAGTCCATCAGGAAATGGTCAGCACGTAGTGTCCTTGAGACCCTTCGGTAAAAGGAGAGGGCAGATCCTATCCAACGGTTCCCTGAGCAGACTGTCAAAGCCATTTGGCAGAATGCCTTATTGCCAGAACTTTCCAACAAGCACCAAGACATGGCTTGGCTGGTGGTGAGAAGGGCTCTGCCTGTGAGATCCTTTATGCACGCCCGGACTCTCAGCCGCACCGCACGCTGCCCTTGAAGCAGCTCCGGGGGGAAGAGACTGTCACACACCTCCTTCTGGAATGTGCCTATGCAGAGGAAGTCTGGAGAGGAATGCAGTGGTGTTTGTCGAGGTTCGTCCTGAGCAGCGCCGTGACGCGGGACTCCGTGCTTTACGGCCTGTTCCCCGGGATGCACACTGAGACAAACATCAACTGTGCCTGGAGGATCATCAACTCGGTGAAGGACGCTCTCTGGGTGGTCCGAAACCTGTTGATCTTCCAGCTGAAGGAGTTGACCCCGACTGAGTGTTGCAGACTGGCACATTCCAAGGTCCAGGACTACGTGTTGAGGGACGCGCTGTAGCTTGGGGCAGCTGCCGCCAAGGCGCGGTGGGGAAAGACCACCGTGTAACATCTGCCTGTCTAAAGAAGATCAGGGGGCCCATGCAGTCATTTGGGCTCTGCTGACACCTCAGCTAAATATATGGGCATATGATTGAAAAATGTACAGACCTGTATAGAAAAATGATAAAGTCTGATCTCTGTATGTAAATGTTTACATATGTATGGCATGACCAACTGTACAGACCATCGAATTATTTTATGAATAAAGTATATTTTTGAAATAAAAAGAAAGTCAGGTAGATTTTTTGAAGCCACTGGACCCAAGAGAAGCAGGTCCATGCTGGCCCTCTCTCTGTCTCTGACTTCTCTTCTGTAAGATCCTGTGTTAGATTTTACCTTTTGTGCCAAGAGACTGTTGCACATTTTGGAAACAGCATCATTAAATTGGGATAATCTGTTGGGTTTTCGGATAGGTTAAGCTATTTACGAGTTTTGAGAAGATTTGTTGCTCAGGTTGAGGTTCTAGATGTAGGTTTGCTTGCTGAGCTCAGCAAGTAAATCTATATCTGGGTTGTTATCCTGCATTCTGTTCTCTTTTATTTGTGTTTCATTCAGTAATCTTGTAAATAAATTGTTTTGTTTCAAACAAAGTGGTTTGACCAGCTACATTCCTCCTGGAATATCCACGTTACACCTGCTTAAAACAACTGGCAAAGTTAGTGTCTGGGCTATTTTCTTCAAATGTTTTGAGGGGGTCTAACCTGGTCCATAACACAGTCGATGTTTCCTCTCATTGTTTGGCTTCAGTGATTCTTTGTTACTGCTCGAACACTGTTTATTCGTCATTCTGCTCTGGGGATTGTCTCCACCTCTCACAGTGGTTGGGATAGAGACAAGAATTCCTTGAGGATTGTAGTGAATGTTTTGAGGAACTGACTGAGCTGAACGTATTCATGAAGTCACACAGTTATATGACCCTTAGTTCTGATACATCCGTGCTGACCACACATCCAAGTCTGACGCATTCCCATTTAGCCCATATCCCTCTAACCCCTTTCTATTCACACACCCATCCAGATACCATTTAAATGTAATTGTTTCCAACACTTCCTCCACCAGTTTGTTCCATGCACTCATCTCAGTTTATGTATTAACCCTCCGGTCGTGTTTAAATCTATCCTGTCTCACCTAAAGCCTATGCCCTCTAATTTGGACTCCCTTACTGTTGGAAAAAAAACCTCAGCTGTTCACCCTATTCACACCCCTCATGAGTTTATAATCTTCTCTTTCTCCAGCTACAGACTGAGAAACAAATCATGAACCAAGGAGTCCCTGCCGTTTGGAATAATCTTCCCTGCCCACCTCCCTGGGTTTCCTTCCTCACCAGAGATCAGAGGTTTCACTGGTCTCCCCCCCAGAGTGAAAGCTCTTGTTCATTACACACCCCCCGCCCCGGGACTTGAACCATCCTCCTTTCCCTGCCCCCAGGATGGAGGCTGGTACCTCCCAGGCCGTTTTCCGGAAGGGAGGGTGAAACCCCCGGCTGCAGGCCCGGGGCTGCCCATTCTGCAGGCTCTGTGACGTCACAGAGAGAGAGTTTCCGGAACCTCCCGCTTCCCACCGCCGCTGAGCCGCTCCAAATGTGACCAAGTGAGGTCCAGAATAATGACACACCGCGCACGCGCAACTCCGTGTGAGCGCGCTGGACCTTTCAGTGCAGGTGATAGAGGACATTCCAAAATCCGAGGAATGATGGGTATAACTGCGGCCATTGTAAAGCGGACAGTGGTGTTGATTATACATTTGTTGTGATATTATAGAGATAAATATTTATGTTCATGGAAAAAGGGAGTCCCACACATTGTAACAATTACAGCAGAGTCCCATGCATAGTAACAAATAGAGCCGGAACAACTGCCGCAGTTAGTTAATATCCCAAAAATGTTCCGATCTGAGGAATATTTTCTGTGACGAACTATCATGATCACATTCTCATAGATATTCCCGAGCAAGTATTCTACATCGGCTGGTCATTCACTACAGAATGCAGTTATTATCAGTAAGGTCTTCAGTTATTGCCATTTCCAATTACCATTAAGAAGATGAATTTGAAATCATTTCAGAGCTATATTCCATTTGGACTGTAGATTTTCCCAGTGATTTGAACACCACTACAGTGGGCAGTTAAAATGAACCACATTGCTGTGGCTGTGCAGAGACCTGGAGGTCATTGTGAGATTGGAATGGCAGGTTTCCTTTCTGAAAGGAAGTCAGAAGTGCTGAGTGTGAACGTGGATCTCAGACAGCAGAGAGAAAGCTTGACCAAGAGTTTAGATAGTCCTATTCGTCTGGAGTTCTTCACTAATCTGGTTATCCTGCAGTTTGAACAACATTTCTTGCCCAGGTTGTCGACAGGAGTTTCTGGAAATAAACTTCAGTGTAAATTGGGCCACCGTGAATCTGGCCAAGGAAGCTCGAAAATTAAATCCGATTGCACATGAGAAGGAAAGCCAACATTACTGTGAGGAATATCAGGAAGAACTGAAGCTGTTTTGTGAACTGACAAGGTATTGATCAATGTGATTTGTGTAGTTTCAGGGAACCACAGAGAGCACTACTTCATACCAATTGAAGAAGCTGTTGAGGGGGAATCTAAGATGGCGGCGATCTGAGAAGTTCACACTGTAGAGCTTCGCATCGCAGCAGGAGCAGGACGGTCCTTAAACCCACCCAACCCAGGTCATCAGGGTTTCTTGGGGTGTTGGAAAGATTGTAGAGCCCCAAGAAACATTTAAAAATTGACTTACCTGTATTTTCAGCTGTCCAGAAATGCCGAAAAAGGGAGGAGGAGCATCTGAGGCCGGGTCTGCAGCTCAGCCTGCAGCAGCCTCGGAGCCAATTACTCTCCAGGACCTGGTGAACCAGCTCTCAAAATCTCGCGAGATATTGGGGAAACAGCTTGAAGAGAAGCTGGCTCCAGTCTCTCTCACATGCTGCAGAAGCATGAGCAGAACCTGGGAGAGCTGCAGAAGAGGATGGATGAGGTGGAGTACAGGGTCACTGTGGTGGAAGGTGATGCCAGTTCATTCAAGGAAGAGATCCAAGCCCTGAAGATGAAAGTTCGTAATTTGCATGACAAGTGGATGATCTTGAAAACAGGGTAAGGAGAAAAATCATTTGGATGATCGGTCTGCCTGAGGGCAAGGAAGGTGAGCAGCCTGTGGAATTTGTTGAAGATTGGCTTCCGAAGTTCCTTGACTTGGAGAGGTTTGAAGATAGAGAGGGCTCACTGTGTCGCAGCATGGAGGTCGGGTCTGGGTCAATGCCCTCGTCCTTTCCTGGTGTGGTTCCATCATTACCGAGATAAGGAGAGAGTCATGGAGGCTTCCAGACTCCAGGGGAAGGATCCAAAGCCCGTAATTTATGAGGGCTCTAAGGTCATGATTTTTCAGGACTTTTCAGCAGCGGTGATCCAGAAATGAAAATCATATGATGGTGTCAAGAGAAGATTGAAGGAGCTTGGGATTCAGGACTCCCTGAGATATCCGGCAGTGTTTTGGATCACCTTAGATGGATTCATGCATCTCTTTGACATATTGGAGAAGGCAAGAGATTTTTGTGGACAAACTAACCTAATGTAAACAATTGTAGTATGTATAAATATTGTTGGTTGGGTATGCGTTTATCATTCTGTAAAAGAAATGGAGGAAATTCAGTGGAGCTTTGTTTTTCTCCCTTTTTTCCCTCTATTGATAATAATTTGGTTCACACTATGTCTGGCGGTGGTTAAGATGTACATTTTAAATTTCTAAGTTAGGACATACCCCTTTTTTTATAAAAGAATTTTTTTTATTCATATTGATATTCTGTGGGGTGTTTATTCTTTTTAGCTTGTGCTTGCAATGCAGCTCTAGCTGGGAGAAATGAAGGTCGTTGAGATGGTTAGATGCCTATTTATGGGCAGTTCAGGACGGGTAGTTGCCCCCTCTGGGCAGGGGGTGAGTTCCCCTACTCAGCGCTATTGGCGCTTTATGTGTTGGTTTGTTTTCTGGTTTTTGGTGTTTTTTATTTTTAATAATCTTGTATGTTTGTTAAATGTAGTGGTTTTAGTTTATGTAGTTTTTATATTTGGTGGACCATATGACATTAAGGCTCAGCAATTTGTGGTTCGGGTTCCTCCTCTCTGGAATTTAAATGTAACTGTAGAAGATTATGGCTAATGGTTTGAATAAATGGTGTATCTGGAATATCAAGGGAAGTCACTCACCAATTAAGAGGAAGAATATACTCTTGAGTCTCAGCAATGAGAAGGTGGATATTGCTTGTTACAGGAGACACATTTGGATGACAAGGAGCATCTGAAATTACAGCAGAATGACTTTGACCAAGTTTATTTTTCATCATTTAATACCAGAAGTAGGGGAGTGGCTATACTGGTTAGGAAAAATCTCTCATTTAAATTGTTGGAATGTGTTAAAGACACATTCTGGAGGTTTAAATTCTTAAAGCCTTGATAAATGGGGAAGAATATGGCATCTTAAATGTTTATTGTCCCCCAGCTCATCCTCTTAAATTCTTGGTAGATGCTTTTTCTAAACTGATAAGTCTCAAGTCTCGGCACATCATTATAGGGGGATATTTTAACTGCCTCATGGACCCCACAGTAGACAGGTTGCCTAAAGGTCCCTCGATACCCTCTGCACAAACTAAACAGTTATTGGGTCTGTGTGGGGAATTAGGGTTGGTGGACGTCTAGAGGTGTCCCCACCCTACAGGTAGGGATTTCACGTTTTTCTCCAATCCGCATAGATGTCACATGAGGATTGATTTTTTTCTGACCCCTGCGGTAACCCTGGATCTAGTGACATCCTGTACGATTGGTAATATTGCCATCTCTGATCATGCTCCAGTGTACCTCATGGTTAAGATTAAGGATGTTACAGTGGATTCAAGGTACTGGCGAATGGACCCCTTTATTCTCATGGACAGCAAGTTTGTGGAGTATTTCTCTCGGGAATTTCAGGCATTCCTAGACATCAACATAGGCTCGGTTGATAGCTCATCTGTTCTCTGGGAAACTGCCAAAGCTTATGTCAGGGGGTTAGTTATTTCATATTCCACCAGTAGGAAGCAGCAGAAGGGTGAGCAGCAACGTCTCCTTGAAGCACGGTTGAAGGCAGCCGAGAAGGCCTATTTTGACAGACCTTCGTTGGTCAAACTACAGAGGATTACGGCACTGTGGTCTGCACTAAATTCTATGCTCACGCAGACGGCAAAGAAGGAGCTGGCTTTTGCAAAGCAAAGGTTATACGAGCATAGTGACAAGCCAGGCAAATACTTACATACCTTACCAGAAAGAGATGTACCCCACAAACCATTATAGCGATTAGGGAAGGGTCTGGGAACCTAACATGTGATTGTAAAAAGATTAATGTTGCGTTCCAGAGATTCTACTCTAAGTTATATCAGTCTGAGAATTGTGAGGAGAGGCAGGCCAAAATGGAATCTTTTTTTTTAGAGATCTGAAGCTCCTGGGTGTGACTCCCGAACACCAGTCCTTTCTCAATGCCCCATTATCAGAGCAAGAAGTGCAGGAAGCTGTGAGGCAGCTTCAGAGTGGAAAGGCGCCCGGTCCTGATGGACTTCCCAGTGAATTCTATAAGTATGCTGTCAGGCCCGATGCTGAATATGTTTAATGATTCATACAGTCATGATTGTCTCCCACCATCTCTGAGAGAGGCCAATATTTCAGTTCTCCTTAAAAAAGGGAAGGATCCGGAAGACTGTGCTTCACACAGGCCCATCTCGTTCTATTATTAAAGAGGATCAGATGGGCTTCATAAAGGGTCACAGATCCTCCAATAATGTTAGGAGGCTGCTTAACGTAATTCAGGCAGCAGTCAGTACAGGGATTGGTGATTTCTTTAGATGCAGAGAAGGCATTTGACCGAGTTGAGTGGCCGTACCTTTTCTATACTCTAGACCGGTTTGGTCTGGGCGAAGTTTTCATACGATGGGTAAAGGTTCTCTACAGTGTCCCTCTCGCTGCGGTCATTACCAACGGGGTACGATCAAGCAACTTTAATATTTCTCGGGGCAGCGGCAGGGCTGTTCCCTTTCCCCGTTACTGTTTACGTTGGTGATTGAACCGTTGGCAGAGGCCATTCGTGGGGATCTCAATATATCAGCTCCAGAAGTGGGGTCAAAATTACATAAGATCTCGCTGTATATAGATGATGTTCTAATTTTCTTGACAAATCCAGAAGTCTCAGTGCTTTGCCTGACACAATGCATTCACGCTTTTTGCACTTTTCCAGAGTATAAGATTAATTTTGCTAAATCATAGGCTATGCCTATGGGCGGTCTTACGAAAGAGTTGGCTCTTGAGAGTGACTATAGATTCCCATTTAGGTGGTCACAGGGGGTTTTGTGTATTTGGGCATATTCATTACTCCAGTTCTGGATTGGCTGTTCAAAGCCAATTTTACTCAGTTATTTGAAAAATATTAAACAAGATCTCCAAAGATGGGAGGCACTTCCAGTCTCATGGTTGGGTCAGATAGCGCTTATTAAGATGAATATTCTCCCTTGTTTGCTATACCCTATACCGATGCTCCCCCTGATTTTCAATAAACAAACACTCAGGAGACTGGTTGGTTCAGTTCCTTTATCTGGCACCGTAAACGGCCCCTCATTAAATTAGCCAAACTGCAGTTGCCTCACAGATTGGGGGAAGTAGACCTTCCGGACATTAAAAATTATCAATTAAGCTCGCTTTTGGCCTACGTGAGTGATTGAGTTTGTGGGGACCCTCTTTCAATATAGCTAGATATCGAAGTCTCCCAGGTAAGATGCCCCCTTACCAGTTTGCTGTTTTTGGACAAGGTGAGGACAGTTAGGGAATATTGCCATAACCCAATAGTCATCAATACTGTTAAAGCATGGAGGGCAATTCGGCAGAGGGAAGGTAATATTGGTATAACATCTTTGTTTACCCCTTTAGTGGGTATGCCGGGTTTTCAACCAGGTATGATAGATTCAGGATTTAAACGTTGGGCAGCTAGGGGTATATCTTGCATGGGTGATTTATTTGAGGGAGATGTAATGATGTCCTTCGATCAGTTAGTACAGAAGTATGAGTTACCTAATAGAGACCTCTTTCATTTGTTTCAAGTTAGGGGTTTTATTCATAAAAAGACCACACTTTTGACTGATCCCTACAAATCTGACCTAGAAAGAGGGGAACTAAGGGCCAAGACTACACTCTCTGTCAGTACTCTATATCACCAATTGGGGGGTGCCACCTCAGATGAGTCTGATCGACTCTGCACAATGTGGGAAAGAGAGCTGGGTGTTGAAGTTTCTTCAGAGACATGGGAGGATATTTGGAAGAATGCAAGGAAGATATCAATTTGCAATAGGACCCATGCTTTACAGTTAAAGATTCTCCAAGGGTCCACTTAGCCCCAGACTGTTTGTCAAAATTTAAACCAGGGGTATCTTCAGCATGTCCCAAGTGTAAGGTCTGTACGGGTACTCTTACCCATTGTCTTTGGTCTTGTGACAGGCTTCAAACATATTGGAGCGCTGTGGTGGGTGAAATGGAGAGGAGTTTAGGTGTAGGGGTGGAGAAGGACCCATTTCTCTCCTTTTGGGCTTACCCCTTGTATTTCCTGCAGACTCACATAAGAAAAAAACTTTTCAATATTCTTACGTTCTGTGCAAGGAAGAATATCTTGCTAGGTTGGATATCAGAAAACTCCCCAGGCCTGTCGGGCTGGCGGAAGATTGTTATGGAGCATATTCCCCTGGATTTTCTCACCAATATGGTACACCACAAAACTGAGAATTTTTACAAGACACGGCAACCCTTTTTGGAATACCTGGACACAGATTTATCTGCCACACTAACAAGGGCTTTTATATAGCCGTAACGATTGTGTTTCATGAGTCCAACATCCAGGGAGGAGGAACTGTGAATGTATGAGTGTTTTGTTTGGCTGGACTGAGTTATTACTATTTATTTGTTTGTTGTTAGGTATTTATTTATTTAGTTAAATCGCTAGTTTAGGTTTTTATTTAATTTTATACTTCTGTATATATGTTTATACATTCGTATAGGAAGGTGGGTTGGGGAATGTTTTTATTATTTGGGTTTAGTTTTGTACTATTTTTGTACTGTTTTGAGTTGCATTTGTTATAATATTTAAAAATCTATTTTTTCTTAATAAAAGTAAATTATAAAAAAAAAGAAGCTGTTGAAATCTGCAAAGTAAATGAAAACAAATTACATCCCCTGATTATTTCATCACATTTTCACAGTCAGGAATTCCAAATATGTGACCGTTCTTTCCCTGTAATTGGGTCAAAATCCGGAAATCCTTCCCTGACCGGAAGTGGTTCTGGAAGGAAACTCTCGGGATGTATAATTCAGCCAGAAATACTTGTCAAACCAGTGACACAAATATGCTCTTAATGATAAAAAAAAAGACAAAGGTCATGCACCAAATGCATCTTCTAAAAACCTATCAGCTCAAACTGCCAGATCCCCAAACTTCACCAGGACAGGAGCAGTTGCTTTCATTGCCCAGGCATTTGAGTCTAGGAAATGGGACGGCATGGTGAACTTGTGCATGATGTTGGTGAGGTCTCTGCTGGAGTACTTTCGTCCTGCTATAGGATGGTTATTATTACATTGGAGAGGTTTTAGTCAAGATTTACCAAGATGTTATCAGAAATGGGGGCTTTAAGTTATAATAATAGACTGGATAGGCTGGAACGTTTTTCAGTGGCGTGCAGGAGGTTGAGAGGTGACCTTTTCGAGGTTTATAAAATCATGAGGGGCATCGATGAGGGGAGTAGCCACGGTCTTTCCTATTATGTGTTTTTTTTTAGTCCAGCCAATTGACTGTGATACAAAATGGAATGCTCGAAAAATGAAATAAAAATAGAAATCGCTGGACAAACTCAGCAGGTCTGGCAGCGTCTGTGGAAAGAAATCAGAGTTAACATTTCAGGTCCAATGACCCTTCTTCAGAACTCTATGGTTATGACTTTCACAATCCAGCTCCAAGCTGCAGCTGTGGTAACAGTGAAAGCTCCAATTCCATATCCTGGAATCTCAGCCTGTTCTTGTTCCACCAGCTACTGCTAAATGGAAGAAGGATTTGCAAGTTGTTTCTCAAGCTTCTTGGACGAGATATGAGCACAACTTCCTTCGTCATCAATTCCGCAAGTGCGACTTGAATCAGGGACAAGGACATTTCCAATGGATCACAAAGTCTCCACTTCCCCTGGATAGTTCCAGTGAGTCCGTTTCCATTTCAACATCTTAATCCCAAATGAAAAATTATTGGTGCATCATAACATCCTCTGGCGGTGAGCGGTACTGCGGGGAACAGGGAGCGCGGAGATTTCTGAACCGCGATGTTATAGGTGGTACAGGACCGCCACCGTCTGGGGGTAAATGGTACTGCAGCCAAATATAATTCTGGGGCAATCACAGCGAATACTGCAGATGGCTCGGCCACAAAACTAAAATGCTGCGTATGCTAGACATCGGTGACAAAAATCATAAAAAATCTTCAGCGGACTAGGCAGCATCTTTGGAGACCGTAGCAGACCCACGGGTAATACTTTGAGTCTGTTGTGAGTCTTCCGGGTGAGTTCAGGAAGTTCTGAACAATCACCTGATGAAGGAGCGACGCTCAGAAAGCTAGTGTGTTTCCAAATAAACCTGTTGGACTATAACCGAGTGTTGTGTGATTTTTAACTTTGTACACCCCAATCCAACACCGACATCTCCAAATCCGAAACAACACTGTTTGAGGCTCAATGCAGCAACAGCATCGCCAAATGTCGAAAACCGGTAATACCCGGGAAATCACATGTGTTGTCCATCGCAACCACCAGATGGCGATAAAGGTCCATGGAAAACATCAACAAACATTGACAGACTTATCCAGAAACAACATCAGTGAAATCTTGAAAAAAATCCTGAGATCGCCTTTGAGGTAATAAATAAATTTAAATGCATAATGGAATAACAAAGCAAGCAGAGAAGGGCGTGGTTTGGAGTGGGGATCAGGGGTTTTGAAATTAGAAACAAAAGCAGAAATTGCTGGAAAAGCTCAGCAGGTTCTGCAGTGTCTGTTCTGAGGAAGGGTCACTGGACCCAAAGTGTAAACTCTGATTCCTCTCCACAGCTGCTACCAGAGCTGCTGAGTTATTCCACAGTTCTTGTTTTTGTTTCTGATCTACATCATCCGCAATGAAATTGGTGGTGAGATTGTGGTTTTAGATTCACTCATGTCTTTGCACCGTGTTTGACAAACCTCAGGCTCACTGGCCTCTGGTTTCCTGATTTCTAATTCCCTTCTTCCTTGAATTGAGGTGTTACATTCCAGAAATGCCTATCAACTGGAATCTTTGGAAAGTTTGAGAAGATTCACAAACATTGCCTCCACCATCTCTGCAGGCACTGCATTGATGGCCTTGGGAGGGGGGGTATCCTACCTTGAAGACTTGACAAACTTCACTTCTCAAGGGCTTCACTACACCTTTTTCCCAGTGTTTGGAATACAGAACGAAGAACAAAGTAAAGTTACAGCCCAGGAACAGGCCCTTCGGCCCTCCAAGCCTGAGCCAATCCAAATCCACTCTCTAAACCTATCACCCAATTCCTAAGGATCTGTATCCCTCTGCTCCCCACTAACTCACGCATCTGTCCAGATGCACCTTAAATGACTTTACTGTGCCTGCCCTACTACCTCTGCTGGCAATGCATTCTAGGCACCAACCACCCTCTGTGTAAAGTATTTTCCACGTATATTCCCCTTAAACTTTTATCCTCTCTCCTTGAATGTGTGACCTCTCATTATTGAATCCCTGACTCTGAGAAAAATCTTATTTTTATCTACCCTGTCTATACCCTTCATGATTTTGTAGACCTCAATCAGGTTCCCAGCTCTCTCAGTGTATACTCACTCTGCACGTCCCTGAATGCTCACAGCATCCCAGCCTCACCCTGCCCTTTTAGCGCTCTGCCCCCTCAGTCCCACTTTAAAGCTCCCAGTCCTGCTGCCTTGCCTTACATCTGGTGCAAGCACAGAGCCAGGCAGCTTGTCATCAGGAGTCAGTCAAGGGGCTGGACATCTTGATGTACGGTACAGTGCAGCATCAATCTCCCACTGAGAGCACGTCCCATCTGCTGGGACAGCAGATAGACTGCATGTGCCTCAGCCAAATGGCCACATCCCCAAGTCGAAGGGAAGTGGTCCTCAGTCGAGTCCAGTTCGGCTGCTGCCAGTCAGTGTGTCCCAGTTAGTGTGTCTCATGGTTAGTCAGTGCTTGGAACAGTCACAGTCAGGGGTCAATCTCAGTGCAGCCTGAGGAGTGGGCCCTGGTCAGTACTGCACACCAGGGGAATGAACATTCGGGAGGGGGGGTTATCATGGAGCCCTGTCAGTGAAGGGAGTTGGGGATTGTAGGCCGCAGCCTGGGATGTGCAAGGCACAAGAACAATGATGGGGAGGATTATTGATATGTCAAGGGAGGAGACGGTAGAGCATGGAGGACCTGGGATGCTGTGGGAGGGGGTTGATGGTCAGTCACTGCCAACATGGCCTCAATGGGGTAGGGGAGGATGCAAAGGGGCACAGAGCTGATTCCTTCTCCACCTGAACTGTCAGGATAATGGAAGACTCTCTGAGGTACAATGATGGTTTGTGTGGGTGATGTGGGTCTGGGGGAGAAGGGTACCAGGCTCATGCAGCTGCTGCCTCTCTTCAGTCTGACCAGGGGAACACTCCTCGAAATAAGGTCCCATGTCAAAGTGGCAAGATGTGTCATTCCGTGGCCCTCCTTGTCAGACACAACATTGTCTCACTCGATAGAGGAACATGTTCAGCTACTATTTCTCTGAGATGGGACTGGAGACTGTTCCCATTGCTAAGAACCTCTTCTGCTGCTATGTTCCTGATGCAGGGGCATTGCCAGTGTGACCGATGGAGCCAGCTACAGCCGGTACCATTCCTGCAGTTGCTAACATGTAACAACAGGGCAGGGAGTTACAGGAGGGACAGATGCACCAGGAAACCCTGGACCAGCAGCAACCTGCAGCAGAAGCTGACCAGCCTCCACCAGATGAAGAGGTCACTGCTGAAGGGCTCCTCGGGATACATCACAGACTGAGGAGGGTCCGAGTCTTCGTCCTCAATGCCATCTCCTCCGGATGAGTGAGGCACAGGATCAGAGCTGGATGGGGATGTCCCGGGACACTGTCACTGACCTATACCCAGCAGCTGGAGTGAGACCTGGGACCTGAAAGGAGTGGGTCACCACCCTCTCCCAGTGGCCATCATGGTAACAGCTGTGTTGGACAGTTATGTGACTGTCCCATTTCGCCCCAAAGTGAACAATGATGTGAAGCTGGGATCAAGTGGGCCCTGGGGACATAGCAGCAGGAACTTACAGAGAATGGGGAGGTGGCAGATGAATTAAACAAATGTTTTAAATCTTTCTTCTGGTCGAGAAGCAAAAAGGACCATCCCAGCAATAGACTTTTTTATTCATTCAGAGGATATGGCAGTGCTGGCTGGGCCAACATACAGCGGCTATAAAGCTGTAAACCTGGAAATGGACTGAGGACAGTAATTCAGGAAAATTGCAATTGTAACCAGGGAACACGTACTCGGCAAAGAATTGGAGCTGCAGACTGAGAAGTTTGAGTTTGATTTATTGTTGTGACAGGGACTGAGACACAGTGAAAGGTGTTGTTTTACATGCTGCACAGACAGACCACACCATATAAAGTGCACCAGGTTAGCAGAGCAGAGTGCAGAATACACTGTTATTACCACAGAGAAGGTGCAGAGAGATCAGAATTAACATTTGAGAGGTCCATGCAGAAGTCTGATAACAGCAGGGAAGAAATTGTTCTTGAATCTACTTGTAGATGTATTCAAATGTTTGTCCCTTCTGTCTGCTGGAAAAGAGTGTATCTGGGGATCTAGCGGGTCTTTGATGTTGGTTACTTTGTCAAGGCAACGTGAAGTCACAAAGAGTCAATGGATGGAAAACTGGTTTATGTGATGGCCTGGGCTGTGTTCATGACTCTCTGCAGCTTCTTGTGGTTTTGGGAATAACAGTTGCATATCACACACTTGTATCCAGATAAGATACTTTCTATGGTACATCTGTAAAAGCTGAGAGAAGCCTTATTCACTCCTTGTGGACACGCTGAATTTCTTTAGCATCCGAGGAAGTAGAGATATCCCTGCCCTTTCTTCACCGCTGTGTTGATGTGTGTGGACCAGGACAGATTGTTGGTGACCATCACTCCCAAGAACTTAATGCTCTCGACCATCTCCACCTCAGCACCATTGATGCAGTCCTGAGGCCCTGATAGAATTTACCCTTCGGTCTGAAAAGCAGGGCTGAGTGAGATAGTTAATGTATTGGAGTTTCAATTTCCTATGATTCCCCTCTTTCAGAGAAGGTTCCATCAGGTTTGAAAATAGTAAATTCAAAAGAAGGGAGGCAGAAAGCAGGAAACTGCAAGTCAGCCAACTGACCAGTTATTCAGGGGATATTGTTGGAAGCTGTTATTGAAAATGTCACAAGGTGGACTCAGAAAAGTTCAAGATAATCATACAAAGGCAAAATGTCGATTTTCCTGCTCCTCAGATGATGCCTGATCTAGAACATAGAACATAGAAAAATACAGCACAGTACAGGCCCTTCGGTCCTTGATGTTGCACCGACCGAAGCCTACCTAACCTACACTAGCACAATAACCTCCATATGCTTGTCCAATGCCCGCTTGAATGACCATAAAGAGGGAGAGTCCACCACTGATACTGGCAGGGCATTCCATAAACTCACAACCCGCTGAGTAAAGAATCTACCCTTAACATCTGTCCTGTACTAACCCCCCCTTAATTTAAAGCTGTGTCCCGTAGTAACAGCTAACTCCATACGCGGAAAAAGGTTCTCACTGTCAACCCTATCTAAACCCCTAATCATCTTGTACACCTCTATCAAATCTCCCCTAAACCTTCTTTTCTCCAATGAAAACAGCTCCAAGTGCCTCGGCCTTTCCTCATACAATCTTCCCTACCATGCCAGGCAACATCCTGGTAAACCTCCTCTGCACCCGTTCCAATGCCTCCACATCCTTCCTATAGTATGGCGACCAAAACTGCACACAATACTCCAGATAAGGCCGCACCAGAGTCTTATACAACTGCAACATGACCTCAGGACTCCGGAACTCAATTCCTCTACCAATAAAGCCCAGTAGAGGAATTGAGTTCCGGAGTCCTCTGCTGTGCTTTTCCAGCACCATTCTAATCTAGACTCTGATTTCCAGCATCTGCAGTCCTCACTTTTGCCAAGGTAGAATCGAACCCCGTTCCCTGGCACGGGGAGGCAGCACTGCTAACCATTGAGCTGTACCACCCAGAGAAGGCTCTTCAGGCTGGTCATTCAGTATATTCAAGGCCGAGACAGACAGATCAGCCATCATCTCCCTGAATGCTGAGCTGACCCAAAGGGCTGAATGACCTACTGCTGCTCCCACGTCTCATGGTCATTTAGATGGTTGTCTGGAAATGTCTATAGTTCTGGCCAATCAGGGAGACTCACCTCATAGTTTGATGTGGAGGTGCCGGTGTCAGACTGGAGTGGGGAAAATTAAAAGTCGCACAACGCCAGGTGGTGATCGTGTGAATGGGGACTGCTGGGTTTGGGGAGGGCGTGGTGATGGTGTGAGTGGGGACTGCTGGGTTTGGGGAGGGCGTGGTGATGGTGTGAATGGGGACTGCTGGGTTTGGGGAGGGCGTGGTGATGGTGTGAATGGGGACTGCTGAGTTTGGGGAGGGAGTGGTGATGGTGTGAATGGGAGAAGGTGGTGATGGTGTGAAAGGGAATTCCCAGACAGAGATGTTGGCCAGGGAACACTGGGCTGTGTTGAATTGGCAGGCAAATGGAAGCTCAGGGTGTGAACGTTGGTGTTCTGCAAACAGTCACCCAGTCTGCGTTTCATCTCCCCAGCATTGAGGGGAGCCACACTGTGAGCAGGAAATTCCTCCAACAGTCTCATCCCAGGTGATTCATCGATGTAATATTGAGCGGTACTGCAGGGAACAGAGGGCGCGGAGATTGCTGAATAGTGATGTTATATGTGGTACAGCACCGCCACCGGCTGGTGAGAATCAGTACTGCGGCCAAATATCATTGATGCCGAAAATCAAACAAAAACAGAAATTGCTGGAGAAACTCAGTGGGTTTGCCACAATCAGTGGAGAGAGAAACAGAGATCAGGATGGTGGCGGAGGACCAGCGCAGTGAGCGGGTTCCTGCCCCGGAGACCATCTGCTCCGTCCGCTTTACCTTGTTTCCTTCCTTCTCAGCTTTTGTTTTCTTTAATCTACTTCCATAGAACAGGACAGCACAGGAACAGGCCCTTCGGCCCACCGTGTCTGTGCTGACCAGGATGCCATTCTAAACTAATCCCATCTTCCTGCACATGGTCTGTCTCCCTGTATTCCCTGTCTGTTCCTTCCTTCGTGGAGAGAGCGAGCCCAGAGCAAGGGGAGATTGAGACCTTATGGGGAGCTTGGGTAAACAATTAGAGATTGTAACGCTGAAATTTGAGCTTCGTCTCTTTATTTTTCTTTTTTACAATTAAGAATTACTTTAATATTGAACTTTTAACCAGATTTCCTAATTTTCTACGTTGTACCTGAGTATCTTTGTACCGACATTGGACACTTTTCACTGTAATCCTGTAGCCCTGTACTTGAGTTATTTTTATTTCAAAAATATACTTTATTCACAAAAGTAACCTCAGAAATATACACCGGCCCTAAAGCAGTTCAGTTCTGTGCAGCAGCAAAGGGAAGGTACAAATGTTGGGTAAAAACTGAAAGAACTGTGGATGCTGTAAATCAGAAACAGAAACAGAAACAGAAATTGCTGCAAAAGCTCATGATTTGGAGATGCTGGTGTTGGATTGGGGTGTACAAAGTTAAAAATCACACAACACCAGGTTATAGTCCAACAGGATTAATTGGAAGCACACTAGCTTTCGGAGCGTCGCTCCTTCATCAGGTAGCAGCCCTGGCAGCATCTGGGAAGAGAAATCAGAGTTACCGTTTCAGGTCAGGTAAGCCTTCATCAGGACTGAATTCATTCAGAACTGGTCACTTGAGTGGAAACGTTAACTATGATTTCTCTCCACAGATGCTGCCAGACCTGCTGAGCTTTTCCAGCAATTTCTGTTTTTGAAACAAATACTGGGGTTTGACTATATCCAACAAACAAACCAAAGGCATCTCTTACACATACAAGATTATATGATATGCATTGGAGGCACTGGGGAGGGTCCGATAATTGAATGGTCTCCCGCTTACCGTCAGCAGAAAGCCCTCAGACAGTGGTCTTTCCCCACTGCCCCTTGGCAGCAGCTGCCCCAAGCTTTAGCGTGTCCCTCAGCAGGTAGTCCTGGACCTTGGAATGTGCCAGTCTGCAACACTCAGTCAGGGTCAACCTCCTTGTTCTGGAAGACCAACAGGTTTCAGTCAGACCAAAGAGGTTTTTCACCAAGTTGGTGGTCGTCCAGGTGCAGTCACAGTTGGTCTCGGTGTATGTCCCTGGGAACAGACCATAGAGCACAGAGTCCTGTGTCACAGAGCTGCTTGGGGGAAAGCTCAACAAACTCCAGTACTTGAGCGCACAAATCATTTTATAATTCTAAAAGATAATGTTTCGAGTCCAGTCAACATCCTTTAGAATGTGGCGGAGCCAGTGTTGGACTGGAGTGGGCAAAGTTAAAAATCACACAACCCCAAGTTGGACAATAACCTGGTGTTGTGTGATTTTTAACTTTGTCCTTCAGAATGGGTTCAGAAGAAGGGGGACTGGAACCGAAATGTTAACTCAGTTCCCCTCTCTCTGCCCACAGAAGCTGCCAGACCTACCGAGTTTCTCCAACAAATACTGTTTTTTTTTAAACACACCACCAGTATTTTATATGATTATGTTCATGAGACAAGTCAGGAAATTGTGCATCACAAGGAGGTGCCATGGGGAATCACAGAAAGGTTTGCTGAGAGCCTTGTCGGAAAAATGTACAGGGACAGAGAGCCTAGTTTCAAATTACTGACCTGCTGCTGAATGGGGAAGGCTGGAAAGTGCCTAAAACAAAGATGAGCTGCTGTCTCTCCAGCTGACACTGAGTTTCACTGGGACGGGTAAGAGGCCAAACACAAAAGGCCAGATGGAACTTGGGCAGGGAATTAACATGATATTAACGGGGAGGGGGGGGCTAGGGGTGTTACACATGTGGAAATCTGCAGTTTGTCACTTATGTGAGAAGCATCATGGAGAATAAATGTAGTTTATTAAATTGAAAGAAGTTTAGGCGTTGACTGTTTCACCCAGAAGGGTAATTTGGAGCACTGGATGATGAAAAGGGGGGAGGGCAGAGGGAATGTTATATATCTCCCATCCTTGTGTGAACATGGTCCTGGGAGGGGAACAGGAGTCAGTTTCTCCTGCTGAGCTTCTGTTTTTATATTTCCAGCATCTGAGGAACATTATTTCCTACATTAACAACACAATCCATTCACACAATCCCATGGTGTTCCTCACTGACACAAACAGGAATACACACTGGAGGAGTTATTGAAAGTCTGTCAATCAGGCAGCAGGATAGGGGGGCCTGGTGTTCAATTCATGAAATAAAAACACAATACTGGGGATGCTGGAGATCTGAAATAAACACAGAAAATGCTGGAAAATCAGCAGATCAGACAGCATCTTTGAAGAGAGAAACAGAGTTACTGTACGTGTTGGGTCTGAACTGAGATTTCAGGGTGAGTCAGTCCTCGGCTCCCTCTCTCCCACACACTATTCGTGCAGTGAAGGTTTACCGAACTGATCCAGGGATGGAAGGACTGACTTATCAGGAGAGATTGAGTCGGTTAAGGTTTTATTCACTAAAGTTTCGATGAATGAGGGGGAATCACATAGAAACCAAGAAAATTCGAACAGGACTGAACAGGTTAGAAACAGGAAGGGTGTTCCTGATGGTGGGGGTGACCAGACCAGGGTTCATCGGTTAAGAATCAGGAATAACCTTTCATGGCGGGATGAGGAGAAATGTGTTCACCCAGAGAGTGATGGGCCTGAGGAACTCACTGCCGCAGAAAATGGGTGGGGCCGAAACATTGTGTTTTCATGAAGGAGCGACATATAGCTCATGTGGGAAAAGGGATCGAGGGATCAAGGGGATGGCTGGGTTAGGGGAGGGATCTCGATGATTAGCCATGATCACAGTGAATGGTGGAGCAGGCTCAAAGGGCTGAATAGCCTACTCCTCCTCTTCCCTTTTCATGTTTCTGTGTTTCTACACGTGGCCATGAAACAAGATGATGGTGAAGGCAGAGTGAAACAAAATTGTGGCGTCCCAATCCCAACCACCTCTGAAGGACTTTAGTTCCTCTCAGTGAACAGAGAGCGGTTACTGGTTTGGCTTTGGACTGGGGAAAGTAAACAGGGATATTCCACAGAGGGTGATATTAGGGACATTGTATTTTTCTGATTGTTGTGTAATATATTGCTGTATAATTACACCATTTACAGGTGGCACAAAGAGGGAAATATTGTGAACTGAGAGAGGAACAGTGAGACAGGTGACAATGCTGCTCCTTTAACAAGGTTATTCTGTCCTTGATTTCTTTTTGAAAAGGGTTGTAAAGGCAGAGGGGCCGACATGGCTCCCAGAGACTGTCTGAGCCAACAATCAGGGGAGGCCTTTCGCTTTCATTTTAAACAGTTGGACAATGAAAGGGGAGGAGCCAGTGCTCCCAGCTCAGGGATGTTTTGAGCTTGGTTTAGTTTTAGCTGGGAACCCAGAGAAGCTGCTGGAGTGAAAAGAGTTTCCATGCTTCAGCGAATGGTCCCTGGCTGATTCTCTCTCCTGTTAGAAACTGTGTTTGAATTGACCTTTTTAACCAAGGGCTGTGTTTATGGGAATGTTGCAGGAAATTGTAACAGCTTCTTTGTTAAGTTGGAAGGATATTGTGTTGGTTGGGTTTTGGAATAGTTGTTATTCTAAGTACTGTTCTTGTTTGCTTGTGTTTTATTCAATGGTAAATAAATTCTGTTTTAGTTGAAGCCACGTGATTTGATCAGCTGCACCATTCCTGGGTCTTAAACGTTAGGGTCTGGGCTACTTCTGAAAATATTTTGAGGGGGTCTGGCCTGGTCCAAAATAGATACTGTAAGAGGACAGTGACCCCTGGAATTGGGGATGGAAATGTGGGGATTGAAATTGAATGGAGGGAACTGTGAATTGATACATTTAGATGGAGAGATCAGGAGAGGCGATATGAAATAAAGGATACAATTTTAAAGGGGGCACAGGTGGAGCTGGAAATATATGTGCAGAATCTGTTGTTGGTGGCAGAACAGTTTGAGAATGGGGTGACAAAGACTTCTAGGAACCGGAGTTTAATAAACAGAGACAGTGGGGACACAACAGGGAGGTGATGATGAACCTTTATAAAACACTGCCGCTCCCTCAACTCGAGGGTCAGTTCTGGAGCCCGTGCTGTAGGAAGGTTGTGGAGGATTCAGAAAAGAAACAGTAAAGATTGACAGGAATGGTTCCAGAGGTGACGGTCTTCAGTTCCCTGGAGAGATTGGAGAGGCTGGGACTGTTCTCCCGAGAGGGGAGAAGGGAGAGAGGAAATCAGATCGAGGTGTTCAATATCAGGAGGGAGCAGGACAGAGTGGAGAGAAAGGAACTGTTTCCATCAGCAGAAGCAGCTAGAACCACTGAACACTGAGATAACGTGAATGGCAAAGGAACTAATGACCAGAGGGAAAAAAATCAACTTTCTAACTGCAGGATGCACTAATTGAACATTTGAAAGTCTCACATCTTTAATGCCCTTCCTGAGAGTGAGCTGGAGACAGATTCAATCAGAGCTTTCCATAGTGAATGGGATCAGCAGCTGATGTGGAAATAAAGCTTCTGGAAACAGTGGGGGGGAGGGAGGAGGGGTGTGTGGATCCTGTGGGACCAGATGAGGGCCTCTTGCAGAGAGCAGACCCAGAGACAAGCCACACCTTGTTCTGTTCTGTGCTGAACCTGTCTATGGTCACCCCATCGATCACCCAGGAACCTGGTGAGCACTCCCCTCGGTGTTGAATGAAGGTTGGTGTGGGATCAAGTGTTTTGTAAGGAGGGAGACATTAGAACAGGCTTGTATCAGACACACACCGTGTTCAAAAGGCAGATGAATTCACGTCAGCTCCATAACAAGACCATCACTATAACCCCATCCTGTTAAATGGGGTTCCAGTCTTTCCCAGTTATTGAGATGCTGCTTGACAAACCCAGACATTAAACCCCTGGACAGTCCGGCTCTCTGCTGTATCAATAATTAATGATTCCCAGAGCCCCTCCCCCACATGTTCCAGTTTTTAATTCAGACAGTCTTACAGCTCAGAAGGAGGCCATTTGGCCCATCGTGTCTGTGCAAGCTGTTTAGAAAGATCTGTCCAATTATCTCATTCATCCTGCACCTTCCCTTCTAACTTATCAATAATTTATCCCATTTCCCAGTGAAAGTTCCTGTTGGATTGGCTGGATCACAGATTGATCCACACAATCCCAATCAAACACAAGGAGGGAGAGAGGGACCAGGGAACAGAGACACTGGGAGGTCACGTCAAACACAGGAGCAGAACTTCCTGGTGTTGGACATTCCTGGAGAAGTGACAGGGAATTAAACAACACCAACAAACAGCAAGATCTGATGGTGTTCTGACAAAGGCCTCACTGTTCAGATATCGAGCTGCCTGCTCTCTCTCCACAGTTACTGTCTGAGCTGCTGTGTGTTCCCAGGATTTCCTGATCTTGTTCGTGATCTGATCTTGTTGCTTTGTCTGCTGATGTCTCCTGTCTGATAAGAATCCAGGGAAACCTCCCCAGAACTTGGTAACTGGAATATTTCTCCACCCTCCTGACGGGACAGAAGTGAACTCAATGTGTGGTCAGTATCTGCTGGACATGTTCTCTCTGCAGCTGAAAATGTGTTGCTGGAAAAGCACAGCAGGTCAGGCAGCATCCAAGGAGCAGGAGATTCGACGTTTCGGGCATAAGCCCTTCTTCATGTTCTCTCTGCAGGTTTACAAAGTAGCTCTGCTGTCTGTGGGGAACATTGAGAAGTGGTTCCTGATGGGTTTGTTGAATGTGACTCTCATTCTGAATAAACTGTGATTGATCATGGTATCGGACAGCACAGGAGGAGGCCATTCAGCCCATCACATCTGTCCCAGGTCACTGAAAGAGCCATCCAATCAGAGACAAGGAAGGATGGACAATAAACACTGTCCTTGTCAGTGGCGCCCTCTATCACAAGAATGAATTTGGAAAAGGGACAAGTTGGAGAGGATCAATATTGTAAATTACACTCTCAAGTGGAGGAGTCTGTGTATCATCTGTACACAGAGTGTGAGAGAGTGCGCCCCCTCTGTCATTATCTGGGTGGGGGTGAGATCGAGCTGGGTGTCATCAGCAGACATGTGGAACTTGACATGTTTTCTCATGATGTGACCAAGAGGCAGCGTGTGGCTGTGAAATAGGAAGGAGCCAAGGGCAGATCTTTGGCAGATTCCCGAGGGAACAGTGTAGGAATGGGAAGAGAATCCACTGCAGGTGAATCTCTGGCTCTGACTGGGTGGGTAAGAATGGAACCAGGTGAGAGGAGCTCATTGCAGCTGGTAGTGAAATGATTGACTGTGTTCCTGAATATAATCTGAGGTCAAGGCCCTTAAACCAGACACACCTTCACAGTGTCAGTAACATCAATGTAAACTTTATTTGTGACACACTTAAAAATACTCAGCAACATGTCACAGCAGGAAGGGGACATTTTACAGCACTCCTCTTGCAACATGTTTGAGGTGAGGGATGCCACATTCGTCCCTGCTGATTACACTTGCAGGAAGTGCACCCATATCCAGCTCCTCTAAGACCGTGTTAGGGAACTGGACCTGGACTTGCATGAACTTAGGATCATTCGGGAGGCAGAGGGGGTCATAGATCGGAGCTTCAGGGAAGTAGTAACTCCAAAGATTGCAGACAGATGGGTGACAGTGAGGGGGACTGGGAGGAGGCTGCCAGTGCAGGGATCCCCTGCGGTCGTTCCCATCAAGAACAAGTATACCGTTTTGGATTCTTGTCGGGGGGACGACTTACCAGGGGTAAGCAATGGGGTTCAGGCCTCTGGCATGGAGCCTGTCCCCGTTGCTCAGAAGGGAAGGGTGGAGAAGAGCAGAGCAATAGTTATTGGGGACTTGATAGTTCGGGGCACAGATAGGTGGTTTTGCAGGGGCGAGAGAGACTCACGATTGGTATGTTGCCTCCCAGGTGCAAGGGTACGTGACATTTCTGATCGTGTGTTCCGGATCCTTAAGGGGGAGGGGGAGCAGCCCAAAGTCGTGGTCCACATTGGCATCAATGACATAGGTAGGAAGAGGGACGCGGATGTTAGGCAGGCTTTCAGGGAGCTAGGTTGGAGTTCAGAGCTAGAACAAACAGAGTTGTTGTCTCTGGTTTGTTACCTGTGCCATGTGATAGAGAGTCAAGGAATAGGGAGAGAGAACAATTAAATGCGTGACTACAGGGATGGTGCAGGAGGGAGGGATTCCGGTATCTGGATAACTGGGGTTCTTTCTGGGGAAGGTGGGACCTCTATAAACAGGATGGTCTACACCTGAACCTGAGGGGTACCAGTATCCTTGGGGGGAGGTTTGCTCGTGCTCTTTGGTGGGGGAGGGGGTTAAACTAACTCTGCAGGGGCATGGGAACCTGGACTGTAGCTTCAAGCTGCAGGACCTTGAGTGTAGGGAGGTTAGGAACATGGCATCAATCTCGAAGGAGGGTGTCTGTAAACAGGGAGGTGGCTTGAAGTGTGTATACTTCAATGCGAGAAGTATACGAAATAAGGTAGGTGAACTTGCAGCGTGGGTCCGTACCTGGGATTTCGATGTTGTGGCTATTACGGAGACATGGGTAGAACAGGGACAGGATTGGCTGTTGCAGGTTCCAGGGTTTAAATGTTTTAATAGGGTCAGAGGTGGGGGTAAAAGAGGGGGAGATGTGGCATTGCTTGTCAAGGATATTATTACAGCGGTGGAAAGGACGATGGATGAAGACTCGCCATCTGAGGTAGTTTGGGTTGAGGTTAGAAATAGGAAAGGTGAGGTCACCCTGTTAGGAGTTTTCTACAGGCCTCCTAATAGTCCTAGAGACGTAGAAGAAAGGATTGCGAGGATGATTCAGGAGAAGAGTGAAAGTAATAGGGTGGTTGTTATAGGGGACTTTAACTTTCCAGATATTAACTGGGAAAGCTACAGCTCGAGTACGTTAGATAGGTCGGTGTTTGTCCAATGTGTGCAGGAGGGTTTCCTGACACAATATGTAGACAGGCCAACAAGAGGTGAGGCCATACTGGATTTGGTTCTGGGTAACAAACCAGGCCGGGTGTTAGAATTGGAGGTAGGTGAGCACTTTGGGGACAGTGACCACAATTCTGTGACTTTTACTCTAGTGATGGAGAGGGATACATGTGAACTGCAGGGCAAGAGTTATAGCTGGGGTCAGGGAAATTATGATGTGGTGAGGCATGACTTAGGATGCATGGCTTGGAAAAGTAGGCTATAAGAGAAGGGCACAATCGATATGTGGAGCTTGTTCAAGGAGTAGCTATTGAGTGTCCTTGATAAGTATGTACCTGTCAGGCAGGGAGGAAAGGGTCGTGTGAGGGAGCCGTGGTTTAATAAGGAATTGGAATCCCTTGTTAAAGGGAAGAGGGAGGCCTATGTAAAGATGAGGCGTGAAGGTTCAATTGGGGCGATTGAGAGTTATAAGGTAGCAGGAGGATCTAAAGAGAGAGCTAAGATCAGCAAGGAGGGAACATGAAAAGTCCTTGGTTGGTAGGATTAGGGAAAACCCTAAGGCTTTCTATAGGTATGTCAGGAATAAAAGAATGACTAGGGTAGGAATAGGTCCAGTCAAGGATAGTAGTGAGAAGTTGCGTGTGGAGGCTGAAGAGATTGGAGAGACACTGAATGAATACTTTTTGTCAGTATTCACTCAGGAACAGGACAGGACATTGTTGCTGATGTGAATATTGAGTCACAATTAAATAGAATGGATGGCTTTGAGATATGCAGGGAAGAAGTGTTGGAAATTCTGGAAAGGGTGAAAATAGATAAGTCCCCTGGGCCTGATGGCATTTATCCTAGGAATCTCTGGGAAGCAGGGAGGAGATTGCAGAGCCATTGGCCTTGATTTTTATGTCCTCGTTGTCTACAGGAATAGTGCCAGAAGACTGGAGGATAGCAAATGCGGTTCCTTTGTTCAAGAAGGGGAGCAGGGATAACCCTAGTAACTATAGGTCAGTGAGTCTCACTTCTGTTGTGGGCAAAGTCTTAGAGAGAATTGTAAGGGATAGGATTTCTCAACATCTGGATAGGAATAATGTGATCAAGGATAGTCAGCATGGTTTTGTGAAGGGCATGTCGTGCCTCACAAACCTTATTGAATTCTTTGAGAAGGTGACTAAGGAGGTGGACGAGTGTAAAGCAGTAGATGTGGTGTATATGGATTTTAGTAAGGCGTTTGATAAGGTTCCCCATGGTAGGCTACTTCAAAAAATACGGAGGTATGGTTTTGAGAGTGCATTAGAGGTTTTGATTAGGAATTGGCTGTGTGGAAGAAGACAGAGGGTAGTAGTTGATGGTAAAGGTTCATCTTGGAGTGCAGTTACCAGCGGTGTTCCACAAGGATCTGTTTTGGGACCATTGCTGTTTGTCATTTTTATAAATGACCTGGAGGAGGGGCTAGAAGGTTGGGTGAGCAAGTTTGCGGATGATACGAAAGTCGATGGAGTTGTTGACAGTGAGGAAGGATGTGGCAGGTTACAGCGGGATATAGATAAGCTGCAGAGCGGTGTAGAAAGGTGGCAAATGGAGTTCAACGTAGGTAAGTGTGAAGTGATTCACTTTGGTAAGAGTAACAAGAAGATGGAGTACTGGGCTAATGGTTGGATACTTGGTAGTGTGGATGAGCAGAGGGATCTTGGTGTCCATGTACACAGATCTCTGAAAGTTGCCACCCAGGTAAATAGTGCTGTGAAGAAGGCATATGGCGTACTGGCTTTTATTGGTAGAGGATTGAGTTCCGGAGTCCTGAGGTCATGTTACAGTTGGATAAGACTCTGGTGCAGCCGCATCTGGAGTATTGTGTGCAGTTTTGGTCGCCATACTATAGGAAGGATGTAGAGGCACTGGAACAGGTGCAGAGGAGGTTTTCCAGGATGTTGCCTGGTATGGTGGGAAGATCGTATGAGGAAAGGCTGAGGCACTTGGGGCTGTTTTCATTGGAGAAAAGAAGGTTTAGGGGTGACTTGATAGAGGTGTACAAGATGATTAGGGGTGTAGATAGGGTTGACAATGAGAAACTTTTTCCATGTATGGAGTCAGCTATTACGAGGGGGCATAGCTTTAAATTAAGGGGTGGTAGGTATAGGACAGATGTCAGGGGTAGATTCTTTACTCAGTGAGTCGTGAGTTCATGGAATGCCCTGCCAGTAACAGTGGTGGACTCTCCCTCTTTATGGGCGTTTAAACAGGCATTGGATAGGCATATGGAGGATAATGGGCGAGTGTAGGTGAGGTGGGCTTGGGTCGGCGCAACATCGAGGGCCAAAGGGCCTGTACTGCGCTGTATTTTTCTATGTTCTATGTTCCCTCCCTGAGACAGTCTGACCCAACAGGGTACAGTGATCACAATGACTGTCTCTGTCCTGGGGGCTACACCAACCCCAAGGTTTCTTCTCTGGGGGATTCACTGTCATCTCCTCCAGATTAGAGTTTAGATTCCACGGTCACTTGGTGAAGGATAGAACTGGAACCAGTCGTTCCACAATTTTATAACAATTTATTTGCAAAATTACACACACACACACACACACACACACACACACACACTCTCTTCCTGACCCAAACGTTCCAGTTTCAGTTTGGGTCTATTTAAACCCTTTGTGAAGAACCCAAAAACAATGAATCCTTGATTTAAAAGGAACAGTACTGACCCACTGTGACCAAAAGAAAGAGGACTTTAAAGGAAATTTAAATCTCAGTAAAAAGGCGTTTCCAGGATTAATGACAGTCCAGTGCCCCCTGTGCCCACCAGCCACTGAAGGCCTGAAGTGTACCCGTGGACACCATGTGCCTGATCTCCAGGGACACCCGGGCACTGACCCAGGTTCAGACAGTCAGGACAAACACCTCCCTTGACTGTCCACTGCCTGCACCCTGTTGAGGGTCACTTTGGCCAGGCCCAGGACCAGGCCAATGAGGAGGTCTCCCGATCTGCCTGGTCCCCTCTGCACCCAGTGGTCAAAGGTCAGGAACATGGGGCTAAAGTGGATCCAGAAATGGAGCAGCAGCCCCTTCACATCATGGAAGAGGAGGAGCAAACTCAGGAAAGTCCCTCTGCACCAAGAATGTGGGCCTCCCCCACCCAGTGACCCAGTGTGTGGGATCTTCCCCCCTCCCCCCACAGAGAGGGTCTTTATTTGGATGAAGCAATGAATCCCTCATCCTCCTGGATTGTTACTCTCCGGGGACAGATTTTCAGAGGCTCTGTGTTTTTACCCCCATCAATGAGACACGGACAGAAGTAAGGATAGAGTTTCTCAGTGAATGTCCCAGTGAAAGTGTAGATATGGCTCTTGTTCTCTGAGTTATAAAAGGACACCTTCCCTCCCTCATAATCCAGACAGACTCGGACCTTCCTCGGACTCACACTGAGATTTAACCAACCGTTAGCCCAGTATTCATTCCCCTCTCTCAGCACCAGTGTCCAGTATCCATTACCTGGATTCAGTTTGGTTCCCCTCTTCCTGTTGATGGCCTCCTTGGCCACACCCACATCCCACTTAGTCTTATTCCCCACCTCCACCTCCCAGGAATGTTTCCCTGATGTGAATCCCTCTGATCCCAGGACACTGACACAGTAACCAAATCTCTCCGGATTGTCGGGAAGCTGCTGCCGATTCCCAGTGTTTCTCACGGTGCTCAGGTCCTCAGACAGGAGAAGGTAAGGATTGGCTGTATTAGGGTCCAAGGTGACTGGAGCTGGGAACAGAGGGACACCAATAAAATGTTAGTCACACTCACTGTAACTCGCACAGCCGCTTAGTGACTGGGAACATCAGCAACGATCCAGGATTAGAAATTCATCCCCAGGGAAGGGGTTAAACAGCACTCGGGATAGACCCTGCAATGAGGCTGAGGAAACACCGTTACAGAGAGAGGGTGGGATAGAGAGAGAGAGAGAGAGAAAGACAGTGTGTCACAGAGAGAGAGAGGGAGAGAAAGAGAGAGGCAGTGTGCGACAGAGAGAGAAAGGGAGAGGGAGAGAGACGCTGTGTGTGACAGAGAGAAAGAGGGAGAGAGGGAGAAACAGTGTGTGAGACAGAGAGCGAGTGAGAGAGGATGTGTGTGACAGAGAGAGGGGAACTATGTCTGGGCTAAATACGGAGGAGAGAGACGGTGAATTTTACAGAGAGATGCCGAGTGTGACAGAAACAGAGATGGAAAGAGATGGTATCTCTGACAGGGAGAGAGAGAGAGAGGGTGAGTGTGACAGAGAGAGAGACAGAGACAGTCAGTGTGGCAGAGAGAGACACACAATGTATGGTTTCAGGGAGAGAGAGATGGTGTGTATCACAGAGAGAGAGAATGTTGTGTGTGATGCAGACAGAGAAAGTGAGTGTGATAGAGTGAGAGAGTGAGATGGCGAGAGTATCAGAGAGAGAAAGAGATGGGTTGTGTGACAGAGGGAGAGGCACAGCGTTTGTGACAGACAGAGAGAGAGACAGAGAGTGTGACAGAGAGGGAGAGATAGAGACAGAGAGATGGTGAGTGATAGAATGAGCAGGACTTTTCCACTTAATGGTAAGGTTTATGGGAGTGTTGCTGAACAAAGAGACCTTGGAGTGCAGGTTCATAGCTCCTTGAAAGTAGAGTTGCAGATAGTTAGGATAGTGAAGAAGGTATTTGGTATGCTTTCCTTTCTCGGTCAGAGCACTGAGTACCAGAGTTGGGAGGTCATATTGCAGCTGTTCAGGACATTGGTTAGGCCACTTTTAGAATATTATGTACAATTCTGGTCTCACTCCTATCGGAAGGATGTTGTGAAACTTGAATGGATGCAGAAAAGGTTTACAAGGATGTTGCCAGGTTGGAGGATTTGAGCTACAGGGAGAGGCTGAGTAGGCTGGGACTATTATCTCTGGACCATCAGAGACTGAGGGGTGACATTATACAGGTTTATTAAGTTATGAGGGGCATAGACAGGGTTAAAGAGACAAAGTCTTTTCCCTGGGGTGGGGAACCTGAGGGGCAACCTTTTCATGCAGAAGGTGATGCATGTATGGAATGAGCTGCCAGAGGAAGTGGTGGAGGCTGGTACAATTACAACATTTAAAAGGCATATGGATGGGTTTATGGTTAGGAAGGTTTTCAAGGGATATGGGCCAAGTGCTGGCAAATGGGACTAGATTAGGTGAGGATAACTGGTCAGCATGGATGAGTTGAACCAAAAGGTCTGTTTCTGTGCTGTACCTCTCTATGATTCTATGAGTGAGCGAGCAAGAGAGAGATGGTCCATTTGATAGAGAGAAACGAGTGAAACCAGCAACACATTTTCAGCTGAAGTGAAATCTTATCAGTTACGAAGACAATTAAACATTTATTGTGAATACACAGCTCCCTTCTACTCATAAATATGAGAGTTGTTGAAGAGCTGGTGTCAGGAAGCTCACACCCACCTGTATTAATCACTGTCAGCATCTTTTTCCACACTCTGTACTGCAGGGAGCCGATGTACTTGCCCACATTTATTAAAGGGTAAACCTTCTGTGGCTCTGGGAGAGTTTGCTTCACTCTGAAACAGGAGATAAAGGTCAGTGTTGGGTCATTCCAGGGTGGGAGAGGGATATGTTCGAAATAAAAATCAAATCAAGGATGTAAGCTTTACCTTTTCTTTGTATCCGGAAATTTCTGTGGAACAAAAACATTTTTACAGTTAGTGTTTCGAGAATATTTTCTGACAAAAAGTAAAGTTCCAGACTGGATTCCCCAAAACATGAACATTTTAAATTCAGCAAGTTATTAGGCAGTGTCTTCCTGTCCTCACTGGACTGAGTTACTCCACAATATTACAAATTACTGGATCTTACTGCACAGAACAACTCACAGAGATCCAACCCAATTGGAATATCTTCATGGATGTTAAATTGCTGGGATTAGTTCATTGGTTACAGAGTCACTTTAATGTTTACTTCCCTGTTATAATGTGTATGTGTCCTGAAGACAAATGTTTCTGGGAATCTACACCAGGGTTGTCCAATAGAATTCACTGACCCTCCTGGAAAGAGGGTGAAGCTGCAATTTTAGTTTTATGTTCAGTACCAGGACTCATCAGACAGTCTCCGAATCTTTGTCTGCAGTCAGGTCACTCTGTGTAACCTGAAACCCCGAACCATACAGACTGAATTATAATGTCAGGGACATTCACTGTGAGTCACTCTGAGCTCAATGACCAACCAGCTGAATGGCAACTCCATTGTCAGAGGGATCAGGTTTCAGCTGAGCTGTTGAACTGAGGTTCTACACTCTCTCCCCATTGGATAGTGTCACTACGTATTGAGGTTCTACCTGTGCCCAGTGTTGGGAAGGATGGGCCTGGCCTCACTGCTGTGGAATGCTCCAAGTAGTTGGACTGTTCCCCATCACCGTCCTTCATGGAGACTTTTACAAAGAGAAGCACCTTTCACCACAATCCATCGGGAAGTGGTCAGTATGTAACATCCTTGATACCCTGAGGGAAAAGGAGAGGCTGGATCCTGTCGTGGTGAGAGAGGGTACTACCTGTGAGATCCTTCATGTACATCCGGTCAGTCTGTGTCACCACACGCTGCTCTCGAAGTGGCTGCAGGGAGGAGAGACTGTCACACATCTCCTTCTGGAAAGGGCCTTTGTAAAGGAAGGCTGGAGGAAGATGCAGTGGTTTGTGTCGAGGTCCATCCAGAGCAGCTCCATGATGCGGGACTCTGTACTCTATGGTCTGTTCCCTGAGACAAACAGTGACTGCATCTGGAGGACCATCAACTCAGTGAAAGATGCTCTTTGGTCTTCCCAAAACTTGTTGGTCTTCCAAACAGAGAATTGACCATGACCAACTGTTGCAGACTGGGACATTCCAAGGCCCAGGACTACGTGCTGAGGGACACATTAAACCTTGGGGCAGCTGCCGCCCAGGCACAGTGGGGAAAGACCACTGTCTGAGGGCTTTCTATTGAAGTGAATCCGTTCAGTTATCAGTCCTTCCTGGTGCCTCAAATGGATGTAAATCTAGTCTTGGACAAGTCACAACTGCCTTTGGTTTGTTTGGTGGATAGAGTCAAGCTCCAATGTTTGTTGTTTCTCCGTATGTGACTGGACAGAACCAAACTGCTTTACTGCCTGTGTATATAAAGGTAGCTTTATGAATAAAGTATATTTTTGAAATTAAAATAACAATGAACTGAGTAGATCCCAAGAGGAACACTGGAGTTCTCCCTGTGTCCTGGTCAACATTTATCCCTCAGCCCACACTGGCACCGCAGACGGTGGTGTTGCCATAGTCTTACCAGACCATAGGGCTGCTCCCTCATTGGGGAGAGATGACTGGTGGTGATTACCCTGCGGGCCACCATACCTCAGACAAGGGGAGAGGTTGGGAAGGAGGGTCCGTCATGGTCACCTCAGTGATGGGTATAACACTGTTTCACAAACTGCCCCCTTCAGCATTTCAATACACAACAGAGAATTACCTACATTAAGTTCTCAGGGGCTCACTGAACACAGTGGAAATTACAGAAAATCATATTGATTCTGATATAAATGGTTGTCATGTAGGGACACACCCCTCCCATTGTCTGAACATTTCACTATTTAACTGCTGAGAGAAAGCTCGATCTGTCTGTGTATCTGAGCCTGTGGAGAGTTCTCGCTCCTGGACAGAACCATTCCTGTTCCAGCCAGGGACACTGTAAACATGTTACAGCCTGGCTGGTCCCTGCACTGTAGGTCCCAGTGTCTGATCAGCAGCTGGACTGGAAATGTACCCTCAGGGGAGAATGGTCTGACCATCCTGAGGGTTTCTCACTCTTTATGAAGCTGATTTTCCTCATGGTTTCAGCTCATTACAATGTTCCCCTGTAATATTTCCCTGGAGTGGACACACTCCAGATTGTGTCATTTCCATGTTAAAGACAGCAGTTCGTGCTCTTGGGTGTGAGACAGAGAAAGCCCAATGTCCCAGGTCACTGGCGTGCTGTTACTCAGTGAGGTTTACACTCTACATTTTAAGGACAGAATCTGCAATTCATCAAGACAGTCTCAAAGAAAAGAGGCAAAGGGAAGAAAAATAAATATTTACTGTTAAAAATGTGATGCTGTCCTGTTCCCTCAGCTCTTGTTCAATATCCTGAACAGTGACTGAAAGGGATGAGATTTCCTCTGTTATCTTTGCAATCCTCTCCTTCATCTCCTGACTGTGTTTCTCTTTTTCCAGTTTCAGATCTTCCAACACAATCCTCTCTTCCTCACGGAGAAACTGATGAAGTTTTTCAAATTTAATTTTAATTTGTTTCTCTGTTTTTACGCCTTGGTCCTTTGGGAAATAATAATCAGATTGAACAAAAACAAATGAAGAGTTTTAAAATGTTGTTCAGCCTGAGCAGTCATAGAGTCATAAAGATGTACAGCACAGAAACAGACCCTTCAGTGAGACCCATCCACGCTGACCAGATATGCAAATTAATCTCATCCCGTTTGCCAGCACTTGGCCCACATCCCTCCAAACCCTTCTGATTCATCCACCCATCCCCATGTCATTTAAATGTTATTCTTGTACCAGCCTCCACCACTTCCTCTGGCAGTTCATTCCATACATGCACCGCCCTCTTCACAGGTCCCTTTAAAATCTTTCTCATCTCACCTTCAACCTATGGCCTGCAGTTTCAGCCTTCACGACCCTAGAGAAAAGACCTGGGCTATTCATCCAACCTCTGCCCCTCATGATTTTATAAACTTCTACAAGATCATGCCTCAGCCTCCAATGCTCCAGGGAAAACAGCCCCAGCCTATTCAGCCTCTCCCTATAGTTCAGTTTCTCCAACCCTGGCAGCACCTTGGAAATCTTTTCTGAAGCCTTTCTCGTTTCACAGCATCTTTCCTGCAGCAGAGAGACCAGAATTGAATTCCAGCAGTATTCCAGAAGTGGAATAACTAATGTTCTGTCCAGTTGCATCATGACCTCCTAACTCCTGTACCCAATGCACTGTTCATGTCCGACTCATATCAGTAAATTGCTAAAACTTTCCCAATCTGGTCAAATCCATGATGTGTAGAAACATCTTCTCTGGATCCACGTTTTCAAATCCTATTAGAATTTTTAAAAATTCAAACAGATTAGCCTCAGTCTTCTCTTTTCCAAAGAAATGACTCACAACCTGTTCAATCATTCCTAAAAGTGCTAAATTCTGATAGAACATAGAACATTCCAGCACAGTACAGACCCTTCGGCCCTCAATTTTGCACCGACCTGTGGATCCAATCTGAAGCCCATCTAACCTATACTATTCCATTTTCATCCATATGTGTATCCAATGACTATTTAAATGCCCTTAAAGTTGGCGAGTCGACTACGGCTGTAGGCAGACCATTCCATGCCCCATCTATTCTCTGAGTAAAGGAACAACCTCTGATATCTGTCCTATATTTATCAGCCCTCACTTTAAAGCTATGTCTTCTTGTGCTAGCCATCACCATCTGAGGAAAAAGGCTCTCACCGTCCAGTGTATCTCACACTCTGATTATCTTACATGTCTCAATTAAGTCACCTCTCAACCTTCTTCTCTCTCATGAAAATATCCAGGTTAATTTATGCAATATCTATTTGTAATATGGAGACTGGAATTCTGCACAGTACAATTCTGAATGGTTACAATTCTGTACAAAATATAGAACAAAGTAAGATCATAAGTACCTGAATGTGGGACAGTGTTTTCTCATAATCACTTTTGACAGTTTCACATTCCTTCTTCTTCTCCTGAATTGGCTTCAGGGAGGTTTCCAGTTCCTCCTGAACAAAACCATCAATTAATTAGCACATTTTCAGAAATACATCCCCCAAAAATGAAACATCATCAAATTGAAATTCATATTGGCACAGACTTGGGATGACTGGGGGAATGATTAAATCAAGTGTGAGAAAAACATCACACTGGCCTCCTTCTTCCAGAACTTTCTCTGGTTTTATTGAACGAAGGCCATAAAAGTACAAATGTTGCTTCATGGAGTTCAGTGTAACAAACAGAGCCAGAGAAGTTGTAAATGAAATTCACTCTGGGGAGGTGGAGAATCCACAAGGACTTGTCAGACACTGAGAGGTGTAGAGGCACAGAGGACTTTAGAGAACCTCTCCACAGTCCTTGAAGGTAGCAACATAGGAAGGTAATGTTATTAATGAGATATGGGACCTTTATTTAATGGTCAGTGTATAAACTATGAGAGCAGGATGGATACATTTGAATTGTAGAAATCATTAATAAGGCCACAGCTAGAACACTGAACCCCGTTCTGCTCACCACATTACAGGAAGGATGGGCCCACACCACAGCAGTGTGTTACCATGGAGAATTGTACACATAAGGAAAGATGAAATAAATCAGGCCTATTTCCATTGGGATGGGGCAGACTGAGGAGATCGAATTGAGCTGTAGGTAATTATGAAGGGCCCTGAGAAATTGGATAGGAAGGACATACCTTCCTGAGCAGAGATTTCATTGATTGAGTCAGTGGAGACTTGAAGAGAGGTTGTAAGGCAAAGGGACTGAACTAGCTACTGCAGACCTTGTGAGGAAACAGCCTGGGGGACATTGAGTTTTTTTACCAGCCTGAATGGGTGTGGCCAGATCTCCTCTCTTTGGGTTTTGGTTTTTTCAGTTACGTTAGAAGATATTAGGGTCTCAAAAGAAACTTCAGTGAACATCGCTTCACTGCTATTTTCTCTAAACTTCTCGAGATTTTTTTTTTCTCTTTAATCGGAGAACTAGATCTGAATTTTCCTTTTTCCATAGGTGTATTCATTGGATTTTCCAACATTGGAACAGTTCATTAGTAATATTCGCTGCATCTATTATTAAGTAATTCTAAATTCCTCTTTCTTTGGTTGTATTTTAATGAAACTGTTTAAATAAGTTGTGCTTTGCTGAACATCGAGTAGTTTGACCAATTGCATCAGATTTATGGGCGGGATGGTGGCTCAGTAGTTCGCACTGCAGCCTCACAGGGTCCTGGGTTTGATTCCAGCCTCAGGTGACTGTCTGTGTGGAGTGTCCTCTGGGTGCTCCAGTTTCCTCCCACAATCCAAAGCTGTACAGGTTCGGTGAATTGCCCATAGTGTTCAGCGATGTGTAGGTTAGGTGCATTAGTCAATGGTAAATGTAGAGTAATAGGGTCAGGAATGGGTCTGGTGGGTTACTCTTTGTAGCGTCAGTGTGGACTTGTTGGGCCGAATGGCCTGTTTCTGCACTGTAGGGAGTCTTAAAAAAAACATGTTCTTCTAAAGATCTGGTACAGATAATGTGTAATTGCATTTAAAATAAGAAAAAGTTAGAGCCTGGGCTATCTTCTTAAAATATTTAAAGGGGGTCCGATCTGGTCCATGAAAACAGTCAAAACATTTTCCAAGGCTCCAGGACAGAAGCTGGAAAGTGGGATCAGGACTGGTGGCTCTTTATCTGCCAGCACAGATACAATAGGCTGAACAGACACATTGGAGCAGGAGTAGGCCAGTCAGCCCCTCAGGCCGGGCTGTGCTATTCTAGATCAGGGCTGATCATCTCCATCAGTGCCATTTTCCTGCACTATCCCCATTTCCCCTTGATGTCATCACTCTCTAGAAATCTCTGGATCTGTGTCTTGAACATACTCAGTGACTGAGCTTCCACAGGTCTCTGGGGTGAAGAATTCCAAAGATTCACCACCATCTGAATGGTCTCCCTCTGTGCTGTAAATTTCTGTGTTTCTGTGATTGTTGGTGGTGTTCCTTGTCCCTGATTCATGGGGTTTCTGCTGAATTTAGTTCCCACATGTCCCTCATGTGCCTGACACCACACTCCCTGCAGTAGCAGCTCTGCTCAGAACTCGGTCACAGCAGGAGCCACCCAGGTGCCACAGCGAGACTCCAGCCTGCGAGTAGTCACTGTCACAGTAGACTTCTCCAATGGGTTATGGAGCAGTGAAGGGAGGCAGCAGGTCCCTGTCCAAGTGAGGCAGCCAGGCTGGATAAAGGCACAGACCTGGTCTGAGACAGACATGAGGGGGTTTACACAACAGGAGTGTGAAATGGAAAGGGCCAGATGATGGTGGGAAGGGGGAAAGGCATGGGCAAGGAAGAAAACTTAAAGGATATGGTTGAAGAGAGTTGGAAGAAGCAGAGAGGAGAGTTTCAGTGATGGGACATGGGGGACAAGGAAGGGTGGGAGTTACATATTCAGAGTGAGAAACTGAATTGGATGATGAGGCCGTTGATAAGGGTGAGGGAGTTGGGGTGTTGGACAAGGGGCAGTGTCAAGGTTAGGCTGGATGGATCTGAGCTTGGAGGTGGTGATGCCCAGGGAGGTCACTGAAATTGGGCACAGTGACAGGGGGAGTGAGGAACATGGCAGAGGGTGGGGAACAGAGGAAAGGATCAGATCATCAAGTGTCAAGGTTACAAACTCCTTTCACGTGGCCTCCTAAATGTTAAACGTTCTGCATTCTTGTTTTAAAACATCTCTCTGGCCTTGTCTTCCTCGTTTCTCTGGAATGTCCTTCAGCCTCACAATCCTGTTAGACACCGGCTGTCATCAAATCCTGAACATCCCTGATTTTCATCACTCCCCCATTGGTGGCTGAACCTTTAGCAGCCAGGACCCCAAGCTTCTGGAAAATTCTCCCAAAATCTCTTCATCTCTCTCTCGCTCTCTGTCTCTCTCTCTCTCCCTCCCTCTCTCTCCGTCTCCCCCTCCCCCTCAGGAGGATAAACCTCTCCCTGTTTGACCAAGCTTCTGCCCATGGCCCTCATGTCACCTGATGTGGTTTGGTGTCTAAGTTCACTTCATAACATTCCCGATAAGGGCCTTTGCAAGTTTTCTGACATTAAAACACTGAATAAATATAAGTTTCATTGTTGTTCTAATGTGAAAAAATTCATCTAACTGCTAAGTAATTGAAGAATAATTAGTGAAAGATGGTCAAACCTGAATCTCTGAATGTTCCCTGTTCAGGATTCCATTCCCTGTTTTCATCACCTCCTCTAATCCAATTCTGGCCTCTTGAACACCCCCATTTTAAACACTCCCCCATCGGTGTCGCCACCTTTTGCATTGCAGGCCCTGAGCTTCGAGAATGTTCTCTCTCTCTCTCTCCCCCTTTCTCTTTCTGTTTCAGGAAAATAAACGTTTCCTCTTTGACCAAGCCTCTGATCATTGTTCTGACATCACCTGATGTGACTCAGTGTCTAATGTAATTGTAGAACATTCCTCTGAAATGCCTTATGATGTTTTATTAGATTAAAAGCATTGGATAATTGTCAGTTTTTGTTGTAAAAGGCAGCTTTGACTAAAGGAAATCTACCCCCTCCGTCGTTTATCAGAAGGAAAAAGATTTGCAAAGTAGTTTGCTAATAACCAGTGTGAGACACTCAAACCTGAGTCTTTGAATGTTCCCTGCAGGATTCTGTATTGTATTTTACTCAGCGTCCCCTCACCTTAAACTCTTCAGCAGCTTCTCCCACTGGCAGCACCTCGTGGTTTTGATGACTTTTTGAAATCTGACAAACAAGACAGATGAGCTGATTATCAGTTTTACAGAATAATTTCAGTTTCTCCTTGTGTCGGCTGCATTCCTGCTGCATTTCACCACCTCCACCACTTTTTACAAATGATTCCACGATATTGGAGAGAGTGCGGTTGGGTCTCAGGGTCCTGGAGGAAGTCTCCTTTCTACAGACAGGACAGCAGGCAGTGTCAGCTCTCTCCCAGTACTGGGTCACACAGGATTGACAGAAGCTGTGATCACAGTCAAGTAAGACAGGATCTTTATACAGATCATGGCAAACAGCACAGGAAAGGTCAGTTTCCATCGTGAAAGATTAATTTCCGTGCTCTGTGCTCAAAGTAAAATGGTGATCAGTGTTCAGTGAAATACTTTCAGTTTCATTTCCTGATTCCAGCTGCAACATTATGAACAGATTCCAGAAAAAGGCAGGGCAAGGTAGGAAGATAAACAGATCACAAATAAACAAGATTGGTTCATTAATTGTTAACCAGGTGTGGGAAATAAGAAATGTAGGTTTCTGCAGGCGATATAGAAATGTAATTGTTGTAAGTGCGAGTGGAGTGTAATTTCTGTAGATGGGGGAGGGGTGAGACATTATACAAACGGTCATGGACTTCTTGTAGCATGTAGTATACTTAAGGCTCAGACTTTAATGAATATAGGGGTCTTTTAAAGAAGTAGTTTTAAAGAAAGTAGCTTTAAGCTAGGAAATAACTATGGAGTGTTGTAGCTGACCACAAAAGAAGAAGTAAGGGTATTTTCACAATAAAGCTGACAGTAACAGAACAAGGAATGCAGACATCCAAGGACAGGCTGGTACATAGATAAGGAAAGAGAAAAACAAGTGAAGTAATTATCTTAAGGTTAGTCACAAGTAAAGGCCAAATAAGGGAATGAGATGAAATAAATGATTAAGATAGGGTAAGAATAGGGAAAGGGGATGTGAGCCTACAACACACAAACTGTATAAAAATGATTGCATAACTGATACCTTTGTGCTTTTTGCCAGGCTAGCGGGGTGCCCGGACTTGCAAGTTTGTAATAAATTGTCCTTGTTTCCATGGCTTTGTCTCCGGCTGATTTATGAGTGAGTTTTGTTTCTAACAATTTGGGGGCCTCGTCCAGGATCCAAAACTCCGACCGCTCGACACTCTTGGGACGATTGGGGAGGTGCACCTCGCCGATTTCGGCGGTCTCTTCCTCCCTTGTTTGCCGCTTGCGGTTTGGGCGAGTCCGATCCGGACTGGGAGACCCTGGAAACAAGGAGGGATTTTGCAGTGACCATCAGAGCTGCAGGTATTGTCTCGCAGGTTAGGAGCCGGCTGTGACCAGGTAACTCTGTGCACAGACTAAGGTAAGAAAAGTGACCTTTAAGTATTGCCTTGGTGGTCGGGACAGCCTTAGGTGGTCGGGAAATGTACGAGAAGTACGGGGAATTGGCAAGATCTAAGTTAAGCGGATGTCAATGGAAAATAGCCCGTGTCTGAAGGGCTAGTAGCTGAAGGGCTACTGAGGGTGCACTTCGTAACTAACTTATGGCCAGACGTCTAGAAAAATAGTCAAAAAAAAGTTAGAAGACTTGTTGTGAGAAGCTCAAAGGGTCTGTAAGACACTCTGTGTGTGTGTGAGAGAGAGAGAGAGGGAAGAGCTGTACAGCTAGTAGAAAGTTTAACCCTTTGTGATCCGGTTTGAACGCACATTTGTTTGTTGGTGATTGAATGTTAACAGTTGAAGTCTCCAAGCGTATAATTGGTCAGATTAATCAGAAGAGTACGGTGTCTAGTCAGGACCCTGAAGGGGGTGTGGAAGAAGGTGACTTCGGATCTCGTTAAGATTAATTAAAATTAGCAATAATGGGAGGCCCGGGGAATTGCCTGTGTAACGATCGATCTGTAAATAATGTTAAAGGGGAATATATTCCGCCCGACAGTCTTTGGGGAGAATGTTGGGTAATTGGGAACCCCACTCCCAGACGCGGGAGAAAGATAAGACTACAATGATAAAATATTGTTGTTTCGTTTGGACTAGAGAAAGTATTAAGGCACCTGGTATATTTTTTGGCCCAAGTATGGGTCCGATGAGGATTGGCTGTGTCAAGATTTTAATATCTCTGTCAATCGAAAAGAACCAACAATCAAAAAGAGTCCGATTTTGCGGCTTGTTGGACAGGGAGCGTGGGAGTAAAATTATGTCCCATGAATATGGAGGAATCAGGGAAAGAACAAAAGAAAAGAATGAAAAAAGGGAAGCCACAATGGGATCCCTTAATGTGTTTGCCGCCCCCATATACTACTCCCCGGAACAGCCTACAGCTCCCGAAGTAGAACCGAGTCCAGACATAGAAAGGGGAATGGACTCTGAACTAAAAGATGCAGAACCAAGGGGGCTCAGCATCACTCGAGCCACCACACGTAAAGGAGGGGCAGAGATAATGGAAAATGTAAAATGATGTCCCTTACCAGAGGTTCCGATTGGGGAGGGTACAATCGGATATATAAATGCTCCCTTAACCAGCAGTGAAGTTAGGGTCTTTAAAAAGGAAATGAAAAGTTTAAAATAAATTCTCAAAAGTTGACCCTCATTGGGAAAATAATGACAGAGAAGATAGGGAGTCAATGCGAGATCTCAGAGAAATGGTAATGTTAGGAATTAAAGAGGCAGCACCAAGAACACAAAACCTTGTTAAGGCCTTTGAAGTGCGACAAGAGAAGGATGAAACCCCTTCTGCATTTCTTCAAAGGCTCAAGGAGGCCACAAGGAAGTATTCGGGAATGGATCCCGATAATCCGGTAGCACAGGGACTCTTAAAGGTCCAGTTTGTAACTAAATCACGGCCGGACATACAAAAGAAATTACAGAAATTAGATGGAAGAATTGTTACGTGAGGCACAGAAAGTGAATGTGAAAAGGGAAGACGAGAAGCAGAAACAGAAAGCCCAAATGATGGTGGCGGCAGTAGAAGAAATAACAAACAGAAGAATGGGATCAAGGGATAACAGGAAAGGTAGGGGAGGATACGAAAGACAAGGGTCAGATGCCCGAGAAAGGAGGCAACAGGCAGGGTATCATCATTGTGGGAAAGTAAGACATTTTAAACGGGAATGCCTGCAATTAGCATGAGAAAGGGAAGCCGTTTCCCAATGACCTCAGATGAAGATTAGAGGAGTCAGAGGTTCCTTCCTCCTGAGACCCACCGGGAACCCTTGATAAATCTAAAGGTGGGACCGAAAAGGCAGGAGACAGTATTTTTGGTAGATACGGGAGCGGCCTGGTCACCCCTAAGTTTTAGACCCACTGGCGTTAAATTAACTAACCAAAGATTCAGGGTTTTTGGAGTAAAAAATGAAAACCTTTTAGTACCCATTTTTGAGCCAACTTTAATTAAGGGAAGTAGTGAAGATATAACAGGACAGTTCTTACATATCCCTGACCTCAGGAACTATTTACTGGGTAGAGATTTGATTATTAAATTAGGCCTAAAAATAGAGTTGGAAAACCGTAATGTGACTGTAAACATGGCCATGTTAACACCGAGTGATGAAAAACAAATCCATCCTGATGTATGGGCAAAAGATGGTAATCCAGGTCGGTGAAATATTGACCCGATAAGGCTTACACTGAAACAAAGTTCATGTAAAACAATACCCGATATCCCTAAACGGCCGCAGAGGTCTATGACCAGTTATAGGTTCGTTGATAAAAACTGGCTTATTGGAACCATGCAGGACACCCTTTAATACTCCGGTATTGCCTGTCCGCAACCAGACGGAACCTATCGACTGGTACAGGATCTTAGAGCAGTGAATCAATTGGTTCAAACACAGCACCCGGTGGTACCCAATCCATATGCTTTGCTCGATAAAATACCATGTGACCATCTCTGGTTTAGTGTGATAGATTTAAAAGATGCATTCTGGGCTTGTCCTCTAGCCACAGAAAGCCGTGACATGTTTGCTTTCGAATGGGAGGATCCACACACGGGTCGAAAACAGCAGTTCCGCTGGACGGTACTTCCCCAGGGATTCACGGAATCACCTAATTTGTTTGGACAAGTACTGGAGCAAGTCCTTGACCAATTTCCAATGCCCAAGGGGACGATACTGTTCCAATGTGTGGATGATCTACTTGTATCTGGACTAAAGAGAAATGAGGTGAGCGAGGCTACCAATAGACTGTTAGATTTCCGAGGGAAACAGGGTCTAAAGGTATCCAAGAATAAGTAACAATATGTAGAAAAAGAGGTAAGATACTTAGGACACCTCATCAGTGAAGGCACTAGGCGTATTAACCCCAAAAGGATTAAAGGAATAACAGAACTTCCCCTACCGACCACCAAAAGAGAGTTATGGCAGTTCTTGGGGCTAGTGGGCTATTGTAGATAATGGATAGAAGCGTACGCCCAGAAAACGAAGGGGTTATATTACAAATTGACAGAATCTGAACATGAAAATCTACAATGGACAGAAGAAGAAAAGGAGGGATTACAGGAATTAAAACAAAGCTTGATACAAGCTCCCGGGTTAGCCCTCCCTTCCCTTGAGAAACCCTTCCAGCTTTTTGTGACAGTAAATAATGGAGCAGCAGTCGGAGTGTTAACCCCGAAAACAGGAGGAAAGAAACAACCCATAGCCTTCCTGTCCAAAATTTTAGACCCTGTCTCGAGAGGTTGGCCTGAGTGCATACAGGCGGTGGCGGCCACTGCCATTCTCGTAGAGGAGAGCAGCAAACTAACCTACGGAGGAGCGCTCGTTGTTAGCACTCCCCATCAAGTCAGAACAGTGTTAAATCAAAAGGCAGGAAGATGGTTGACGGACTCAAGAATTCTAAAATATAAAGCTATCCTTATGGAGAGAGACGACCTGGTGTTAACAACAGACGCTTGTTTGAACCCAGCCACCTTCATGTGGAAGGGAGAACCCCTAGACACGTGAGAAATAGAACATGACTGTTTAGATATTATTGAGTATCAGACCAGAACAAGAGCAGACTTAAAGGATATTCCCCGACATGAAGGAGGTAGGCTGTTTATAGACGGGTCATCAAGAGGAGTACAAGGAAGAAGACATAATGGATGTGCAGTAGTAGATGGTAGTGAAAACCACACAGTTGAGGCTGACCGGTTATCTAACACGTGGTCAGCCCAAATTTGTGAATTATATGCCTGAAACCAGGCCTTAAAACGATTAGAAAATTGGGATGGAACAATTTACACTGACTCTAAGTATGCCTTCGGTAAAACATGGCAAGAACGTGGTTTAATCAATAGTCGGGGAAAGGAATTAATACATGAAGAGTTGATAGGACAAATGTTGAAAAGTTTGGAATTACTCTGGGAAATAGCTATTGTCCATGTACCTGGGCATCAGAAGGGGAACACTCTAGAAGCAAGAGGGGAATTACCAACTGTAGACTTCAATGATAAGTTTTTAAAGAATTATATTGTGGCACTCAGGGGTTTTTCTTTGTCTGTCCTTAGGAAGAAGGGTCTGTTGACCCAGCCACCTCCATTTGAGTTCGCTGTACATCGAATACAGCCGGGTGAATGGGTCCTGATCAAAACCTGGAAAGATACCAAACTGCACCCAAGCTGGGAGGGACCGTTCTTAACCCTCCTGACTACTGAAACAGCCATTCGAACTGTGTGTTAAGGGACCAGTGGACGCTCCTTCCCCTTCTCCAGAGTGGCAAGCTCATCTTACAGACAACCCTCTGAAAATCAAGCTGGGTAAAAAGAATGGATTGAGATAAGAGACTATTAAATATTGGTGAAAAAAAATTGTATCTCCAAACAATTCTAAGTGTTGCATGGACTCACTCCTCCCTGGCATACAAAGGGTTAGGGAATAGACAGATCGGGTTGTGAGCTGAAATGAGTGGTCAGCTTTATATTGTTATGATAATATTGGCTCTAGCTGCAAGGGGGGTGAGAGAAATCATTTTACTGCATTATGTCAGAATTATGCTAAAAGGGCATACCGACTGTTGGGTATGTGCGGAGATCCCACACCATGGGGAATCCGGAATTCCTCTCACAGTAATACCACTTACTAAAGAAGAAGTGTACAACATACAATAATTTGACTCGGGCTCAAATGACACAAAATGGGAATTTGAGAGGGGTAATTATAACTTTGTGGGATGGTTCCCTCGACCAGCCCCGAAAACCCTGAGTGCTATTGATGGCCTTAACCGAAAGGAGCAGTAAATACCACTTGTTTCTGTAATCAGAATGAGACCGCACCCTTCCGATGAGAAAAATCATCCGGTGTCTACACCAGTCAAGCCACTACCACGACCATTCCCCAAACATGAAACGGAACATATTGGGTATGCGGCCTGAAGGCCTATCCATTTATTCCCGGAGAAAAATACATTTGTATGACCAAATGTGTAACAATACATGCATGTTATGATGTTGATCAAACACTGCCTTAAAGCCAGAAAGGCTGGAGTGGCAGCTGCTCCCTTGTCTACATAATTCCCCATTTGAGGCTGATAGAGAGAGCCCCAAAAATACGTCGGAATAAACAGGGAGGAAGGTGGGTAACCCGGGAAGTTACCAAAGGGGATCGCCTCCTCTGGACTTTGATACCCATGTATGGGACCGCTCGAGCAGGAGTAGAAATACAAAAGTTGGTAGCTTCCCTGGAAGAGTTGGCCAATAATACTGCCGATGCATTGGCCGAAACCCAATCCGAAGTGGCTGCCATAACAACCGAAATGATTGCCACTAGACTAACGACCCTTCAGAACAGGATGGCTCTGGATTATATTCTAGCAGAGAAGGATGGTACCTGTGCACTAATTGGAAAGGAATGTTGTATGTACATACCTGAGGTCTCCTCTAACCTTACTGATATCTCCAAACATGTGCGAGACAAAATCGCCAAGATAAGGGAGGCCGCTAATAAGTACCAGAACGAAAAAGGTTGGGAATGAGGGAAATGGGAATTGACTGGTTGGGGAAGGTGGTTAGTCAATCTAGCTATCTATGGATTATCGATATTAGTGGGTCTGGTGGTAGGGTTCAATGGCCTAAAATGGGTAATGAGCCGACTGATGACAACCCTTGGGGAAGGAACCCACATAAATCATCAGATGCTTTTACAATCAGCAGGTGATATGCAACAGAGAAAGTCAAAGAATGCTTCTAGAGTTCAAGGGACGAAAAACACAAATGTAAAATGTAAGATTGTGAACCTCATCGCCATAAGGCGTAAGAGGGCAGAAAATAAGAAAATGAATTAAAGGAGACTTAGTAAGTTCAGAAACTACAGATTTAAAAGAAAAAAGGGGGAATTGTGGGAAATAAGAAATGTAGTTTTCTGCAGGCGATATAGAAATGTAATTGTTGTAAGTGCTAGTGGAGTGTAATTTCTGTAGATGGGGGAGGGGTGAGACATTATACAAACGATCATGGAATTCTTGTAGCATGTAGTATACTTAAGGCTAAGCCTTTAATGAATATAGGGGGTCTTTTAAAGAAGTAGTTTTAAAGAAAATAGTTTTAAGCTAGGAAATAACTATGGAGTGTTGTAGCTGACCACAAAAGAAGAAGTAAGGGCATTTTCACAATAAAGCTTACAGTAACAGAACAAGGAATGCAGACATCCAAGGACAGGCTGGTACATAGATAAGGAAAGAGAAAAACAAGTGAAATAATTATCTTAAGGTTAGTCACAAGTAAAGGCCAAATAAGGGAATGAGATGAAATAAATGATTATGATAGGGTAAGAATAGGGAAAGGGGATGTGAGCCTGCAACACACAAACTGTATAAAAATGATTGCATAACTGATACCTTTGTGCTTTTTGCCAGGCTAGCGGGGTGCCCGGACTTGCAAGTTTGTAATAAATTGTCCTTGTTTCCATGGCTTTGTCTCCGGCTGATTTATAAGTGAGTTTTGTTTCTAACACAGGGAATCAGTCTGCTTTGCTGGTCTGACTTTGTTTCTGGTCAGTAAAAATATCAATATGTTTTCATCTTATTCTGAAGGAGGACAAAGACAGAGCAGCTAATCTGGAGAGGAGTGCTTTAAACTGTGTTCCCACAGGAGTCTGCAAGGATCGTTCCGTCTGACAGTCCTTGGTTCACTCCACTCCCACCAACGAAGCCCCAGGTACCTTCCCCTGCAACAAGAAAAGATGCAAAACCTGCCACTACACCACCCCCTCACCTCCATCCAGGGCCCCAAACAGCCTTCCAGGTCAGACAGAGGTTCACCTGCCTCTCTTCCAACCGAGTTAACTGTATCAAGTGCTCTCAATGTGGTCTTCTCTACATCAGGGAGACTGAACGTAAACTTAGGGAATGGTTCACCGAGCATCGCAGCTGGGCCCGCAGGGGCCAACCAGACCTCCCAGTCACCGCCCATTTCAATTCCCCTTCCCACTCCCTTTCTGACATGACCATCCTTGGCCTCTTCCATTGCCAAAACAAACCAGAGCTCCTATTGGAGGAACAACACTTTATCTATCACCTAGGCACACTCGAGCCCAGAGGATTCAACATTGAGTTCTCCAGTTTCAAATAACGTCCCTCCCCATCCCCCGACTCCATTCCCAGTCCCTCCCCCTCCCTTCCACAATCTCTGCCACCAAATGAATTCATTTTCCCATTGACCAACCAGGTCGTACTCTCACCTGTCATCACCTATCTTCACCTCACCACCCTGCCCTCACCAACCCCTTTATCTGTAGTTCCCTCCACACCCAGCCCTAGTCTTGAAGAAGGATTACAATCAAAATGTTAACATCTTCACCTCCTGGTGCTGCCTGGCTTGCTGTGTTCTTCCAGCCTCCTGTCTGTCTGCACCAACATTTCAGGGCACACTCCCACGCAGCAGCTGCACATATCCCGCTACCACAGACATTGGCATTCAACATGTGCCAGCCTCTCCACACCATCATGGCACAGCTCCCATCCACTTACAGTATGTGTCTGCACTTTAATGTTGTCCTTTGGGTCACACCGGTAACTATCATTGGAATGCTGCTGCCATGATACTTTGCTCACAGGGACAGGCACCCAGCTGGTGGATTGAACCAGGCTCCCTCAGGGCTGTTTCCCAGCTCTCTCAGTGCTAACTCACTCTGCACCTCCCTGGATGCTCACAGCATCCCAGCCTCTCCCTGCCCTTTCAGCACTGTGCTCCCTCAACCCCACTTTAAAGCTCCCTGTCCTGCTGTCTGGCCTAACAGTCTGGTGCACACAAACAGCCAGGCAGGTTGTCAGCAGGAGTCAGTCAAGGGGCTGGACATCTTGCTGTGTGGCACAGTGCAGCATCAATCTCCCACTGAGAGCATGGCCCATCTGCCGGGATAGCAGACAGACTGCATGTACCTCAGACAAAAGGCCACATCCCAAGTCGAAGGGGAGTGGTCCTCAGTCGAGTCCAGTGAGGCTGCTGTTAATCAGTGAGTCCCAGTTAGTGTGTCCCAGGGTTAGTCAGCTGCTTGGACCGGTCACGGTCAGGGGTCAATCTCAGTGCAGCCTGAGGAGTGGGCCCGGGTCAGTCCTGCACACCAGGGGAATGAGCATTGGGGAGGGTGTGGAGGGGATGTTATCATGAAGCCCTGTCAGTGAAGGGAGCTGGAGACTTCAATGCTGGGGATTGTAGGCCGCAGCCTGGGATGTGCAAGGCACAAGAACAATGATGGGGAGGATTATTGATATGTCAAGGGAGGAGACGGTAGAGCATGGAGGACCTGGGATGCTGTGGGAGGGGATTGATGATCAGTCACTGCCAACATGGCCTCAATGGGGTAGGGGAGGGTGCAAAGGGGCACAGAGCTGATTCCTTCTCCACCTGAACTGTCAGGATAATGGAAGATTCTCTGAGATACAATGATGATTTGTGTGGGTGATGTGGGTCTGGGGGAGAAGGGTACCAGGCTCATGCAGCTGCTGCCTCTCTTCAGTCTGACCAGGGGAATACTCCTCGAAATAAGGTCCCATGTCAAAGTGGCAAGATGTGTCATTCCGTGGCCCTCCTTGTCAGACACAACATTGTCTCACTCGATAGAGGAACATATTCAGCTACTATTTCTCTGAGATGGGACTGGAGACTGTTCCCATTGCTAAGAACCTCTTCTGTTCCTTTGTTCCTGACGCAGGGACATTGCCAGTGTGACCGATGGAGCCAGCTACAGCCGGTACCATTCCTGCAGTTGCTAACATGTAACAACGGGTCAGGGAGTTACAGGAGGGACGGATACACCAGGAAACCCTGGGCCAGCAGCAACCTGCAGCAGAAGCTGACCAGCCTCCACCAGATGAAGAGGTCACTGCTGAAGGGCTCCTCGGGATACATCGCAGACTGAGGAGGGTCCGCGTCTTTGTCCTCAATGCCATCTCCTCCGGATGAGTGAGGCACAGGATCAGAGCTGGATGGGGATGTCCCGGGACACTGTCACTGACCTATACCCAGCAGCTGGATTGAGACCTGGGACCTGAAAGGAGTGGGTCACCACCCTCTCCCAGTGGCCATCATGGTAACAGCTGTGTTGGACAGTTATGTGACTGTCCCATTTCGCCCCAAAGTGAACAATGATGTGAAGCCGGGATCAAGTGGGCCCTGGGGACACAGCAGCAGGAACTTACAGAGAATGGGGAGAGGAGCTGTGAGTCCGGGCCATTGAGGTGTGTGGCCTGATGCTAAAACAGAGATTGGGAGGGGAATACGCAGTTGGTACCAGGCAGCTTTAACCATGTCACCTCTGTGCTGTGGGAAACTCTGGGCTATAGCTGCTGTGCCATTGCATAGACGGTGAAGAGGAACGCTCGACTGTCACACCCATCATGCATTCTGACAAGGAGGGCCACGCAATGACACATCTGGGGATTTTGTGGATCCCAAGATGGCATTCTTCAGGGGTCCCAAGATGGTACTGCCATCAACAACATGCGTACATTCTGGGACACACCAACAATGACCAGTTGGTTTGGCTACAGTGAGTTGTAGAGTCCAGTTTACACTGGACAAGAGCAGTGCCACACGGCCAGCGCAGAGACGTTTTTCTTATTCATTCAAGGGATAAGGATGTTGCTGGCTGGGCCAGCATTTATTGCCCACCCCTAATCCCTACAGGACAGGAAAGAGTCAACCACATTGCTGTGGGGCTGGAGTCTCATGAAGGCCAGATCAGGTGAGGATGACAGATTCCTTCCCTAACACAGATGGGCATTCCCAACAATCGGATCATGGGCATTATGAGGCCCTTCATTCCAGATTTTTGATAAATTCAAATTCCACCATGTGCCGTGGCAGGATTCGAACCTGGGTCCCCAGATTAACATTCCAGCAATAATATCACTGGGCCATCACCTCCCCCCTCGTTTGATGAAGCACATTTGGGATGGGAGTGTGAGAAAACCTGCTGGAGCTCACAGTGAGAGAGAATCCCTCCAAGAAAACCCACTGAGAATAACACTTTGCCAAATTTGACGAGATTCAGCCTTGTGTGTAACTTTGGTTCCTTGTTTAAAGAAAGTTTAAATGTGTTAGAGCCAGTACAGAGGAGGTTTACTCGATTGAAACCTGGAATGAGTGAGTTTTGAGAATAGGTCAGACAGACTGAGCTGGTATCCACTGGAGATGAGAAGAGTGAGGGGTGAATTAGTTGAAGCATATCAGACTCTGAATGACCTTGACAAGGTGAAGGTGACAAGGACATTTCCCCTTCTCGGCCAATCCAGAACCAGAGGGCACTGCATTAACATTAGGGCTCACCGTCTGAAGACAGAGATGAAGGGAATATTTTTGTCCTTGGGTTCTATACTTCAGAACTCTGTGCCTCAGAATGCTGTGGAGGTGGGGTTATTAAATATCTCAAAGACAGAGGTGGATAGATTCTTGTTAAATAGGGATTCAAGGCTGGTTGGGGAAGATGGGAAGGTGACATTAAAACACAAACAGATCAGCCATGATCGTATTAAATGGTGGAGCAGGCTCGAGGGAACAAACGGTTTGCTTCCACTCCTATTTTGTACATACGTTTGTATCTGTCTAATCAAAACACATTAAATATGGCGGGTGATACATCAAGCTGGGGCAATGAAATCTTTTGTATGAGGAGGCAGTCACACCGCTCAGGGCAGTGTCTTCTGAGTTGGTGAGTGAGCAGAAAAAGGAGGGTATTGCTACAAGTGAGGCAACAAAGCTGACCCAGAGAATGGGAGCACAGGGTCCTCAGCCTTTGCAATTGCTCAACAGGTTTTTGCCACTGTGTCTAAAAGATTAATGAAGAATGAAAAATAGAATATGAGGGAAACCTAATTAAAAAAATAAAAGGAGATCTTAAGAGATATTTAATAAGAAAGGAGAGACAAAGTGAGTGTCTGTCTTCGGGAACTTGAGTCTGGGGAACTAATAATGGAAAACAGGGAGGTGGCAGATGAATTAAACAAGTGTTTTAAATCTTTCTTCTGGTCGAGAAGCAAAAAGGAACATCCCAGCAATAGACTTTTTTATTCATTCAGAGGATATGGCAGTGCTGGCTGGGCCAACATACAGCGGCTATAAAGCTGTAAACCTGGAAATGGATCGAGGACAGTAATTCAGGAAAATTGCAATTGTAACCAGGGAACACGTACTCGGCAAAGAATTGGAGCTGCAGGCTGAGAAGTTTGAGTTTGAGTTTGATTTATTGTTGTGACAGGGACTGAGATACAGTGAAAGGTGTTGTTTTACATGCTGCACAGGCAGACCACACCATATAAAGTGCACCAGGTTAGCAGAGCAGAGTGCAGAATACACTGTTATTACCACAGAGAAGGTGCAGAGAGATCAGAATTAACATTTGAGAGGTCCATTCAGAAGTCTGATAACAGCAGGGAAGAAATTGTTCTTGAATCTACTTGTAGATGTATTCAAATGTTTGTCCCTTCTGTCTGCTGGAAGAGGGTGGAAGAGAGTGTATCTGGGGATCAAGCGGGTCTTTGATGTTGGTTACTTTGTCAAGGCAACGTGAAGTCACAAAGAGTCAATGGATGGAAAACTGGTTTATGTGATGGCCTGGGCTGTGTTCATGACTCTCTGCAGCTTCTTGTGGTTTTGGGAATAACAGTTACATATCACACACTTGTCTCCAGATAAGATACTTTCTATGGTAAATCTGTAAAAGCTGAGAGAAGCCTTATTCAATCCTGGTGGACACACTGAATTTCTTTAGCAGCCGAGGAAGTAGAGATATCCCTGCCCTTTCTTCACCGCTGTGTTGATGTGTGTGGACCAGGACAGATTGTTGGTGACCATCATTCCCAAGAACTTAATGCTCTCGACCATCTCCACCTCAGTACCATTGATGCAGTCCTGAGGCCCTGATAGAATTTACCCTTCGGTCTGAAAAGCAGGGCTGAGTGAGATAGTTAATGTATTGGAGATTCAATTTCCTATGATTCCCTTCTTTCAGAGAAGGTTCCATCAGGTTTGAAAATAGTAAATTCTTCAAAAGAAGGGAGGCAGAAAGCAGGAAACTGCAAGTCAGCCAACTGACCAGTTATTCAGGGGATATTGTTGGAAGCTGTTATTGAAAATGTCACAAGGTGGATTCAGAAAAGTTCAAAATAATCACACAAATGCAAAATGTTAAAGGGAAATCCTGTTTATCCATTTTGTTGGAGTTTTTTTGACGAGGCCTCATGCTGTAAATAAAGAGGGATGAGTGGGTACAACAGACTGAGCTTCCTTGAAGGTATTTGATAATGCACCGTGTCAACGGGTATTGCACAAAAGAGAAACTCCTGGTGTAGGGGGTTTATCTCGGCATCAATAAAAGATTTACTCACCAACAGAAACCACAAAGTAGACATAAAAGGGCCTTTCTTATGTGTTCATTTGTGAATTCTAGAACCTTCGAGTCCACACTGACCCTCCAAAGAGCATCCCACTCAGACCCATCCCCATCCCACTACCCCATCCCTGTAACCCTGCATTTCCTGTGGCTCATTTGCCGAGCCTGAATCTCCCTGGACGCTACGGCCTTTTCAGCATGGCCAATCCATGTAACCTGCACATCTTTGTCTGTGGGAGTGATCCAAAGCACTCAGAAGAGACCCATACAGACATCTCTCTCTCTCTCACTGAAACCCCCAAGTAACTATCACCTCATCCCCACCCCCATCCACCTATTGTACTCTTTGCTACCTTCTCCCTACCCCCATCCCCTTCCCATTTATCTCTCCACCCTGGAGGCTCCCTGCCTTCAGTCCTGATGAAGGGCTTTTGCCCGAAATGTCGATTTTCCTGCTCCTCAGATGCTGCCTGATCTGCTGTGCTTTTCCAGCACCACTCTAATCTAGACTCTGATTTCCAGCATCTGCAGTCCTCACTTTTGCCAAGGTGGAATCGAACCCCGTTCCCTGGCACGGGGAGGCAGCACTGCCAACCATTGAGCTGTACCACCCAGAGAAGGCTCTTCAGGCTGGTCATTCAGTATATTCAAGGCCGAGACAGACAGATTATTAATCAGTGAGGGAATCAAGGGTCATGGGCCAAAGGCAGGAAAGTGACATTCAGGATGATCAGATCAGCCATCATCTCCCTGAATGCTGAGCTGACCCAGAGGGCTGAATGACCTACTGCTGCTCCCACGTCTCATGGTCATTTAGATGGTTGTCTGGAAATGTCTACAGTGCTGGCCAATCAGGGAGACTCACCTCAGAGTTTGATGTGGAGGTGCCAGTGTCGGACTGGAGTGGCGAAAGTTAAAAATCACTTGATGCCAGGTTATAGTCCAACAGGTTTATTTGAAAATACATGCTTTCAGAGCCACGCTCCTTCTTCAGGGAGCTAGTGGGGCAGGACACATAGGACATAGAATTTATAGGAGAAGATCAAAGTGTCATACAACTGATGTAATGCACTGAATATGCCGAGGTTACTGCTTTTAATCTTTAATCATTAAAAGTATTTAATCACTTTGAATGGGGATGCAGGTTTCCATTGATTAATATGTTTGATTAAAATAGTTTGAGACAGTGTCAACCATTTACACAGCATGTTACTGTTAGTTTGTCTGTGTAACAGGACCCACGGCCTTTCTGTCTGGGCCCTCCCTTTCCAGGATCGAAACCCGACCTATCCTGATCCCAAAATAAAGCCCCGCTCCATTCTTCCGTTGACCTGTTCCATTTTACCTCGTTACCATTACCTCGGTATTCAGGCTGCCCTGAGACTTGGAGAATCAATCTTTGTTCTGCCCCAACGTCACATCAATTGAGAAACCTCTGCCTTTTCACCTTTTCTGAATGTGATTCAAAATAACAAGACTTGAGTTTTGTGGAGTCGGACAAATCTGGAGAAATTTAAACTGCCGGCCAGGATCCAGATGTGGGATCCAATCCACACTTTCAGCACATCCCATTTGTGCCTCTTGGGACGGGGCAGGAAGTCAACGCCCAGAAGGTAAAACCAGAGAAACTTGCAATTGGCCCCCACTGGTCCCATTCGTCATGTGTCCCACAAAGTGTAACTCCAGTCAGACCAGGACATTGCCAAGTGCTGCTGTTTATTAAACTGCTTTTACCCCTTTTTGAAACTACACTTGCAGTTTGGAAACTGCCACAACCCTTTCTCACAGATGATCCAATTAGTTTGAAATTAAATTTAACTTTAACCCTGGAAACAAAACCCGAAATGAAGTGAAGCCTGTTTTTTTTTTTGCCAGTGTTTTCTCCTGGAAAGAGTGGTTCAGTTTCTCCTGCTGTTTGCCCAGAAAGATGATCCAGTTTATTGCTGAGGAGGGGGTCTCCAGCTCGATGGCAAACCCTGGTCTGACCAAGGCTGAACCGAGTGGACCCGTACCCCCATGCACTCGGGGAAACTTCAGGGAATTGAATTGAATTGAATGTGTTGTCACGTGTTCTGAGGCACAGTGAAAAGGTTTGTCTTGCAAGCAATACAGGCAGATCACAGAGTGAAGTAGCATAGATAAGTAAATAACAGGGAAACAGCAGCAAAAACATAAACACAGATACAGGCAAATGTTTCAATTTTGTGAGTCCATTCAGTATTCTAACAACAGTAGGATAGAAACTTTCGAAAACCAGCTGGTGCGTGTGCTCAGGTTTCTGTACCTCTCCCCGATGGTAGAGGTTGTAGAAAAGCATTGATGGATCTTTGAGAATGCAAGTGGCCTTTCCTTGACTGTGGGCCTGGTAGATGGATTCTATAGATGGGAGGTTGGCCTTTGTGATTGTCCAGGCTGAGTTCACCACTCTCTGTAACCGTCTCCGATCTTGAATGGTATAGTTGCTGTACCAGGTAGTGATATATCCAGGCAGAATGCTCTCAGTGGTGCTCCTATAAAGGTTGGCAAGGGTATTCGCCATCATGCCAAATATCCTCATCTGCCTGAGGAAGAAGAGACATTGTTGGGCCTTTGTAACCTGTCCGTCCACATGAAAGGACACGAAACAGACAGGAATTCTTCGCTGTTCCTGAATCTGCTTGTAACATGTCGTAAATGTAGCTCTCTCCCATGTGCCAACTTCCCTTTAGTCTTTCCTAGTGGAGTCAGGCTGATGTTGGGGAATTCCTGGCTCTCACCTCAAGATGACAGTGGTTCTTCCTCATCTCCCTCTCTCCCCACCTATCCCTGTTGGTTTATGTTAGCTTGAAGTCTGGCCATCTCTGCTGTCTCAATCACCTGTCTAAACCCTCTCACCCAATGACCACTGGCAGCTATGCCAGGGTGGCCATTGTCCCCTTCCCCACCTCCATTTGAAGATTAGTGTTCATTTCTTTTCAGAAGAAAACTCATGATTTCTGATTGTCAAATTCTGGTCCTTTCACCTGGAACCCATGTTCACACTCAGCAATTCTGGATCCAGATCATGTTCAGTTTCAATCTTCCTGTGCTGCTGAATACATTCGGGCCATGGATTTTCTGATTGGATTCACTCTGGTTCATGGGGAATTGTTGTGACCTGACGTTCTCGAACCGTTGAGCAATGTCTCCCTGTGTGAAGTTGATGATGAAAGTACACACTGGAACATTATGAATCTACTTTATCCCAGCGCTTGGGGACATTGCCCGGTTTCCCCATCCCACCTCCTCCTCCCTTTTCACTCGATATGCAGCGCAGCCACACTCCTGTCAAACTAAATACCATCTGATGGGTTTAGGGTGAGAAACCCCTCCCTCCGAACAGAATGAAGACAGGGTGCCCCTTGTCCCCACTTTCCACCTCACCAGCTTCCACATCCAACATATCATCCTTAAACACTTCCACCAACTCCAAATGTAAAAGAAGCAAAACCTGCTGGCACACTACCCCCTCACCTCTATCCAGGGCCCCAAACAGTCCTTCCAGGTGAGACACAGGTTCACCTGCCTCTCCTCCAACCTAGGTGACTGTATCCAGTGTTCCCGATGTGGTTCTCTCGACACTGGGGAAGCAAGTGGAAACTCAGGGCATGTTTCGCTGAGCATCTTAGCTGGACCCACCAGAGCCAGCCTGACCTGACCACCCATTTTAATTCCCCCTCCACCTCCCTCTCAGGCAAGTCCATCCTCGGCCTCCTCCATTGCCACAGAGAACCAGACCACAAATTGGAGGAACAACACCTCATCTTTAGTCTGGGCAGCCTACAGCCCAGAGGACTCAACACTGAGTTCTCCAATTTCAAATAAGCTTCCTACCCATCCCCCGATTCCCTTCCCAGCCCCACCTCCTCCCTTCCATTCCACCTGCTGACCCTTCCTTTCAGCTACCAATCAGAGTCATTCCTCCCATCGACTTACTAGGTCATACCTACCACCTGTATTCGTCGATCAGTACCTCACCACTACCCCAAAACAATGCCCCACCCCCTCCATTGATGTGACAGTCCATGTTAGTTACACTCGGTAAAAGCATGGACAGTCTTTCCCGTTTAAGCTGACCCTCCCGGATGTATTGTCGATATAACCAGGTGGAGACATTCAGCGGTGCTGAGTGCAGGATTCACAAACTTTCATAAAGTTACAATTATCATAGAATCCCTGCAGTATGGAAACAGACTCTTCAGCCCAACAAATCCATGCCAACCCTCCAAAGAGTAACCCACCGAGTCATTCCCCCTACCCTATTTACCCCTGACTAATGCACGTAACCTACACATCCCTGAACACTAGGGGCAATATATCATGGCCTAATCTGCACAGTTTTAGATTGTGGGAGGGAACTGGAACACCAGGAGGAAGCCCATGCAGACACAGTGAGAATGTACAAACTCCACACAATCAGTGGTTCAAGGTGGGAATCAAACCCAGGTCCCTGGGGCTGTGAGGCAGCAGTACTAACCACTGAGCCACAGTGACCCCCATTCCCTTCCTTCAAACACTGGCTTCAAACGTGTCCACCAACAGGAATTCCAATTTGAGTTGAGAAATGTGAAATCGAGAGAATGAGCGCCGATGATTGCACTGCATTGGATTCTATGAGCAGGAAGGCTGACATTACACTAGATTAGATTACTTACAGTGTGGAAACAGGCCCTTCGGCCCAAGAAGTCCACACCGACCCGCTGAAGCGCAACCCACCCAGACCCATACCCCTACATTTACCCCTTCACTAACACTACGGGCAATTTAGCATGACCAATTCACCTAAATTGCACATTTTTGGACTGTGGGAGGAAACCGGAGCACCCGGAGGAAACCCGCGCAGACACAGGGAGATTGTGGAAACTCCACACAGACAGTCGCCTGAGGTGGGTCTCTGGCGCTGTGAGGTAGCAGTGCTAACCACTGTGCCATCCACATGTTTTCCATCATGTCAGACCTCACACAGACAGTGAGATGGAAACACCAGAGAGAAGGATTTTCCAAGAACAGCTACATAAGAATCCTACTCATTGTCTACAGTTCAGCCTTCAACACTGTTATCCCCTCGAGACTGATTAACAAACTTAGTGATCTCGGACTAAGACCCACTCTCTGCAACTGGATCCTCAGTTTCCTGACCCACAGGCCACTGGGGACAATATTTCATCCTCACTAACACTCAACACTGGAGCCCCCCAGAGGGCAGTGAGGGAGGGGACAGTGAGGGGAAGAGGGGAATGTTCGTGAGGGAGGGTCAGTGAGGAGCAGTGGCAGGGAACAGATGGGGAGACGGATTAGACACTTTGGGAATGGGGAGAGGACACTGTTTGAGCTTAAGGAGGGAGTGGTGATGGTGTGAATGGGAGGGAATGGGTCTGGTGAGAATGAATGACTGATGATTTATTGTCACTGATACTGTCCAATGAACAACCTGATAAATACAGGGAAAGTATCAACAGACACCACAGTCCAGCGCCATTTGAATACTTCACAATTGAAAAGACAATGTTGAAAGAATGTCCATCTTCGCTCCCCACCTCCAATATTTCACCACCTCTGCCAGCGTTGGCAGAAAGAAGACGATAAAAAGAAAGAAGGTAAAAAGGGTAAGGAACGAAGGGAGGAAGCTGCCGCCTGGAGGGTACAGACCCAGGAGCCCAAACACTGCCTACCTTGCTGGTGTCATCATCCTGGATATCCTGGGGGCTACTGGGTTTGGGAGGGAGATGTGATGGTGTGAATGGGAGAAGGTAGTGATGGTGTGAATGGGGACTGCTGGGATTAGGAAGGGCGTGGTGATGGTGTGAATAGGGACTTCTGGGTTTGGGAGGGAGTGGTGATGGTGTGAGTGGGAGAAGATGGTAATGGTGTGAATAGGGACTTCTGGGTTTGGGAGGGAGTGGTGATGGAGTGAATGGGGACTGCTGGGTTGGGGAAGGAGTGGTGATGGTGTGAATGGGGACTGCTGGGTCTGGGGTGAGAATGATGTTGGTGTGAATGGGGACTGCTGGGTTTGGGGTGGGAGTGGTGATGGAGTGAATGGGATCTGCTGGGTTTGGGTGGGGGCGGTGATGGAGTGAATGGGGACTGCTGGGTCTGGGGAGGGAGTGGTGATGGTGTGAATGGGGACTGCTGGGTTTGGGGAGGGAGTGGTGATGGTGTGAGTGGGGACTGCTGGGTTTGGGGAGGGTGTGGTGATGGTGTGAATGGGAGAAGATGGTGATGGTGTGAAAGGGAGTTCCCAGACAGAGATGTTGGCCAGGGAACACTGGGCTATGTTGAATTGGCAGGCAAATGGAAGCCACGGTCTGAACGTTGGTGTTCTGCAAACAGTCACCCAGTCTGCGTTTCATCTCCCCAGCATTGAGGGGAGCCACATTGTGAGCAGGAAATTCCTCCAACAGTCTCATCCCAGGTGATTCATAATCGATGTAATATTGCCACCATCTGGCAGTGAGCGGTACTGCGGGGAACAGAGGGCGCGGAGATTGCTGAATAGTGATGTTATATGTGGTACAGCACCGCCACCGGCTGGTGAGAATCGGTACTGCGGCCAAATATCATTGAATGACAGAACACAAAGATCTGCGATGCCGGAAATCTGAAACAAAAACAGAAATTGCTGGAGAAACTCAGTGGGTTTGGCACGATCAGTGGAGAGAGAACCAAAGATCAGGATGGTGGCGGACCCCGGAGACCATCTGCTCCGTCCCCTTTGCCTTGTTTCCTTCCTTCTCAGCTTTTGTTTTCTTTAATCTACTTCCAAAGAACAGGACAGCACAGGAACAGGCCCTTCGGCCCACCGTGTCTGTGCTGACCAGGATGCCATCCTAAACTAATCCCATCTTCCTGCACATGGTCTCCCTGTATTCCCTGCTGTCGGTGGGTTTGTAAAAAATGTCAGTGTCAAGTCGGTCGTCATTAATGGAGATGGAGAGGTCCAGGAAGGGGAGGGAGGTGTCAGAGATGGTCCGGGTAAATTTAAGGTCAGGGTGGAATGTGTTGGTGCAGTTGACGAATTGCTCAACCTCCACAGGGGAGTATGAGGTGCCGCCAATGCAGTCATCAATGTCGCGGAGGAAGAGGTGGGGAGTGGTGCCGGTGTAATTACGGAAGATCGACTATTCTATGCAGCCCATAAAGAGACAGGCATAGCTGGGGCCCATTATCTCCATTAATGACGACTGACTTGACACTGACATTTTTTACAAACCCACCGACTCCCACAGTTACCTGGATTACACCTCTTCCCACCCTAACTCTTGCAAAACTGCCATTCCGTATTCCCAATTCCTCCACCTCCGCTGCATCTGCTCCCAGGAGGACCAGTTCCACCACAGAACACACCAGATGGCCTTCTTCTTTAGAGACCGCAATTTCCCTTCCCACGTGGTTAAAGATGTTCTCCAACACATCTCATCCACATCACACCTCCGCCCTCAGATCCCACCCCTCCAACCGTAATTAGGATAGAACACATCTGATGCTCACCTTCCACCCTACCAATCTTCGCATAAACCAAATCATCCGCCGACATTTCCGCCATCTCCAAAAAGACCCCACCACCAGGGATATATTTCCCTCCCCATCCCTTTCTGCCTTCTGCAAAGACCGTTCCCTCTGTGACTAACTGGTCGGGTCCACGCCCCCCTACAACCCACCCTCCCATCCTGGCACCTTTCCCTGCCACCGCAGGAACTGCAAAACCTGCGCCCACACCTCCTCCCTCACCTCCATCAAAGTTTTACCTGCGCATCCACTAATATCATTTATTGCATCAGTTGCTCCCGATGTGGTCTCCTCTACATTGGGGAGACTGGGCACCTCCTAGCAGAGCGCTTTAGCGAACATCTCCGGGACACCCGCACCAATCAACCACACCACTCCGTGGCCCAACATTTCAACTCCGCCTCACACTCTGCCGAGGACACGGAGGTCCTGGGCCTCCTTCACCTCCGCTCCCTCACCACCAGACGCCTGGAGGAAGAACGCCTCATCTTCTGCCTCATAACACTTCAACCCCAGGGCATCAATGTGGACTCCAACAGTTTCCTCATTTCCCCTTCCCCCATCTCACCCTAGTTCCAAATTTCCAGCTCAGCACTGTCCCCATGACTTGTCCTACCTGCCTACCTTCTTTTCCACCTATCCACTCCACCCTCCTCCCTGACCTATCACCTTCATCCCCTCCCCCACTCACCTATTGTACTCCATGCTACTTTCTCCCCACCCCCACCCTCCTCGAAGCTTATCTCTCCACGCTTCAGGCTCACTGCCTTTATTCCTGATGAAGGGCTTCAATTTTGCTGCTCATCGGATGCTGCCTGAACTGCTGTGCTCTTCCAGCACCACTAATCCAAAATCTGGTTTCCAGCATCTGTAGTCATTGTTTTTACCCAGATATGTGGAACTTGACATGTTTTCTCATGATGTGACCAAGAGGCAGTGTGTGGCTGTGAAATAGGAAGGGGCCAAGGACAAATCTTTGGCAGATTCCCGAAGGAACAGTGTAGGAATGGGAAGAGAATCCACTGCAGGTGAATCTTTGGCTCTGACTGGGTGGGTAAGAATGGAACCAGGTGAGAGGAGCTCATTGCAGCTGGTCATGAAATGATTGACTGTGTTCCTGAATATAATCTGAGGTCAAGGCCCTTAAACCAGACACTGCTACACAGTGTCAGTAACATCAATGTAAACTTTATTTGTGACACACTTGAAACATACTCAGCAACATGTCACAGCAGGAAGGGGACATTGTACAGCACTCCCTCCCTGAGACAGTCTGACCCAACAGGGTACAGTGATCACAATGACTGTCTCTGTCCTGGGGGCTACACCAACCCCAAGGCTTCTTCTCTGGGGGACTCACTGTCATCTCCTCCAGATTAGAGAAGATCGCTGAGAGTCTCGCACTCCTCAGGGATACGATCGCCTACGTGCAGGACAGAGGGTTGGACGCCTGCCTGGTCAGCCCGGACCAGGAGAAAGCCTTTGACAGGATATCACACAGGTATATGAGAGATGTTCTCTCCAAAATGGGCTTTGGGGAGGGAATCTGCAATTGGATCAGACTGCTCTACACCAACATTGTCAGTGCGGTCTCAATCAATGGGTGGGAATCAGATAGCTTCCCAGTCAGATCTGGAGTCAGGCAGAGCTGCCCTCTCGCTCCTGCCTTGTTTGTGTGCTGCATAGAGCCATTTGCCGAGTCCATCAGGAAGGATGCGAGCCTGAGAGGGGTGACTATTCCTGGCAGCGGGGGCCTGCAGGTTAAGGCCTCCCTGTACATGGATGATGTCGCCGTTTTCTGCTCGGATGCACTGACCGTGCGCAGACTCATGTGCATTTGTGACCAGTTCGAATGGGCCTCAGGGGCCAAGGTAAACCGAGGCAAGAGCGAGGCCATGCTCTTCGGGAACTGTGTCGACCAATCCTCGATCCCCTTCACCGTCAGGACCGACCACCTGAAGGTGCTGGGTATTTGGTTCGGGGGGCTGGGGCGTGCGCCAAGTATTTGGAGGAGCGTATCAGTAAAGTGAGACAGAAACTGGGCAGATGGAAGCTGCGGTCGCTCTCCATCGCGGGAAAAAAACCTGGTCATCGGGTGTGAGGCACTGTCATCGCTAATATTCGTGGCACAGGTCTGGCCTATTCCCAGAACCTGTGCCACTGCAGTCACCGGGGCCATCTTCCAGTTGATATGGAGTTCAAAGATGGACCGGGTCCGAAGGGACTTGCTATACAAAGATCAGGGCAACAGGGGAAAAAATACACCCAATGCCACCCTCACCCTGATGGCCACCTTTGTGTGTGGCTGCATCAAGCTGTGCGTAGATCCCCGGTACGCAAACACCAAGTGTCACTACGTACTGAGGTTCTACCTGTCCCCGGTGTTGCGAAGGATGGGCCTGGCCTCGCTGCCGCGGAACGCTCCGAGTAGTTGGACTGTTCCGTGTCACCTGTCCTTCGTGGAGAAATTTTTGAAGAAAAACACCTTTGACCACAAATCCATCAGGAAGTGGTCAGCACGTAGCATCCTTGAGACCCTTCGGGAAAAGGAGAGGGTGGATCCTATCGAGCAGTTCCCTGAGCAGACTGTCAAAGCCATTTGGCAGAATGCCTCATCGCCAGAACTTTCCAACAAGCATCAAGACATGGCTTGGCTGGTGGTGAGAAGGGCTCTGCCTGTGAGATCCTTTATGCACACCCGGACTCTCAGCCGCACCGCACGCTGCCCTCGAAGTGGCTGCGGGGGGGGACGAGACTGTCACACCCCTCCTTCTGGAATGTGCCTATGCAGAGGGAGTCTGGAGAGGAATGCAGTGGTGTTTGTCGAGGTTCGTCCCGAGCAGCGCCGTGACGCGGGACTCCGTGCTCTACGGCCTGTTCCCCGGGACGCACACTGAGACGAACATCAACTGCGCCTGGAGGATCATCAATTCCGTGAAGGACCCTCTCTGGGTGGTCTGAAACCTGTTGATCTTCCAGCTGAAGAAGTTGACCCCAACTGAGTGTTGCAGACTGGCACATTCCAAGGTCCAGGACTACGTGTTGAGGGACGCGCTGAAGCTTGGGGCAGCTGCCGCCAAGGCGCGGTGGGGAAAGACCACCGTGTAACATCTGCCTGCCGAAAGAAGATCAGGGGACCCATGCAGTCATTTGGGCTCTGCTGGCCCCTCAGCTCAATATATGGGCATATGAGTGAGAAATGCACAGACCTGTATATAATAATAATTCTGAGCTGTGTATGTAAATGTTGACATATGTATAGCATTACCTAATGTACAGTGTATCAAATTATTTTATGATTATTTTACGAATAAAGTATATTTTTGAAATAAAATAATTTCTCCTCCAGATTAGAGTTTAGATTCCAGACTCATTGGTGAAGGATAGAACTGGAACCAGTAGTTCCACAATTGTATAACAATTTATTTGCAAAATTACACACACACACACACACACACACACACACACACACACACACACACACACACACACACTTCCTGACCCAAACGTTCCAGTTTCAGTTTGGGTCTATTTAAACCCTTTGTGAAGAACCCAAAAACAATGAATCCTCGATTTAAAAAGGACAGGACTGACCCACTGTGACCAAAAGAAAGAGGACTGTAAAGGAAATTTAAATCTCAGTAAAAAGGCATTTCCAGGCTAAATAATAGTCCAGTGCCCCCCTGTGCCCACCAGCCACTGAGGGCCTGAAGTGTATCCGTGGACACCATGTGCCTGATCTCCAGGGACACCCGGGCACTGACCCAGCTGAGGAAGAGGGTCAGACAGTCAGGACAAACACCCACCTTGACTGCCCACTGCCTGGACCCTGTTGAGGGTCACTTTGGCCAGGCCCAGGACCAGGCCCATGAGGAGGTCTCCCGATCTGCCTGGTCCCCTCTGCACCCAGTGGTCAAAGGTCAGGAACACGGAGCTGAAGTGGATCCAGAAATGGAGCAGCAGCCCCTTCACATCATGGAAGAGGAGGAGCAAACCAGGAAAGTCCCTCTGCACCAAGAATGGGGGCCTCCCCTCACCCAGTGACCCAGTGTATGGGATCTTCCCATTCCCCCACCCAGTGACCCAGTGTATGGGATCTTCCCCGCACCCCCCAGTGACCCAGTGTGTGGGATCTTCCCCCTCCCCCCACCCAGTGACCCAGTGTATGGGATCTTCCCCTCCCCCACCCAGTGACCCAGTGTGTGGGATCTTCCCCCTCCCCCCACCCAGTGACCCAGTGTGTGGGATCTTCCCATTCCCCCACCCAGTACCCCAGTGTTTGGGATCTTCCCATTCCCCCCCAGTGACCCAGTGTGTTGGATCTTCCCATTCCCTCGCCCAGTGACCCAGTGTGTGGGATCTTCCCCCTCCCCCCACCCAGTGACCCAGTGTGTGGGATCTTCCCCCTCCCCCCACCCAGTGACCCAGTGTGTGGGATCTTCCCCCTCCCCCCACCCAGTGTCCCAGTGTGTGGGATCTTCCCATTCCCCACCCAGGACCACAGTATGTGGGATCTTCCCATTCCCTCACCCAGTGACCCCGTGTTTGGGATCTTCCCCCTCCCCCACCCAGTAACCCAATGTGTGGGATCTTCCCATTCCCCACCCAGTGACCCAGGGTGTGGGATCTTCCCCCTCCCCCACCCAGTGACCCAGGGTGTGGGATCTTCCCCTCCCCCACCCAGTGATCCGGTGTGTGGGATCTTCCCCCTCCCCCCACCCAGTGACCCAGTGTATGGGATCTTCCCCTCCCCCCCACGGAGAGGCTCTTTATTTGGATGAAGCGATGAATCCCTCATCCTCCTGGATTGTTACTCTCCGGGGACAGATTTTCAGAGGTTCTGTGTTTTTATCCCCATCAATGAGATACGGACTGAAGAAAGGATAGAGTTTCTCAGTGAATGTCCCAGTGAAAGTGTAGATATGGCTCTTGTTCTCTGAGTTATAAAAGGACATCTTCCCTCCCTCATAATCCAGACAGACTCGGACCTTCCTCGGACTCACACTCAGCTTTAAGCATTTCCATGGTTTCTCACCAGCCCAGTATTTATTCCCCTCTCTCAGCGCCAATGCCCAGTATCCATTACCTGGATTCAGGTTGATTTGCCCCTTCCTGTGGATGGACTCCTTGGCCACACCCACATCCCACTCAGTCTTATTCCCCACCTCCACCTCCCAGGAATGTTTCCCTGATGTGAATCCCTCTGATCCCAGGACACAGACACAGTAACCAAATCTCTCCGGATTGTCGGGAAGCTGCTGCCGATTCCCGGTGTGTCTCACGGTGCTCAGGTCCTCAGACAGGAGAAGGGCAGGATGGGCTGTATTAGGGTCCAAGGTGACTGGAGCTGGGAACAGAGGGACACCAATAAAATGTTAGTCACACTCACTGTAACTCTCACAGCCGCTTAGTGACTGGGAACATCAGCAACGATCCAGGATTAGAAATTCATCCCCAGGGAAGGGGTTAAACAGCACTCGGGATAGACCCTGCAATGAGGCTGAGGAAACCCCGTTACAGAGAGAGGGTGGGACCGAGAGAGAGAGAGAAAGACAGTGTGTCACAGAGAGAGAGAGAGGGGGAGAGAAAGGGAGAGGCAGTGTGTGACAGAGAGAGAGAGAGAGAGACACTGTGTGTGACAGAGAGAAAGAGGGAGAGAGGATGTGTGTGACAGAGAGAGGGGAACTATGGGCTAAATACGGAGAAGGAGAGAGACGGTGAATTTGACAGAGAGATGCCGAGTGTGACAGAAACAGAGATGGAAAGAGATGGTATCTCTGACAGGGAGAGAGAGAGACGGTGAGTGTGACACAGAGAGAGAGAGAGTCACAGTCAGTGTGGCAGAGAGAGACACACAGTGTATGGTTTCAGGGAGAGAGAGATGGTGTGTGTATCACAGAGAGAGAGAATGTTGTGTGTGATGTAGACAGAGACAGTGAGTGTGATAGAGAGTGAGATGGCGAGAGTATCAGAGAGAGAAAGAGATGGTTTGTGTGACAGAGGGAGAGGCAGAGTGTTTGTGACAGACACACAGAGAGGCAGAGAGTGTGACAGAGAGAGAGAGAGAGAGATGGTGAGTGATAGAATGAGCAGGACTTTTCCACTTAATGGTAAGGTTCTGGGGAGTGTTGCTGAACACAGAGACCTTGGAGTGCAGGTTCATAGCTCCTTGAAAGTAGAGTTGCAGGTAGATAGGATAGTGAAGAAGGTATTTGGTATGCTTTCCTTTATCAGAGCACTGAGTATCAGAGTTGGGAGGTCATATTGCGGCTGTTCAGGACATTGGTTAGACCACTTTTAGAATATTATGTACAATTCTGGTCTCACTCCTATCGGAAGGATGTTGTGAAACTTGAATGGATGCAGAAAAGGTTTACAAGGATGTTGCCAGGTTGGAGGATTTGAGCTATAGGGAGAGGCTGAGTAGGCTGGGGCTATTATCCCTGGAGCATCGGAGGCTGAGGGGTGACTTTATACAGGTTTATTAAATCATGAGGGGCATGGATAGGGTTAAAGAGACAAAGTCTTTTCCCTGGGGTGGGGAACCTGAGGGGCAACCTTTTCATGCAGAAGGTGATGCATGTATGGAATGAGCTGCCAGAGGAAGTGGTGGAGGCTGGTACAATTACAACATTGAAAAGGCATATGGATGGGTATATGGTTAGGAAGGTTTTCAAGGGATATGGGCCAAGTGCTGGCAAATGGGACTAGATTAGGTGAGGATAACTGCTCGGCATGGATGAGTTGGGCCGAAGGGTCTGTTTCTGTGCTGTACCTCTCTATGATTCTGTGAGTGAGCGAGAGAGAGAGAGAGAGAGAGACAGAGAGAGAGAGATGGTCCATTTGACAGAGAGAAAGGAAGAGAGAGACGGTGTCTGTGACAGAGTGAGAGACAGTGACTGCGATAGAGTGGGAGTGAGAAAGAGAGACAGAGACAGAGCGAGAGAGTGTGTGTCACAGAGAGAGTGAGTGTGAGAGAGAGAGAGATGTATGTGTGATAGAGAGAGAGAGAGAGAGAGAGAGAGATGTATACGTGTGACAGAGATAGACAGTGAATGACGAAGTGACAGCGAGTGAGACAGTGATTGCGAGAAAAAGACGTGGTGTGTATGACAAAGAGACAGACGGAGAGAGAGAGAGAGAGACAGAGAGAGACAGAGAGAGAGAGAGAATGATTGCGACAGAGGGACAGAGATACAGGGAGAGAGAGTGAGAGAGGATGAGTGTGTGACAGAGCGAGAGTCACAGAGAGAGGGAGAGTAATGGTGAGTGTGACAGAGTCTCACAAAGTTGGTGTGTAAAAATAGTAAAATTGTAAATGAATTGAAAAGCAGAGTGTGGTCCCTTTCGGAGGAAAAGTGCTCTTTAAGCTTGGAGTTCAGCAGAGAAGGAGGTCTGTGTGCAGCTGTGGGAGACAGACTGTTCTAAAATGGAAACATGTTCCTGTTGGCTTTGTTCATGGGCACCTGAGGTTTGCTGCTGTTTTGACGACAAGTCGAATTTGACCAATTAATTTAAACCAAACACTCTGCCATTCAAAACCCACTGAATTTAAAAACTGATGGTGTTTACAGCCTGAAACCAATCACGTTGTGAGAATTTGGTGCATCATCAGGAATATTGAAGGCAGGGTTTTTTTGAAAATTGAGAGAAGCCAAATGTCATAGAGAGACAAAGCTGACTTTGACACAATATGATGAAGCTCTCTAACAAGGACCCATCAAATGCACCATTTCCAGCTCCAAATCCTCACAGAAGAATCATCAAAAGAAAGGTGTTTGTGATGTGAGATCAGCAGAAGGAAGATTGGAGACAGCGGAGAAGACATAGATTGTGTCATGTTGAGAGACTAAGTTTAATTTATTGCTCTTATAAATTGGATTTATATGTGGGAACTGTGTTAATGAAACATTCATTCCAGTAGAATTTAATTGAATTAAGGAACAGTGAGTAATTCTGTTCATTTGTTCATTGCTGATGTTAGATCAATACATTGTCAGTGTATATGACAGAGAGAGAGATGGTGCATGGACAGAGAGAGAGCGAGAGAGAGAAAGTGACAGTGCGTGTGTAAATAGAGAGGATGTGTGTGACATAGAGAAAGAGAAAGAGATTGTGACAGACAGAGAGATGGTGCATGTGACAGAGACAGAAAGAGAGAGAAACATTGTGTTTTTAACATAAAGACAGATATAGACAGATGGCGTGTGTAACTGAGAGAGAGAGAGATGGTGTGTGTGACAGAGAGAGATATGGTCTGTGTGACTGAGAGACAGAGACAGAGGGTCACAGCAAGTGTGACAGAGAGAGAGGGGTTGTGTATGACAGAGAGAAAGAGAGAGAGAGAGAGAGGATGTGTGTTGAAACAGGGTGAGTGAGAAGGTTTGTGTAACTGAGAGAGAGAAGGAAAGAGAGACGGTGTATCTGACAGAGACAATGAGAAAGAGAGAGAATGAGACATTGTGTGTGACACAGAGATAGAGAGAGAGGGTGGTGGCAAGTGTGACAGAGGGAGGTTGTGTATGACAGAGAGAAAGAGTGGGGCAGTGTGTGTGAAAGAGGGTAAAAAAGAGAAAGAGACGGTTTGTATGACAATGGGATGGACAGTGCATATGACAAAGAGAGAGAGAGAGAGAAACGGTGTGTGTGACAGAGGCAGAAATAGAGAGTGATGGTGGACATGACAGAGACAGAGATAGTGTGTGTGACAGAGAGATAGAGAAAGAGAAAGAGAGAGATGGTGTGTGTTACAGAGAAACATAGACAGAGGGTCACAGCAAGTGTGACACAGAGAGAGAGGTTGTGTGTGACAGAGAGAGGGAGAGAGGACACGTGTTGAAAGAGGGTGAGAGAGAAGGTTTGTGTGACAGAGAGAGAGAAAGCAAGAGAGACGGTGTGTCTGACAGAAATGATGAGAGAGAGAGAGAAAGTGTGTGTGACACAGAGATAGAGAGAGAGAGGGCAATGGCATGTGTGACAGAGAGAGGTTATGTATGACAGAGAGAAAGAGAGAGAACAAGATGGTGTGCATAACAGAGACAGTGACAGTGTGTGTGACAGAGAGGAAGTGAGAGAGAGATAGTGCATGTGACAGGGAGAGAGAGAGAGAGAGAAAGAGATGGTGTGTGTGAAAGAGAGAATTAGAGAGTCAGAGATGGCAAGTATGATGAAAAGAGAGAGGTTATGTGTAACAGAGAGAGAGTGATACGGTGTGTGTGACAGAGGGTGAGAGAGTGAGGCGGTGAGTGTGACAGAGGGTGAGAGAGTGAGGCGCTGTGTGTGACAGAGGGTGAGAGAGTGAGGCGGTGTGTGTGACAGAGGGTGAGAGAGTGAGGCGGTGTGTGTGACAGAGGGTGAGAGAGTGAGGCGGTGTGTGACAGAGGGTGAGAGAGTGAGGCGGTGTGTGTGACAGAGGGTGAGAGAGTGAGGCGGTGTGTGTGACAGAGGGTGAGGCGGTGTGTGTGACAGAGGGTGAGGGAGTGAGGCGGTGTGTGACAGTGGGTGAGAGAGTGAGGTGGTGAGTGTGACGGAGGGTGACAGAGTGAGGCAGTGTGTGAGACAGAGGGTGAGAGAGTGAGGTGTGTGTGACGGAAAGTGAGCGAGTGAAGCAATGAGTGTGACAGAGGGTGAGAGTGTGAGGCGGTGTGTGTAACGGGGATGATAGTGAGGCGGTGTGAGTGACAGAGGGTAAGAGAGAGAGGCAGTGTGTGAGCAACAGAAGGTGAGAGAATGAGGCACTGTGTGTGTGACAGAGGGGAGTGAGTGAGGCGGTGTGTGTGACAGAGGGTGGAGAGTGAGACGGTGTGTGTGAGATGGAGGGTGAGAGAGTGAGGCAGTGTGTGGGACAGAGGGTGAGAGAGTGAGGTGGTGAGTGTGAGATGGAGGGTGAGAGAGTGAGATGTAGTGTGTGACAGAGGGTGAGAGTGAGGTGGTGTGTGTGACAGGGTGAGAGAGTGAGGCGGTGAGTGTGACGGAGGGTGAGAGAGTGAGGTGGTGAGTGTGACAGAGGGTGAGAGAGTGTGGCGCTGTGTGTGACAGAGGGTGAGAGAGTGAGAAGGTGTGTGTGAGATGGAGGGTGAGAGAGTGAGGCGGTGTGTGTGACAGAGGGTGAGAGGGTGAGGCGGTGAGTGTGACAGAGGGTGAGAGAGTGAGGTGCTGTGTGTGACAGAGGTTGAGAGAGTGTGGCGCTGTGTGTGACGGAGGGTGAGAGTGTGAGGTGGTGAGTGTGACAGAGGGTGAAAGAGTGAGGTGGTGAGTGTGACGGAGGGTGAGAGAGTGTGGCGCTGTGTGTGACAGAGGGTGAGAGAGTGTGGCGGTGTGTGTGAGATGGACGGTGAGAGAGTGAGGCAGTGTGTGTGACAGAGGGTGAGAGAGTGAGGCGGTGAGTGTGACAGAGGGTGAGAGAGTGAGGCGCTGTGTGTGACAGAGGGTGAGAGAGTGAGGCGGTGTGTGAGACAGAGAGTAAGAGAGTGAAGTGGTGAGTGTGATGGAGGGTGAGAGAGTGAGGTGGTGAGTGTGACAGAGGGTGAGAGAGTGAGATGGAGTGTGTGACAGAGGGTGAGAGTGAGGTGGTGTGTGTGACAGAGGGTGAGAGTGAGGTGGTGTGAGTGACAGAGCGTGAGAGAGTGAGGCGGTGTGTGTGACAGAGGGTGAGAGAGTGAGGCGGTGTGTGTGACAGAGGGTAAGAGAGTGAAGTGGTGAGTGTGATGGAGGGTGAGAGAGTGAGGCGGTGAGTGTGACTGAGGGTGAGAGAGTGTGGCAGTGTGTGAGACAAAGGGTGAGAGAGTGAGATGGAGTGTGTGACAGAGGGTGAGAGTGAGGTGGTGTGTGTGACAGAGGGTGAGAGAGTGAGACGGTGTGTATGACAGAGGGTGAGAGAGTGAGACGGTGTGTGTGAGATGGAGGGTGACAGAGTGGGGCAGTGTGTGTGACAGAGGGTGAGACAGTGAGGCGGTGTGTGTGACAGAGGGTGAGAGAGTGAGGCAGTGTGTGAGAGAGGGTGAGAGAGTGAGGTGTGTGTGACAGAGGATAAGAGAGTAAGGTGTGTATGTGACGGAGAGTAAGCGAGTGAAGCAATGAGTGTGACAGAGGGTGAGAGTGTGCGGTGGTGTGTGGGGACAGTGGGTGAGAGAGTGAGGTGGTGTGTGTAACAGGGGGTGATAGTGAGGCGGTGTGAGTGACAGAGGGTAAGAGAGAGAGGCAATGTGTGAGCAACAGAGGGTGAGAGAATGAGGCGGTGTGTGTGTGACAGAGGGTGAGAGAGTGAGGTGGTGTGTGTGACACGAGGGTGAGAGAGTGAGGCGGTGTGAGTGACAGACAGAGAGTGAGGCGGTGTGTGACAGAGGGTGAGACAGTGAGGTGATTAGTGTGACAGAAGGTGAGAGAGTGAGGCGGTGGGTGTGAGATGGAGGGTGAGAGAGTGAGGCAGTATGTGTGACAGAGGGCGAGAGAGTGAGGCGGTGTGAGTGACAGACAGAGAGTGAGGCGGTGTGTGACAGAGGGTGAGAGAGTGAGGTGGTGTGTGTGACAGAGGGTGAGAGAGTGAGATGGTGTGTGTGAGATGGAGGGTGAGACAGTGAGGTGATTAGTGTGACAGAGGGTGAGAGAGTGAGGCGGTGAGTGTGACAGAGGGTGAGAGAGTGAGGTGGTTTGTGTGACAGAGGGTGAGAGTGAGGTGGTGTGTGTGACAGAGGGTGAGAGTGAGGTGGTTTGTGTGACAGAGGGTGAGAGTGAGGTGGTGTGAGTGACAGAGGGCGAAAAAGCGAAAGAGACAGTTTATGTGACAGAGAGAGGGATAGTGTATGTGACAGAGAGAGAGAGCAGAACAAGATGGTGTGCATAACAGAGACAGTGAAGGTGTGTGTGACAGAGAGAAAGAGAGAGAGTGGTAGTGCATGAGACAGGGAGGGAGAGAGATGGTGTGTGTGACAGAGAAAAATAGATAGAGTCAGAGATGGCAAGTATGACGAAAAGAGAGATGTTATGTGTAACAGAGTGAGAGTGAGGTGGTGTGTGTGACAGAGGGTGAGAGAGTGAGGTGGTTTGTGTGACAGAGGGTGAGAGAGTGAGGTGGTGTGTGTGACAGAGGCTGAAAGAGTGAGGCGGTGTGTGAGTGACAGAGGGTGAGAGAGTGAGGTGGTGTGTGTGACAGAGGGTGAGAGAGTGAGGTGGTGTGTGTGACAGAGGCTGAAAGAGTGAGGCGGTGTGTGAGTGACAGAGGGTGAGAGAGTGAGGTGGTGTGTGTGACAGTGGCTGAGAGAGTGAGGTGGTGTGTGTGACAGAGGCTGAAAGAGTGAGGCGGTGTGTGAGTGACAGAGGGTGAGAGAGTGAGGTGGTGTGTGTGACAGAGGGTGAGAGAGTGAGGTGGTGTGTGTGACAGTGGCTGAGAGAGTGAGGTGGTGTGTGTGACAGTATCTGAGAGAGTGAGGTGGTGTATGTGACAGAGGCTGAGAGAGTGAGGCGGTGTGTGAGTGACAGAGGTGAGAGAGTGAGGCGGTGTGTGTGAAAGAGGGTGAGAGAGTGAGGCGCTGTGTGTGACAGAGGGTGAGAGAGTGAGGTAGTGTGTGTGACAGGGTGATAGAGTGAGGCAGTGTGTGTGACAGAGGGTGAGAGAGTGAGGTGGTGTGTGTGACAGAGGGTGAGAGTGAGGTGGTGTGAGTGACAGAGCGTGAGAGAGTAAGGCGGTGTGTGTGACAGAGGGTGAGAGAGTGAGGCGGTGTGTGTGACAAAGGGTAAGAGAGTGAAGTGGTGAGTGTGACAGAGGGTGAGAGAGTGAGGTGGTGAGTGTGACAGAGGGTGAGAGAGTGAGGCAGTGTGTGTGAGAGAGGGTGAGAGAGTGAGGCGGTGTGTGAGACAGAGGGTGAGAGAGTGAGATGGAGTGTGTGACAGAGGGTGAGAGTGAGGTGGTGTGTGTGACAGGGTGAGAGAGTGAGGCGGTGAGTGTGACGGAGAGTGAGAGAGTGAGGCAGTGTGTGTGACAGAGGGTGAGAGAGTGAGATGGAGTGTGTGACAGAGGGTGAGAGTGAGGTGGTGTGTGTGAAAGGGTGAGAGAGTGAGGCGGTGTGTGACAGGCGGTGAGAGAGTGAGACGGTGTGTATGACAGAAGGTGAGAGAGTGAGACGGTGTGTGTGAGATGGAGGGTGACAGAGTGAGGCAGTGTGTGTGACAGAGGATGAGAGAGTGAGGTGGTGTGTGTGAGATGGAGGGTGAGTGAGTGAGGCAGTGTGCGTGACAGAGGGTGAGAGAGTGAGGCAGTGCGTGTGAGAGAGTGAGGTGTGTGTGACGGAGGATAAGAGAGTAAGGTGTGTGTGTGACGGAGAGTAAGCGAGTGAAGCAATTAGTGTGACAGAGGGTGAGAGTGTGCAGCGGTGTGTGGGGACAGTGGGTGAGAGAGTGAGGTGGTGTGTGTAACAGGGGGTGATAGTGAGGTGGTGTGAGTGACAGAGGGTAAGAGAGAGAGGCAATGTGTGAGCAACAGAGGGTGAGAGAATGAGGCGGTGTGTGTGTGTGACAGAGGGTGAGAGAGTGAGGCGGTGAGTGTGACAGAGGGTGTGAGAGAGAGGTGGTGCGTGTGACGGAGGGTGAGAGTGAGGCAGTGTGTGTGACAGAGGGTGAGAGAGTGAGGTGGTTTGTGTGACAGGGTGAGAGTGTGAGGCGGTGTGTGTGATAGAAGGTGAGAGAGTCAGGTGGTGTGAGTGACAGAGGGTGAGAGTGAGGTGGTGTGTGTGACAGTGGCTGAGAGAGTGAGGTGGTGTGTGTGTGACAGAGGGTGAGAGAGTGAGATGGTGTGTGTGTGACAGAGGGTGAGAGAGTGAGATGGTGTGTGTAACCAAGGCAGGACAGACACTGTATGTGGCAGCGAAAGAGGAGAGAATTTGAGTGTGATCGAGACAGAAATAGAGAGAGAGAGAGTAAGAGACAGTGTTGTGACAGAGAGATAAAGGGATGGTGTGTAACGAAGAGAGAGAAAGAGAAAGAGGGAGGTGGCAACTATGACAGCGAGAGTGAAGTTTTGAATGACAGGGAGAGAGAGAGTGGGTCATTATGTGTGACAGAGGGTGAGAGACAGTTTCTCCATGAAGAGAGAGGTACAGTGGATGTGACAGACCGTGAGTGTGACAGCGACAAAGAGAGATTGGTGCATGTGAAAGAGTGTGACAGTAAGTGAAGGAGGGAGATAGCAAGTGTGACAGAGGGAGAGAGAGGGGTGATGTTTTTGACAGAGAGAGAGAGAGAGAGAGAGAAAGAGACGGTGTGTATGACAAAGAGAGTGAGAGGAAACATTTGACAGAGCAAGAGATAGAGAGATGTTGAGTGTGGCAGAGAGAGGGAAAGGGAGACACAGGGAGGGAGATAGTGAGTGTGATAGAGAGAGAGAGAGACAAAGAGAGAGGGTGTCTGTGATATAAACAGAGCTTAAGGAGTGTGTCAGAGTGAGAGTGAGAGAGAGACAGAGACACGGCAAGTCTGACAGAGAGGGAAAGAGAGAGAGAGTGTATGATGGAGAGAGAGAGAGATGGTTTATGAGAGAGGGACAGTGAGTGTGACAGAGAGAGATAGAGTGTGTGAGACAGTGTGTGATAGCGAGAGAGAGAGAGAGATGGATGTGTGTGAAAGGGAGAGACAGTTAGTATGAGAGAGAGAGAGAGAGAGATGGCAAGTGTGATGATAGAGAGAGAGATAAGTGGTGTGTCTGACAGAGGGGCAGAGTGAGAGAGAGAGAGAGAGAGAGAGAGACTGTTTGCATGATAGAGTGAGAGAGAGAGAAAGAGATGGTTTATGTGACAGAGAGCTGGAGGGGGAGAGGGATGATATGTTTGACAGTGGGAGATGCAATGAGTGCGACAGAGTGAGAGAGAGAGAGAGAGAGAGATAGTGACTGCAACAGAGTGAGAGAGAGAGAGGAAGACAGTGAGTGTGAGACACAGAGAAAAAGATGGTATGTATCACAGAGAGAGATGGTATGTGTGATAGAGAGATGGTGAGTGTAACAGAGAGAGAGAGAGAGAGAGAGAGACAGTGTGTATTACAGCGAAAGAGAGAGACTGACAGTGCATGTGACAGGGAGAGACAGTGCTTATCATAGAGAGATCGAGAGAGACAGACAGACAGACATGGTCAGAAGGTCACACAATACCAGGTTATTGTCCAACAGGTTTATTTTGAATCCGAAGCTTTCGGAGTGCTGCCCCTTGACGAGGTGCAGACTGAGACGGTGTGTGTGACAGAGAGAGGGACTTGCAGCCTGGCCCAGCTCTGGGAGCTGTCCACCCCAACAAGGCCTTTTATCTGGAAGCTGCAGCCACTGACATCAGTTTAAGGGAAGTCCTTCTGTTGGAAACAAACAGTCACTTGTGACCATTAGCCTCTGACCATCGCAATCCAGTCTGACTGCTGTTAGACAGAATAATCAAAGAAGGAACAGGATCTTATGCTGGAGTTTTGTGGAAGATGGATAAAGATAAACAGAATGTTGGGTCAATGATCCACAAAGGGAGGTTGAAGAAGCAATGTCCCTTCGCAGTACTAGGAGTGTCCAGCAGGTGGAGCGGGTCACTGTGACTCTGTGATCAGTCAATTCTGTATTTTCATAGAAAACTGACTGAAGTGAAATCTCACCAGTTACCAAGACAATTAAACATTTATTGTGAATACACAGCTCCCTTCTACTCATAAATATGAGAGTTGTTGAAGAGCTGGTGTCAGGAAGCTCACACCCACCTGTATTAATCACCGTCAGCATCTTTTTCCACACTCTGTACTGCAGGGAGCCGATGTACTTGCCCACATTTATTAAAGGGTAAACCTTCTGTGGCTCTGGGAGAGTTTGCTTCACTCTGAAACAGGAGATAAAGGTCAGTGTTGGGTCATTCCAGGGTGGGAGAGGGATATGTTAGAAATAAAAATCAAATCGAGGATGTAAGCTTTACCTTTTCTTTGTATCCGGAAATTTCTGTGGAACAAAAACATTTTTACAGTTAGTGTTTCGAGAACATTTTATGACAAAAAGTAAAGTTCCAGACTGGATTCCCCAAAACATGAACATTTTAAGTTCAGGAAGTTATTAGGCAGTGTCTTCCTGTCCTCACTGGACTGAGTTCCTCCACAATATTACAAATTACTGGATCTTACTGCACAGAACAACTCACAGAGATCCAACCCAATTGGAATATCTTCATGGATGTTAAATTGCTGGGATTAGTTTATTGGTTACAGAGTCACTTTAATGTTTACTTCCCTGTTATAATGTGTATGTGTACTGAAGACAAATGTTTCTGGGAATCCACACCAGGGTTGTCCAATAGAATTCACTGACCCTCCTGGAAAGAGGGTGAAGCTGCAATTTTAGTTTTATGTTCAGTACCAGGACTCATCAACTAGTCTCCGAATCTTTGTCTGCAGTCAGGCCACTCTGTGTAACCTGAAACCCTGAACCATACAGACTGAATTATAATGTCACGGACATTCACTGTGAGTCACTCTGAGCTCAATGACCAACCAGCTGAATGGCAACTCCATTGTCAGAGGGACCAGGTTTCAGCTGAGCTGTTAAACTGAGGTTCCACACTCTCTCCCCATTGAATAGTGTCACTACATACTGAGGTTCTACCTGTCCCCGGTGTTGGGAAGGATGGGCCTGGCCTCACTGCTGTGGAATGCTCCAAGTAGTTGGACTGTTCCCCATCACTGTCCGTCATGGAGACATTTACAAAGAGAAACAGCTTTCACCACAATCCATCAGGAAGTGGTCAGTACATAACATCCTTGATACCCTGAGGGAAAAGGAGAGGCTGGATCCTGTCGTGGTGAGAGAGGGCACCTGTGAGATCCTTCATGTATACCCAGTCGGTCTGTGTCACCACATGCTGCCCTCGAAGTGGCTGCAGGGAGGAGAGACTGTCACACATCTCCTTCTGGAAAGGGCCTTTGTAAAGGAAGGCTGGAGGAAGATGCAGTGGTTTGTGTCGAGGTCCATCCAGAGCAGCTCCATGATGCGGGACTCTGTGCTCTATGGTCTGTTCCCCGAGGGACACACCGAGACAAACAGTGACTGTGCCTGGAGGACCATCAACTCAGTGAAAGATGCTCTTTGGTCCTCCCAAAACTTGTTGGTCTTCCAAACAGAGAGTTGACCTTGACCGACTGTTGCAGACTGGGACATTCCAAGGCCCAGGACTACGTGCTGAGGGACACATTAAACCTTGGGGCAGCTGCCGCCCAGGCACAGTGGGGAAAGACCACTGTCTGAGGGCTTTCTATTGAAGTGAATCCGTTCAGTTATCAGTCCTTCCTGGTGCCTCAAATGGATGTAAATCTAGTCTTGGACAAGTCACAACTGCCTTTGGTTTGTTTGGTGGATAGAGTCAAGCTCCAATGTTTGTTGTTTCTCCATATGTGACTGGACAGAACCAATCTGCTTTACTGCCTGTGTATATAAAGGTAGCTTTATGAATAAAGTATATTTTTGAAATTAAAATAACAATGAACTGAGTAGATCCCAAGAGGAACACTGGGGTTCTCCCTGTGTCCTGGTCAACATTTATCCCTCAGCCCACACTGGCACCGCAGACGGTGGTGTTGCCATAGTCTTTACCAGACCATAGGGCTGCTCCCTCATTGGGGAGAAATGACTGGTGGTGATTACCCTGCGGGTCATCATACCTCAGACAAGGGGAGAGGTTGGGAAGGAGGATCCTTCATGGTAACCTCAGACAGTGATGGGAATTGAACCCTTGCTGTTGGTATCACACTGCTTCACAAACCGCCCCCTTCAGCATTTCAATACACAACAGAGAATTACCTACATTAAGTTCTCAGGGGCTCACTGAACACAGTGGAAATTACAGAAAATCATATTGATTCTGATATAAATGGTTGTCATGTGGGGACACACCCCTCCCATTGTCTGAACATTTCACTATTTAACTGCTGAGAGAAAGCTCGATCTGTCTGTGTATCTGAGCCTGTGGAGAGTTCTCTCTCCTGGACAGAACCATTCCTGTTCCAGCCAGGGACACTGTAAACATGTTACAGCCTGGCTGGTCCCTGCACTGTAGGTCCCAGAGTCTGATCAGCAGCTGGACTGGAAATGTACCCTCAGGGGAGAATGGTCTGACCGTCCTGAGGGTTTCTCACTCCTTATGAAACTGATTTTCCTCATGGTTTCAGCCCATTACAATGTTCCCCTGTAATATTTCCCTGGAGTGGACACACTCCAGATTGTGTCATTTCCATGTTAAAGACAGCAGTTCGTGCTCTTGGGTGTGAGACAGAGAAAACCCAATGTCCCAGGTCACTGGTGTGCTGTTACTCAGTGAGGTTTATACTCTACATTTTAAGGATAGAATCTGCAATTCATCAAGACAATCTCAAAGAAAAGAGGCAAAGGAAAGAAAAATAAATAGTTACTGTTAAAAATGTGATGCTGTCCTGTTCCCTCAGCTCTTGTTCAATATCCTGAACAGTGACTGAAAGGGATGAGATTTCCTCTGTTATCTTTGCAATCCTCTCCTTCATCTCCTGACTGTGTTCCTCTTTTTCCAGTTTCAGATCTTCCAACACAATCCTCTCTTCCTCACGGAGAAACTGATGAAGTTTTTCAAATTCAGTTTTAATTTGTTTCTCTGTTTTTACGCCTTGGTCCTTTGGGAAATAATAATCAGATTGAACAAAAACAAATGAAGAGTTTTAAAATGTTGTTCAGCCTGAGCAGTCATAGAGTCATAAAGATGTACAGCACAGAAACAGACCCTTCAGTGAGACCCATCCATGCTGACCAGATATGCAAATTAATCTCATCCCGTTTGCCAGCACTTGGCCCACATCCCTCCAAACCCTTCTGATTCATCCACCCATCCCCATGTCATTTAAATGTTATTCTTGTACCAGCCTCCACCACTTCCTCTGGCAGTTCTTTCCATACATGCACCACCCTCTTCACAGGTCCCTTTAAAATCTTTCTCATCTCACCTTAAACCTATGGCCTGCAGTTTCAGCCTTCATGACCCTAGAGAAAAGACCTGGGCTATTCATCCAATCTCTGCCCCTCATGATTTTATAAACTTCTACAAGGTCATGCCTCAGCCTCCAATGCTCCAGGGAAAACAGCCCCAGCCTATTCAGCCTCTCCCTTTAACTCAATTCCTCCAACCCTGGCAGCACCTTGTAAATCTTTTCTGAAGCCTTTCTCATTTCACAGCATCTTTCCTGCAGCAGGGAGACCAGAAATGAATTCCAGCAGTATTCCAGAAATGGTATAACTAATGTTCTGTACAGTCGCAACATGACCTCCTAGCTCCTGTACCCAATGCACTGTTCATGTCTGACTCATATCAGTAAATTATTAAAACTTTCCCAATCTGATCAAATCCATGATGTGGAGAAACATCTTCTCTGGATCCACATTTTCAAATCCTATTAGAATTTTTAAAAATTCTAACAGATTAGCCTCAGTCTTCTCTTTTCCAAAGAAATGACTCACAACCTGTTCAATCATTCCTAAAAGTGCTAAATTCTGATAGAACATAGAACCATACAGCCAGTACAGACCCTTCGGCCCTCGATATTGCACCGACCTGTGAAACCAATCTGAAGCCCATCTAACCTATACTATTCCATTTTCATACATATGTGTATCCAATAATCATTTAAATGCCCTTAAAGTTGGCGAGTCTCCTACAGCTGTAGGCAGACCATTCCATGCCCCAACTATTCTCTGAGTAAAGGAACAATTTCTGATATCTGTCCTATATTTATCACCCCTCACTTTAAAGTTATGTCTTCTTGTGCTAGCCATCACCGTCTGAGGAAAAAGGCCTCACCGTCCTGCCTATCTAACCCTCTGATTATCTTACATGTCTCAATTAAGTCACCTCTCAACCTTCTTCTCTCTCATGAAAATATCCAGGTTAGTTCATGCAATATCTATTTGTAATATGGAGACTGGAATTCTGCACAGTGCAATTCTGAATGGTTACAATTCTGTACAAAATATAGAACAAAGTAAGATCATAAGTACCTGAATGTGGGACAATGTTTTCTCATAATCACTTTTGACAGTTTCACATTCCTTCTTCTTCTCCTGAATTGGCTTCAGGGAGGTTTCCAGTTCCTCCTGAACAAAACCATCAATTAATTAGCACATTTTCAGAAATACATCCCCCAAAAATGAAACATCATCAAATTGAAATTCATATTGGCACAGACTTGGGATGATTGGGGAAATGATTAAATCAAGTGTGAGAAAAACATTCAGTCAATGACTGACATTTGTCTGGAATTTGCGGCCTAGTTTGATTGTGGAGGCATGAGAGATGTTGTAACCTGCAAGACTATGGGTCAGGGCCTGGACGGTGGGATCAGTATGGGTGGCTAGTGTTTAAATTTGTATTTACACTGATTCAGAAATGATCAGCTGAATAGCCTCTTCCTGCCATTACTTTCTCTGGTTTTATCAAATGAAGGCCATAAAAGTACAAATGTTGCTTCATGGTGTTCGGTGTAACAAACAGAGCCAGAGAAGTGGCCAATGAAATTTACTCTGGAGAAGTGTAAGGTGATGCATTTGCAGAGAGTACACAATGACAGGTCAGATACTGAGAGGTGTAGAGGCACAGAAGGACTTTGAAGAATATGTCCACAGATTCCTGCAGGTAGCAACACAGCAAGGTAAGGCTATTAAAGAGACAGATGGAATCTTTATTTTATGGCCAGTGTATAAACTGTAAGAACAGGATGTGTACATTTAATTGTAGAAATTATTAATAAGGCCACAGCTACAACACTGAACCCCGTTCTGCTCATCACATTACAGGAAGGATGGGCCCACGCCACAGCAGTGTGTTCCCATGGTGAATTGTACACATAAGGAAAGATGAAATAAACCAGGCTGTTTCCTTCGGGAGGGGGTTGTACAAAATTAAGAGAGGCGCCGTGAGAAATTGGATAGGAAGAACATAACTTCCTAAGTAATGATTTCATTGATCGAGTTAGTGGAATTGCTAAAACACTTGAGGGGAACTGAGAAATCTTTTCACAGGGTTCACTGCCTGAAAGGGTGAGAGAGACAGAAACACTTGTCACAGTGTGACAATGCTGTCACTTTAAGAGTTATTTTGTCCTTTCTTTTGAAGAGAGGTTGTAAGGCAGAGATACAGAACTGGCTGCTGAAGACCTTGTGAGCTTGGGGTCATTGGGTTTTTTTTCACAGGCTGAATGGGTGTGGCCAGATCTCATATTTCTGGGTTTTGGTTTTTCCAGTAACATTTGATGATATTAGGGTCTCAAAAGAAGCTTCAGTCAATGTCTCTTTGCTGCTCCTCTCTCTGAATCTTCTCTTGATGTTTTTTCCTCATAAATTAGAGAACCGCATGAGAGAATCTGTGTCTGAATTTTCCTTTGTTCCAAGGGGTGTGTTTAGGGATGTTCTTGTATTAGAGCAGTTAATTAGTAATAGTTGCTGCATGGATTATTTGGTTAAGTTTTCCAACAGTTAAGTTATTCTAAATGACTCTTTCTTTGGTTGTATTTTAACGACAGTGTTTCAATAAGTTGTATTTTGCTGAATGTCAAGTAGTTTGATCAGTTGTATCAGATCTTTTACAAATTTAATTGCCTTTAAATTTTGAAAATGTTTGGGTCTGGGCTATATTCTTAAAATGTTTGGAGGGGTCTGGTCTGGTCCACAACAACATTTAAAACATTTTCCAAGGCTCCAGGACAGAAGCTGGAAAGTGGGATCAGGACTGATGGCTCTTTATCTGCCAGCACAGATACAATAGGCTGAGCAGACACATTGGAGCTGGAGTAGGCCATTCAGTCCCTCAGGCCATGCTGTGCCATTCTAGATCAGGGCTGATCATCTACATCAGTCCCTTTTCCTGCACTAACCCCATATCCCCTTGATCCCTTCACTCTCTAGAAATAGCTGGATCTCTGTCTTGAACATACTCAGTGACTGACCTGCCACAGGTCTCTGGGGTCAAGAATTCCCAAACTTCACCACCATCTGAATGGTCTCCCTCTGTGCTGTAAATGTTTGTGTTTCTATGGTTGTTGATGGTGTCTTCTGTCCCTGGTTCATGGGGTTTCTGAGGAATTTCATTCCCATATGTCCCTCGTCTGCCTGACACCAGGCTCCCTGCACTAACAACTCTACTCACAACTCGGTCCCAGCAGGAGACTCCCAGGAGGACAGCAAGACTCCAGCCTGGGAGTAGTCACTGTCACAGCAGACTTCTCCAGTGGGTTATGGAGCAGTAAAGGGAGGCAGCAGGTCCAGGGCTAATCGCCTGTCCAAGTGAGGCAGTCAGGCTGGCTAAAGGCACAGATGTGGCCTGAGACAGACAGGAGGGGGTTAATACAATAGGGGTGTGAAATGAAAAGGGCCAGACAATGGTGGGAAGGGGGAAAGGCAGGGACAGGGAAGAAAACTTAAAGGATGTGGTTGGAGAGGGTTGGAAGATGCAGAAAGGAGAGTGACAGTGATGGGGACATGGGGTGGGGGGGGGGGCGGCAAGGAAAGGTGAGAGTTACATGTTCAGAGTGCGGAACTGAATGTGACAATGAGGGTGTTGGTGAGTGTGAGGGAGTAGGGGAGTTGGACAAGGGGGAGTGTCAGGGTTAGGCTGGAGTAGGGAGCTGGATGGGTCTGGGCTCGGAGGTCAATGAAAATTCTGAAATAAGCACAGTGACCTGGGGGAGAGGAGCATAGCAGAGGGTGGGGAACAGAGGAAAGGATCAGATCATCAAGTATTGTTGGGGAAGTTAGAGGGGGAGGATTCATGTTGAAGGATTACAGTGAGAATTAAAGATTCACCATCTTCTCAGCACCTTCAAGATAATGTCCTTCACAGAGAACGCATTGGGGCGAAGGGGGAGAGACCTCAGCCTTGGAGGCTCAGTTAATGTACAGCTACAACATCGCAAACTGAATGTAAACTGGACATTGTCTAAGTAATAAGCTATAGACTGAAGGCTCATGTGAAGTGCTCACTAAACACCGCCATGGGATAGACTGTCAGAACCCTGAACTCCCAGCCAGGGCTCTCAATGCAGTGAGCTCCCTCTGAGGGGTAACTCCCATGCAGCAGCTTTGGGTGGATGGAGGGAGGGAGGAGGAGGCTTGGCAGTGCTTGCATGTGAAGCCATGCAGGAGCCTACACTGCCCCGGGACTCTGGATCAGGAGGAGATGGAGATGGATCCCTTATACATGTTACTCTTTCCCAGGTTACAGGGCTGGGTCACTGGGACAGTGAGAGTCAGAGTGAGCTACGTGCCACATACATGGAATGCACTGTCCTGGTCAAGGTTACAACCTCCTTTCACATGGCAGAGTGAGGAAGAGGAGAAGCAGTCATGGGGCGTACAGGATGGGCCGCTCCATGTTGAGGAGGGGGCAGGGCAGGCTCTCACTCACCATGTGAGCAGCCTGAGAATATCCCAAAGGTTAGGGTGCTGAGGTCAACTGTCCTGAGGAGACTGCACTGTCAGCCATGGAGACCAGCTTCCTCCTGCTTCCCCCATCCGTCTGTCTGATCTGGGACCAGGAAACTGTTCTCACCTGGTACATGGCACTTGGCCTATCTGCATATTGTGATCATGTCTGATATCTGAACTCTTGCTTCTTAATAAATGTCATAAATCTATCTTGGCAAGTTCTGAACCATTTGCTTTGGATAATTGGAGCCTCCTGAATGTTAAAACTTCCATGTACTTGTTTTAAAACCTCTCCCTGGCCTTGTCTTCCCCATTTCTCTGCAATCTCCTTCAGCCTCACAATCCTATTAGACACCTGCTCTCATCAACTTCTGAAAATCCCTGATTTTCATCGCTCCCTCATTGGTGGCTGTACCATTAGCAGTCTAGGCCTGAGCTTCTGGAAAGTTCTCCCAAAGTCTCTTCACCTTTCCCTCTCTCTCGCTCCCTCTCCCTCTCTCTCTCTCTCTCTCCCCCTCAGGAGGATAAACCTCTCCCTGTTTGACCAAGCTTCTGGCCATGGCCCTCATGTCACCTGATGTGGTTTGGTGTCTAAGTTCACTTCATAAACTTCCCTTCAAGGGCCCTTGCAAGTTTTATGACATCAAAAAACACCCATAAAATATAAGTTTTCATTGTTGTTCTAAAGTAAAAAAATTCATCTAATTACGAAGAATTACGAAAGCTGAATCTCTGAATGTTCCCTGTTCAGGATTCCATTCCCTGTTTTCATCACCTACTCTTATCTAACTCTGGCCTCTTGAACACCCCCATTTTAATCACTCCCCCATCGGTGTCTCCACCTTTTGCATTGCAGGCCCTGAGCCTCTGCAATGTTCTCTCTCAGCCTCTCACTCTCGTCCCCTCTCTTCTTTCTCTTTCAGGAAGATAAACTTCTCCCTCTTTTACCAAGCTTCTGACCATTGTTCTAACATCACCTGATGTGACTCAGGGTTTAATGTAATTTTAGAACAGACCCCTGAAAAGCATTAAGATCTTTTATGAGATTAAAAGCATTGGATACTTATAAGAATTTGTGCTCGCTGTAAACTGAAGATCAATCGAAAGTGAATCTTTGACCCTCTGTGGTTTAACGGAAGGAAAAAGATTCACAAAGTCGTTGAAAAATAATCATTGTGAGACACTCAAACCTGAATCTCTGAATGTTCCCTGGTCACGATTCCATTCTCTGTCCCTGTATTTTATTTTACTCAGTGTCTCCTCACCTTAAACTCTTCAGCAGCTTCTTCCACTGGCAGCACCTCGTGGTTTTGATGACCTTTTGAAATCTGACAAACAAGACAGATGAGCTGATTATCAGTTTTACAGAAAATCTTCAGTTTCTCCTTGTGTCGGCTGCATTCCTGCAGAATTTCACCACCTCCACCGCTTTTTACAAATGATTCCACAATGTTGCAGAGAGTGCGGTGGGATCTCAGGGTCCTGGAGGAAGTCTCCTTTCTACAGACAGGACAGCAGGCAGTGTCAGCTTTCTCCCAGTACTGGGTCACACAGGATCGACAGAAGCTGTGATCACAGTCAAGTAAGACAGGATCTTTATACAGATCATGGCAAACAGCACAGGAAAGATCAGCTTCCATCGTGAAGGATTAATCTCTGTGCTCTGTGCTCAAAGTAAAATGGTGATCAGTGTTCAGTGAAATACTTTCAGTTTCATTTCCTGATTCGAGCAGCAACATTATAAAACAGATTCCAGAAAAAGGCAGGACAAGGTAGGAAGCTAAACAGATCACAGATAAACAAGATTGGTTCATTAATTTTTAACCAGCGAATCAGTCTGCTTTGCTGGTCTGACTTTGTTTCTGGTCAGTAAAAATATCAACATGTTTTCATGTTATTCTTAAGGAGGACAAAGACAGAGCAGCTAATCTGGAGAGGAGGGCTTTATACTGTGTTCCCACAGGAGTCTGATTACAGCAGGAGTGTCATCGTGTCACAGAGTGAGGGTAACTGAAGGAAATTATTACAGTGTAAATAAGACAACAGTTTACTTTTACTATGGAGTGAAATATCAAAGGTTTGTGAAACAGAGATGATGGGTATTAACCTGCACAGTGTAGTGGACTGTTTGTAAACATTATGGGAGGAATCTGATTGGGGTCCAAATGACAGGGACTATGACAGGAAATCTGGGGAAATCATGTGAAAATCCAGTGAGCCTTTCTCCATGTCAGGAACAAGAAGTCACATTTTGAGTTCCTGACTTTGAATTGAGATTCTAGCTTGGGAAGGGTGAAATCTTCGGGTAAAAAATGAGGGCTGCAGATGCTGGAGATCACAGCTGAAAATGTGTTGCTGGTTAAAGCACAGCAGGCCAGGCAGCATCTCAGGAATAGGAAATTCGACGTTTCGGGCAAAAGCCCTTCATCAGGAATGAGGAGAGTCTGCCAAACAGGCTAAGATAAAAGGTAGGGAGGAGGGACTTGGGGGAGGGGCGATGGAGATGTGATAGGTGGAAGGAGGTCAAGGTGAGGGTGATAGGCTGGAGTGGGGTGGGGGCGGAGAGGTCAGGAAGAAGAGTGCAGGTTAGGAGGGCGGTGCTGAGTTGAGGGAACCGACTGAGACAAGGTGGGGGAAATGAGGAAACTGGAGAAATCTGAGTTCATTCCTTGTGGTTGGAGGGTTCCCAGGCGGAAGATGAGGCGCTCCTCCTCCAGTCGTCGTGTTGTTATGTTCTGCCGGTGGAGGAGTCCAAGGACCTGCATGTCCTCGGTGGAGTGGGAGGGAGAGTTAAAGTGTTGAGCCACGGGGTGGTTGGGTTGGTTGGTCCGGGCGTCCCAGAGGTGTTCTCTGAAGCGTTCCGCAAGTAGACGGCCCGTCTCCCCAATATAGAGGAGGCCACATTGGGTGCAGCGAATGCAATAGATGATGTGTGTGGAGGTACAGGTGAACTTGTGGCGGATATGGAAGGATCCCTTGGGGCCTTGGAGGGAAGTGAGGGAGGAGGTGTGGGCGTATGTTTTACATTTCCTGCGGTTGCAGGGGAAGGTGCCGGGAGTGGAGGTTGGGTTGGTGGGGGGTGTGGACCTGACGAGGGAGTCACGAAGGGAGTGGTCTTTGCGGAACGCTGATAGGGGAGGGGAGGGAAATATATCCCTGGTGGTGGGGTCCGTTTGGAGGTTGCGGAAATGACGGCGGATGATACGATGTATACGGAGGTTGGTGGGGTGGTAGGTGAGAACCAGTGGGGTTCTGTCTTGGTGGCGGTTGGAGGAGCGGGGCTCAAGGGCGGAGGAGCGGGAAGTGGAGGACATGCGGTGGAGGGCATCGTCGATCACTTCTGGGGGGAATCTGCGGTCCTTGAAGAAGGAGGCCATCTGGGCTGTGCGGTGTTGGAACTGGTCCTCCTGGGAGCAGATGCGGCGGAGACAAAGGAATTGGGAATATGGGATGGAGTTTTTACAGGGGGCAGGGTGGGAGGAGGTGCAGTCCAGGTAGCTGTGGGAGTCAGTCAGTTTATAGTAGATGTCTGTGTTGAGGGAGATGGAGATGTGATAGGTGGAAGGAGGTCAAGGTGAGGGTGATAGGCCGGAGTGGGGTGAGAGCGGAGAGGTCAGGAAGAAGATTGCAGGTTAGGAAGGCGGTGCTGAGTTCGAGGGATTCAACTGAGACAAGGTGGGGGGAGGGGAAATGAGGAAACTGGAGAAATCTGAGTTCATCCCTTGTGGTTGGAGGGTTCCTAGGTGGAAGATGAGGCGCTCTTCCTCCAACTGTCGTGTTGTTATGGTCTGGCGATTGAGGAGTCCAAGGACCTGCATGTCCTTGTTGGAGTGGGAGGGAGAGTTAAAGTGTTGAGCCACGGGGTGGTTGGGTTGGTTGGTCCTGGTGTTCCAGAGGTATTCTCTAAGACGTTCCGCAAGTAGGCGGCCTGTCTCCCCAGTATAGAGGAGGCCACATCGGGTGCAGCGGATGCAATAGATGATGTGTGTGGAGGTGCAGGTGAATTTGTGGCGGATATGGAAGGATCCCTTGGGGCCTTTGAGAGAAGTAAAGGAGGAGGTGTGGGTGCAAGTTTTGCATTTCTTGCGGTTGCAGGGGAAGGTGCCGGGAGTGGCGGTTGAGTTGGTGGGACCTGACGAGGGAGTCACAGAGGGAGTGGTCTTTTCGGAACGCTGATAGGGGAGGGGAGGGAAATATATCCCTGGTGGTGGGGTCTGTTTGGAGTTGGCGGAAATGACAGCGGATGATACTCTGTATATGGAGTTTGGTTGGGTGGTAGGGAGAACCAGTGGGTTCTGTCCTGGTGGCAGTTGGAGGGATGGGGCTCAAGGGCGGAGGAGCGGGAAGTGGTGGAGATACAGCGGAGGGCATCGTCGATCACGTTTGGGGAGAATCTGCGGTCCTTGAAGAAGGAGGCCATCTGGGCTGTGCCGTATTGGAATTGGTCCTCCTGGGAGCAGATGCGGCAGAGACGAAGGAATTGGGAATATGGGATGGCGTTTTTACAGGAGGCAGGGTGGGAGGAGGTGTAGTCTAGGTAGCTGTGGGAGTCAGTCGGTTTATAGTACCCGACCTCAAATTCACCTGGAACGTCTCAGACTCCTCCCTCCCATGCCTAGACCTCATGGTCTTTTCGATGGTTGCCTAGAAACTTCTCTTGTTCTGGCCAATCAGGGAGATTCACCTAATAGTTTGATGTGGGGGTGCTGGAGTTCCATAGAATCCCTGCCGTGTAGAAACAGGCCCTTCAACCCAACACTGTCCTTCCAAAGAGTATCCCAGCCAAACAAATTCCCATTACTCTACGTTTATCCCAGGCTAATGCACCTAACTTACACATCCCTGAACACTACGGACAATTCAGCATGGCCAATTCACCTAACCTGCGCATCTTTGGATTGTGTGAACATAGAACATAGAAAAATACAGCGCAGTACAGGCCCTTCGGCCCTCGATGTTGCGCCAATCCAAGCCCACCTAACATACACCAGCCCACTATCCTCCATATGTCTATCCAATGCCTGTTTAAATACCCATAAAGAGGGAGAGTCCACCACTGCTACTGGCAGGGCATTCCATGAACTCACGATTCGCTGAGTAAAGAATCTACCCCTAACATCTGTCCTATACCTACCATCCCTTAATTTAAAGCTATCCCCCCTCATAATACCTGACTCCATACGTGGAAAAAGGTTCTCATGGTCAACCCTATCTAAACCCCTAATCATCTTGTACACCTCTATTAAGTCACCCCTAAACCTTCTTTTCTCCAATGAAAACAGCTCCAAGTGCCTCAGCCTTTCCTCATAGGATCTTCCTACCATACCAGGCAACATCCTGGTAAACCTCCTTTGCACCCGTTCCAGTGCCTCCACATCCTTCCTATAGTATGGTGACCAAAACTGCACACAATACTCCAGATGCGGCCGCACCAGAGTCTTATACAACTGCAACATGACTTCAGGACTCCGGAACTCAATTCCTCTACCAATAAAAGCCAGAACAACCAGAGGAAACCCACACAGGCACGGGAGAATGTGCGAACCCCAACCGACAGTCACCCGAGGCTGGAACCGAACCTCGGTTTCTGGCGCTGTGAGGCATCAGTGCTAACACATCCACTGATATCATTTATTGCATCCATTGCTCCCGATGCGGTCTCCTCTACATTGGGGAGACTGGATGCCTCCTAGCAGAGTGCTTTAGGGAACATCTCCGGGACACCCGCACCAATAAACCACACCACCCTGTGGCCCAACATTTCAACTCCCCCTCCCACTCTGCCGAGGACATGGAGATTCTGGGCCTCCTTCACTGCCGCTCCCTCACCACCAGACGCCTGGAGGAAGAACGCCTCATCTTCCGCCTTAGAACACTTCAACCCCAGGGCATCAATGTGGACTCCAACAGTTTCCTCATTTCCCCTTCCCCCACCTCACCCGAGTTCCAAACTTCCAGCTCAGCACTGTCCCCATGACTTGTCCTATCTGCCTATCTTCTTTTCCACCTATCCACTCCACCCTCCTCCCTGACCTATCACCTTCATCCCCTCCCCCACTCACCTATTGTAGTCTATGCTACTTCCTCCCTACCCCTACCCTCCTCTAACTTATCTCTCCACGCTTCAGGCTCTCTGCCTTTATTCCTGATGAAGGCCTTTTGCCCGAAACGTCGATTTCGCTGCTCCTCGGATGCTGCTTGAACTGCTGTGCTCTTCCAGCACCACTAATCCAAAATCTGGTTTCCAGCATCTGCAGTCATTGTTTTTACCGTCAGTGCTAACCACTGAGCCACCATGGCACTCCAAAGGTGTTGGACTGAGGTGGAGAACGTTGAAAATCACACAGAATACCAGGTTATAGTCGAACAGGTTTATTTGAAAAACAAGGATCCAGAGCACCTCTCCTTATTCCGTAAGCTCGTTGGGCAGAATACCTAGGACACAGAATTTACAGTAGAAGATCAAAGTGTCATACAACTGTTGTGATGCATTGAACAAGCCGACATTACTATTAAGTCTTTAATCATTTAGAAGAGGGGCGCAGGTTTCCAATGATTAATATGTTTGATTAAAATAGTGTGAGACAATGTCATCCATTTACACAGCATGTTACTGTTAGTTATGTCTGTGTAACAGGACCCACTGCCTTTCTGTCTGGGCCCTCCCTTTCCGGGATCGAAACCCGACCTATCCTGATCCCAAAATAAAGCCCCGCTTCATTCTTCCGATGACCTGTTCCATTTTACCTCGTTACCATCACCTCGGTATTCAGGCTGCCCTGAGACTTGGAGAATCAATCCTTGTTCTGCCCAACGTCACATTAATCGAGGAACCTCCGGCTTTTCAACTTTCCTGAAAGTGGTTCAAAATATCAGGTCTGGATCATTAAGGCAGGATCCAGTTGTGGAATCCAGTCCACACTTTCAGCACAGCCCATTTGTTCCCCTCAGGATAGTGCAGGAAGTCAATGCCCAGATGGAAAAAACAGAGAAAGTTGTAATTGAAACCCACTGGTCCCATTCATCATGTGTTCCTCAGACTATAACTCCAGTCAGACCAGTACATTTATTGCCAAGTGCTGCTATTTATTCAACTGCCTCTGCAGTTGAAACTACACTTGCAGTTAGGAAACCACCACAACCCTTTCTCACAGATGTTTAAATTAGAGTCATAGAGATGGACAGCACAGAAACAGACTCTTTAGTCCAACTCATCCGTGCTGACCAGATATCCTAAATTAATCTAGTCCTATATCGCAGCACTTGGCCCATATCTCTCTGTGCCCTTCCTATTCACATACCCATCCAGATGCCTTTTAAATATTGTAACTGTACCATCCCCCACCATGTTCTCTGGCAGCTCTTACGGCCTTAAAATTGTTTTGTGCTCTAATCAGAGCTTCAGAAGAGGAACTGCATTATAAATGGAGGTAAATGGACTTCAGAGCCACAGAAAGACCAGGGAAATGAGAGGGGCTAAATTGTTCTTGCAGAGAGCTGTCACAAATGAGCTGAATCCCCTTGTGTACTGTAAATATTCAATGACTCAAAGATATTTTGTTTTTAAATTGATTTCATGCATTAAGCCATTATCACTTCTGCCATTCAATCTCCCCTCTTTCAATCTATCATGCACCTTCCCTTTCATTCTTCTCCATTCTACAGTGATGTACTGGGGCTTTAAGATGTGTATTTTGTCCTTTTGTTTGAAGAGTGATTTTAAGACAGAAGTGATGAGCTGTCTATTTGAATCTAATACAGTAAACAGCTTCTGAGGACTTGGCTTTTTTTGTCAAGGTTGAACAATCGAAACAGCCTGAATGGGTGGGGATCAAACTCCCCCAGAGTCAGGACTTTTAATTTTAGCTTTTCAGTAATTTTTGCTGGAGTTGTGAAGCTGGGTTCTGGCATGTCTGTCGCTGCTTCTCTCTCTCTCTCTCTCACTCAGAATGTTGATGGTTTTCCTTCTGGATTGGAGAATTGCCGGTGAGACAATCTATTTTACTGACTTGTCCTTTGCCAAGGGTGTGTCAATGGGATATTGCTATATTGTCTACTATACGAGTACGATATTACTATGTATTCCTGATGAAGAGCTTATGCCTGAAACGTCAATTCTCCTGCTCCTTGAATGCTGCCTGACCTGCTGTGCTTTTCCAGCACTACACTCTCAACTCATAATACTATATTGGAATAGTTAATTGTTAAATAATCTGTTATTTTGTTAAGTTTTCCAAAAGAGTTAAGTTATTCCAATTTCTTCTTTCTTTTGTTGTATTTTAATGTGGTATATGAATAAAGTGTGTTTTGTTTCAAAAGTGTTAGTTTGACCAATCAAATTGCAGCCAGACCGCTACGCCTGGCATGTATCTTTAAAATAAAAAAGAAGTTAGGGTCTAGGCGATCTTCTGAATATACTTTGAGGGTGTTTGGTCTGGTCCATAGCACCCTATTTTATTGTCAGTGAATTCTTTTAAACCTGTTATACCTCAAATTATTTCCGGTGAAGCACTAAACATTCTGGGGAAGAGTGATTAGCAACCTAGAAGGTGACATTAATGATATTGGTTCAAATCCTACCATGACAGATGATGGAATTTAAATTTAGCTAATTAATTGAGAATATTAAAATTTATCAGCAGGAATAGAGACCATGGTGGTTATAATCAATTGTTACAAAACCACATTGATCCTTTGGGGAGGAAAATCTGCCACCCTTACCTGGTCTGGCCTACACATGACTCCAGACCCACAGTGGTGTTTGTGCATTTTTAACCACTGTCTGAATTGGTTGAGCAAGCCATTCAATTCAGGGACGATTAGAGTTGTTGGTCAGTTAATTACAGATAGCTATAGTTTGGCAACAATTGCTTGCTTTGACAGTGAAACCCACTTCCCAGTGAAAGAATGAAGGAAAACATAACATTAACAGTCTGCTGCCTTCTTTTTGTCCTGCCTGGTTTCAGATTGCAGCATTTGTAATGTATTACATTTGTCTTTCTCAGTGATTGACATCTTCCAGCCCCACTGCAATCTCCATGTCTTCAATATCAATTCCATACATGGTAGTTGTCTGTCCTTAAGGAACATTATCTGCAACTTCAGCATCATGTTTGACCCCAGGATGAGCTTCTATCTGCATGCCCTCCATGGCACTGAAAGCAGCTTTTCCCCACCAGTGGAGCAGGCCATCCAGAGATGCAGACATTTAAATTTCTCGCTGATGGGATAAGTGAGTCAGCGGCGAAATGTTCAAATTTGGATTAGCCTCCATTATGGATGATGTCACTGGTGAGTTACAGAGGTCTACAGCACTGAAAACAGGCCCTTCATCCCATTGAGGTTGTGTTTGTCAAAACAACCACCTTGTGATTCCTGTTTTCCAGTCCTTGACTGTTTGCCTTTTATTCCGTGGTTCAGAAGTGTACATCAAAACACGTCCTAAACGTCATGAGGGTTTCTGCCTCAGGCTGTTAGTTTCAGATTCTCAACACCCTCCAGATGAAGAAGCTTTTCCTCACATCTCTGAACTTCCTGCCCCTTACCTTAAATCTATGCCCCTTGGTTATTGATCCCTCCATCAAGGGGAAAGGTTTCTTCCTGTCTACCCCATCTATGTCCCTTACAATTCAATACATCTCAATCATGGCCACTCTCAATCCCCTCTGCTCCAAGGAAAGCCACCTCAATCTGTCCAAACTCTCTAGCCCAGAAATCTTCCTGGAAAATCTCTTCTGCATCCTCTCCAGTGCAGTCACCTCCCCCCTATAATGTGGATTTGAGAATTGCACACAGTTCTATAGCTGGGGCCTAACCAACATTGTATACAGTCCCAGCATTACCTCCCTGCTCTTAAACTCTATACTTCAGCTAAGAAAGACAAGTATTCCATATGCTTTTTTAAGTACTTATCTCCCTGTCTTGTCACCTTAAGAGACTAGTGAATGCACATTCCAAGGTCCCTCTGATTCTCAGTATTTGCCACAATCTTAATTGGTCATCATGTACTCCCTTGCCTTGTTTGCCCTGCCCAAGTACATCACCTCCCAGTTACCCAGATTGAATTCAATTTGACTCTGATCAACCCATCTCACCAGCCCGCCTATGCCGTCCTGTTATCTAAGGCTATCTTCCTCACCATTTAGCACCCCACCAATTTTTGTATCATCCGCAGACTTACTCATAAATCCTCCTCCATTCAAACCTAATTGTTTTCTATAACACAAACAGCAAAGGCCCGAGCACTTCCCGACTGAAACCCACTGATTCCAGTCACAAACCAGCCCTTGACCATCAGCCTCTGCTTCCTGCCAATCCGCCAATTCTGGATCCAATTAGTCAACTTTCTCAAGACTTCATGGGCTTTTACCTTCGCTATCCCAGTCTCACATGAGGAATCTTATTAAAAGACTTGCTGAAGTCCAAGCAGACTACACACATGGTTACCTCTTCACAAATTCAATCAAATTGGTCAGACATGACCACCCCTTAACAGAACCATGCTGAATGTTCTTGATTACTCCTTGCCATTCCAAGTTCAGATTAATTCTGTCCCTCAGAATTTCTTCTTGTAATTATATTGATTGGCTTGGAGTTTCCTGGCATATCCCTTGCTCCTCCTTAAAATAATGGTAAGACATCGGTTGTCCTGCAGTTTTCTGACCCCTCTCCTGTGGCCAGAGAGAAGCTGAAAATTATTGCCAATGTCCCCGGTGGTTCCTCTCTTGCCTCACTTAACAGTCTGGGACACATTTTACTAGGTCTGCAGATTTATCTACTTTTAAGTCTATCAGACCACACAGAGCCTCCTCTCTGTCTGTGCTAATTTCTGTAAGAACACTGCAAGCCTTCTCCCTTTTTTTGATACCCACATTATTCCTCTCACTCGTGAACACTGACACCAAGTATTCATTTGGAACCACATGGGCATCCTCCACTCACAAATTATTGCTGTGATACTTAATGGACCCTACTCTTTACCGAGTTATCCTTTTATCCTTAATGTCTGTGTGAAACAGTTTTGTATTTGCCTTTATTTTACCTGTCACTGTCCCTTCATTTCCTCTTTTAGTTCTCTTTATTTTGAGTTCTCTTTGGTCCATTCTATAATCCTCTCAGGCTGTTGCTGTTGTTTCTCAGTTAATCCTTTCTTCAAACAAAATGTACTTTTTTAAAAATCACAAACCAATCAAATCCCCACCTCCTTGATGTACTGATTTACTTTCCCCACTCAGCAGTCCCCTGAAGCTGTCATTGTTAAACCTTCTCTTCTCTCTCAAATCGAGTGAGTTGCTGGTTTGCCTCAGTTTGAATTTTCTGACTTTTGTCCCTCCAGTGTCTTCTGGCCCTTTCTGATATCAGTTTTTTTAATGTTTTTTTTACACAATCATAGGAAAACATGCTCAGATCAGACAGAGCTAGCATCCCTCAGGGCAATTAATGAACCAGTCTGGTTTTTCCACAATCCATTTACATTATTCACTACTCCCTCCCTTTCTGGACTGTGTCTTACAATGTTGCTGTGGCAATCAGAGACAGGAACTTAAAAGAGTGTTTGACTTTCCAGTGGGGACCATTTCACTTGGTGCTCAGTGGAGCCAGAGCAATCCTTTGAGATGGCCAACATATGGGAGAAGCTAAAAAGTGAACAACGGAAGGAGCTGTGCAGTGTCCACAAGGAGAAGGTGAAGCTATTTTGTAAAACTGACAATCAGCCCATGTGTGTTGTTTGTCAAAGTTCAAAAAGCCACCAAAGCCATGAGCTGCTGCCTCTGGAAGAAGCGACTGAAGAATTTAAGGTGAGGAGATATCTCATCAAATAGAGAAACAGAATGTAATTGTCATTGACTTGGATTGAGTGTCACTCAGTGCTAAAGGCAGTCCTGATAATGCATTTATATTTCTTTAGTTATTCTGTCACTCCATGGGCTGTCACTTGTATCATTGCTACAAGGAGCAAGGCCAGGGATGTTGATGAGTTAGACCGATGTCAGTCAATTAGCCCTCCAAATGCAAAGCCAAATCTCTTTTTACAGTATGTTTCAGATTAGAAGTCAGCACATACCTTTTACCAAAGCTTCTCAATCAGTTCAAACTTTCACGCAATCAAATGCAATAACAGTGACCAGGAAACTGAACAGGTTCAATCCTCTGGCCATTTTCTGAGTTAATAAGCAAACACCTTTGAAGTTTAACAAGGGAAAAGTGAGGCCATTGCTATCTGTATGAATGCACCATGGCCCAAATGAAAAAGATGTAACAAAACTCTTCCCATTTTAAAGAGGTGCAAGCTTCAAAACTCTAATCATTAAAAAAAAGGAAATTTACCAATTAATTAATAAAGTTGCCACGTCTGAAACTGAACACCATCAGATGAAGCAAAGAAGAGTGCAAAGATGTAAAAGGTGCAATAGTGTAAATAGTGCAAGGATGTACAAATGAAAGGGAAGGAAGTCAGACTGATTGTGAGGGGTGATGTATGTGGAGAGATTGAATCGATTAGGACTGTACTGATTGGAGTTTAGAAGGAGCTTTTAAATGAATTCTAAAATTCGAAAAGGATGACGCAAAGTAAACGCAGGAAGGATGTTCCCGATGACAGGGGAACCCAGAACCAGGGTCACCGTTTAAGGATATGGGATAAGCCATTTAGGACTGAGATAAGGAGAAATTTCTTTTGCCAGAGAGTGGTGAACCACAGAAATTTTGAATATTTTGGTCAAAATTTTGAATACTTTCAAGAAGGACTTAGATACAGTTCACAGAGCTAAAGGTGTAGGAGAAAGTGGGAAATTATCAGCCATGATTGAATAACTGAACATACTCACAGCTGAAGGGCCAGTTTCTGTTCCTATGTCTTATGGTCTTACTGGATAAATAGCCTTCTATAAAACATTTAAAAAGAGATAACAGATAGAAGTAATGTTAAATGACTGAAGTAAAAAAATAACAGAGGAAAGAGACAACAGAAGAAATAGAAAAAGAAACAGCTGAGAATGCTTCCTGAAGGTGTGCAATTGTGAAATAGTGATAAAGGGGAAAAACAGGTCCAGTGGAGAGGTGCAGAGATAGGAAGATGTATCTGTTAGTCCAATGCTTAAACAGCATTCCTGAGCTTAGAGATATGGGAAATTGCAACGGATGAGAAGGTGACAAACCCTTCAAGGGTGAGTGAGTCAAACTGGATTCAATCAGTGATAAAACTAGATATCCTCCGACCCTAGGAAGGAATCTTCAGCACCTCTTATCGAGAGATGAATACAATCTGCAACACATTTTCACCGAGGTACAGGAACTGAAGGAAGCCAATGAGATGGGAAGGCTGGGTGGAATGAGCTTGTTGGAAGAAACTAAGGGATTAAATCAATCGTCACAATTCCACAAGCAGTACTTTGATGAATTTGTTAATAAAACAATCTCATCAGCCTATGGCTATTGCTGTAACTTTAGAAATATTCAGGATATGAAAATAAATCAGATTTTAAAGACAGACATTTTTGGCTCATCTCCCCCAATTCCTGGGTCCATGTTCAGATGACTGAGAGAAAAAAAACAACTTAATTCACTCAAGTAAAACAAAGAACTGCAGATGCTAGAGATCAGAAGCAAACAAAAGCTGAAATTGTTGGAGAATCTCAACAGGTCTGGCAGCATCTGTGGAGAGAGAAAGAGTTAATGTTTCGAATCCAGTGTAGTATTACTGAAACCTTAATTCTGTTTCACTCTCCGCAGATGCTGCCAGACCTGCTGACTTTTTATTCTTATTTCAGATTTCCAATATCTGCAGTATTTTGTTTTTATTTAGGTTCCACCATTCATTAGACTTGTTCTGGAATGGAAGGACTGTCCTTTGAAGACAGTTTGGGAAAACTGGGCCGAAGTTCTCTCGAGTTTTGAAGAATGAGAAGTGATCTCATCGATATTCACAAACTACTGAAAGAGATAGGAGGCTAAGATGACTCCCCTGTTGGGACAGCACAGAACCGGGGATCAGCTAACAATAAGGGGGAGGCCACTTCAATCCAACATAAGGAGAATTTTTATTTTTACTCAGAGGGTTGTGAGCCTTTGGAATTCTCTCCCGCAGGGAGCCGTGGAAGATCAGTCTTTGAGTGTGTTTAAAGTTGATATATTTCTGATTACTTGTGGTGGACAGGGTTATGGAATGGTGTGGTCAAAGGCATTGAAATGTTCGATTAGCCATGATTGTCTTAAAGGATGGGCTGAATGGCCTCTTCTGTTCTTACTTTCCTGAAAAGGTTTGGCTGGTCTCTCTAGTGCTTCAAGTCAATTTTAATGCAAATATGAAGTTGTTTTAATTTTGTTTATGTAATCACTCCTTTGAAATGGAAAGGAAATTAGGCGCGCTCCACTTAAGGAAAGGACGAGGCCATTCAGCCCATCAAACATGTTATGTATTTGATGAGATCGTGGCCGACCTGGATCTCATCTCCACATATCAGACTTGATTCCTTCATATCTTTGCCCGAGAGAAAACTCAGTTTTGAAATTTTCATTGTCTGCAACCTACCGCCTTAACAATCTTTTCATGGGATGGTATCCAGACTTACTCTGCTCTCTATGTGAAACACAGCTTCCTTCCTAAACAGTCTCACCCTCATTTTTAAGGTTAGGCCCTCTTCTCCAGATGTCAGAAACGAGCATTTCTCTCCATCTACCCTCTCTAAACCATGATCAACTTAAAGATTTCAGTTGGATCACAGCTTAATCTTCCATTGAAATGAAAGCTAAGAATTATTTTTACTGAATGGTGTTTGATCTTTGGGTGTTTGTGTAACGTATTTTGACCAGGAGGAACTTCGAAGCTTACTGAAACCGGTCCAGGACAAGAAGAAAGAATGTGATGCTGTAAGAAACGACTATAAGAGGACGTTAAGCCACATTCAGGTACTTTGTTTTATGATTTGCCTCACTTTTTGTTTGTCTTTGAAAAGTTGTATGCAGCTCAAACTGCAATGTGAGCCCCTTTTGATGGAATGATCACTTTGTCTCTGTCAACCAGGCATAATCCAGTAACGCAGCTAATGTTCTGGGGAACTGGGTTCAAGTCCTATCAGGGCAGAGAGCGGAATTTGAGTTCAATAATAACCTGGAAATAAAAGTCCAATAATGACTGTGAATCCATCGTCAATTGTTGGTTCACCAATGCCCTTTAAAGAAGGAAACTGCCATCCTTACCTAGTCTGGCCGACATGTGACTCCAGACCCACAGCAATGTGGTTGACTCTTAACTATCCTCTCGTATGGGCTATACATGCTGATGGAACCAGCAATGGCCTCATTCTGAGAATGAATTTTTTAAAAAATAGATTTCACATCCAACAGGAATATTTTTCTCTCTTCTGTTCTTACAAAAAGAATTGCATTACCTTTTTCACAACTGCTAATTTTCTTCTCAAATTCATCTTTGTTCTCAAAGGATCAAGGTGTAAAGACAGAGAAACAGATTAAAGCTGAATTTGAAAAACTTCACCGGTTTCTCCGTGAGGAAGAGAGGATTGTGTTGAAAGATCTGAAACTAGAGAAAGAGGAAAAATGTCGGGAGATGAAGGAAAGGATTGAGGAGATTACAAAAGAAATCTCATCCCTTTCAGTCACTGTTCAGGATATTGAACAAGAGCTGAGGGAACAGGACAGCATTAAGTTCTTAACGGTAAACTGTTTATTTGTCTTTGTACTTTCTTTGACACTATCCTTTAGACTGTGCAGGCTGTGCCACCAAAACCAGGGAGACTGTTTCCTATTTTACTGCACAAAATCAAATTCAGTCAGGTCCATGCTAGGGTTCAGAACTGAAAGTCACAGACCTGAAATGTTAACATTGCATTAAATGACTTACTGAGTATCTCCAGCAGCTTTCTACTGTGCATTGCTTCCATAGTTGTGTACGCAATTTGGATGCTGAATCAATGGGACAATTTCAATATTCACAGTTTGGTCAGTGAAGCTAATATACAAGAGGATTGCACTGAAGTATTGGGCAATATTAATGATCTTTGGTAGGAAGAATATGGTGGGAAAATATTCCTCAGAATGTAGGGCCAAAACTTTCGTGTTAGAGGTGGGAAGTCAGAGCCAACATGCACAGGATATCAAGGGATTATGGGATAGTGTGAGATGATGGAATTGAGAAAAAACATCATTTATCTAATTCAATTGTAGAGCCAGTTTGATGGGCTAAATGGTCTACTCCTGCTCCTATTTTCACGCGGTTTTATCTGAAGGGATATATGTGTAGTACTTAAATGTGACTTAACAAAGGCTCCACAGAGACCACAGAGGTTTAGTAGAACTTCTCTACTTCACAACTTTACTTCCTTAAGTTAAAAATCACACAACACCAAGTTATAGTCCAACAGGTTTAATTGGAAGCACACTAGCTTTCGGAGCAACGCTCCTTCATCAGGTGATAGTCTGACCTGATGAAGGAGCGACGCTCCGAAAGCTAGTGTGCTTCCAATTAAACCCGTTGGACTATAACCTGGTGTTGTGTGATTTTTAATTTTGTCCACCCCAGTCCAACACCGGCATATCCAAATCATGATTACTCCTTAAGTTTGCCTTCTTATCACCTCATTAACTTGGGTTCCTTGACTACATTTAGAATCTTCAGGCTGGGATTTCCCATTGGAGCCTTCTCAGATCATCATCTCTGGAATGTTCCCACACCAATGTGTTAATTGTCAGAGGGATGAATAAATGTGACGGTTAAATGCGTATTGATTGGGCAATGTGTGATGCAAAGGTGCTGAAGGATGGCCCTTTAGCATCGCCCACTGTGAATAGAATGCTTTGGTGTTTTATATATTTTCCCTCCTGTTTCCTAAGTTACCAATAACATCTGTGAAGCTCTGTGTTCCATCTTGAACAATGTAGTTGATATTTACCTGCTCTCATCTCTGCTCTACTTGGCTTGGCTTTTCTCTCTGTGCTGTTGGATTGACCCTTTCTCTATGCTCTCCCTTACTCCAACTATTTCATTGATAAAGAGCATCTACAGGCAACGCAGAAGGCACAGAAATGAATGATGAGAATGATACCAGAAAGGAGAGGGGATACTGATCAGGAAAGATTTAACAGACTGGGTCAGCTCAGAAAGAAAAGACTGGGCACAATTTGATAGAGGCTTTCAAGATCTTTACGGATTTCATTGGGTAGATGGAGAAAAGATGTTGCCGTTTGTGAAAAAGACCAGCATTTTGGTTGATAAATATAAAGACAAATAAACCTTGTGAGAATTCAAGGAGAATCTTGCTTTGTCAGTGAGCAAACAGAATGTGAAATTTTCCACATGTGCAGTAACTAAGATGAAGATTACAGATACATTCAGAGGGGAAGCTAGATTAGCAGATGAGGGAGACGCAGGACTGGGCAATGTACTACTGATGTTAGGTCAGGAAGGGTGAGAGAAGATTCCCATGGAGCAGTCCTTTCAATATTGCTGGATCAAAATCCTGAAAATCCCTCCGTAACAATGTTGTAAGTCTACGTATACCATATGGACTGCAATGGTTCATGAAGTGGAGCAGCTGGTGTTGGACTGGGTCGACAAAGTTAAAAATTACTTAACACCGGATTATAGTTCAACAGGTTTATTTGGAAGCACCAGCCAGTGCTTCCAAATAAATCTGCTGGACTACAACCTGGTGTTGTGTGATTTTTAACTTTGTAATGATTCAAGAATACAGGTCACCACTACTTTCTCAAACGGAAACAAAGGAGGGGCAATAAATGCTCACCCAGCCAGCGACACCCACATCCCACGAGTGAATAAAGATGAAAAAAGCAGAGACATCTGAATGCCTGAGGTGGGCTGAATGGCCTACTTGTTTGCTAGAATTATTCTGTTGCTATTAGCAATCTGGTTAGAATGCAGCACTGTGACTTCTGTCATGCAGTAGGATTGAGGAACTTGTATTATTTTCACAATGCAGTGAGGATGGGGCCAGACCTGTTCTTGCAGTTTACCCAGAACTGCTTAGGACAGACAGCACACAAACAGGTAACCTGCAGCACAGGCCTCCTCTGGTATTTATGCTGCAATTAAACAGCTCTCTTTTTTCTCATTTTCCTATTTCCTCCCGCTCTATTCCCTTTACACCTGCACTCATTTTGTTTACTTTGAAAATCGATTCACCTCAACAACTTGCTGGGCCAGGAAGTTCCCGATTCCTGCCACAAACCACTTTGGGAATTCCCAATTGGATTTCTTGGTGACTCCCTCATAATGATGACCTTTGTCCTCTCTTCATCCAGACATGCAGCCTCTGAGTGGACAGATTTTTTTTTAAAAAGTTGCACTTTTTAATCTAATTCTTTGAGAGTTTTGGTCAGCTCTCAGTTGACTCTTGCCCTCGGGGCCTTGTCCTATTTATCTTTCAGTAGGACTTTTGCAGTTTTAAGAACCATCCTGCTTCTGAAGTGGCAGATTTGTGACACAGTCAGTTCTGTCCTTGGGTTGAAGGGACAACTTTTGGCCAAGTTCAAGATATGCCAGTATTTTTGGAAGGTTTCTCCCCTTGAAGTCGAGCCGATGTCTCACCAAATTTTCCCAAACTCTTCTCATTGATTACTTCCCCTGCTCCTGTGGTGTCTCTCATGTCTGATTTCCAGCCAACTTCACCGAACACCATTCCTGAAACCACTGGCCAATCAGCGGCTACCTGGAAGGCATCGGCATCACTTGTGCCCATGCCATCTTCAAAAGATCAAGCTCCGCCCATTTGGAGCTGCCCTGAACACTGAGCTGGAATGGTCCCGGGATGGAAGGAAGGGGGAGAGCAGGGCCTACTCGGTGAACAGGGACCTGGAGTTCCTGCTACACAGCCTGTTACACACGTGGGATATCTCCTGCCGCCCAGAGCAGCGGGGAAGGCTGCCATACCAGACCATGGCCAGCCTGCTCCGAGGTTGCCACATGGGTCAGTGCAGTCTCAGCTGTCTGGAGGATCGCCAGCATTGTAGGAAAATGCTCAGTAACCTTCGTCACTCTGCCACCACTCTGCCCATGTAATTATGGTACCTCGCACTCACTCTGTCTCTGCTACTGCACCTACTTCCCACCAAGGCTCATGCCCCACCCCTCTCAGTATTGCCTACAACATCTTCCATACTCACCCTGCAGTGCACAAAGTCACAAGTTACATGACATCAGGTCGTAGTCCAAATAAACCTGTTGCACTATAACCCGGTGTCGTGTGACTTCTGAATTGTCCACCCGCTTCCAACCCAACCCCCAGTGCAACTGAGTCTGCACGTCGTCTATGCTGTGTACTCACTCACTTGGAACACCTCCCTTCCTGCAGCAACATACCTGTATTATCCACTTTCATCTCCTGTCATACCTGCCTCTGTCTTATTCGAGGAGGTAAACAGCCCATAGTGGGGGACGAAGAGTAAAGATGGTAAGTGGGCTACTCATCGTTCAGCTCCTCACCCGTTATGAGGAGAGGATTCTGACTATGACCATCCCTGGGTAGGGCCCAGTCTGGTATTGGAGACTTGACATCCTGCGATGGGATCACCTGACCAAACGCGATTGTCCTTTGATCTGGCTGAGACCTGCTGGAAACTATGAAAAGCTTCTGGGATTTATGTCGGTGATACATGGCACTGCAAGACAGCAGTAATATGAATGTGAGATCTCTGGCTGAGGGGCTGATGCACCAAGGGACAAGGTGAGGCAATACAAGGGAGGGATGTTGTGAGGCTCCAGGTAAGTGCAGAGTGACTGAGAATTCTGACAGTGAGCAAAAAGCCTGGAAACGGAGCCTGGTGCAGTTCATGAGCTGGATGTGTATTCCTGAACACACAGTGTACTTGTTGCAGCATTACAATGAGAGTTACCAGTGCACCCTGGGGTGCAGCATTGAAGTGCTGAACCGTCCTGGAAGTGGATCGGAGATGTGCCACGAGGGTTCTTAGAAGCAGGCATATGTCGTATGCCAACGTCCGTGGATGTGGGGTATGTGTGGCCAATGCCTGTGAAGCTTGCCATGAGATGTTGGTGTCTCTTATCCAACATGGAGGTCATTCAGAGTAAACGGTGAGCTGAACCTAGGAGCAAGTGAGGACTGCAGATGCTGGAGATGACAGTCAAGACTGTGGTGTTGGAAAAGCACAGCAGATCAGGCAGCATCCGAGGAGCAGAGGAATCGATATTTCGGGCATTTGCCCTTCATTCCTGATGTAGGGCCCGAAACCTCGATTCTCCTGCTCCTCGGATGCTCCTTGACCTGCTGTACTTTTCCAGCTCCACTCTCTCGACGGTGAGATGAATTTGCCGAGTGTTTGCCCGGGTTTCCTTGCTGTGTGTTCCTGACCTTGATCTTGTTTGGTGTGTTTGGTAGGATGGGGGGGGCTGAATATTAATGAGGACAGTTGTGCCATGAGCAAAAGTGGTTAACAAGCATTAAACCCGTCCCCCCCCCCCACAGTCAATTACCTCCTCACTGCTGCCTGGGCAAAGCAATAACATGCTGTACCATTGCTGCCAACATCGGTATGGACCTCCCTGGAATTATCGGTCCATGCCCACATCGTTCATGCCACTGTAAGATTGCCCCCTCTGTCTTTAAGCTGCAGATTCTGGAGTCAATCCCAAAGCAGCACTGTCGAAGGAGGATTCATGATGCAGTCCACTAAGTTATTGATCCGTCTGCAAATTCTTCCCATCGTCCCCAAAAGGAAACAAAGTGTGTATATGGAACCCAAGCAAATTAATTAAAATGTACTCTTTTATGGAACCCATTCTGTTATACCTGTATAATAAAATGTCTTTGTACCATGATTATTAACTGCTATTCTTGTTCCACAGAAAATTCTGGAATCAAAGGAAAGGTATAATATTACACCTTTGTTTTAAGTTTTTTTTTCTCATGATTCCTTCCTCACCCTGGAATGACCCAACACTGACCTTTATCTCCTGTTTCAGAGTGAAGCAAACTCTCCCAGAGCCACAGAAGGTTTACCCTTTAATAAATGTGGGCAAGTACATCGGCTCCCTGCAGTACAGAGTGTGGAAAAAGATGCTGACAGTGATTAATACAGGTGGGTGTGAGCTTCCTGACACCAGCTCTTCAACAACTCTCATATTTATGAGTAGAAGGGAGCTGTCTCTTTATAATAAATATTTAATTCTCTTTGTAATGAATGTGATTTCATTTCAGTCAGTTCTCTGAGAAAATCCAGAATTGATGGATAGTTCCTTTTGCCATTTCTTTTCCTGAATAATGAGCCAGGACCAGAATTTCCAATGCAGTTATATTTGGAATAGACATGGGATCTGCTGAACTTCCACCTATCCCATGGATGTATCCCTGATATCTCCCCCCCACCCCACCCCAAATCCTGAAGTCTTGGAATTGGGAATCAGAGCCGAATCTATTTCCCACCTGAATTGGGATTCAACTTTAGGTGAGAGTGGATGGGTCCAAAATATAAGGGGCAGGATGGAGGTATATTTGCAAACGGAACCTTCCTGCTGCTTTTACAGGAGGCTGGTTTTCTGAAAGTTCACAATCAAACAGTGACTAACTACATTTGGGAATCAAACCTTTAGTAATATAAGAGACCAGGGACATTGGAAGTAACAAAGGACAGTTATTTTCTAAAGCAATGAGTTAATTGTTGGACAATAAACCTATTAAATGATAAGTAGGTTAAGTTTATTGTTGCTGGATTGACCCATGATTTATCTTCTGCTGTGGGTGCTGAACTAAGTTAAACAAGTGATAAATAACTTATGATGATCAACTGTATTCAGGTGCATTAATATCCTGCTTTCCTGTGTGAAAGATATCAACCCAGAAGTGACTGAATGTCACAGTAATGTTAGACCACATGCATTTATATGATATGTATGTCACAGAACCTTTAAATTTGACCAAATCCATGCTTCATCAAAGAGAAATACATTCAATGAAATCAAATTGTTTTTGATTTTGAAGTTTCTGTTGAAACTGAAACAATCCTCTGACATACTAATCTTTTCCCCCTTACCTTCCTGCTAACGATGTCTGGATTAATGTTGTCTCCTGTTATCTGAAGAGGTAGGTTGGTTTCCACACTTACTGAACTTTAAATCCATATATGTGCACTTAATTTACAGTGTGGCTGTAATTATTCAGACAGTGACTGGAAGGCACTACAATGCATTTTTTTAACTTCCTTGTGGGATGTGGACATTGTTGGCGCGGCCAATATTTAATGCCCATTCCTAGTTGCCAATCAACCAAGAAAGTAGTGCCAATCAATATTGTCCTGGATGCATCAAGCTGTTTGAGTATTGTTGGAGCTGCACTCATTCAGGCAAGTGGGAAGTATTCCATTACAGGAGAAAGTGAGGACTGCAGATGCTGGAGATCAGAGCTGAAAATGTGTTGCTGGAAAAGCGCAGCAGGTCAGGTAGCATCCAAGGAGCAGGAGAATCTACGTTTTGGGCATGAGCCCTTCTTCAGGAATGAGGAAACGTCGACTCTCCTGCTCCTTGGATGCTGCCTGACCTGCTGCACTTTTCCAGCAACACATTTTCAGCAGTATTCCATTACACTCCTGCCTTGTGCCATTTAGATGGTGGACAGACTTTAAGAAGTCAGAAAGAAAGTGACTTACTACAAAATTCCTAACCTGCTCTTGAGGTCACTGTGTTTATATGGCTGACCCAATTTTGTTTTTGGTCAATGAATCTTTATTGCAGGGGATTCAATGATGATAATGTCATTGAGCATTCAGGGACTTAATCTGCTCCAGGATTCCTAACCTTTCCCCTCCCCTGTGGCCACTGTCTTGATATGGCTGGTCCAGGTGAACCCTAAGAATGTTGATAGGTGAGGGATTCAGTGATGGTAATGCCATGGAATGTAAAGGGACAGTGGTTTGATTGCCTGTTATTGAGAAGGTTGTTGCATGGCATTTGTATGGCATGAATGCTCGTTGCTACTTTTCAGCCCAAGCCTGGTGATTGCATTTGACTGTAGATTGTTTCAGTATCTGAAGAGTTGGGAATGGTGCTGAACATTGTGCAATCATCGCTGAACATCCCCACATTTGACATGATGATGGAACGAAGATCATTGGCTTAAGATATTAATATTCAGCCATAACCAAAAAATCAAACTGACGTGGTGTTGAAATCTGCACAAATATCTGTTCATCAATGATGCATTTCACTCAATGTAATGATTATGTATTTGGTCACTGAAATATGAAAAGTGTTTCTATAATAGTCAGAGCACTTTCCTCACCCCATGTTGTTCTCGATCACAATGCACTGTGATATACAAACCCCCCAGAAATGACGGGGAACATTCAGGAAGTCACACTTGCTGAGTATTTCCCCTACTTTTAGCTCAGATTTTGAACTTACTGAGCTGGAGATCTATGCTCCTGCAATGTATTACCAAAAATATTTTGGGCTAAGGAGCCTAAGTGATGAGAACCAATCCTAAACGCTGTGTAAGTATGGAAATATCATCCTGATTACATTTCATGCTCAGATGTAAAATGTATTCTAACGCCAGTAAAAACGTCTTTTGAAATCAGTCAGCCAAGTATATTAGGAAAAGAGTGTTACTAAGCACCAGAGACACACACACAAACACACTCAAATTCACACACAGGTACACACACACCACACACAGACACAGACACACACAAACACACCCAGACCTACACACAGGTGCACACAGATACACACACACAAACACACCCATGACACACACACACACACCCAGACCTACACACAGATACACACACACACACACACACACACACAGACCTACACACAGATACACACACACAAACACACCCAGATCTACACACAGATACACACTCACACACACCCAGGCACACAGACACCTAGACATACACACACCGACTCACACAGACACAGATACTGCCACACAACCACCCAGGCATACACAAACACACTGACATACACAGACACAGATACACACACACACAAACACACACACCCAGATTCACATTCACCCCAGACATACACACTCAGACAGACACACACACACACACATAGTGTACATGCTGTCTCACTAAAACACTGTCTCTTTCACACATGCTGCATACTTACCAGCATACTGTGTCTCTAGTTAACACACACAGTCTCTCATACATGCACACTCTCATTACCCATTCCTTCGTACACACACTGTGTCTCCCAGAATCAGGGAATCCTGGTACGGAAGCACACAAGTTAATCAGGGGATCCTTCTCCCCCACTTCTCCAACCTCAGTGCAGAGTGTGCCCATGAGGTAAAACCTTTTCCCAGATGGAGCGTCCCATTTCCTCCTGCTCTTTCTCAAATGCTTCTCCAGGAATGAATTTCTAATCCTGATTCATTGCTAATTTTCCCAGTTGCTGTGAGAGTTACAGCGAGTGTGACTAACATTCTATCCGTGTTCGTCTGTTCCCAGCTCCAATCACCTTGGACTCTAACACAGCCCATCCTGATCTTCTCCTGTCTGAGGACCTGAGCACCGTCAGTTGTAATGGGAAACAACAACAGCTTCCTAGAAATCCAGAGAGATTTGTTCGGAACGTCCAGGTCCTGGCATTGGAGGGATTTACATCAGGGAAACATTCCTGGGAGGTGGAGGTGGGGAACCAGACAGAGTGGACAGTGGGAGTAGTCAATGAGTCCATCAACAGGAAGGAGGCCTTCAGTTTAATTCCAGGAAATGGATACTGGTCTGTGAAGCTGAGAGATGGGAATAAAAACAGGGCTGGTGACACATCGTCAAAACGCTCAGAGCCTAGTGTTAACATAAAAAAAATCCGCGTCTGTCTAGACTATGAGGGAGGGAAGGTGTCCTTTTATAACTCAGAGAACAAGACCCACATTTATACTTTCACTGGGATATTCACTGAGAAACTCTATCCCTTCTTCAGCTCTTCACTCATGGATGGGAGTAAAAACACAGACCCCTTGACAATCTGTCCACGGAGAATAACAATCCAGGAGGATGAGGGCTTTGTCCCTATTCTCAAACAGAACAGTTGCAAAGAAGCCCCCAAAATACCAAAACATCATTGATAAATACCCAGAAAGTCTGGGGAAACCTTTTGCAATTTTCAAAAAGGGATTGGATAAATGCTTGAAGGTGAACCATTTTCCAGGGCTGAGGGGATAGAGAAGGGAAGTGGGACTAATTGGATAGATCTTTCACAGAGATTTGATGGGTCATATGGCCTCCTCCACAACAGGATTCCACGAATGGATAATCTCAATTTTGAATTATCCTCACATGATACTTTAATTTCCAAAACATTTTATCTTAGAACAACTAGTCAGTTCCTGGATTCTGCGTCAAGGGGATGCACTTGGTGTTAATTAACACAGGGGATCATAAGAATAAGAGCAGGCCATTGGTACAATCCTGCTCAATTGTGTCAGCAAATTTGGATATTTGACTTTTAATTCCATTATCAATGTCATTGATGAGTATTGTAAATAATTGAAGCCCCACCATAGATCCCTGGGAGACACCACTAGTCATGTGCTGCCAATGTGGGCACTTACTCATTATTCCAACTCTTTGCCACTCAACCGTTATTCTTTCCATGTCAGTAATTTGCCTTCAGTTTCACCTCAGCCTACAACCTGTTGTGTGGGATTTTATCAAAAGCCCTCTGGAGGTTCACACAAACCACATCCATCGACTGACATCTGTCCAGCACATTTGTCAGCTCTTCCAAAAAAAATCTTCAAGTGTTAGTTAGTCAAACTGGAGACTGCATGGGAATGAAGAAAGAGTGTTGGGGTCAGACAAACCAGTCTAACAAGACCCATGATTCACTGTCAAGCTGTTGGGGGGGTAGGGGGCTGGTGCAGGAGGTGGCAATGGGGTGGGCTGGAGGACCTGAGTGTTACACCCTGTAGGGTAAGAAATGTCTGTTTCAACGTTTTCTCTCGGAATCTTAACGTGGGCAGGAACAGTTATCACAGGGTGGCACCGTGGCTCAGTGGTTAGCACTGTTGCCTCACAGCTCCAGGGACCCAGGTTTGATTCCAGCCTTGAGTGACCGTCTGTGTGGAGTTTGCACATTCTCCCCCCACATATCTGCGTGGGTTTCCTTCAGGTGCTCCAGTTTCCTCCCAGAGTCCAAAGATGTGCAGGTTAAGTGCTTTGCCCATGCTAAATCACCCATAGTGTTTAGGGATGTGTAGGTTAGGTGCATTAGTCAGGGGTAAATGTAGAGTAATGGGGAATGGGTTTGCGTGGGATACTCCTCGGAGGGTTGATGTGGGCCGAAGGACCTGTTTCCACACTGTAGGGATTCGATGATTCAACTTGAACACAACCAGTTGAGGCACATAACAATCATAAGAGAATCTATAAAATAGATAGCCGGAACTCAGTAGGGGAGCTTCATTGAGTCCTTGATAAAAGAAGTCTTGGTTTGTGTAGTTTCCTGGGACAGAGACAATAGGAGTGATCAGACTGGTCTGCTAGGCAAGATGTAAAGGTGCAGATTTGGACTGGGGTGGACAAATTTAAAAATCTCACAATGGCAGGTTATTGTCCAACAGGTTTATTTGGAAGTACTAGCTTTCGGAGTGCTGATCCTTCATCAGGTAGCTGTGGAACAGGATCATAAGACGCAGAATTTATAGTAAAATGTCATGTTTCGGCTATGTCACTAATAAAGTTTTGTGTATTGTGTGCACTGAATAAATAACAGAAAACGGACAGCCATCAGGACTGAGTCAAGTATTTGTGTGCAAAAGCTGGCAAATTGTCACCAAAGATATATATTAACACCCAGACACTGCCGAAACTGCTGAATATTTTCAACAGCTTTTGTTTTTACAAATATTGCATGCTCGTGGATTCTCAAATCTTTTTCTTCCGTGGAGTTACTTGTTCGACACTCTTTTGGCTTGTTCCTTTCTCATAATTGACTTCATACTCACCCACTTTATGCTCCAATTTAACCTTCAGAATTTATCCTTGCAAGTTACTTTGAAGTTTCTCACTGTCACTCCCAATTTAGTACCATCTGCAAACTGAGCTACATGGTTCTCTATTCATTTACCTAAGTCATTAGTAAATATCATGAAAGGTTGAGGTCCTAGAAAGGGCCTGTTTTTTTCTATAGAGAAAGAAAGACTCTTGGAGCATACTGGCTTATCTAGGACTAACTAAAGAAGTTATGAATGTGATTCAATTGGTGGATGTCACAGTAATTCTCGAGACAGGAAGGGAGTGGGTCTTGTGGTGAACATGTATTGTTGAGGTAATCTGTACCTGTTGTGACTTTGTCTTTCCTGAATCATTAGTGTGTCCATTGTCTCTATGCTATTTACTGACCTATTGAGAGTTTCTGCCTTTATCTCAGTTTTCCAGCATCTGCAATGTTTGAGTTCTTCCTTTCCATGTTGACGTGTTCCCTGTTGTTCGGACAATTCCCCAACTTAAACACAAGCCCAAATGTGAAATTCTGCAATATATTGACATGAGCGGGTTTTATCAGAAGTTTAAGCACTGTCGTGGCTCCTTTGATACGATGGTTAAAACAAAGCAAGAAATTTGAATAGACAAAAGAATGTTAAAGTGCCATTGACAATATAAACATTGTTCCATCTATTACACTGGTTTTAGCAACACTGAATGATGAGAACTGATTGTTCCGTCAACAATATCAGTGTTGATGCAGTGTCTTTTTAATATTCATTTCTGTGACTTGGGCGTTGCTGACTGGCCAGCATTAATAACCCATCCCTATTTGCCCCTGAGAAGGTGATGGTGAGCTGCCTTCTTGAATTGCTGCAGTCCACTTGCTGTGGATTGACTCACAATGTCAGCAGGGAGGGAATTCCAGGATTTTGACCCAATGACTGTGAAGGAACGGTGGTATATTTCCAAGTCAGGGTGGTGAGTGGCTTGGAGGGGAGCTTGCAGGTGGTGGTTTTCCCAAGTACCTGCTGCCTTTGTCCTTCTAGATCGAAGTGGTTGTGGGTTTGAAAGGTGCTGTTGAAGGACCTTTGATGAATTTCAACAGGATGACATGAGTATCAAACAGCCAGTTAGTTATTTTTCATGCAAACCAAATATGTTGCAATGGAAATATTTTCAATGGAGAAAGAGACACTCAGTTTGATGTTGGCTCCCCGGCAGTTTGAATGCAGCATGTTCCACAATTCTGGACTGACGGGTATTTATGTAGGATTTTACAATCCTTTAACCTTCCTGGAAGCATTCTACAATAAAAATCTGAGACTACTTTATTGAACTTCAATGCTATAGCCAGATAACTTAAACAACACTCATGGAACAAGAACAATTTTGTAGCAGTTACTTTGTCGAGAGCAAATATGGATGCAAACAATACCATGAGCTTGTGCAGAACATAAGGCCAAATCTACACTAAATCATTTCATGGATAACTCCCTTTTTTTTATGTCTCCTCCCAACAACATTATTGAACATTCTTTATGCGGACCAGGGCTTCCGGGTTTCAGACTTGCAAACGGCACCCAGCATTCCCTTGGCCTTTTAAACATATTAATTGTGTGCAGACATATCTGACAACGACAACATTCATTAATCTGCTCTTGTCATTCGAGATTTGATGATTGGTTTAGCAACCCAGCACTGACCCGAGGCCCTGATTGTGCAGTATTACTCCATCAGAAATTAGTGAGACTCAGATTGACAAACACTTCATGAGCCATTCTCATTACTGCCAGTAGATGGCAGATTTGATCCATTTATTGACTGTGTACTGGACTCGCAAAGAGAACTCTCAACAAATACAATTCAACAAACACATTTCAGGTTTTTGATAAGGATAATGCAATTAATGTGGACTTTCAAAAGGTGTTCAATGACACAGCAGGTTGGTTGACAACGTTAGAGCTCGTGGAATCAAGCAGGCAATAGCGATAAGGGTAGAAAAAAATTGATAGTGACAGTAAAGGAATGGCAGTGAATATTTGTATATTTGTACAGGACATAATCACAGTGACGCAAAACATAGAAACATGGTGAACTACAAAAGGGAATAGGGATTAACTTCAAGAGCATGCAGGGAGGACAAGCAATAAGCACACAAGGGACAGGTTAAGTTCAATGCAAAGGAATGTGTAGTGGCTCGTATGAAGAACAAGTAGAAGCATTGTAAAATAAAGACTCAACCCGAAAGGGGATGCAGGAGCAGAGGGTACATTTACAGAACTAACTGGACATGGCAGGACAATCAGGAGAGGTTGAATAGGTTAGGGCTGTTTTCCCTGGAGAGTCGGAGGCTGAAGGGTGACCTTGTAGAGGTTTATAAAATCATGAGGGGCACGGATAGGGTGAATAGACAAGGGTTGGGGGGGAGTCCAGAACTAGAGGTTTAGGGTGAGAGGGGAAAGGTATTGAAGAGACCTAAGGGGCATCTTTTTCAGGCAGAGGGTAGTGCATGTATGGAATGGGCTGCCAGAGGAAGTGCTGGAGGCTGGTACAATTACCACATTAAAAGGCATCTGGATGGGTATATGAATAGGAAGGGTTTGGAGGAATATGGGCCGGGTGCTGGCAGGTGGGACTAGATTGGGTTGGGATATCTAGTCGGAATGGATGGGTTGGACCAAAGGGTCAGTTTCCATGCTGTACATCTCTATGACTCTATGACAGATAAAGTGAATAACAATGTGCGGGATGCTGGGCATTAAAAGTACGGAACATCAGGTCCAACAGGAAGTAAACTGTAATAAAGCTGAGCAAAACACTGACTCAACACCACGTGAAGTATTGTGTCCTGTTCTGAACACCACTCCAAAGGAAGAACATACAGGCATTTGAGAGAATACAGATGAGATTCAGAAAAATGAAGTTGCAGGAGATTGGAGAGATGGTGATACTCTCCATGAAGGAGAGGAGGTTGTGAGGAGATTTGATAAGAGGCATCAAAACCTGAGAGGGGTCTGGATGCTAAATAGGAAGGAACTGTTTCCGTTGTTAGAGGGATCATACAAAACAAAAGATTTGAGATGATGGGCAAATAAAGCAACAGACACACAAGGAAAAAAGAAATGAATGGATCACGTGGTTAGGATCTGAAAAGTTTAAGAATGTGAGGAAGAAGGTTCAGTGAAGTACTCAAGGAGACAACTGGATTCTTTTCAGAAGAGGGAAATGTGCAGAGTGATGAGGAAATGGTCCAATAGGCAGTAGGACATGGTGAGGTCTTCCTGCAGAAAGCCAGCCCCAATACAATGGGCTGAATGGACTCCTTCAGTGTTGTAACCATTCTCTCAGTCCAAAGCTATCTGAACTTCACCAATGGACTTTGCCAGATTTATGCATCTCCGATAATACGCTTCAGCCTCCAGGCACTTTGCATTTGTTATTTCAGCCGGCCGTCCTCAGATCAGCTCCTTCTAGATATCACACCGCTCCACCAAGGGTAGGCTACCAGATATCACACCGCTCCACCAAGGGTAGGGTACCAGATATCAGACCGCCCCACCAAGGGTAGGGTACCAGGTATCACACCGCCCCACCAAGGGTAGGCTACCAGATATCACACCGCTCCACCAAGGGTAGGGTACCAGATATCAGACCATCCCTAGTGGCAGGATACCAGATATCAGTCTGCCCCTCAGGGGTAGGCTACCAGATATCAGTCTGCCCCTCAGGGGTAGGCTACCAGATATCAGTCTGCCCCTCAGGGTTAGGCTACCAGATATCATACCATCCCTCTGGGGTAGGATACCAGATATCACACCGCCCCACCAAGGGTAGGATACCAGATATCAGACCACCCCTCAGGAGTAGGCTACCAGATATCAGACCGCCCCTCAGGAGTAGGGTACCAGATATCAGACCATCCCTCAGGGTTAGGGTACCAGATATCAGACAGTCCCTCAGGGGTAGGATATCAGATATCAGACCATCCCTCAGGGGTAGGCTACCAGATATCCGACCGTCCCTCAGGGGTAGGCTACCAGATATCAGACTCCCCCTCAGGGGTAGGGTACCAGATATCAGACCGTCCCTCAGAGGCAGGCTAACAGATATCAGACCGTCCCTCAGGGGTAGGGTACCAGATATCAGACCGTCCCTCAGGGGTAGGGTACCAGATATCAGACCGTCCCTCAGGGGTAGGCTACCAGATATCAGACCACCTCTCAGAGGCAGGATACTGGGCAATTCCCACCAAGTCTCCACCAAAACCTCAACCCATTCGTCTGGATTGTCCTTGTGTGTGAGAGACTGCCATCATTAACACAACTCCATTTGTGAACCTATTACAGAAATCGTCCAGGCAAGGAGGAGGCCATTTGACCCATCATGCCTCTGGTGGCCCTCTGATATGTCCCACCTTCCCAACTCTTCCCTGTAACCCTGTTTGACTTCCCTCATTGAGTAGATCGCAAGTTGCCTTTCAAAAGTTCTGACTGAATCTATGCATCTATTGGACAGTGAGTTCCATATGGTTTCAGTGTCCTCAGTATCCTACAAATATTAATCAAATACATGGTTATTCTTCTGAGATGCCAATGCAAATAAAACAGCCACAGAAGAAATGGCTTCTCGTTTAATGAAACAAAGAACGACAGATGTTGGAGACAACGATAGAAAATGCCAGAGGAATTCAGCAGGTCTGGCAGCATCTGTGAAAAGAGAAACAGAGTTAATGTTTCAACTTCAGCAACACGTCTTCAGAACTGATTGTAGACAGGAAAAGGTAGTATTCATACTGATGACAGGGGGTGCAGATAATGAGTGAGAGGAAGAGGGGCTGGAGCCCAAAATAGAGAGTAAACAACAGTTTGGGAGACAAAGGGCTTGAATAATAGTTGGATAATTGCTCAGGAGAAAGTAAAGCTGATAACGAGTGGGTGAAGACCAGTTGGATGTGGTGAAAGCAGGCTATGTGATGACAGAGCCTGGGATGTGATGATAGGTGTAGGACATGGAAGAAGGCGTTCATGTTCTAAAGTTACTGAACTTGATTTTGAGTTCTGAAGACTGCAGGCTCCCCAACTGGAAATGAGATGCTGTTCTTCCAGCTTACACTGAATCTCATGGGAGCACTGCAGCAGGCACGAGACAGCGATGTTGGCCAGGGGACACGGGGTGGGGGTGTTGAAGTGGCAGGCAACTGGAAGCTTGGAATCACTTTTCTGGGCAGATATAGGTGTTCAATAAAGCAGTTGCCCAGTCTGTGTTTCATGTTCCCAATGTACAGGAGAGCACACTGTGATTTGATTTGATTTATTATTGTGACATGTACTGAGACACAATGACATTTTGCATGTTAATCAGACAAATTATACCTCACATAAGTGCCTCAGGGTAATAGAACAGAATGCAGAATATGGCGTTACTGCTGCAGAGAAGGGGCAGAGAAAGTCCAGGTAAATTTCTGCTTCACTTGGAAGGTGTGTCTGCGAGCTTTGGATACCGCAGAGGGAGAAGGGAAATGGCCAAGTGTTCCATCTTCTGAGATTGCATGGGAAGGTTGCATGGGGGTGTGGGGAGTGAGGGGGGAGTGAACCAGGGAGTCCCAGAAGGAATGGTCTCTGTGGACAACTGACAAAGGAGGGAAGGGAAACATGTATCAGGTGGTGGGATCTCGCCGGAGATAATGGAAATGGCATCTTATGGTCCTTTGAACGTGCAGGCTGGTGAGGTGGAGAGTGAGGACAGGGGTCTCTATTGTTGTGGTGGGAGGGAAGAGAAAAGGTGAGGGCGGAAGTGTTGGACATGACTGAGGGTCCTGTGGTGACAGGCTAGCCTCAGTTGAGGAAAAAGCTGGATATTTCTGAGACCCCTCTGTGTGCAGAAGGTGGTATATCAACAACATCAATAATCCAGAGATCCTTTCCACTCCGTCCCCACCTCTTTGCTGCTATTCTCTGCCATTAATCCCCTCATTACATCTGTACCACAGATTGAATATTATCAACACCCCCTTTGCCATTTTTGTTTTCTGAGCATTCTCAGCATCGGTCCTGCTCGCTGCTCCACCCTCTTTGTTAACAGCACATAACCCTAGCTTTCCAGCCTGACCTGCCTTGAACCACTAATGCTGCTTCTCTCTGGGCAAAGTGTGCAAGGCTCTCCAGCACGGCCTGTTTGTTGTTAAAACTGAGTGTTCTAGGGACAGTGGGTTCAAATTCTGCCTGGGTAACTGGTGGGAATTCAAATTTAATTCATAGACTCTACAATGACAAATCTTGACTCGGTAAGAAAAACCGTCACCGGTATTGTTGTTAAAAAAAGAACTGAGAGAAGGAAATCTGTTAGTCCGATCCAATGTGCACTATTCCAGACGCACAGCGATGGGCCCAACTCTTGACTGCCTGCTGAAAACAGGCTACTCATTCAACAGCAGTATGGCATAAGCTACAGTTAAATACTGGTCTCATGCCATGAATGAATACAATATTGCGTGCAATTCTGGTCTTCCTGCATGAAGGATGGTGTGAAACTTGAAACGGTTCAGAAAAAATTTACAAAGATGTCACCAGGGTTGGAGGGTTTGAGCTATAGGGAGAGGCTGAGCAGGCTGGGGCTGTTTTCCCCGGAGCGTCGGAGGCTGAGGGGTGACCTTGTAGAGGTTTATAAAATCATGAGGGGTAAATAGACAAAGTTTTTTCTCTGGGATGTGGGAGTTCAGAACGAGATGGCAGAGGTTTAAGGTGAGAGGGGAAATATTTAAAAAGGACCTAAGGGGCCACGTTTTCACACAGAAGGTGACGGGTGTATGGAATGAGTTGCCAGAGGATGTGGTGGAGGCTGGTACAATTACAGCATTTAAAAGGAATCCGATGGGTATATGAATGGGATGGGTTTATGTTGAATGCCACTAGATGAACTTGGCATGAATGAGTTGAATTGAAGGGTCTGTTTCCCTGCTATAACACAAACAAAGAACTCAGTTGTTAGAAAAATAAACTCTAATCGACTTCTTAAAACAAAATAGAGTCAGCAAATCGCAGGAAGCCAATAGAATCGCTCAGCTCTAGGATGAATACTTTGTTGCAGTGCCTCAGGGTCATTGCAGGAGTTAGTGGTGCGGCTGCTGCAGGGACAGGGGCAATTTCAGGCGCAGCTGCAATTTGGGTGGGAGGTGCAGGCCATGGCTTGCAGGCAGCAGGCAGAGGGTCTGGCCGAGTACCTGAACTGCCCGATCTGCTTGGACCTGTTCACCGAGCCGGTGATCCTGGAGTGCGGCCACAACTTCTGCCAGGGATGCATCCGGCGCTACTGGGAGGACAGCGAGGCCAGCTCCTGCCCCGAGTGCAGGGAGATTTTCCGGGAGAGGACGCTGCGCCCGAACCGGGCGCTGGGGAACCTGGCGGAGCGGGCTCGCAGCCTGATCCAGCAGCAGGAGGGTGGAACCGGAGCCCATCACGCGGGCCAGCCATGGAGGGAGCAGGAAGCTGCAAGCGGCCCGTGGCCAGGTCCCCAGGAGCCCGGGGCTGCAGATCCGTCCCCTGGGACAGAACCCAGGCTGCTGCCCTTGTACTGCTGGCAGCACCGAGAGGAGCTGAAGCTGTTCTGTGAGACCGACAAGGAGCTGATCTGTGTGATGTGCCTGGACAGCAGAGGGGGTCAAAACCACCGCTCCCACAACTTCATGCTCATCAGCGAAGCCGTGGAGATGTACAAGGTTGAAAAAGTTTTTTTTTAAATTAAGAAGTTATCTTACAGAATCAAAAATGCTGGGAATTCTGAAAGAAAATAGAAAGTGTTGCAGGGGGTGAACAAAAAACAAACTGCCCAATTCTAGTCAGATCTGTGTGGACAGAGAGCCAGCTTCAGGGAGGAATCCAATGTGACTTCTTCAGAAAACATCGGAACAGAGAAACAGGAGTAGGCCATTCGGCCCTGTGAGTCTATTCTGCCATTCATTCTGACCATGGCTGATCATCCAACTCAATCGTATGTCCCTGCTTTTCCCCCATATCCTTTGATCCCTTTAGGCCCGAGGGTTACCTCCAAATCTATCTCAATCATACAATGTTTTAGCATCGACTGCTTTCTGTGGTTGCAAATTGCAGAGGGTCCTCGCTCTCTGGGTGAAGACATTTCCCCTCATCTTAGTCCGAAATGGTTCACACCATATCCTTAGACTGTGAGCCCTGGTTCTGACTCCCGGTCAGTGGGAACACCCTTCCAATCTCTCCCCTGCCTAGTCTTGTGGAAACACATATCCCTTGTATTTAACAGGACACTGCTGTAAGACTGTAAGGCTATGGAAGAGGAGAGCTGGCCATTTGGCCCATTGAATCCGCTCTGGTGTAATTTGGGTGTATGCCCCATTTTGCCATGGCTAGGCCGATAACAAGGGGCAAACCTAACTTCATGCCAACAACCAGTCAACGGAGAGCATTATGATTCTTGATTGAAGCCAATGGCTCCAAAGTTGAAGGGCTTCAGTTACAGACAGAGAGAGAGAGAGAAAATGTTCCCACTCAAGAAAGAGTTGAAGATGACAGGGCGCAGATTTTAAAGTAATTGATCAAGGAAGCCAAAACAACAGGAAAAGGGAAAACGTTTCTCACAACATGAATGGATCAGGAATGCACTGTCTAGGGAGAGTGGGTGGGACAGTTGAGGCATTTGGAAGGGAAATAGATGCTCATCTGAAAAGGAAGAATGTGCCGGGTGACAGGGAGTAAGTGCTGAGTACAGTCCTCATTTGGAGAGCTAGTACCAAGGACTGACTGGCCTCCTTCCACACTGTAACAGTCTGGTGCCTCTGTAGCAATGGCCCGCTCCTGGTGGTTTATATGAGGCTGGAGTTCTGTGGGTGTGACAGCGGATCTAGCCACATCCTCGAGTGGCATTTTTCCCACATTTCAATTTGTGAACAAACTCATGCGCCCTCTGCATCTGAATTTCAGGAAAAGCTAACATCCCTGTCTGACATTCTCCGAGCCAAGTCCACCCTCCTGGAAGCTAAACTGGCGCACAAGCACGTTTTGGAGGTGGGGGTAAGTTTTTCATCTGTCCTTCTTTATCGCACTTCTCTCCTTGTACCTCCCTGCCCCTCTTCTCCGCCGCCCTCTCCTCCTTTTCTCTCTCTGCTGTGATGATGAAGTTGTCATCCCTGTAGGATCAGACGAGCCAGCTGCAGCAGTTTGTTACTTTGGAGTTTGCGAAGATGCACCAGGTCCTCATGAGGGTGGAAAAGCGACTGATTTTAGAACTGAAGGAGAACGTGGAGATGATCTCAGACAAGCTGCAGAGAAACCTGCAGGACATCCAGCAGAATCTAAATGACATCCAGGAAAAGCTGTCGCGATCACAATCCCAGCTGGACCAGGAGGATACCATTGCTTTTTTAATGGTAGGTGTCACTGTCTTCCAGAGCAGTAAATCCACCCTCAACCCTTTTCAAACAACCAGTCAGCAACATGGGGGGAAAAATACTTTTTTCCTTTCCCTCCACCTCCATCATTCCTTCTCTGTATTGAGCTTCACCCACAGCTGAGAGTGAGAGAACGCACTAGCTTCACTTCAGACCCATGTGAGGACCAGTTCCTAGCATTGGTGACACAATCATGTAAGACAGCTTGGTTTTGCAAAGACAACAATGTAGCTTTGCATAGCGCCCAACATCAGCCTTACCATAAAAACACTGACTTCCAACCAATGAATAAGGTTGGGGCTGGTGACCAATTGATGGGTTTTGTCCCAAATGTAGCACTGGCCTCAAGATATGTCAGCCAGCGAAGTATTATGCTGTAATGTAGTCACCAGACTAATGAAGGAAATGCAGCAGCTGATTTGTACAAAGCAAGATGCCATGAAAGTAATGTATCATTGACCAGATAATCATTTTGATTAACAGAAAACTATTAAACCGGCCACCGGGAGGTAACCGTGCTGGTCTCCTCCAACATAATTCATATCAGGGTGTCTTCGGCCTAAGTGCACAGGCAGACAGGCCTGAGTTTAACACCACACCCAAAAGACATGTATTCCCATAAAAACTGAGGGAATTCTGGAACTAGATGGTGAAGGCAAAGCTGCAAATAGTGAGAGATAGGACATGAAGAGGCCATTCAGCCCCTGAAGCCTGTTCCAATATTCAGCTTAAGCATAAACATAGACTACAGAACAGAAAATAATACAGCACACGAGAAGCCCTTTGGTCTTCAATGTTATGCCAATGTTTCATCCTACTGTACAATCAAGCTAACCTTCATTTTCCTATCAGCCACGTGCCTATCCAAGAGTTACTTAAATGTCCCTCATGTATCTGACTCTACTACCACCACTGGCAGTGCATCCACCACCCACCGTGTAAAGAACTGAACTCTGACATCTCCACTTCCTCCAATCACCTTAAAATTATGCCCATTTGAGATAGCCATTTCTGCCCTAGAAAAAAGTTTTTGACTATTCACTCTGTCTGTGTCTCTCATCATCTTTGTCGAAAGTTTGATGCTTGAAAAGTACAGCCGGTCAAGCAGCATCTGAGGAGCAGGAGAACCGATGTTTCAGGCATAAGCCTTCTTCACTTTCTCCCTCTCATCATCTCGTACACCTCTACCAAATCACCTCTCACACTTCTTCGCTCTAATGAGAAAAGCCCAACTTCCTCAACCTTTTTTGATAAGAGATGCCCTCCAATCCAGGCAGCATCCTGGTAAATCTCCTCTGCACCCTCTCTAAAACACCCACACCTTTCCGATAATGAGGCGACCAGAACTAAACACAATATTCTAAATGTGGTCTAACCAGGGCTCGATTGAACTGCAGCATAACATCATGGTTCTTAGACTCAGTTCCCCTGCTAATGAAAGCCGACACAGCTTGCACCTTCTTAACAACCCTACAACTTGGGTGGCAACTTTGAGGGATCTATGGACGTGGACCCCAAGATCCCTCTGTTCCCCCTCACTGCCAAGAATCCTGCCTTTAACCCTGTGTTCTGTATTCAAATGCGACCTTCCAAAATGTGTCACCTCACACTTTTCCAGGTTGAACTCCATCTGCTAGCTCTCTGCCCTGTTCTGCATTCTGTCAATGTCTTGTTGCAACTTACTACAGCCTTCCACACTATCCACGACTCCACCAACCTACGTGTCATTGTATCATGGCTGATCCTCCATCTCAATGCCACTTTCTCACAGTAATCCTATTCTTGTTGAGGTCTTTAATATCTAATCATCCCTCTCTTGATAAAACATAAAACAGCCCAGGCTTATCCAGCCTCTCCCTATAGCTCAAACTCTCCAACATCCTTGTGAATCTTTTTTGAACCTTCACAGGTCTTGGAGTAGAGAAAAAAAGATTCAGAAGAAATTTCTCTTCACCTTAGTTCTAAATAACCTAATGTTTATCCTGAGATTGTGTCCCCCAGTTCTCGATCCCTTTGTGGATGTGGTGGTTGGGGGTGGGGGGGGAGGGGAGGGTGGTGAGGGGGGAGCCAGTTTCTCCAGATCTGCCCTGTTTAGCCTCATGAGAAATCTGTTATCAGTTCTCATTCTTCAAACCTAAAGAGAAGGCAGTCTCAATCTCTCCTTCTCTGATCTACGAAGAGTTGGTGAAATGCAGAGTTCTGGCTGGAGATGTCGCGACATTCTTGATGTGTTTCACTGTGCATTTAGTTTTTCCACAGTCTCTCTCAGTGTGGAGCAAGGCAAGACTCAATGGCATCTATTTATGCTGTGGAGATGCTGCAAAGACTCCATGCGATTAGTGTACAGATTTGCAGGCACAGGTTCAATGGGCTGAATGGCCTCTTCTGTGCTGTGCAAATCAATGACATATCCTGAGGGCAATTGTTCAGTGATGAGTTCAGGAAGGCCATAGAGTCATAGAGATGTACAGAACAGAAACAGATCCTTCGATTCAACTCGTCCATGCTGACCCAATATTCCAAACTAATCTAGTGCCATTTGCCAGCACTTGGTGCGTATCCCTCCAAACCCTTCCTATGCATATATCCATCCAAATGCCTTTTAAATGCTGCAATTGTACCAGTCTCCACCACTTCCTCTGGCAGCTCATTCCATACACGTACCACCATCTGCATGAAAAAGTTACCACTTAGCTCCCTTTTAAAGCTTTCTCCTCTCACCCTAAATCTATGCCCTTTAGTTCTGAATGCCCACACTGCAGGGAAAAGACCTTGTCTATTTATCCTATCCATGTCCCTCATGGTTTTATAAACCTCGTTAAGCTCACCCTTCAGCCTCTGACGCTCAAGGGAAAACAGCCCCAGCCTATTCAACCTCTCCCTATTGCTCAAATCCTCCAACCCTGGCAACATGTTTGTAAATCTTTTCTGAGCCCTTTCACAACATCCTTCCAAAGGAAGAAGATCAAATTTCACGCAATAGTCCAAGAGTGGCCTAACCAATATCCTGTACAGCCACAACATGATGTCCCAAAGCCTATACTCAATGCTATGACCAATAAAGGAAAGCATACCAAACGTCTTCTTCACTATCCTATCTACCTGCAACTCCACTTTCAAGGAGCTATAAACCTGCACTCCAAGGTCTTTTGTTCAGCAACACTCCCCAGGACCCAAAGGAGATTTGAAATCACTCCCCACACGCGAGAAAAACAATTGAAAGATTCATATCCAGCACTGATTCCTGTTTGGGGAAACGTTATGGAAGCAAGTTGAGAGAGGTAGGATGGATGAAGATAAGATCACAGAACAACCATCATAGTTCAATGGCAGAACAGGTTGGAGAGAGAGGGCTGAATGGCTTCTTGCTATTTCTGCATCCCCGTGGTTCTGGTTATGTTCAGTTTTAGTGTATGAATCATTCCCTTTCTTTCTCCCCTGACGTCATTATCCAGTGGAACTCAGCTCCCCCTGTTTGTTGGTTGTGTTTTAGGATCAAGCTGAACAACACATGAGGTATGTGCTGCCAATGACTCTCTGTGACCTGACACATCCAGCTGTCCTCACTTCCACCGTGTAATGTTGCTGTTCTCTGTCATCAGCGAGGACTCAGGCCAGCTTCTCCTGGCCACTGACTGCTTGCCGATGGGAATATTCCGAGGACCTCTGCAATACAGTGCCTGGAAGGAGATGGCAGAGAGCATCAGTCCAGGTGAGAGGTTTTCCTCCTGGAACCATTCCAACTCTCACTCATTTGGGACATTGTCTGGGAAATTGAGAACCTTGGTCTGATGTGTTAATAATATTGTGTCTGATTGAATGTATCTCGTGAGCTGTTACAACAAGTGAACATCTACCAAAAGTTACCATGTCCCTGCCCTCAAGGCTGAACGATGACCCTATTCACTGCAAGATTCTCCACCAACATCCGGCATTTGAGAACAAATCTAAAACATTGTTACAACTGTATATGTGTTGTAACTAAGTGTGCTTAACATGCGTATGTTGACATGTCATCAAGTTTTCATGTTTCCTTTTTGAATGACAAGATGGGGAGAAAGGGTCGCTGTGTCATTTTGAAATGGAGCCCTTTTAAAAACATACGTCCAGATATGGACTACCCTTTGAGCTCCTTCTCAAGGTCTAACCTTTGCCAGCTCATCCCAAAAGTGGGAATTTTACACAGAGTTGGGAGGGGTGCCAAGGTCTGTTTGAGATTCACTAAACCCTTGACTGATTGAACCCATCCTGTTTGTGGTATCTTTTCTTGATCAACCACCTTTCAGCCTTGTGCTAGTGAGGAAGAGACCTTCACTTAACCCTGCTTCTGTGAAGGTTAACACTGAAAGCAAACTGGATGGTGAAGGCTGGAAATCTGAGTTCTGATGAAGGGTGACTGGACACAAAGCACTAACTCTGCTTTCTCCCCAGGTGCTGCCAGACCTGCTGAGCTTCACCAGCAACTTCTGCTTTTGTTTCTGTACAGGTTGCGCGGTTGATGGTATAGATTTCCTGCTTCACAGTGTGGGGTCACCCTCTGATGGTGTGCGGTCCATCTCTGATAGTGTGGCGTCACTCTCTGGTGGTGTGGGGGTCACTCAGTAATGGTGGAGGTTCACTCTATGATGGTATAGGGTCACTCCAATGGTATAGAGTCACTCTGATGGTATAGGGTCACTCTGATGGCGTGGTGTCACTCTCTGATGGTATAGAGTCACTCTGATGGTATAGGGTCACTCTCTGATGTTGCAGGGTCATTCTCTGCACTTGTAGTCATGATGTTTATGTGGCGAGTCCAGTTGAGTTTCTGGTCATTGATAATAATCTTGTAAGTCAAGGATTCAAAGATGGTAACGCCACAGAGTGGCAATGGATGGTGGTTCAATTGTCTCTTATTGGACATGGTTATTACCTGGCATTGCATGGCAAAAATATTACCTGCCACCTGTCAATCCAAGTCTGGGTATTGTCCAGATCCTGTTGGATTTAATATCACCGTCATTAGTGGTTCATTTTCAGATGAGGATGACTCGCTTCCCCTCCCAGGGTGAGACTGTGGCTGGCTGTATGGGCCGATGGGGCTTCCTCAGGCTTGGGGTAGAATGTGATGATGGAAAGGGGTGGGTGGGGCAGTGCACTTCTTACACTGTTTTTGCCTCCTAATTCAGGTCCAGTGGCCTACGCTGTCCATAAACTGGACAAGTGCTGCTTCAGCATCTCTGGTAATACATGTTTAACCTTGCCTGTCCCTCTTGCGTTACCCTTTAACTCCCCCTGTCATTGATATATCCTCCCATTTCTAATCCACTTTAGAACTTGCCTTGGTTCTCACATGTGGAGTTCCTGGTGATTGTGAGATGGTTTTGTGGAGAATCAAGCAGCAATTAGCTGCTACAAAAACATACTTGTCTGGGAGAATATTTGCGGCAGTAATATAATGAATATTTATGTTTTAGCAAGGGAAAGTGGAAAGGCATTGTCCTGATATTGCCAGGGAGTGCCAGCTCTTCCAGTCAGGCATTGGCTGGATAATTTGGCACACTCTTCACAAAGGTGTCACATCCGAGACAGCCCAGCCACTGACAGCCACCAGCTGCTGCTGGTAATGGTCCAGATCTCCCTTTCTTTTCTTTTCTCAGTCCATTACCATCTCCTTTTGCCTTTCACCATCATCCTTTCCTCATTTCATCTCTCCTGCCTTCCACACTAGCCCAGACTTTGCTTTACCCCAACCCCATTTCCCCGCCTCTGCATTTGTTAAAAGTCTGTGTTCGACCAGCTTCACCTTGTGAACAGTTTCTAGTTCTGAAAAGAAGTGTTTACTGATTTGACCGAAAACATGAACTCTGTTTCTCTCTCTCCACAGGTATGTGAACACTAATGACAATTGCTTTGTTAAATTTCAGATTTCCAGGATCTGCAGTGTATTACTTCTGAGTAAAGTATAATGTAATGTTTGTTGAATTTGGATAAATCAGATTTTGGATAAATCGAAGCTGAAGAGTTGCAGATTGCTTGGTTTCTCGTGTTATCTCTCTCTCTCTGTTTCTCTCTACCAGTTCCGGCTTCAGTGACCCTGAATCCTGAGACAGCTCACTCCTGGCTCCTCATTTCTGACGACCTGACCACCGTCAGGTACGCAAACCAGCAGCAGGAACTCCCCGACACCCCGGAGAGATTCAATCCTTCCCTCTGCGTGCTGGGCTCCCAAGGATTCCTGTCCGGGAGGCATTACTGGGAGGTGGCCGTGGGAGAGAGCTCCGAGTGGGACGTGGGAGTGGTGAAGGAGTCCATCAACAGGAAGGGGGATATCACGGCCATCCCGCAGGCCGGCTATTGGATCGTCTGGCTGAGGAACGGCAATGAATACAAGGCAGGCTCGGTGCCTCGCACCCCTCTGAGACCCAGCGCCAGGCCCCGCAAAATCGGCGTCTACCTGGACTACGAGGGTGGCCAGGTTTCCTTCTACAATGCGGACGACATGTCCCACCTGCACACCTTCACTGACCTGTTCACCGAGAAAGTTTACCCTTTCTTCAGCCCCTGCCTGAGCGGGCGCGGGGAGCGCTCCGAGCCGCTGAAAATCTGCCGCTCCAGGTTTCACTAGAGGCTGAACCGCCGAGTCCCGATGGTTCCCGATGTTATTACTGCCCTTCCCTTCCCTTCAACCTTTCTCTCCCCCCCACCCCACAGCTCAGGCCTGGACCCGTTTTCGGGTGAAACCCAGCACAGGGCAGGGGAATGTGTGTGGTACCACCCAGACCAGGCAGCGGGTGCCCCACCTGTCGGTGCTGCTTTGTCACCCGTCTCCCTCTGGCTGTGTTGCTCCTGATGGTCTTGTCTGTTCCTCCCTCCTCCCCCCATCTGCTTCCCCGCGCCTTTTCTGAAGCAACTTTCCACAGTCCCTTTCTCCAAAGGGGGCGCATGGCTTTAACATGGGACTGCAGCCAAAGTCACCTCGGCCTGATCTACACGTTACGCCTCTAACCCCTTTGGCATATGCTATTGGTATTAGTTCCAACCGATATAACTACTCTGGTGATTCTTGGATTCCTAATTCCTTAAAATCCCCGTCTTCCTATTCAGGAAGCCAGCTCTTCCCAGTATTCTCCTGGCTTCTCTTCACCCAGCAGCATTCTCGCTCAGCCCCTCTTCTCAGTCCGACTGCTTGAGTCCAGAAAAAGAAAACAGCTCCCTTTTTTCTAAACTTGCGCCCACACCTCCACACTCACTTCCCTCCAAGGCCCCAAGGGATCCTTCCATATCCGCCACAAGTTCACCTGTACCTCCACACACATCATCTATTGCATCCGCTGCACCTGATGTGGCCTCCTCTATATTGGTGAGACAGGCCGCTTACTTGTGGAACGCTTCAGAGAACACCTCTGGGCCGCCCGAACCAACCAACCCAACCACCCCGTGGCTCAACACTTTAACTCTCCCCCCCACTCCACCGAGGACATGCAGGTCCTTGGACTCCTCCACCGGCAGAACACAACTACACGACGGCTGGAGGAGGAGCGCCTCATCTTCCACCTGGGAACCCTCCAACCACAAGGTATGAATTCAGATTTCTCCAGTTTCCTCATTTCCCCTCCCCCCACCTTGTCTCAGTCGGTTCCCTCAACTCAGCACCGCCCTCCTAACCTGCAATCTTCTTCCTGACCTCTCCGCCCCCACCCCACTCCGGCCTATCACCCTCACCTTGACCTCCTTCCACCTATCCCACCTCCATCGCCCCTCCCCCAAGTCCCTCCTCCCTACCTTTTATCTTAGCCTGCTTGGCTACTCTCTCTCATTCCTGATGAAGGGCTTATGCTCGAAACGTCGAATTCTCTATTCCTGAGATGCTGCCTGGCCTGCTGTGCTTTGACCAGCAACACATTTTCAACCCTTTTTTTTCCTGTCTGTCAAAGCTTAAAACCTGGCTCTCAACTTTCCATCGGTGTTGGCCTGTGCTTCCTTCCCCGTGACAATGAAATCAATGTGACCAAGCAGAGTGTGGGGGTGATCAGCAAATTTTCAAGATATGTTTGACCTCCAATTAAGGGGAACATTTTAAAACATAAACACTTGCAAAGTCTTAACATTTCTCCCACTCCCTCATCCCCTAAGCATTAGCAAAATACATTATTGTTGTGTCGATTTTTCTTCAAAATTATAAAAATACAGCAAATGACAACGTTGTGAATATTTTAACAACCAGCTTATTACACATACATGTAACATTAACCTGATACTTGCTCACTCAAAAGATTGTTGTTTTTCATTCTTTATGTTTCCACATAAAATCTGAGAGATTCTGTATGTCCTGGCCCCTGGGATAGTATTTGTGATGGGCTGAAAGGTCTGAAAGTTTGTTTGGTTGGCTTAATTTTTTTGAGAATGTAATTGTTGAGTGTCAGCAAACCAGCTGGTGTTTGGATATTGGAGCCGTGAGCTGTGATTCAAGGGAAATCCCTTGTCGCAGTATTTCTCACACCTTACATTCAGCAACTCACAGTCTTCTTTAAGATGAGGCACTGAGTCATTACCAGGTTTATCACTTTTTAAAAGTGATTTTGAATCGGTCGGCCTGCTTTGTACAATTCAGTGAGCCTTTCTGGTTCCACAGGAGCCGGCCTTCATTCCATCATTAAAAATCGACATCATTACTGGACAAATGATGAGTTATGAGCAGGTCATACTCCTGATGGAATCATGTGCAATATTTTAAAAGGGATTCAAACCAAGAATTGGGAGCAGGAACACTGAAATCCTCCCTGGTTGCCGATTATGCTTTATTGTCTGTGGTAGAACCCTGAGCAGGAGGGCAAGGTCTGGATTTCTCCGCTAACCTTCACTTACCCTGAAGGGATAGTCAGAAACAGAGGGGTGAAAGCAGCAAACACAGACTCATAGGGTCAGAGAGATGTACAGCACAGAAACAGACCCTTCGGTCCAAATCGTCCATGCCGACCAGATATCCCAACCCAATCTAGTCCCACCTGCCAGCACCTGCCCATATTCCTCCAAACCTTTCCAGTTCATATACCCATCCAGATGCCTTTTAAATGTTGTAATTGTACCAGCCTTCACCACTTCCTCTGGCAGCTTATTCCATACATGTACCACCCTCTGCTTGAAAAAGTTGCCCCTTAGGTCTCTTTTATATCTTTCCCCTCTCATCCTAAACCTATTATCCCGGGGAGAAGACCTTATCTATTTATCCTATCATAGCCCTCATGATTTTATAAACCTCTATAAGGTCACCCCTCAGCCTCCAACGCTCCAGGTAAAACAGCCCTAGCCTATTCAATCTCTCCCTATAGCTCAAATCCTCCAACCCTGGCAACACCTTGTAAATCTTTTCTGAACCCTTTCAAGTTTCACAACATTTTTCTGATAGGAAGGAGACCAGAATTGCACACAATATTCCAACAGTGGCCTAAACAATGTCCTGTACAACCGCAACATGACTTCCCAACTCCTGTACTCAATATTCTGACCAATAAAGGAAAGCATACCAAATGCCTTCTTCACTATCCTATCTACCTGTGACTCCACTTTCAAGGAACTATGAACCTGCACTCCAAGATCTCTTTGTTCAGCAACACTCCCCTGGACTTTACTATTAATTGCATTAGTCCTGCTTAGATTTGCTCCATCTGCTACTCCTCAGCCCATTGGCTCACTTGATCAAAATCCTGAGGTAACCTTCATCACTGTCCACTATATCTCCAATGTTGGTGTCATCTGCAAACTTACTAACTATGTCTCTTAAGCTCACATCCAAATCATTTGCATAAATGATGAAAAGTAGAGGACCCAGCACTGATCCTTGTGGCACTCCATTGGTCACAGGCCTCCAATTTGAAAAACAACCCTCCACCACCACCCTCTGTCTTCTATAGTTCTGTATCCAAATGGCTAGTTCTCCCTGTATTCCATGAGAGCTAACCTTGCTAAACGGTGTCCCAGGGGAACCTTGTCAAGCGCTTTACTGAAGTCCATACAGATCACATCTACTGCTCTGTCCTCATCAATCCTCTTTGTTACTTCTTCAAAAAACTCAGTCAAAATTGTGAGACATGATTTCCCACTCACAAAGCCATGTTGACTCTCCCTAATCAATCCCTGCCTTTCCAAATACATACATTCCTGTCTCTCAGGATTTCCTCCGACAATCTGCCCACCACCGACGGCACGCTCACCTATCTATAGTTCCCTGGCTCGTCCTTAGTGCCTTTCTTAAATATTGGCACCACATTAGCCAACCTCCAATCTTCTGGCACCTCACCTGTGACTATCAATGATACAAATACCTCAGCAAGAGGCCCAGCAATCACTTCCTTAGTTTCCAACAGAAGTCTAGGGTACACCTGGACAGATCCATGGGCTTTATTCACTTTTATGCATTTCAAGACATGCAGGACCACCTCCTCTGTAATTTGAACTTGTTTCAAGATGTCACCCTCTATTTGTCTACATTCGATATCTTCCATGTCCTTCTCCACAATAAATACTGATGCGAAATACTCATTTAGTATCTTCCCCATCTCCTGCAGCTCCACACAAAGGCCGCCTTGCTGATCTTTGAGGGGCCCTATTCTCTCCCGAGTTACACTTTTGTTCTTATTGCATTTATAAAATACCTTTGGAGCTATCTCATGTCCCCTTTCTGTCCTCCTGATTTCCTCATTAAGTATACTCCTACTGCCTTTATACTTGTCTAAGAATTCACTTGAGCTATCCTGTCTATCTCTGACATATGCTTCCTTCCTTTTCTTAACCAACCCCTCAATTTCTTTCATCATCCAGCATTCTCTATATCTTCCAGCCTTTCCTTTCACCTTAACAGAAATACACTATCTCTGCACTCTTGTTATCTCATTTCTGAAGGCTTCTCATTTTCCAGCCATCCCTTTACCTGTGAACATTTGCCCCCAATCAGCTTTTGAAAGTTCTTGCCTAATACCATCAAAATTGGCCTTCTTCCAATTTAGAACTTCAACTTTTAGATCTTGTTTATCTTTTTCTATCACTACTTTAAAACTAATAGAATTATGGCTGCTGGCCCCAAAGTGCTCCCCCACTGACACCTCAGTCACCTGCCCTGCCATATTTCCCAAGAGTAGGTACATCCACATGTTGAATCAGACAATTTTCTTGTAAATGCTTAACAAATTCCTCTCCATCTAAACCCTTAACACTATGGCAGTCCCAGCCTATGTTTGGAAAGTTAAAATCGCCTACCATAACCACCCTATTATTCTTACAGATAACTGAGATCTCCTGACAAATTTGTTTCTCAATTTCCCTCTGACTATTAGGGGGTCTATAATACAATCCCAATAAGGTGACCATTCCTTTCTAATTTCTCAGTTCCACCCAACCAACTTCTCTGGATGTATTTCTGGGAATATCCTCCCTCAGCACAGCTGTAATGCTACCCCTTATCAAAAACGCCACTCCCCCTCCTCTATTGCCTCCTTTTCTATCCTTCCTGAAGCATTTGTATCCTGGAACATTAAGCTGCCAGTCCTGGCCATACCTGAGCCATGTTTCTGTAATTGCTATGATATCCCAGTCCCATGTTTCTATAACCATGCCCTGAGTTCATCTGCCTTCCCTGTTAGCTCCCTTGCATTGAACTAAATGCAGTTTAATTTATCAGTGTAATCTTGTTCTTGCTTTGTCCCTGCCTGCCCTGACTGGTTGGCTTGCTTCTTTTCTCAACTGAACCAGTCTCAGATTAATCTCTTTTCTCACCATCTTCCTGGGTCCCACCCACACCCCCCACACCCCCCACACTTCCACCTTACTAGTTTAAATCCTCCCGAGCAGCTCTAGCAAATCCCTCTCAGCATATTAGTCCCCTTCCAAGTTAGGTGCAATCTATCCTTCTTATACAGGTCACTTCTGCCCAGAAGAGATTCCAATGATCAAAAAATATGAATCCTTCTCCCGTACACCAGCTCCTCAGCCATGCATTCATCTGCTCTATCCTCCTATTCCTACTCTTACTAGCTTGCAGCACTGGGAGTAATCCAGATATTACTACTCTCGAGAACCTTCTTTTTAAATTCCTGCCTAACTCTCTGTATTCTCCTTTCAGAATCTCAGCCTTTTCCCTTTATGTCATTGATTCCAATGTGTGTAATCACCTCTTGCTGGGCCCTCTCCCCTGTGAGAACATTCTGCACCCTCTCTAAGACATCCTTGATCTTGGCACCAGGGAAGCAACACACCATTCTGATTTTTCGCTGCTGACCACTGAAACATCTGTCTGTACTTCGGACGCGAGAGTCCTCTAACACAATCGATCTCTTAGAATCCAACGTACCCCACATTGCATTAGAGCCTGTCTCAATACCAGAAACTTGGATGATCATGTTACATTCCCCTGGGAATCCATCACCCCCTACATTTTCCAAAACAGCATACTTGTTTGAAATGGGGATAGCCACAGAAGACTCCTGCACTACCTGCCTACCTCTTTTACCTTTCCTAGAGTTAATCCATTTATGTGACTGTATCTCTGACTTTTCTCCCTCCCTATAACTGCCATCCATCACACCGCCTTGCTCTTGTAAATTCCTCATTGCCTCTAACTGCCACTCCAATTGATCCATTCGATCTGATAGGATTCGCAATTAATGGCATTTATTGCAGTTATAATCCCTCAGTAACACGTGAACTCTCCCTAAACTCCCACATCTGACAAGAAGGGCATATCACTCTACTAAGGGCCACTTTTGCTTTTTCCAATCTGCAGACCCAGAAAACAGTCCCATCCTATTCCTCTGCAAAACGCTCCTCCAGGCTAACTTAATATGTATGACTTATATTTTTAAGTTCAATCAAGAGATATATCTCAATAAAACATATACTCAAGAAAGAACCCACTCTATTCACTACTGCAGACTTATAACAAGGCGCCAAGGCCACACTTAAATCTATCCATTTATCTGTCTCTGTGCTGTGACCTCTCCCATAGAGGTTCCTCCAAGATGAGTTGTGAATTTCACTGTTGGTTAATTTTCCCAGATGCTCTCCAACGTCCAGCGATACATGAATTCAAACAGCAAAGGCAGTAACTGCGCAGGTTCACTGCTGTGTCAGGTAGCAGTGTAGGTTTCTTTCTCTCTCTCTTTCCTGCACTGACCTCACCATGTGCTGTCTTTGTCTGTACCTCTCCCTTTTAACAGTGACGTTATTTTGACTTTTTCTTCTCCAAAGTTCCAAAACAATGCAACAGCATATAAAACAGCAATTGCTGCTCCTGGAATCACCTCCAACACCTAAACCACCTCAAAAAGGAGCAGCCTGTTACAGTCAGAAATTTTTCTCGTCCTCCATCTCATCACTGTGCTCCCGTTTGCCCATAAAATCCAGGCTGGGATTTTTCAGCCAGTAATTTACGGTCAATGATCATGTCATGCTCAGCTTTCCAATCTCTTCCCTGACCTTTAAACTTTGCCAAAAACAAGACCTCTACTGGTTGCTGCCTGCAGTGATATCATCTCATCTTGTTAGGAATATCACAAACGTATTATCATGGTGTAGAACCAGATGATGAGCCAGCACAGAAAGAGACCACAAGACAGGGAAGTAGGACCTAAGGTCAGGGCTTGGCCACAGAACCTACTGTTTCCATTCACTGCATGTATTTCTCCACATGTCCTGTTTTGTTGGGAGGTAGACTTTATCTCAAGAAGTTTGGGCATTTTTAGGGGATTAAAGCACTTTATATCAATGCTTCTATATTTGATCATGACTTGTTCAGATCAGCAGGAACACAAGACTGCTGCAGGTCTGTGTGAATACAGAAACAGGCATTGGGAGCTAGCTATTCAGAGGAGAATTGGGCAAGTGATTCTCAATACCCATTTGCCTGATGGTTACAGTTCCATCAACATTCAGAAAAACTCAAAACCATCAAGAACAAAGCTTTATTGACAGCCTACCCACCATCTTTAACATTCACTTTCTCAACTCTGACACTCAGTAGCAGCAGTGTGTACCATCTACAAGATGCACAGTAACATCTCCTCCGTCAGCAAACTCACAACTATTTCCATCTAGATGGACAAAGGCACAGGTACATGGGGACACCCCTTTCTGCAAGTTCCCCTCCAAGCCACTCACCATGCTGACTTGGAAGTATATCGCTAGGTCAAAATCCTCGAATTACCTCGCTAACGGCATTGTGGGTCAGCCCACAGCATATGAATACAATGGTTCAAGAAGGCAGCTCACCACCACCTTCACAAGGGCAACGAAGGACAGGCGATAAACGCTGGCCTAGGCAATGGTGTCCACATACCACAAATTAATTAAAAGAAAACTGTTTTCCGCAAATCGAACTCCAAATACTGTTATACATTGAAGCTCATTTATGTTCAAATAAAATCATAATTTTGTCAATATTGAGTCAGCTTCATAATTTTGGATATACAATCCGAGGGATCATCAAATTTATTGCAAATTTAAAATGTTGTGGCAGATTAAGACAAAAACAATAATTTATATTTAATGAGTGGCACAATGGCTCAGTGGTTAGCACTGCTGCCTCACAGCGCCAGAGACCTGTGTTCGATTCCACCTGGGGCAACTGTCTGTGTGGAGTTTGCATACTCTCACCATGTCTGTGTGGGTTTCCTCCGGGTGCTCCGGTTTCCTCCCACTGTCCAGGATGTGCAGGTTAGATGAATTGGCCATGCTAAATTGCCCATATTGTTAAGTGCATCATTCAGAGTGAAGTGGGTCTGGGTGCGTTACTCTTCAGAGGGTCGATGTAGACTTGTTGGGCCGAAGGGCCTGTTTCCACACTGTATGGAATCTAGTCATATAGTGTCATTATCTCAGTAAAATAGATTTTATAGGAGTGTAAACACACAAAGGTTTACACTGAGCCAAAGGAGATGACATTACGACATCCAACCAAAATCTTAGTCAACTCAAGTGATTTTTAAGTGAATCTTAAAAGAGTAGGTAATAGCAGGCAGGAGAGATTGCAGAGGCTGAGTCTCAGGTGGTTGGATACATGATGATGGATTAAATATGACTTGATACAATTTAGGATACAAGCAGCAGAGTTTTGGATTATCTCAAACTTATGGAGTGTGCAAGTTGGGAGGCTGAGCTGGAGTGTATAAGAGTAACATGTTCTGGAGATCAGGCAGACATTGAGGACAGCTTCAGCAGAGAAGGAGGTGAGCCAGGTCAGAGAATGGCCATAGGGAGTGGGTTGTTGTGTTACCGGACAAAATGAATGTTGACATCACTGCATAAAAACGTCAACAACTATCCCTCTCTCTCCGCCCATTACCATGGGAGTAAGTTCAATAACTTTTTTCATTCAAATTTTACAACTTCAGAACTCCCCTGGTGTAATAAATGTAAATTCACTATGAATTACTGGATGTTTCTTCTGCAAGTATGGCTTTCATTGTGGTGCGTAATATTATCTCAGAATTTTAATTAATATCTTCTGAAGGAAATACTGCAAGGAAACAGCTCATGCTTCACATTTTTCAGGGAGTTCAGCAAAATGTTTATTTGTAGCTTTGATTAAGGAAGACATAAACAGAGGCAGCAAAGATTGAAAGAAAAAGACAAAACAGATATGATACTCTGAGAAAACTCCAGGTCGGGTTTAAGGAAGTCTTGACATTGATGTTACAGTTTCTGCTTGGGTCCTTCTTAACGGAATAGGAAATGTGGAAAATAGGAACCAAAACTTTTATTGGACCACCATATGGACTATCATTCCAACTGCGAGAATTAGTCAGTGCAGAAACAGGACATTCAGTGCATCATTACTGTGCCAACACTTTGAGACCTCTGTCCCATTCCAATTGATATTTCACTCTGAAAATCATTCATCCCTGAAACTGCTGAAGCAGTAACTGTTTTGAATGTCCTTAGCTGCTGTTGTTGCTCTGGTGTATCATCTTTGGAAGAATTGGTGATGCTCAAATTAGCCAAAGAGACTAGAGTATGAGAAGGTGTGAGATGGGGTGGGCTGGATGCTTCTTATTCAGATCTGTGATTCTGGACTAAACAGATCAACAGATCCAAACCCTCCAAGTGATATCTGTCTCAGACTGAGGCTCATCAGGTATTTTGTATCCATGTTTCTTCCTTGATGCTTCTCGTCATGAGGTTTTGACATCTTGTCTCTCTGAGGCTTTAAGAGAGACTGAGTCCACAACTGGAGCTGACGCTCCTGCCAATGTGATGTTGAGGGAACACTGAGTCTTGTTTGAATTCTCCCTTGTACTGGTACTCCAGTGGTCCCTGATGCTATTGAGTTTGTTAGCATGCAGTCAGCGTATGTCTTCCCACTGCATTGTGTCAAATTAGAATAGAATTGGACGACAGTGCAGTTCTGATGGAGTGCTGCATTGACGAGCACATTAGTTTCAGGTCTCATGTGAAACTCAAAGCTTTGGACGATCGTGCAGAGCACGATTGGAATTTTAGCAGGAGTTATCACCCACCATCTTGGACAACATTTACTCTATTGTCCAACCCTCTTAAATAAAAACTGCCACTATTTTGTTGGCGAATGTTGGGTCTTGCTGTGTTCAAACTGAGTGCCGAGTTTCCTATATTACATCAGTGACTGCCCGGAGGTGTGGCATTGACTTTAAATGTCAAGAAGTTGTGAAAAGGTGCCATTGGAGTGCAAGTCCTCCTCTTCTTTGTTGTGTATTTTCTGTCCAGCGACAAACTGGGAATGTCCTTACCAACCAATGGAAACTGGCAGCTCAGTGCCCGAGGGGCAGCACTAACTTCATTCTGATAGGTTAATAGAGCGAACCAATCACTGACAGCCGGAAGAACACTTTTTTGATTGGTTTGGTCCATTACCGAGAAACTGAATGAGAATGGGTTTGACCCGGATTCCCACAAGCAACTTGATATTCGGTTTTTCAAAATAAAGTGTTACCCAAGCGCTTTAAAGTGTATCACATTCTGTGGAGGGGTTTCTGGAATTTTGCTTTTAGTTTAGCTAAGGAAAATTTCGGAGTTGAGAGTGTTGTTGGAAAAGTACAGCAGGTTAGGCAGCATCCGAGGAGCAGGAAAATCGACGTTCAGATGCTGCCTGACCTGCTGTGCTTTTCCAGCAACACACCGTCAATTCTGACCTCCAGCATCTGCAGACCTCACTGTCTCCCTGAGGAAGATTTCGGTCCATCTTTCCATCGAGTCACACATCGCTGTGTTCAGTGCAGTAATATAGCTCTGCGTACAGTCACACTCTGTCCATAGTGTTCCGTACACAGTAACATACACCTGTGTACAGTCACACGCTGTCCATTGATTACAGCATGGTAACGTAGCCGTGTACAGTCACCCTGTGTCCACTGTGTTCAGCACAGTAATATAGCCCTGTGTACAGTCACACTCTGTCCATCGTGTTCAGCACGGTAATGTAGCCCGGTGCACAGTCACACTCTGTCCACTGTGTTCAGCACAGTAATATAGCCCTGTGCAGTCACACACTGTCCACTGTGTTCAGCATAGTAATATTGTCCTATGTAGAGTCACACTGTCCGCTGTGTTCAGCATGATAATATAGCCACGTGTACAGTCACACTCCGTCCATTGTGTTCAGCACAGTAATGTCGTCCTGCATACAGTCACACTGTCTGCTGTGTTCAGCATAATATAGCCCTGTGTACAGTCACACTATTTCCACTGCGTACAGCACAGTAATATAGCCCCATGTACAGTCACACTCTGTCCACTGTGTTCAGCACAGTAATATAGCCCTGTGTACGGTCACACTCTGTCCACTGTGTACAGCACAGTAATATAGCCCCGTGTACAGTCACACTCTGTCCACTGTGTTCAGCACAGTAATATTGCCCAGCGTACAGTCATACACTGTCCACAGTGTTCAGCACGGTAATATTGTGTTGTGTAGTCACACACTGTCCACTGTGTACAGGACAGTAATATCACCCTGTATACAGTCACACTCTGTCCATTTTATTCAGCACCGTAATGTAGCTCAATGTACAGTCACACTCTGTCCATTGTGTTCAGCATAGTAATACAGCCCTGTCTACAGTCACACTGTCCATTGTGTTCAGCATGTAGCGTAGCCCTGTGTACAATCACGCTCTGTCCACAGTGTTCAGTGCAGTAATATAGCCCTGTGTACAGTCACACACTGTCCACTATGTTCAGCACAATAATATCGCCCTGTGTACAGTCACACTGTCCACTGTGTTCAGCATGATAATATAGCCCTATGTACAATCACACACTGTCCACTGTGTTCAGCACAGTAATATAGCCATGTGTACAGTCACACTCTTTCCACTGTGTTCAGTGTGGTAATATAGCCCTGTGTACAGTCACATTCTGTCCACTTTGTTCAACATGGTATTATAGCCCCATGTACAGTCACACACTGTCCACTGTGTTCAGCAGTGGTAATGTAGCCTTGTGCACAGTCATACTCTGTCCATTATGTTTAGCACAATGATATCGTCCTGTGTGCAGTCACACTCTACCCATTGTGTTCAGTACAATAATATAGGCCTGTGTTCAGTCACACTCTGTCCATTATATTCAGCATAGTAATATAGCCCTGTGTACAGTCACACTTTGTGCACTGTGTTCCATACAGTAATATAGATCTGTGTACAGTCACACTCTGCCCACCGTATTCAGCACGGTAATGTAGCCCTGTGCACAGTCATGCTCTGTCCATTGTGTTCATCACAGTAATGTGGCACCATGTAGAGTCACACTCTGTCCATTGTGTTCAGCATAGTAATATAGCCCTGTGTACAGTAAACTCTGTCTATTTTGTTTAACAAGGTATTATAGCCTGTGTATAGTCACACTATGTCCATTGTGATCCACACAATAATGTAGAAATGTGTACAGTCTCACTCTGTCCATTGTGTTCAGCATGGTAACGTGGCCCTGTGTACAGTCACACTCTACCCACTGTGTTCAGTGTAATAATATAGCCCTGTTTACAGTCACACTCTGTCCACTTTGTTCAAAATGGTAATGTAGCCCTGTGTACAGTCACACTCTATCCATTGTGTTCAGCACAGTAATGTAGTCCTGTGTACAGTCACACACTGTCCATTGGGTTCAGCATGGTAACATAGCTCTGTGTCAGTCACACATTGTCCATTGTGTTTGGCACAGTAATATAGCCCTGTGTACAGTCACACACTGTCCATTGTGTTCAGCACAGTAATATCACCCTCTATAGTCACATACTGCCCACAGTATTCTGCACAGTAATAGCGCTTTATGTACAGTTACTCTATTCACTGTACTCAGCATGGTAAATCGCCCAGTGTACAGCCAAACTCTGTCAATTGTGTTCGGCACAGTAAAATAGCCCTGTGGATAGTCATACTCCGTCTGCTGTGTTCAACTCAGTAATGTAGCCCTGTGGAGAAAGTGAGGTCTGCAGATGCTGGAGATCAGAGCTGAAAATGTGTTGCTGGAAATTCCTGATGAATGGCTTATGCCCGAAACGTCAAATTTCCTGTTCCTTGGATGCTGCCTGACCTGCTGCGCTTTTCCAGCAATGTATCCCTGTGTACAGTCATTCTCCATCTGCTGTGTTTGACTCAGTAATGTAGCCCAGTGTACAGTCACATTCTGTTTGCTGTGTTCAGCACAGTAATATAGCTTGATGTACAGGCAGACTGTGTCTGCTGTGTTCAGCACTGTAATATTGCCCCGTGTACAGTAATACTCCATCTGTTGTGATCAGCATTGTAATATAGCTCTATGTGCAGTTATACTCCATATGCTGTGTTCAGCACTGTAATATAGCCCCGTATACAGTCACACTGTCTGCTGTGTTCAGCATTGTAATATAGTCCTGTGTAGTCATATTCCACCTGCTGTGTTCAGCACTGTAATATAGCCCTGTGTACAGTCATACACTGTCTGCTGTGTTCAGCACTGTAATATAGTCCTGTGTCCAGTCACACTCTGATTGTTGTGTTCAGCACAGTAATATAGTCCTGTGTACAGTCACACTCTGCTGTGTTCAGCATTGTAATATAGCCCTGTGTACAGTCACACTCTGCTGTGTTCAGCACAGTAATATAGCCCTGTGTACAGTCACACTCTGCTGTGTTCAGCACTGTAACGTAGCCCTGTGTACAGTCACACTCTGTCTGCTGTGTTCAGCACTGTAATATAGTCCTGTGTACAGTCACACTCTGTCTGCTGTGTTCAGCACTGTAAGATTGCCTGTGTACAGTTATTTCGTCAAGCTTTTATCATCCAAGGCCTTTTCAAACCTTAATTTTAATAAGCCTGTTGTGACGGGCGGAAAAGGGAAAGTAAGCTGAGCCAGAAATCAGTGAGGAGGGGTCAACATATTCTTCAAAGTCTTGTTCTGGGATTCACATCCAGCTCAGCAATGGGCAGAGCAATGGCTTTGATGCCGGATTAGTCGTCAATAGTCCAGAAAGATCTGTTCAAATCCCATCACAGGCAGTTCAGTGGAATTTAAATTCAGTTAATGAAATAAATCTGAAATTAAGAGAAAAAAAAAGCCAGTATCAGAAACAGTGACTGTGTATTTACAGAAAGAAGAGAACTACAAGAACTTTTCACCGATAATGACCTTTCATGGAGCAGATTTTGAGTGGTTCTGTGTTCTCCCCATGACCATTCAAGCAAGGACTGAAGAAAGGGTAAAGTTTCTCAGTGAAGATGTCGATGAAGGTGTGGAGGTGGAACATGCTGTCTGCATTGTAAAATGACACCTGCCCCTCCTCGTAGTTCAGGTAGATCCCGATCTTCCGGGGCTTGATGTCCACAGACAGGAGGGTACGTGGAAATGTGCCAGCTTTATACTCACTCCTCCTCAGCCACACGATCCAGTAACCAGCCTCTGGCATGGCCGTGATATCTCCTTTCCTGTTGATGGATTCCGTCACCACTCCAAGATCCCACTCAGCGCTGTTTCCCACCTCAACCTCCCAGTAGTGTTTGCCTGAGTTGAATCCCTCTGACGCCAGTACACACACACAGGGATAAAACCTCTCGGGTGTCTCAGGGAGAGACTGTCCCCTATCTCCGTATCTTACGCTGGTCAGATCATCGGACAGGATGAGCCAGGAATGTGCAGTATTGGGATCCAAAGTCAAACAGGTTGGAGCTGGAAGACAGAGAGACAAAAACAGAATGACATTTGAATTATCTAATCACAGAATAGCTATTACCTATCAACACAATTCCATCAGTCACTGATAGTTTAAAAAACGTTCACCCAGAGAGGTCTAGGGGTCAGGAATGCACTGGGAGAGTACTGGAGGAGAGAAACCTCGCAACCTTTCAAAAATACTTGGATGAGCCATTGAAGCATCATAATATTCAAGGCTATCAGCCGAGTGTCGGAAAGTGGGTGCAGATTTAGGGTAGATTTCTCTTGGTGTTGAGTCGATAGACCAAGGGCCTCTTCTGTACTTCACCATAAATCTGTGAGAAAAAGACTTTGAACTAAATCTCTCGCCGATCACCAAGACTTGAAATTATCCCAGAGAGCAACGGTAAATAACTTCACAGACTGGGAATTCTGTAAGGAAAGCAGGGATGTCTTTCAGGAGCAAGTGTGTCTTGCTGCAGTTGTACAGAGTCTTGGTGAGACCACACTTGGAATATGCTTAAAGTCTGGTTGGAATATGCTGTGCAGTTTTGGTTTCCTTATCTGAGGAAGATTGTTCTGGTGATGGAGGGAGAACAGTGAAGGTTTACCAATTTCTTGGGATGGCGGGATTGACATTGGAAAAGAGGTCAACTCAGTTAGGATTATATTCAGGATTAGTGGTGCTGGAAGAGCACAGCAGTTCAGGCAGCATCCAACGAGCAGCGAAATCGACGTTTCGGGCAAAAGCCCTTCTAGGATTGTATTCACTGGAGTTCCGAAAAACTAAACCTATTAAATTTGAACAGGCCCAGACAATAGTAGGTCAGTGAAGAAAGGCAGGGGAATCCAGTATCAGCACTCATAGGATAGAGAGTAAACCATTTAGGATTGAGATGAGGAGAAACATCTTCACCCAGAGAAGGGTGAGTCTGTGGAATTTGCTACTGCAGAAAGAAGGTGAGGCCAAATTATTGTATGGTGTCCAGTAGGAAATGTGTATAGCACTGCTAGTGGCTGCACCAAGGTCAGACAGCTGGATCTCACAGAATATGAGCTCCCTGATGAGGCTGTTAACCTGGTCCAATCAGGGAGCCCTGGCTGACAGATATAAACAGGAGGGTCAGACATCCTGTTCACTCTGAGAGCTGGTTCTGAGGGACTTGGATCAGTGTCAAGGGCTGTCCATGTGTAAATAAAGAGGGACTTGGTGAGTGGACACCAGCCTCTTTTGGAGTTACTTCAAGTACACGGGGATCAAAGGTAATGGGGGAGAAGCAGGGCCAGGCTGTTGAGTTGGATGATCAGCCGTGATCATACTGAATGACGGAACAGGCTCACAGGGCCGAATGGCCTACTCCTGCTCCTATTTTCTACTTCTCCATGTTTCTCAGAAATGCAGCACGGAATGTTATTGATTTGGGATGGTTTTATTTTGATTAACGGCAAAACATTTTCATTGCTTGGGAGTCACCAATAAGAGAGGAAACACTGATTAAAGACTGAGATAACCTTTATAACCAAGCTGTAGAGATAGGGATTTTATCATTTGTCCTACTGTCTTTCATGGGAAATACAAATAGGGAGGAAGGGTGAAAAACTGGTTGCTGACATATTAAAAGCCTATTCCAGAAAGTTTTAATAAAACTGTTTAGATTTGAACCTACGCTTCCTGGCTCAGAGACAGGACACTACCATTGAAACCATAAGAGCTCTAGAATCATATCGAATCCATCGTCTATTATGCACCCCACTTAGTTCCACTACCTCCAACAGAATTAAGTTTCAGGCATGTGACAGAATATGACGACCATATGTTTTTGCTCTTCCTTAACATCCAATTTCATTCACAATGGAAAGTAATATTGAACCGGACACAAGCTCCTAATCCTCCACAAGTCTTTCGCCTGACTGACCACTAACTGATTTCTCCCATGAGTTTTTTTGGAGGAGTTAGTGTTTTTTAATTTTCTTCACCCAGGTCAACACTGGAGAAAGGCCCAGCTCACACTCGGAGAACAGAGGGCAACGTTAATATCATTTTGAGGACAGTACAAGAAAACATTGAGCAAATGTTATCATCTTGACTGATGCAAGCACTGAACTGTTAATGCATCTATGTAACTAGAAGGAGCAACAAATTGATGTTTACATTGGGACTGAATGGGCTAAAAGTGTTTCATGGACACTTGCTTTGGTTACAGCTGCATCTCAAGCACATTTCATTCTGCAAGCCAACAATGTTTATTTTTAATCGGTTTTAATGGTTATTGAGTTTGGGAGAACAAGCTGTTATTGAAGAGCTTCAATACTGGCGCTCCGCGTATCTGCTACAATGAAGGCAAAAAGAAAATTTCCTTTCTATTCAACATGAACTATTGCATAACCTTGAGGCTTAGAAAAACACAGAGCACCAATGTCATTCCATTATCATCAAAACAAGACAGAGATTTGCAACAAGTGGATTCACGGCTTGTTACAGAATTGACTGATTCTCAGTTATAGTCATACAGCACAGAAACAGACGGTTTGGTCCAACCAGCCCATGCCCACCATAATCTCAAACTAAACCAGACCCATCTGCTTGCACTTGGCCCATTTCCCTCTAAACATTTCTTATTCATATACTTATCTAAATGTCTTTTAAATGTTATAACTGTACCCCCATCCATCACTTCCTCTGGAAGTTCATTCCACATACAAACCACCCTGCGCAAATAAAATTGCCCCAATGCCTTCTTTAAATTTTTCTCCTCTAACCTTAAAAATATGCTTTCTAGTCTTGAAATCCCATGCCCTAAGAAAAAGACACTGCTATTCACCTTATCTATATCCCTCATTATTTTATAAACCTCTATCAGGTCACTTCTCAACATTCTGTGTTCCACTGAAATAAGTCCCAGCCTAACTAGCCTCTCGTTATAACTCAAACTCTCCATTCCCAGTAACATCTCAGTAAATCTCTTCTGAACCCTCTCCAGCTGAATAACATCCTTCCTGTCACTTGGGAGATCAGAATTGGACACAGTACTTCAGAAGTGGTCTCACCAAATTCCTGTACAACCTCCACATAGTGTCCCCATCCCTATACTCAAAGGACAGTGATAGAGTTAGAGTTAGGGTTAGGGCAGTGATGACAAGCATGCTAAATATCTTCTTAACCACCCTACCTATATGGGATGCAAATTTAAATGAATTATGCACTCTCTGTTCACAAGTTGCTGTGTCCTGCAGTTCCTATAATGAGTGGAGGTAGGGAGACAGTTTAAAAGAAATCTATTGAACATATCTCAGGAAGTTGTTCAACATTAAAGAGGCAATGATATCTGATCTCTGCATAGCAATGTATATAACATAATAATAGTTCATGTTTGAAGGCTTTTTCCTTCTCAAACTCAAGAAGATCTCCTTACCTGGGCAGATAGCGCTGATCATTTCTCTCCAAACTGTGTACTGTAATGGTCCTTTGAACAGTCCCAGTGGCTGATTTCCACTGATTAATATATGGTGAGTGTCTTCACTAATAATAGAAATGTATTAATCTGCATTACAGAGTAACTTTAAAGACTATTAGTTTTATTTTTGCTAGATATTTAAAGTTTCTGTGAGGAATTTCCCATACCTCTTTTGTCCCCAAGCTTCTTCCTAAATATAAAACAGAAGAGGTATCTGAGCTGGGTATCGTACAGTACTCTAAAAACATTAGGACAGAATGGAATAGAGACAGCAGGAACTAGAATCCCAAAATAGCTGAGAGCAATTACATCATTAAATTTGATGACACAAATACTTCCCATGTACAGCTTATATCGGAATCAGGAATTCTGTCTCCCAACAGGCTGTGGATCCAATTAGATATTTCAAGATGAGTTGACAAAATGTTATTGTGTGAGAGTACCAGGCAGCATGGAGCTATGTTGAGTAAACAGAGTGAAGATACTAATTAACCGTGTTTGAAGTGAATGGCACAGTGGATATGAGGCTCAGTGGCCTTATCCTGTTCCAAAGCACAAAGAAAACCTCACTGAGGAAGTGACACTGTTCTTAGAATTTCTGTTGACACAAGAACCCACTTTTGTAGCCTCTTTATTTTAGCCTGAATAACATCCATCCAGGGTCGAGCTTGACAGTGTGGGCTCACACAAGGCCAATCATTTCTGGGTCTCTGACATGACGCATAAAGTACTGGCACATAAATGTCTTAGTTTCAGCTCCAGCAACCACCTCAACACTGCCATTTCTTCATCTGGTCGGTGCACTGTGTAGACATAACTTTGCAATAGTTATCAAACTTTTACTCATCCATGGGATGACGGTGTTGCTGGCTAGGCCAGCATTTATTGCCCAGAGGGCAGGTAAGAGTCAACCACATTGCTGTGGGTCTGGTGTCACACTTAGGTCAGACCAGGTAAGGATGGCAGTTTCCTTCCCGAAAGGACATTAGTGGACCAGATGGGTTTTTCCAACAATCAGTGATGGATTCATGGTCATTATTAGATTCTTTTAAATTGAATTCAAATTCCACTTATCTGCTGTAGTAGAATTCAAACCCAGGTCCTCAGAACATGACCAGTTCTCTGGATTAACATTCCAGCAATATATCAATTAGGTCATCCCTTCCCACTAAGGGAGCAATCTTAACCTTGCCCGCCAATCAGACAGTAGTGCACAAAGCCTGTTTCCCATTCTACTCATTGAACTCTAAATGATGCGATGTTGGCCAGGGTGTAAAATCAGTCTGCTATCTATTCTGTTCTGTTACATAAAAACATTCAGGCCTTCAAGGTGACCCCACTGTTTCAAAAATCGCAGCTAGTGCAATTCCAGTCTTAGTTCCACTCTCCTGGCCATACTCTTCAATTGGGAAATTAGCTTCAACACTATTCACAATCTCAGCGAGGTTCAGGTGGGCGACATTACAATCACAGAGTTATTTGGGTGACAAGGCGGCTCAGTGGATAGCACTGCTGCCTCACAGCACCAGGGACCCAGGTTCGATTGCAGCCTCGGGCAACTGTCTGTGTGGGGTTTGCACCTTCTCTCTGTGTCTGTATGGATTACTTCTGGGTGCACCAGTTTGTGAATTGGCCATGCTAAATTGCCCATAGTGTTCAGGGATGTGTAAGTTAGGTGCATTAGTCAGGGGTAAATATAGGGGAGGAATATGTCTGGGTGGGTTACTCTTCAGAGAGTTGTTGTGGACGTGTTGGGCCGAAGGGCCTGTTTCCACATTGTATGGACTCTATGGAAAAATACAAAGCCACTGAGGGCTCTTGTGCCACAAAACTGGTATCTATAACCCTGAACAGGGAGACCAGGGTTCAAGTCCCACCTGCTCCTGAGATGTGTTCCTGCTAACATCCTAAGACAGATTGATGACATAATATGCTTGGCACAGAACGTTATGGTTATAACTGTGGCTGTCATGGAGATGTTTAGAGAGAATTGTATTTATTAACAATTGATGAATGATGTTTGAGAGGGCAGGTAAACTCAAAATCCATTGGAGGAATTGTTTCACACATTTTGATTTGGCAACTTGATATTTTTTTCCTGAATCATATTCACATGGAATGAGACCATTCAGCCCACTGTCTGAATGAGCTTCTCACTCAGTACCATCCCCCCGCCTTCTCCCCATAACCCTGCCCATTCTTCCTTTGCAGCCTCAGTCACTTCTGAATGCCTCACCTGAAGCTGCCGTCTCCACCACACTCTCAGGCAGTGCACTCAATAAACAAGATCATGTTTCTCTGTGCTACACAAACAAAATCACAAAGTTTCCAAATTTCATTGAGCATTTTGAAGCTGTTAGGATTTTAAACCTTACAGATGCTTCCCCACTCCCTACAACCCCCCGGTACCTCCAAGAAGTGGACTGATGCTCGCTGGTCCATTTTCGTGTGCAATCGCGACAATTTCCGCTGAACAGAATCTAAATGATTTTTTATCTCTTGAAGGTTCTTTTCCATCACTCCTGAAAGGTTGTCTTCGTGGTCCTTCAGCTCTCGAATCAAACTCTCTTCTCTCCTGTTCAGGAACTGGTGCATTTTAGCGAATTCGGAAGAGATAAGGTTCTGCAGACTGGCTGATTTCTCCTGCAGGAACAAAGCAGGTAGAGTGTAGTGTTGGGACAGCAGGTTATGGAATTGGGGGACAGATAGAGAGTGCAAGGACAAGTGAACTTACTCCAATTTCCGAAATGCCCTGTTTCTCTTTCAACTTTGCTTCTAGGATGATGATCTTCTGTCTCAGATTGTCCAGGGATGTTTTCAGTCTTTCCTAGGGTCATAGAGACATAGAATAACAAAGCACAGCAACACACCATCAAATCCGTACCAACCTATTCACAATAATCCCATCTTCCAGGCCTGTAGCCTTGAATGTTACAACATTTATATTGCACACCAAGCAGTTTTTAAAGATTGTGAGGATTTTCACTAAAACTAGTCTCGCAGGCAGCACCATTCTTTGGGTGAAAATACTTTTCCTCAAATTGTCTTTAAATCTCCCACTTTTCACCATAAAACTTGGCCATTTGCCTCTGAACCGTCTTCTAAGAGGAGCAGCTGCTTTCTATCCACCCTGTCCATGCTTCGCATAATCTTCTACACTTCAATCAGATCCCTGCTCAGCCTTCTCTCAAAACAAGGTGAAAACAGCCTTTTTTCGAGAAATGTTTATTTGTATGGGGTGGAGATTGGAAGGGAGATTCAAGCTGATATCATAGGCAGGGCTGCAGGGGTGAAAGATTATTGTGGTGGGAGAGTTGGGAGAAGCGTAGAGTTAAGGTTAAAATCAGATCAGTCATGATCTTGCTGAATAGCGGATTAGTCTCAAAGGGTCAAGCAGCTTACTCATGCTCCTGGTTCAATTTACTAGCAACTCTCAGTGGTCAGAGTAACATCCACTTTCACTTGTGGACTGGAGTTCTGGATAGGGCTGGGCAAAGGGTGAAGAGAGCAATGGGTTTTGTCCCATCCTGTCCACCCCAGTCCCCTGGGAATCTCTCCCCCACGCATCACCCAACGCTGGCAAAGTGACAGAGGGAATTACAAGGTTCACCACCACCCATGATAACACCTTTGGAGCAGGTGGGATTTGAACACAGGCCTCCTGGTCCAGAGTCACAAACACTACTGCTGTGCCACAAGTGATAACCTACCCACCGGGAACGGGTGCGATGGACAACACCTTCAAGTTTGTGGGGGTGGGAGCTGTGTCTGGAGGTCCTGGCCCAGGGGCAGGAGGGCATTCTGAACGCACCAATTAAAGTTAACGTGGGCAATGCTGAATGGCATTTCTGATGAAGGGCTAATGCCTGAAACGCTGACTCTCCTGCTTGTCAGATGCTGCCTGACCTGCTGTGCTTTTCCAGCACCATACTCTCGAATGCTGAATGGCACTCTCCCTCAGAAAGGCATTCTCAATCCAGTGAGAAATCTGCCCGAGTTACACTCGCTCTGACTGTGCTGAGAACCCAGTTTTTTTACTTGCCCTTTACCTTGTATTTGTTGACAGCTTCATGGATGAGCATGAAGTCATGGAACTTGTGGCTGTGCCCCCCTCTGCCGTCCAGGCACATCACACAGATCAGCTGGCGGTCAGTCTCACAGAACAGTTTCAGTTCCTCCCGGTGCTCACTGCAATAGAGGCCGAAGCCAGGCTCTCCCCCCGGAGCCTCTGCCCAAGGAGCGCGCTCTCGAGCTGGCTTCAGGTTCCTCAGCCTGTCGGCCAGGTTAGCTAGGGCCCTGTTGAGTTTGAGGTGACTGCCCCGGGACAGGGTCAGACACTCTGGACAGGAGCCTCCCCCTTCTACCTTCTCCCACTCGCTCTGGATGCAGCCCCGGCAGAAGTTGTGGCCGCACTCCAGGATGACTGGCTGCTGGAACAGCTCCCGGCACAGGCCACACCGCAGGTACTTGCTCAGGCTCTCTGTCTGCTCTTTCGATGCCATCTCCCAGCTTGAGGGTTTCCCTGCCCCCACTGAGCACCTGTCCTGAGTGAGCACCCCCAGTTCCCGCCTCTCTAACTCTCTCTCCCTCACTTCTCCTCTCTATCCCCCTCTTCCCCACCTCTTCTCTTCCCTCTCTCTCTCCCCACCTCTCTCTCTCCCTAAACCTCTCCTCCTCTCTATCCCTCCCCTCTCTCTCCTTCACCTCTGCTCTTCTCTATCCCCCTCTCCCTCTTCCTCACATCTCCTCTCTATCCCCCTCTCCCACTTCCCCACCTCTCCTCCTCGCTATCCCCTTCTCCCTCCTCCTTGCCTCTCTTGCTCTCAATACCCCTTTCCCTCTCTGCACAACCTCTCCTCTATTCCCCCTCTCCCTCTTCCCTACCTCTCCTCCTCAAGGTTTTAGCCCCTCACCCCCTCTCTATTCTCCCCTCCCACTTCCCCACCTCTCGACTGTGTCTCCTCTCTGCCTCTTGCAGTTGATGTAGCTGTATTGTGCGTCAGCACCTACTGTCTCAAACAACACGAGAAAACTGGCAACAATGTTGCCAATTCTGGTTGGACATATTTCTTCCTGCTTCTCATGGTCCCTCCCCCCAAAACTCCTCCTATCGGTCACAGTATTCACTGTAGAGGTCACAAAGCATTGGAATACAGCTCAATCAACACTCAAGAAGCTTGACACCATTCAGGAGAGAGCTGCCCACGGGATTGGCACCGCACCCAAACGCATTCACCCCCTTCATCCCAACACTGAGCCACAGAATGTACCATCTACAAGTTGCACTGTAGAAATTCACCAAGGCCCTTTAGACAGCATCTTCCAAACGCAAGTCTACTGTTAAGGTGGTAGAATATCACCGCATTGGTATTCCAGACTCCTGTGTTAGGGTCAGGGCTTGATGTTCTGGGCAGATAGTGAAAAGTAGAATTTATTAATGGCTGTTGATTGTTGCAGAAACCCGTCTAGTTCGTTAATTTGCTTTAGAGATGGACAACTGCTGTCCTTACCTGGTCTATATATGTCTCCATTCCCAATGCTGGCCTAGCCAGTGACAGCCACATCCCACGAATGAATAAAATAAGAATTGTGAGCTCCAGAATTTGGACACCTTGTGACACAATACCTAGTGTCACTGTGTTACTGCTCCTGACCCTTGCCTGGACCTGATCTTTGAGGAAGGGTGTGTTTGTAATGTGGCCAGCAGATTAATTATCAAAGGGTGGTATAATGATCACAAATAACTGGAAAGGTGTTCCTCACCCGAAATCCATTTTCTGTCTCACCCATAGAAAGTGGCAGCTCAAGAGGGAAATCATGAGAGCAAAAAGGGGGATATGAGATAGCTTTGGCAAATAGAATTAAGGACAATCCAAAGGGTTTTTACAAATACATTAAGGACAAAAGGGTAACTAGGGAGAGAATAGGACACCTGAAAGATCAGCAAAGCGGCCTTTGTGTGGAGCCGCAGAAAATGGGGGAGATACTAAACAAGTATTTACAGTGGAAAAGGACATGGAAGATATAGACTGTAGGGTGACATCTTCCAAAATGTCCAGATTACAGAGGAGGAAGTGCTGGATGTCTGAAATGCATAAAAGTGGATAAATCCCCTAGACCTGATCAGGTGTACTCTAGAACTCTGTTGGAAGCTAGAGAAGTGATTGCTGGGCCTCTTGCGAGATATTTGTATCATCGATAGTCACAGGTGAGGTGCCGGAAGATTGGAGGTTGGCTAATGTGATGCCACTGTTTAAGAAGGGCGGTAAAGACAAGCCAGGGAACTATAGACCAGTGAGCCTGACCTCGGTGGTGGGCAAGTAGTTGGAGGGAATCCTGAGGGACAGGATTGGGAAAGGCAAGGACTGATTAGGGATAGTCAACCTGGCTTTGTGTGTGTGATTTCTGAAGAAGGGCTTATGCCCGAAACATCGAATCTCCTGTTCCTTGGATGCTGCCTGACCTGCTGCGCTTTTCCAGCAACACATTTTCAGCTCTGATCTCAGCATCTGCAAACCTCACTTTCTCCTCATGTGGGAAATCATGTCTCACAAATTTGATTGAGTTTTTTGAAGAAGTAACAAAGAGGATTGATGAGAGCAGAGCGGTAGATGTGACCTATATGGACTTCAGTAAGGTGTTCGACAAGATTCCCCATGGGAGACTGGTCAGCAAGATCAGATCTCATGGAATACAGGGAGGACTAGCCATTTGAATATAGAACTGGCTCAAAGGTAGAAGACAGAGGGTGGAGGGTTGTTTTTCAGACTGGAGGCCTGTGACCAGTGGAATGCCACAAGGATTGGTGCTGGGTCCACTACTTCTCATCATTTATATAAATGTATTGGATGTGAGCATAATAGGTATAGTTAGTAAGTTTGCAGATGACACCAAATTTGGAGGGCTAGTGGACAGTGAATAAAATTACCTCAGAGTACAACATGATCTTGATCAGATGAGCCAATGGGCTGAGAAGTGGCAGATGGAGTTTAATTCAGGTAAATGTGAGGTGCTGCATTTTGGGAAAACAAATCTGAGCAGGACATAGACACTTAATGGTAAGGTCCTAGAGAGTGTTGCTGAACAAGGAGACCTTGGAGCGCAGGTTCATAGCCCCTTGAAAGTGGAGTCGCAGATAGATAGGATAGTGAAGAAGGGTTTGGTATGTTTTTCTTTATTGGTCAGGGCATTGAGTACAGGAGTTGGGAGGTCATGTTGCGGCTGTACAGGACATTGGTTAGGCCACTGTTGTAATATCACGTGCAATTCTGGTCTCCTTCCTATCGGAAAGATTTCGTGAAACTTGAAAGGGTTCAGAAAAGATTTACAAGGATGTTGCCAGAGTTGGAGGATCTGAGCTACAGGGAGACGCTGAGCAGGCTGGGGTTGTTTTCCCTGGAGTGTCGGAGGCTGAGGGGTGACCTTGTAGAGGTTTACAAAATTATGAGGGGCATGGATAGGGTAAATAGACAAAGTCTTTTTCCTGGGGTCGGGGTGTTCAGAACTAGAGGGCATAGGTTTAGGGTGAGAGGGGAAAGATATAAAAGAGACCTAAGGGGCAATGTTTTCACGCAGAGGATAGTGCCTGTGTGGAATGAGCTACAGAGGAAGTGGTGGAGGCTGGTACAATTGCAACATTTAAAAGGCATTTGGATGGGTATATGAACAGGAAGGGTTTGGAGGGATATGGTCTGGGTGCTGGCAGATGGGACTAGACTGGGTTAGGATATCTGGTCAGCATGGATGAGTTGGACCGAAGGGTCTGTTTCTGTGTTGTACATCTCTATGGTTCTATAAACATTGGACTAAACAAAGGAACAATAACAGATTCCTCAATGGTCTGGTTCAATAATATATCTGGCAGGTATATATTTACAGTGAGATTATAGGACTCTTTTATATTAAAACGATGTAAATCATTGCTTCATGTAAATTTGACCTCGATTTATCTGTCAAAGAAGCTGTTATTTTCTAATTTTGTTTGAACTATGAACATCAATACATCAATACAAACTGAACACGGATGTTTATTCAGGTCACTTCAAGGTTTGGAAGGCTCTACTACATTGGGACTGTTTTGTTGTAACTTCGAATTGTTATTTTGTTTATTGGCTACTGCTTTGGGGATTGAAAACATCCTGGAAGATTCCAGAGTGTTAGTTTTGAATTTCTACAGAGGCATCGAACAACTGATAGTGATTGGGAAGCTGGTTTAATATCTGATCCCAGCTTACATTTTCATGGACTGTAACAGGATGGAACAGCAACTTGGAAGATATGTAAGATGCCTCAGAACCCCAGTGAACACCGCAGCGAAACTGCCAAATCTACCATCTGTCACTGTCTTATCGCCCCAACATCTACAGTACCCCCACACCAGCCTGTACCAGACTTGGGGGTGAGAGATTTGGCAGGTGGTGGGTCCAAGGGTCAAGACTCCAGGCTGAAACTTCAGTGCAGTACTGAAGGAGTGCTGCATGTTGCATTCATGGTTTTTACGTAGTTGCTGACCATTACTCAGAAGTTACTTGCATTGCAGCTTTTTATCTTGTGCTCATCAGCCCTAAAAACCAAATTCAGAAAGGCAACAACAAATTAAACAGGGTGAGGAGATGTTACCGAGTGGTTGAATTGCAGTTTGGACGAAACCACTCACAGTTCATTTGTATGCAACACTTTGTCTTTTTTTAACTTGACCCAGTGTTTTTGGCAAATGCAACATAAAATTTAAAAAAGACAAGAGCTTCCCTTTACTTCTTGTTTCCTCTTCTCTGGCTGAAAAACTCTAACTTGTCCATCTTCTTTTCTACAGTCCTGATGAGAGGTCTGAAACATTATGCTGTTCCAGATCGGCTGAATGCTCCCAGCACCCTCTGTTTTTATTTCTGATTTCCAATGCTCACACTTTGTTGTTTTTAATTTGGTGCCAGCATTGAAATTAGACTCCCACAGCATCATTAAAAGGCAGCACCACAGATACAGAGTCTACATTAGGCACGAATGTAAGAATCATTATAATTCTGTCATGGCGAATTGAATAAATGTAGTGAGATTGCACCAGTATTTTTTACAATCGTGCTGTTTTTCTAATCCATTATTAGTAACTAAAGGAAATACAAAATTATCTATGAATAATCAATGATTCATCTCACCAACAGCATCAGGGGCACATGCACATTGAGGTAATTGATTGAGTGGAAAGGTAAGCATTCGTGATTTGAAGAATTGGTCACCAATTTGAGAAAGTTGGGGACCACAGACAGCTATCAATGGAATGGTCAGGTGGGGGAACAAAGAGCAAACAGAATATGGGATAATGCATTACAGAAGTGTAGTAAAGCTGAGACATGCACAATAAATGGCAACACTGGAGTGAAACATAAAGGAACAGAGGGACCTGAGAATGCATATCCAAAAGATATGGAGGTAACAGATCACTGGAGGTGCCTGTGGTACCTGGAGGTAGATAAATGGTTAAAAAGGAACATGGGTTACTTTCCTACTTTAGTTTCAACAGCTGCTTTCATTAGCTGAGAAACAGAATGTAAAGAGTAGGGAAATTGTGCTACAGCTGTGGATAGGTCATAGCTAAAGGACAATATAGAGTTCTGATCATGGCATTGCAGGATTAGAGACAGTCCAGAGGTCACTTACTTTGAATATTTCCACAAATGAAGTATTTTAGCAATGAGGAAAGTTTGGATGGGTCAAGGTTATGTTCTCTGGAAGAGACAAGAGAGAAGGGAAATTTCCATTTGTTGTTTATAAAGTTGCAAGGCCTAAATAGAATGGACATTTGCTGTTTTTTTTCTAAGAATCCCGGCGAGAATATGTTCACAGTCATTAGTCAGGGGTCAGTGGGACTGAAAAATTTTTTTGTTGTAGAGCTCAGTGCTGAGGGAGTGGAAGAGGCAGAAACCTCATTGTATTTAGAAATAACAGCTCTTTTATGTTATTACATCCAGATGAGAGGGAATGGCTCCTCTTTTTTACTCACTGGAGTGCAGCAGGGCTTTGATTTCAAAAATACCGCATTTGCCAATTCATAGAAACCGAAAAATTAAAAAATTGGAACAGTAGTAGGCCATTCAGCCCTTTGAGCCTGCTCCACCATTCAAATGATCATGTCTGATCATCCAACTCAGTCCCCTGTTCCTGCTTTCTCCCCATAATCCATGATTCCTTCAGTCCCTACGTCCACCTCTGAACTCAATACATCTGATTTCTAATAAATTGTCTAGAACTTTGCTTTGTCAAAGGGAGGTCATGCCTGACAAAACTGTTAGAATTCTTTGTGGATGTAACTGGCAAGTTAGACAAAGGAGAGCCAGTGAATGTGATCTATTTGGATTTCCAGAAGGCCTTTGACGTGGTGCCGCATAGGAACCTGCTAAGTAAGATAAGAGACCATGGTGTTAGGAGCAAAATACTGGCAGGGATAGAGGACTGGCTGACTGGCAGAAGGCAGAGAGTAGGGATAAAGGATAGCAGCCAGTGTCTAGTGGAGTTTTGCAGGGTAACATGTTGGGACCGCAGCTATTTACGTTATATGTTAACAATCTAGATGAAGGAACTGAGGACATTGTTTTTAAGTTTGCAGGTGGAAGGACAGATAGTGTTGAGGAAGCAGGGAGGCTGCAAAAGGACTTGGACATGCTTAGCAAGTGGGAAATGAAAGGGCAGATGGAATACCATGTGCAGAAAAGTGAGTCCTAATTTAGGGTTCCCTTAAGGTTAACACGCAGGTTCAGTTGGCAGTTTGGAAGGCAAATGCAACATTGTCACTCATTTCAAGAGGGCTAGAAAACAAAAGCTGAGATGTACTATTGAGGCTGACTAAGGCTCTGGTCAGACTGCATTTGAAATATTGAGGGCAGTTTTGTGTCCTGTAACTAAGAAAGGATGTGCTGGCATTGAAGGGGGTCCAGATGAGGTTGATAAGAATGCTCTCAGGAATGAAGGGCTAGTCATATGAGGAGCGTTTAAGGACTCCGAGTCTGTCCTTGATGGAGTGTAGAAGGATATTGGGGGATCTGATTGAAACTTACAGGATACTGAGCGGTCTGGATGGAGTGGACATGGAGAAGAAATTTCCGCTTGTAGGAGAGACTTGGGCCTGGGGTTACAGCCTCAGGGTGAGGTGACAACCCTTTAGAATTGAGATGAGGAGGAATGTCTTCAGCCAGATGGTGGTGAATCTGTAGCATTAGTTGCCATAGCAGGTTGTTGATACCAAGTCATTGAGTGTCTTTAAGACAAAGATAGATAGGTTCTTAATTATAGAGTCATTAGGTCACACAGAATGGAAACAACTTTCAGTCCAATTTGTCCATGCTGACTATGTTTCCAACTTAGTCCTACCTGCCTGCATTTAGAACATAGAACATAGAAAAATACAGCGCAGTACAGGCCCTTCGGCCCTCAATGTTGCGCCGATCCAAGCCCACCTAACCTACACTAGCCCACTTTCCTCCATATGCCTATCCAATGCCCGTTTAAATGCCCATGAAGAGGGAGAGTCTACCACTGTTACTGGCAGGGCATTCCATGAACTCACGACTCGCTGAGTAAAGAATCTATCCCTAACATCTGTCCTATACCTACCACCCCTTGGCCCATATCCCTCTGCCCCTTCCTATACATGTACTTACCCAAATATTTTTTAAACATTGTAACTGGACCTGCATCCATTACTTCTTCTGACAGTTCAGTCCACACACAAACTACTCTCTATGTAAAAAAAATCTTTCTCCTCTCACCTTAAAAATATACCCCCTAGTTTTGAAATCCATTACCTTACGAAAATACACTTACTATTTACCTTATCCATGCCCCTCATGATTTTATAAACCTTGATAAGTCACCCCTCAACCTCCTATGCTCCGGTGAAAAAATGTCCTAACCTATCCAGCCTATTTTAATAATTCAAATCCTCCATTCCTGGCAACACACTGGTGAAAGCTTTCTGAATCCTCTACAGTTTAACAGTATCTTTCCTATAACAGTGTGACCAGAAATGAACCCAGTACTCCAGAAGATGCCTCACCAACATCCTGCACATGACGTCTCAACTCATATACTCAAAGATCTGAGCAATGAAGGCAAGTGTGCTAAATGTCTTCTTAACCACTCTGTCTCTCTGTTCTACGATATTACCCAAGGCCCAACCATTAATTGTATAAATCCTGGTTTTGTTTGTTTTACCAAAATGCAATACCTCGCATTTATCCAAACGAAACTCCATCTGCCACTCCTCAGCCACTGATCCAGTTGATCAAGATTCCTTTGTAATCTTAGATGACCTTCTTCACTGTCCACTATACCACCAGTTTTGATGTCATCTGCAAACTTACTACCCGTGCCTCCTATCGTCGTTCTCATCCAAATCATTTGTAAAATTGACAAACAACAAATTAACGTAGTACCAATCCCTGGGAAACGCTGCTGGTCACAGGCCTCCAGTCTGAAAACTAACCCTCCATCACCACCCCCTGCCTCCTGCCATTAAGCCAATTGGCAATCTCACCCTGAATCCCATGCAGTCCAACTTTACTAATTAATCTACTGTATCAAAGGCTTTACTAAAGTCCAAGTAAATAACATTGACCTTTCTACCTCATCAGCAAGGGGATCGAGGGTAACAGGGAGAAGGTACAAGAATGGGTTGAGAAACATACCAGCCATGATTGAATGATGGAGCACATATGATGGGCTGAATGGCCTAATTCTGCACTTATATATGATCAAAATGGCAGAAGTTTTTCGAGTTAAAAAGTAATGTGTTTTTATATTAAGCTAAAATATACACATGTAAACATATTAAAAATACAGAACTACATTTTACTGGCATGGTGGCTCAGTGGGTAGCACTGCTGCCTCACAGCTTCAGGGACCCGAATTCAATTCCACCCTCAGGCAACTGTCTGTGTGGAGTATGCACATTCTCCCCATGTCTGTGTGTGTCCTCTGGGTGCTCCGGTTTCCTCTCACAGTCGAAAGATGTGCAGGTTAGGGTGGACTGGCCATGCTACATTGGTCATAGTGTCCAGGGAAGTGTGGATCAGGTTGAATGGACTTGGCAAATGAAGGGTTACAGGAATGGGGTGCTATTCAGAGGGTCGATGTGGACTCGATGGGTTGAAAGGCCTGCTTCTATACTGTAGGCTTTTTATGATCTTCACCCTAATTTCAACACACACATGAGATGGAAAAGTATGAGTTGAGGGTCTGTAAGTAAATTGCAATGGAGGTTGAAGTCTTTTATCAGTTCTTTGTTTGCTTGGAGCATTGTAGACACAGTCGAAGTCAGCAGACGGAGTGCTATCTTAGGTGACGTTAGAGGGGGAAAGAGAGAGCAGGAACCTCTCTTACATCTGCTGCTGCTGGGATCCCTAACAATACCTAACCTTAGACAACACACACAAATGGTGCCTGGTCACACCATTTATCCCGAAGTGCCAACAGGGATTTGACTATCAATTGTAAATTCCAAAAGGTGGCTTTGATTCTCTCCCATTTGCAAAGAAATCTTAAAAAAAATCACATTCCAAAGTTACCCCGGAGTCTGCTAGAGAAGAGAAGAGGAAATTTGATTGAGATCTTCAAAATCACAAGGAGTCCGATGAAATATTTTGGAAGGAACTGTTGTACTGGTGGAAGTGATTGGGAAACAGAGGACACTGACTCTCGGTGGTTGGCAAGAGTGAGACAAATGTTATCGCACACCCCTAGTGTCTGTCTGGCAATGCCTTGGAACTGATGGAAGCTGATTCAACCAAGGCTTCCATCACCAAAATGGGAATGATCTCCAGGACTAGGAACTAATGGCAAAAGTGTACCAGTCGGTGAATTCCTCTTGCAGTGACCGAGCACAGACATGATGGGCTGAGTGTCCTCCTTCTGTGCTGTAACCATTCTGTAATTCTCTGGTCAGCTGCATTAACAATTAAGCATGTATTGAATTAAGAAGATACAAATAAGACGCCTGAGTTTTGAAGAAATCTATAGGCTGTGATAAATATGTCAGTGTCAGCAAATACCTTCAGCTCCATTTCACAATGACTTGAGTGAACTCTGGTACATGCCCCGTTAACACTTAGACAGAGTAACTGCTGATAGTAGAGGGAGCCCCTACACCTCTGCTACACATTTCACTTTGTTCATTCTGCAGCCTAGGCACTATCTGACCAAGTTCAGATGTCGACAAACTTTTGTAATCTTTCATTGGACCTTCAACGTTTGACGATTCAATGCTCTGACTTGTTTGTGTCAGTAAATTGAACATTTTATTAAAAGTTCCAAAGTGCAGCTTTATTTTTGGAGTAGCACTTTAGTTTGTGAGCAATACTGAGCTTGCACATGGGACTGGAACGATAAATTAGTTAGCAGGTCAGTTGAAAGCTCAATATTCGGAATGATATTTGTGCAGCAAATGACCCCATCCCATTAACTATTAACTGAGGTGATCACTCACACAGCCAGTGACATTGATTCCAATGTATGCTGATCTGAAAAGAGACAAATAATTTTGCTGTATCAGCTGAGGGGTTAGAGAATGTGGCCATTTGGCCCAGCAAGCACATTCTGTTAATCTCTAGGATCACAGTTGGGCTGTTTCTCAGTCCCATTACCTGCATTTGCTGCATATTTATTATTGCCCATAGCAACAATCGATGTTACTCCTGAACATTTCAATTAACTCCCCAGTGATCACTGTCTTCTGGGCCAATGGAATGCTGCATTTCCACCACTCTCTGTACTGTTTCCTCATTTACTTTTATAACATGTGTCCTAAGGTGTTTCATAACAATGTTACTAAACACAATTTAACACCCACGGATTGGACAAAGACATCTTCTTACAGGAGACCGAAGTCAGGTTTCTTTCCTCACTTGTGAGATGCTGACATCACTGGTGAGGCCTGCATTTATTGCCCATCCCTAATTGCCCCTTGAGAAGGTGGTGGTGAGCTGTATTCTTGAACTACTGGAGACTTGGGTTGTAGGGGCTGCAGGGGTTCGGAAGAGGTTTAAGGGCTTTGACAGTGAAGGATCAGTGATATATTTCCAGGTCAGGATGGTGAGGGGCTCGGAAGGGAACTTGCAGGGGTTGATGTTTCCAGGTATCTGCTGCCTTTGTCCTTCTGCATGGTGGAAGTGTAGGTTTATAAGGTGCTGTTTAAGGAGCCTTGATTAATTAATGCATTTTGCAGATAGTACCCACTGCTGCTACTGAATGTCAGTGGTGGAAGGAGTGGATGCTTGTAATGTGATGCCAATCAAACAGGGGCTGCTTTGTCCTGGATAGTGCCAAGCTTGCCAGTCCAAAGATGTGCGGGTCAGGTGAATTGGCCATGCTAAATTGCCCGTAGTGTTAGGTAGGGGGTAAATGTAGAGGTATGGGTGAGTTGCGCTTCGGTGGGTCGGTGTGGACTTGTTGGGCTGAAGGGCCTGTTTCCACACTGTAAGTAATCTAAAAAAAAATCTTCTTGAGTGTTGTTGGGTCTGCACCCATCCATACAAGTGAAGAGTATTTCGTCACACTCCTGACTTGTGCCTTGTAGATGATGGGCAGGCTTTGGGAAATTGGAGATGAGTTACTCATTGCAATCCTCTGATCTGCTCTTGTTGTCACAATGGTTATATATCTTATTTCTGGTCAATGGTAACCTCCAGGATGTTGATAGTGGGGGATTCAGCCACGGTAACACCATTGAATGTTTAGGTACTCTAAAGAAATGAGAGGCGCTGGTGGGAGCAATATTGGCAGAGAGATCATTGAGCAAGAGGCCCAGGTTCATGCTGTGGGAACAGACAGTGTGGTGAATATAAGTTAATAAATTTGGGATATAAAGTTAGATTTGGTGAGGGTGAAAATTGTTATTGGTTATTGTAACAACCCATCTGATAGTGCTCTTTAGGAAAGGAAATCTGCCATCCATACCCAGTCTGGCCTAGATGTTACTCTGGGCATGGAGCAATGTGTACTGAGTCTAGATCAGAGTGGTGCTGGAAAAGCATAGCAGGTCAGGCAGCATCCAAGGAGCAGGAACATTGAAGTTTCGAGCAAAAGCCCTTCATCAGGAATAGAGGCAGACTGCCTGCAGTGTTTCCTCATTCCCCCTTCCCCACCTCACCCCAGCTCCAACCTTCCAGCTCAGCACCGCCCTCATGACCTGCCCTACCTGTCCATCTTCCTTTCCACCTATCCACTCCACCCTCCTCTCTGACCTATCACCTTCATCTCCACCCCCATTCACCCATTGCACTCTTTGCTATCTTCCCCCACCCTCCTCTCTGACCTATCACCTCCATCCCCACCCCCATTCACCTATTGTACTCTATGCTACTTTCTCCCCACCCCCCACTCCCCTCTTATTTATCTCTCCACTCTGCAGGCACCCTGCCTCTATTCCTGATGAAGGGCTTTTGCCCGAAACGTCGATTTTCCTGCTCCTCGGATGCTGCCTGACCTGCTGTGCTTCTCCAGCACCATTCTGATCTAGACTCTGGTTTCCAGCATCTGCAGTCCTTGTTTTTACCGAATGTGTACTGAGTGGCGAGTGAGTCCCAACCTCAGAGTATACAGTTCTGAAGAGGCCCTTCAGTCCTTCTAGTTTGTGCCTTGGTCCTGACCCTCGAATGTTATGACATTTCAAGTGCTCATCCATGTAACCTCTGCTTCCCACCTGTGCTCCCCTCACAGACACTGCATTCCAGGTTCCCAGATACCGCCCCCTCCGTGTGAAAAAAAACATTTTCTCAAATCCCCTCTAAACTTCCTGCCTTTAAAATTCCATCCCTCTCCTTAACCCAGTCCCGAATAGCTCAACCCTCATCCACAGGCTCTGTTTGTTCCAGTCTTGGTGAAATTTTACCCATTCAGCATTAAAACGATGTCCCAAAAATACTTGCAGTGTTTTTCCACATGATCCACATGTTTATCCTTCAGAACGAGCGGAAAATGTAACAAACGCAACAACGCACTTGTTCCAAACCCCCAGGAAATGAAAATAATTCAATAACCGGGTAGGGCTTAAGAGGAAAGTTTCCATGTTCAGTTCGAGATACCGTTGGAGTTATTTACGCCAGACTTCATGAGTGAACGATTAACCTGCACAATAGCCTGTTGCAATAAGTGGATCAGGCTGGGGAGGGGTACACGACAGGTCAATATTCAGCAGTTGCCTCTCTCTTACTTTCAGTCGAGCAACCAAATGCCTCTCTGTCACCTCGAACAGCTTAAGCTCCAAGGCTAATTGTAATTGCCATTTGCGAAGACTCCGCCACAGAGCTCAGAGAATGTGGTTGCTTCTGCTCTTATTCGCTGCCCATGCAGGTAGGCTGCCAACTGTGGGTGTCGTCGGCCTCTTTGACTTTTCTCCTCCCTTCCCTTCGCCCTTCCCCCTCCTCTTTGGCCCTCTTGAAGGCACGTGAGACTTAAGGGGACGATGGGTCAAATTCGATCTTCTCACCGCAGGTTGGCGCGGGTCTGGATGGTGATGGGAGACAGACAGGAACGTGACCCTATCTGTCATCCCCTGGTTTTGTCTCTACATCCTCATGAACCAACCCCCAACCAACAAACATAGTGGGGCTCACTGAATGGGGAGCAGAGACAGTGTGGGGGGAGGGGGAGGAGGAGCTCCAGCACGATATTAGCTCCCCCTACCCTGCTTCCGGATGTGGCTAGGGGTTAGAATCTCATTTCTGGCCCTCACTCAAGCTCGGAGGCAGTAGTTGGTGCCTGGACGATTGGGGCATTTGTCGTACTGTCAGCGTTCAAGAGAGAATTGGACAATTAACCAAAGAGAAAATAAAATTGCAGTAGTTTGGGGGTAAGCTGGGGGGAATGGGCCAAGCTACATTCCTGTCGCGGAAGGCCCACATGGAAAAACTGGGCCGAGTAACCACCGGAACATTCTGCAATTCCACATCTTCCATCTTGTTCACCAGAACCGGACACAGCAGAGTCTCAGTCCACAGTGGACTGAAGCCCATACTCTACAGAAAACTCTCCCGAATACACTTCAGGAAGCTTTCTGCTGGCATTATACCAGTCTCTACATTCGGATACTTCAAGTGCATTATTCCCTCTGCTCATTCTAGTCCTGTCATTTTCTTGCAAATTTGTCCCTCTACACCTTTCCCAATCCCCCCCCCCCCCAGAAAGCAGGGATGAGGGCAGACCCTAGGGAGCTGGGGAAAAAGGAACAAATTGGAATTCAAAAGGAATAAGCTGTGGGACACTCCCCAGTGCCACGGGACAAGTGCGTGCAACAGTGGGAAGACTGTGTAGAGAGCAAATGCAGGAGGGAGGATTTTGGGGTCATTGGCTGTTGGGGTCAGCTCAGGCCTGACTGTTTGCTGCTGAGAGAAGCAGCATCGATCTCCTTGTGGGGCCAGCTTGCTTCACAGTTAGGGCTTAACCAAACACCACAGTGCCGGGCATATCAGGAGGTAATGTCAGAGGGTGAAATGTACACAGAGATTTGGCAGAGACAGGCAAAACTAAAGGAGTATCTTTACCTTTAGTAAAGATCATGTACAAGATGGAGGTCACAGTGAAAGGGAGTGGAATACACCAGACTCAGTTTGCTGCACATGAATAGTGTGTGATAAACAAGATCCCCAGGTTACAGGGACAGTTAGTCCCATCGAAATCTGATGGTGGGACAACAATGGAGACCTGAATCAGAGAGAGGCAGGACTGGGAGTTAAAGATTCCTGGGTATAAGGAGTTCAGGGAAAATGGGAAAGGATGAAAGCAGAAAGGAAGGCAAGTCTGAACATGACAGTGTTGGATAGAGGGTTATCCCAGAGGCATCAAGGACAGAATCTGTTTGGTTAGAGCTAGGAGACAATAACTGCATCATAACATGGGACCGACAATGGGTATTCTACAGGGGACCGACAATGGGAAAGGTATATAGAAATCTGCAGGGAAATGACAGATGAAATGGAATTATCCAAATGTAGACAGCATAAAGGAGAGAGATATGTTCAGGAGAAGTTTCTACAGGGTATGGCTCAGTGCAGAAGTTATCCAAATGTAGACAGCATAAAGGAGAGAGATATGTTCAGGAGAAGTTTCTACAGGGTATGGCTCAATTTGCTGTCAAATTCTTGGATAAAACCTGATGGTTGTGAAACACACGGTATATAAATACAACACCTTCTGTAACTCAATGCATTAAAACAAACCATTCAGCATCTCTTTCACACTTTTGCGAATGACTTTAAATCTGACTGACAGTGAGCTGACTCATGAGTGTGGGTTTTTTTTCCCTGTAGGTCCTTTGGCAGCTGATGACACTCTCTATATTTCGCCCATATCTCTGAGTCGCTGGGAAAATGAAACAGTGACGTTGAATTGTTTCACCACCAGGACTGTGGATAATTATTACCTCATCTGGGGATCCGCCAAGCCGGGGGATCTCATGATCTCGTGGATTCTTTACTGGACGCCAGGATCGAGCATTGCTCTTTACCCGTCCGTGGTAAGCGATCGCTTCATTGGCTCCAAAGACTGGACCAGCCAGAAGTTCTCACTGACAATAAAAGGCCTCCAACAGGAGGACTCAGCCAGATATTACTGTGGCAGCTCCAACACTTACTTCCCATTCAGCACAGACTGGAGCGGATGTGGAGTCACACTCACTGTAAAAGCAGGTAGGTCAGTTTTTAACCTGATCTCTCAGTACACCTTGCTGTCTAACAAAACCTCAGTATGTCATCCACTGGGGCAGTGTCAAGTTGGGAGTAGAAAATGGCATTGCCTGATCAAGTGTCCCAACCTTCACACCTTGTCTATCCCATCGCTGCAGCCTGGTCCTTTAGGCTCCTTCCTACCTGTGGTCAGGGTTCGCCTGGCCAACATTCAGATTCAGTCATACAGCATGGAAACAGACCCTTCGGTCCAACCAGTCCATGCTGACCATAATCCCAAACTAAACTAGTCCCACCTGCCTGCTCCTGGCCCATATCCCTCTAAACCTTTCCTATTCATGTCCTTATCCAAACATCTTTTAAACGTTGTTACTGTTCCCGCATCCACCACTTCCTCAGGAAGTTCATTCCACACACAAACCACCCTCTGTGTAAAACATTTGTCCCTATGTCTTTTTTAAATCTCTCTCCTCTCACCTTAAAAATGCACCCCCTCATCTTGAAATCCCCCATCGTAGGGAAAAGACAACTACCACGAACTCTATCTTCACCTCTCATTACTTTATAAACTTCTTTCAGGTCACTTCTCAGCCTCCTATGCTCCAGTGAAAGAACTCCCAGCCTATCCAGCCTTTCTTTATAACTCAAGCCCTCCATACCCAGCAACATCCTGGTAAATCTCTACTGAACCCTGTCCAGCTTAATAACACCCTTCCTATAACTGGACACCTCATCAATGTCCTGTCCAACCTCAACATGACTTCCCAACTCCTATACCCAAAGGACTGAGCAATGAGAACAAGCGCCTTTTTAATGCCAAGCTGAACTCAGAGCTGATCACACAGGCCTCTGACTGAGTACACTTTATTTTCCTGTTTGGCTGCAAAGCAGACCCAGGGTGAGGGAATACCGAATTGGCTCTGCATCGACTTGGCTCTGCACCTGTACAAAGACAACCCTTCCCCCTGCTGTCCTGAATGTCTGTACCCAGTGACCTTTCAGAATACCTTTCAGAGGGTGAATCAGCCTAACTTTGTGTGAACACCCCTCAGGAAGTGCACTTTAAACTTTCAACCTACCTACATTAGCTGCAGAGCTGTTCCCAAATCAGCCCCTTACTGCGGTGGTATGTTAGCTAGTGACCTGACTGATAGACAAACACTTTGGCTGATCTGATTTTGACCTTAGCTCTACATTCCTGCATAATCCATGATAATCTTTATCTCCTCTGCCTTAAAGATACTTAAACCTTTTGCATCCACTGCCTGAACTCCACAGCGGTCTGAGAGAAAAAGTCCTTTCCTCTCTCGGTTTTACATGGACGCACCCGTATTGTTAAACTCTGACCCCGAGTTCTCCATTCTCTCACAAGAGTACACATCCTTTCCACACCCACCCTGGTCAAGGCCCCTCAGGATCCTGTATGTTGCAATTTAGTCACCTCTGGCTCTCCTGAACTCCTGGGGATACAGGCTGACACGGTGGTGGTGGTGGTGGTGGTGGTGGTGGGGGGGGGATGGGGTGGTGGTGGGTGGTGAGAGTGGGGTGGTAGTGGTGGTGGTGGTGGTGGTGGGGATGGGATGGTGGTGGTGGTGGTGGTGGGGGGGAGGGGGGTGGGGGTAGTGGTGGGGGTGGGGGTGGTGTGATTTTCTGACCGGTGAGAAGACCCAGGAGGTGTTTAGTGAAATGTCAACTCCTGTTCCTATTTAAACAGGCCTGATATCCCAATCTGACCTGGCCATTTTCACCAACCCACCATTAAATGGTTTTTAGGATAGATCACTGGGCAATGCTCAGGACTGGAACCACGAGCTAATCCCCCGCCCTCTGAGAACGGGCGGGTAGCTCTTGACGTTGTCGACAACCAGATTGCTGTTGATGAACCAGTGGAAAGAGATCTCCGCTGGGTAGAAGCCGGTTGCCAGGCAGACCAGGGTTGCTGTCTGCTTTGTGATGAGCTCCAACATTAAGCCACTGTGTCAATGAGAAACACAGGGCATGGGAGTGGGAGCAGGCCATTCAGCCCCATTGAGCCTGCTACACTCACCAGTACGAACATGGCCCATCCAGCTGTCATCTGAACCTCAAATCCCTTATCCCTACACCCCTGCCCCCCCCCCCCTCCCCCACCCCCCAATCACTGACACGCTGATCTGTCTTACAGTCACTCAGCCTCAAATCTATTCAAGGACCCAGCCTCTGCTGCTCTCTGGGGAAGAGAGTACCACAGAGTCAGCACCAGCCAAGAGAGGAAATTCCCCTCAGCTCTGTCTGAGGTGGGAGAACCCTTATTCCTCAAGTGTCTCCCAGGTTCTGGTCTACCCTAGCCCTACTCCTCCGGATAGGCAGCTCCCCCAGTTCACCTCCAACTCTTCAATAAGATCGCCTCTCATTCTTCTAACTCCAACGTTTCTCATTGTCTAACTCCCTTGTCCCAGGAACGAATGGAGTGTGCCCACTCTGAATCAGTATCACTGTTACATCCTTCCAGCAGTGCCCGGTGACAGCACTCCCAATCCCAGGAGGTCTCCTGTGCCATACCAAGCTGCACCTTGGTTCCCTCGGACACCAGGCTAATGTCTTACCACCTTTGAAGATGCTAGAGGTGTTCGAGCCTGGCACAGTGAATCTTGGTGATATCAGTGTCAGGCTGGTGTTGAGTCGCTAAGTAACAGATTCATTTCCATTTCAGCTCCCTCAGCATCTCCCCCATTGGTATATTTCCAAAACCCACACCCTGAGGATATCTTTCTCCAAAAGAACATCTCGCTGCTCTGCGTGGGAGAAAACTTTTACCCAGATGACCTCTCCTTCTCCTGGCGTGTCGATGGAGACCAGATTCACAGGGGAATCTCGCAATCTGCTTCACTGTTAGGAGACAACGGCACTTACACTGCCATCAGTAAGCTGGTGATCGATACATCCCTGTGGGTCAAAGGATCGATTATCAGCTGCCAAGTATCCCATGGGGCACTGTCTTCACCCATCACCAAGCACATAAGTAATACTGGTAGGTCCCGCGCTTTTTACTGATTCTAGCAAAGGTATTTCTGTCCAGAAGCACCGACTCACTCCAATTTCACTGACTTCAAGCAGCCCATTCCAAACAGCACCAGTGCCCACACTTCACCATTACCCACCCTCTCCCCAATCCAATTTCCCACATCACAGGGTTTCCTCATCCCACACCTGGGTATCAGGACAATGCAAACGTTGACTTGGCCTGTCAAGAGCCAGTGTGTCAGGACAACGCAGCCCACTCGATTGGCACCATCTTCCCATCCACTCCCTCCACCATCGATGCTCAGCCACAGCAGTGTGTACCATTCACAAGATGCACCCAAGCAACTCACTAAGGCTCCTCCAGGGAACACTCACCAAACCCACGAACACCGTGGGCGGCATGGTGGCACAGTGGTTAGCACTGCTGCCTCACAGTGCCCGTGGCCCAGGTTCAATTCCCACCTCAGGCAACCGTCTGTGTGGAGTTTGCACATTCTCCCCGTGTCTGCGTGGGTTTCCTCCGGATGCTCCGGTTTCCTCCCACAGTCCAAAATGTGCAGGAATTGAGGTGAATTGGCCATGCTAAATTGCCCGTAGTATTAGGTGAAGGGGTAAATGTGGGGGAATGGGTCTGGGTGGGTTGCTCTTCAGAGGGTCGCTGCGGACTTGTTGGGACGAAGGGCCTGTTTCCACTCTGTAAGTCATCTAATCTAATCTCGAAGGATGAGGGCAGCAAATCCAAAGGAACAGCGTTCCCTGCATGTTCCCAGTCAAACAGAAACACAAACCATTGGAGCAGGAAAAAGCCATTCAGCTGTTTAAACTGCCATGCCATTTTATATGATCATGGCTGATCATCCCACTCAATACCCTGCTCCTGCTAGCTTGGATGTTGCCAGGGTTGGAGGGTTTGTGCTATCGGCAGAGGTTGAATAGGCTGATCCTGTTTTCCCTGGAGCATCGGAGACTGAAGGGTGACTTCATAGAGGTTTATAAAATCATGAAGGGCGTGGATAGATAAGTAGACAAAGTTTTCCCCCTGGGTTGGGAGAGTCCAGAATTAGAGGGCATAGGTTTAGGGTGAGAGGTAAAAGATATAAAAGAAACTTAAGGGGCAACCTTTCTACACAGAGGGTGGTGCGTGTATGGAATGAGTTATGAGAGGAAGTGGGTGGAGGCTGGTACAATTACAGCCTTTAAGAGGCATCTGGATGGGTATATGAATACAAAGGGTTGGAGGGATATGTGCCGGGTGCTGGCAGATGGGAGTACATTGGGTTGGAATATCTGGTCGGCATGGATGGGTTGGACCAATGCTGCGCATCTCCATGACTCTCTGACTCTTTGATCCCTTTATCCACAAACCTTCTTGAGAACATTCAGTCTTTTTGACCTCACCTACTTTCAGAGGCAGAGAATTCCACAGCCTTCCCAGTCTCTGGGTGGAGACATTTCTCCTAATTTCAGCCTGGAATGGTTTGCCTCATAGTTTTAAAGTGTGACCCATTGGTCCAGACCCCTGGACATTAGGAACATCCTTCTGCGTTTACCCTGTCTAGTCCTGGTGGAATTTTATAACTTTCAGCGAGATAACTCCTCAGCCTTCTGAACTCCAGTGAAATAAAGTCCTACCAGATCCAGTCTCCCTTCATACCGCGGTCCTGGAATCAGACTTGGAAGTATATCGCCTTTCCTTCAGTGTCACCGGGTCAAAATCAGGAAACTCCCTTCCAAACAGCACTGTGTGTGTCCTCATATCGCAAGGACTGCGACAAATTCGAGAAGGCAGCTCATTACCAGCATATTAGATTACCTACAGTGTGGAAACAGGCCCTTTGGCCCAACAAGTCCACACCGACCCACCCATACCCCTACACTTAGCCCTTCACCTAACACTACGGGCAATTTAGCACGGCCAATTCACCTAACCTTTGGACTGTGGGAGGAAACCGGAGCACCCGGAGGAAACCCATGCAGACACGGTGTGAATGTGCAAACTCCACACAGAGAGTCGCCTGAGGCAGGAATTGAACCCAGGTCTCTGGCGCTGTGAGGCAGCAGTGCTAACCACTGTGCCACCATACCCCCTTCACCTTCTCAGGACAATAAATGCCATCCTCACCAGCAATGGTTGTATCTCATGAATGCATTCAAAAACTACTTTTCTCGCAAAGAGGGCAATCCAGGGAAAGGGAGCGGATCTCAGGTACTGGAGTAATTCCCGGAACAACTTGACACTGTCATGGGAAAATAATCAAATGGATACCCTTAAAAGACAGCACCTAAATGGTTAAAACTGAGATGGTAAGGTGGTGAATCATTTAAACTGTCAACAATACTTTTTAATCCACCTGTCCAGGGATATTATGACATAGCCCTGGAGCAGTTGGGACTTGGACTTGGGTGCCCTAGCTCAGAGGTAGGAACACTACCATGGCATGACCGAGACTGTGCAATGTCAGACGATCAGGTGATATCAGATGGCCCATTGCTGCAGGCCCTGTGGTAGTGGTAACCTCATGTTGCTAGGCACCACTGGATCTCAGTGTGAGTCTCCTAGGCTGGCCTTTCTTACCAGAATGCCTTGTTGATTTGCCACTTTACTCTGAGACTGACTCGTTTGTGTTTTTTCTACAGAGCGGTACCCCATGGAGCCGATGCTGTATCTCCTGTCACCAACCTTACAGGAGCTCATCACAAAGCAGACGGCAACCCTGGTCTGCCTGGCAACCGGCTTCTACCCAGCAGAGATCTCTTTCCGCTGGTTCATCAACAGCAATCTGGCGGTCGACAACGTCAAGAGCTACCCGCCCATTCTCAATATAAACGGCACCTACTCCTCCCAGAGTGAGCTGACCACGTCAGAGCAGATGTGGAATCAGGGCACACTATTCTCGTGTGAGATTCAGCATGTTTCAGTCCCAGGCAGCATCATCCAAACCATCAATAAAACCCGGGGTAAGGCAGCCGTTTGGCGATTTTTCCATTCACCCCCTCACTGGTCCATTGCAAACCAACTACATGTTCATCCTCAATGAGGCCATTCAATCAATACTTCTCCAACTCGATTCCTGAATACATCTGCAGTGACCTCAAATCGGGTGGGAATGGAAGGATAACAGGTGATCAATGCAGAGAAACACAGGGAGAGGAGAACAGACATAGATATCAAAAAAAAATGGACAACAGGGGGTCACGGTGGCTCAGTGGTTACCACTGCACATTGGGACCCGGGTTCAATTCCAGCCTCAGGCGACTGACTTGTGTGGAGTTTGCACATTCTCCCCGTGTCTGTGCAGGTTCCTCTGGGTGCTCCAAAGATGTGCAGGTTAGGTGGATTGGCCATGATAAATTGCACATAGTGTTTAGGGTTAGGTGTATTAATCAGGGGTAAATATAGGGTAGGGAGGAATGGATCTGGGTGGGTTACTCTTTGGAGGGGTGGTGTGGACTGGTTGGGATGAAGGGTCTATTTCCACACTGTAGGGATTCTATGGTAAGGCCATAAATATACAAGTATCCGGATAATGGAAAACAGGCGTTAAATGTACAGGTATCTGGTTAAAGTAGAAAAGGCGGTAAACGTACAGGTATCAAGATAAAGGAGAACAGGCATTAAATATATAGGTATCAGGATAATGGAGAACAGCTGGTAAATGCCTAAGTATTGGGGGTGTTGGTGGAGAACAGAAAATAAATTTACAGACATCAGAATGGAGTAAATGTAAAGGTATCAAGGTAACAGAGAACAGGTGGTCAGTGCACAGGTATCAGAGAGATGGTGCATGAGCAAATTTAAGTTACCAAATATATAAACCAAGAACTGTTTTAGATCTTAAATTACTGCTAGTTCAACTGATTTGGTTCTAACAATCAGATTGAATTACATATCAGACAATTAAGAAAAATTACCTACATTTGTACATTGACCACCAGTTAAAACCTCCTCTCATATTCAGGCATTACCTGCCTGTGACATAATCCCTCGCATAGTCAGGCACTGATCACGTTACACATCTGCTTTCATTCTCAGGCACTGACCGCCTGTTACATGTTCCAGTAGATATTTGTGCATTCACTGCTGGGTATGTGACAGGCAGCCAGGGCGATCCTGTTCTGTCCACTCAATGAGGGAAACATGTCTCTGGCTGATTGTACTTTTGTGAACACAACCAGGTCCAGTGGGTCAGTAAAATTGCTCAGGTAGAGTTAATGGCTGTGGTGACTTTGAGGGAAAATGACTGTTGATTGAAATATTTTATCTCTGCCTGTAACAGAATTTATTTTCCTCCAACCGACGGTAACTCCCATCAAGGTTCAGACCAGTGACTCCCGGCGGCCACATACTGTGACTTTGGCGTGTTTTATATCAGGGTTTTATCCCTCTGGAATCTACGTGAACTGGAGAACGGAAAGGGGTTTGCAAGTTCCGGGCAGTGTGACCAACTTCCCAGTAGTGAGGGATGTGAGTGGCACCTACAGTACAGTCAGTCAGATGACCATTGCCCTGGTGGATGTGGACCGCACTCAGACGTACATGTGTGAGGTCAGACATGAGTCTCTCACCAGCCCGTTAAAGAAACGGTTCCAGATAAGGTAAATGCCTCAACGTGATGGGACATGCAAACTGTGTCAAGCTGGGGGTATGGTCAGTATTTCACACCTCGATGGGAAGGGGGATCAGCGGTACCCCATCAGAGGGGTAATCGTAACCTCAACGTCACTACCCCATAATGGTAACCTCTACCTCGCTAACCCATAATGGTAACTTCGACCTCACTACACACTTTACACACTCTGTACTGTGACTACCCCCCCATACATTCCACATCCACACTCTCACTACTTTCTTACACACTCCACACCCTCACCCCCACTACCCCCTTACACACACCACACCCTCACCCTCACTACCCCCTTACACACTCCACACCCACACCCTCACTACCCCCTTACACACACCACACCCTCACCCTCACTACCCCCTTACACACACCACACCCTCACCCTCACTACCCCCTTACACACACCACACCCTCACTGTCACTACCCCCTTACACACACCACACCCTCACTGTCACTACCCCCTTACACACACCACACCCTCACCCTCACTACCCCCTTACACACTCCACACCCACACCCTCACTACCCCCTTACACACTCTACACCCACACCCTCACTACCCCCTTACACACTCCACACCCACACCCTCACTACCCCCTTACACACACCACACCCTCACCCTCACTACCCCCTTACACACACCACACCCTCACCCTCACTACCCCCTTACACACTCCACACCCACACCCTCACTACCCCCTTACACACACCACACCCTCACCCTCACTACCCCCTTACACACTCCACACCCACACCCTCACTACCCCCTTACACACACCACACCCTCACCCTCACTACCCCCTTACACACACCACACCCTCACCCTCACTACCCCCTTACACACTCCACACCCACACCCTCACTACCCCCTTACACACACCACACCCTCACCCTCACTACCCCCTTACACACTCTACACCCACACCATCACTACCCCCTTACACACTCTACACCCACACCCTCACTACCCCCTTACACACTCCACACCCTCACCCTCACTACCCCCTTACACACACCACACCCTCACCCTCACTACCCCCTTACACACACCACACCCACACCCTCACTACCCCCTTACACACACCACACCCACACCATCACTACCCCCTTACACACTCCACACCCACACCCTCACTACCCCCTTACACACTCCACACCCTCACCCTCACTACCCCCTTACACACTCTACACCCACACCCTCACTACCCCCTTACACACTCCACACCCTCACCCTCACTACCCCCTTACACACACCACACCCTCACCCTCACTACCCCCTTACACACACCACACCCTCACCCTCACTACCCCCTTACACACACCACACCCTCACCCTCACTACCCCCTTACACACTCTACACCCACACCATCACTACCCCCTTACACACACCACACCCTCACCCTCACTACCCCCTTACACACTCCACACCCACACCCTCACTACCCCCTTACACACTCCACACCCACACCCTCACTACCCCCTTACACACTCCACACCCTCACCCCTCACCCTCGCTAACCCCTTACACACTCCACACCTTCACCCTCAGTCCCCCCTTACACACTCCACACTCTCACTACCTCCTTACACACACCACACCCTCACTCTCACTACCTTACACATACCACACCCTCACCCTCACCGCCCCTTACACACTCCTTACCCTCACCCTCATACCCCCTTACACAGACCATATCCACAATATACCCACACCCTCACTACCCCCTTACACACTCCACACCCTCACCCTCACTAACCCATTAGACACTCCTTAACCTCACCTGCACTAATGCCTCCCTTACACTCCTTAAGCTCACCCTCACCAATGCCCCCCTTACACACTCCACAACCTCAGCTGCACTAACCAACCCTTACACACTCCTTAACCTCATCCTGTTAAATACCCCCCTCACACATTTCTCATCTTCAAACTCTCGTTCCCCCCTCACAGAGTCCACCTCCTCATCCTCACTCCCCCTCACCCCCATATCCCTCTCACACTCACAGTCATACATTGCAAAACCTGACACTCTCTTCTGTCACCCTGACTCCTTCTCTCACCCTCACACTCACTCCCGCTCTCACCCTCACTCCACTCGCCACCCTGATCTGGAAATAGATCGCCATTCATTCACTGTAACTGAGTCCAAATCCCAGAATTCCTTCCCTCAGGGCATTGTGGGTCCACCCTCCTGCACACTGAATGCAGTGATTCATGCAGAAAGTCCGACCGCCAGCTTTCCACAGGGATGGGGCAATAAATGCTGATCCCACTCGGTACAATCACATCTCATGAAAGAATCAAAAAATCTCTGTCGAACCTTCTTCCTCCGATTGTTTCACCCTGGTGTAGGGTGCGTACCCTCATCCTCCAGTCTCCCTCTAAACTGAAGTCCCTCACCTTGTTCTGTAAAACGGTCACTGGACCTGAAACGTTAACTCTGTTTCTCTCTGCTCAGAGGCTGCCAGAGCTGCTGAGTTTCTCCAATTATTTCTGTTTTGTTCCCTCACGGCTGGGGCTGCTCTGGTCAAACAAATCTCCCCTTCGGCACCTTGACGTGTTGCTGCCCAGAATTAGATAAGAACACCCAGATCTGAAAATGAGTTGCTGGAAAAGCGCAGCAGGTCAGGCAGCATCCAAGGAACAGGAGATTCGAGGTTTTGGGCATAAGCCCTTCTTCAGGCTCATGCCCGAAGCATCGAATCTCCTGCTCCTTGGATGCTGCCTGACCTGCTGCGCTTTTCCAGCAACACATTTTCAGCTCTGATCTCCAGCATCTGCAGTCCTCACTTTCTCCTCGAAGAACACCCAGAAGTCAACCAAATGATGACTTGTAAAGTTTTGATGCTAATTTTCTGATTTGAACTCTCCGGTGAACGAAAATTGAAACCCAAAACAAAACAGCATTTGGCCGAGGCGCAAAGTCTTTGAGAGAGTGGAGTGTTGGGGAATCGGGGAGGTACAGATAGGAAATGGCCAGTCCACAATTTAAAAGCGTCACTCTCATCAATTGGATCTCCCAGATCCTCAGAAAGTAATTTGGAAGTGAGGTCTTGGATTTGGACTAGCTGCTGCCCCCAGATCTCCACAGTTTGTACAGATACATGGATAGGAAAAGGTCTGGAGGGATCTAGACCAAAAAAGGCCTCTTTCTGTGTCGTATGGCTGCGTTGGACCTTCCAAATCTCCCCAGCCAGTTGCCCTTCTCAGAATCGCTGGCACCAACCTCTCAACTCTCTGTCTGCAGCTGTAACTAGCTACATACGTCAACACCTTTGCAACATGATGCTTTATGCCTGTGCTGGAAGGAACACACTCACTCTTTCACACTGCCTCATCCTCTGCATACTAAATGTATACATTCAAGTGCACTGAATTAGTGAGAGCATGGGGAACAAATCTTTCTCCATGGTAAGAGCTCAGCCAGTCAGAGTTGGCTTGCTAGCTGAACAGGCCATGTTTCTCTTGCCCCACCCCACCCCCATGTAGAAATGGTTGTGAAATTTGACAGAGCTGAAAATGTGTTGTTGGAAAAGCGCAGCAGGTCAGGCAGCATCCAAGGAACAGGAAATTCGACATTTCGGGCATAAGCCCTTCATCAGGCTTATGCCCGAAACGTCGAATTTCCTGTTCCTTGGATGCTGCCTGACCTGCTGCGCTTTTCCAGCAACACATTTTCAGCTCTGATACTCCAGCATCTGCAGACCTCACTTTCTCCTGGGAAATTTGACATTCTTGTACATGTCCTGATAAACAGATGATTGAAAACATAGTCCTGATGAAGGGCTTTTGCCCGAAACATCGATTTTACTATTCCTTGGATGCTGCCTGAACTGCTGTGCTTTTCCAGCACCACTGATCCAGAAGATGGGAAATGTCTCTGTTTTCAGCAGGATTCAGAAAATTCATCTAGGCCCCAGCATTGAACATGGCAGTGCCTGGCAGTGTAGGTGGGGTGGGCTGTAGTGTCCTTTTTAAGTTAAATCGCTGTCTGTCCCTCCTGACCACTGAATACAAACCACACCCTCGGCCTTGCTTTTAGAGCTGAGGATCCCACACACTTCTTTTTCAAACAGTAATTTAGAAACCTTTTGTCCATCCTGGAGGTGGTGAGAAGGGGGATAAAGAAAAGGGCAGGTTTTCCCTGGAGAGATGCCGTCCCCGCCTTCCTGCCCCCTCTGACTCAAAATCCTGGGAAAAAAAGGTCAAAGGGCAACAGTCTCAACCAGACAGTAATTAAGGCTCTTAAACAATCAATTAGTGACCAACTAATAGCCTCAGCTTGCCCCCTACCCTCCTGCATCCCCCTCCCCCTCCCCCACTCCCTCCCTTGACCCCTTTCACAACAGGCGAGAGAAGTGACTACTTTCCTGACTGGTGTAACCATGGTAACCATGAGCGTGGGGCAGGTGAGGTCTGAATGCCACCCCTCTGTCATTGCCTCTGTCCACCTCACCCAAGAAGAAGAAATAAAATCCTTCCCCTGCTGGATTCAACTCGGTCCCCCCCACCCCCCACAAACCACCCCCACTCCACCACCACCCCACACCCTGACCACTCATTTGTAGTCCTCAAACTTGGACTTCTAGATCTGAAAGTTCCTGACAGCCTCTGATAGGCCAGCCACTCCTGGCCACTCGGATCTGCAGTGTCGGTGAGGGTAGGGGAATCTGATTGGGCGAGTTAATTGCCCTCACTCCCCTCTCAGCCTGAGAGGAGCTGGTTGGTCAGTGACCCAGTGAGGTATCCCATCGCTGGGGCCTACTGACCAGGATCATCCTTCAACCTGTGACAAGTTCAGATCATAAACCTCCTGCAGGAAGGCTCTTCATTAGGAATTGTGCCCATCATGAACCTGCTCTTGAAATAATCTTTCTCTTTCAGTTGACGTTCCTACCAAGATTGATCCAATCATCTGAAATCTTCAAGTGCCCTCACCAACGAAACACTGAAGTGACATTCCTCATCTGACGGAGTGAGAGCTATTTCATTCTCTTACCCACTCATGGTGATTTGAAACTATTAATAGTAAAAAAAGAATATTTTCCCCTTTAACTCAATGTTAAATAAAACAGACAATCTTAGGTAATGAATAACTGATCTCTAAGGATTGTGAATTCACCTTAGAGCTGTTGCAAGCATTAAATAATAAAAATAATTACCTTGGCTTAATTGTTTGTTCAATGTAATAATGTGGCTTTAAGGGGTGAATATACTCAAGGGCCAGGGACCAGGGTGAGGCCTAGCCATCAGCAGTTCGGAGGAGCCTGGGCAGTGGTGAGCGTGTGGATGCTCTGTACATCTTTATCTACAAGGACTGAAATATCCGTTTAAAAATACAACGGTTTAAAAGACTCACTTCAGGCATTGGGGCCTCCATTTGCCGAGAGGTGTGAGGGGTGAGCGAAGGACTTCTGGGAAGGTTTTTAAGTGGGTGAGAGGTGGGACCTGTACATGAAGGACGGGTTGCACCTGAACTGGAGGGGTACAAATGTCCTGGCTGGGAGATTTGCTCATGTGGTTCGGGAGGGTTTAAACTAATTTGGCAGGCGGGTGGGAATCAGAGCCACATGTCTGGGGGGAGGGGGGGGGGGTGTCAGTTGCAGACGTGACAGTGACAGGATATATTGAATCTAAAAGGAAGGTTTCTCACGCGATGAAACAAAGAGTGTGTCTGCTTTAATGCAAGGAGTGTCTGAAATAAGAGTGACGGACTTAGAGCGTGGATCAATGCTTGGGGCTATGATGTTGTGGCCATAACGGAGACGTGGGTATCACAGGGGCAGGAATGGTTGCTTGATGTTCCAGGGTTTAGAACGTTTAAAAAGAACAGGGAGGTTGGAAAAAGAGGAAGGGTGGCGGGGAGGGGGTGGTGTAGCATTGTTAATCAGAGAGGACATCACAGCTACAGAAACGAAGGTTGTTGAGGAAGGTTTCTCTACTGAGTCAGTACGGGTGGAAGTTAGGAACAGCAAGGGAACAGCCACCGCATTGGGGGTTTTCTACAGACCATCTAATAGCAATAGAGAGATTGAAGATCTCATAGGTGGGCAGATTCTGGGAAAATGCAAAAGTAGCAGGGTTGTTGTTATGGGTGATTTCAACTTTCCCAATATCGACTGGAACCTCCTAAGTGCAGATGGTTTGGATGGAACTGTTTTTGTCAGGTGTGTTCAGGAGGGTTTCCTTACTCAATATGAGGGCAGGCTGAGGAGGGGAGAGGCCATTTTGGATTGGGTGCTCAGCAATGAGCCAGGACAGGTGTCAGATCTCTTGATGGGAGAACACTTTGGTGATTGTGATCATAACTATCTCACATTTACCATAGCCTAGCAGAGGGAAAGGAGCAGTTACCGAGGGAAGATATTTAATTGGGGAAAAGGAAATTATGACGCTATCGGACAGGAGTTGGGAAGTACAGACTGGGAGCAATTGTTCCACAGAAAGGGCACAGCAGGCATGTGGAGACTATTTAAGGTGCAGTTGTTGCGAGTGATGCACAAATGTGTTCCTCTGAGACAGGTAAGAAGGGGTAAGATTAAGGAGCCTTGGATGACGAGAACAGCGGAGCTTCTTGTCAAAAGGAAGAAGACAGCTTATGTAAGGTGGAGGAAGCAAGGACCTAGCACAGCTTTAGAGGATTACAGGCTTGCTAGAAAGGAGCTCAGAAATGGACTGAGGAGAGCCAGGAGGGGGCATGAAAAAGGCTTGGCAAGAAGGAGACCCCCTAAGGTGTTTTACTAATACGTGAGGAATATGAGAATGCTCAGGGAGAAGGTAGGGCTGATCAGGGATAGCATAGGGAACTTGTGCGTGGAGTCTGAGCAGATAGGGGAAGCCCTAAATGAATTTTTTGCTTTGGTTTTCGCCAAGGAAAGAGACCTTGTTATAAATGAAAACTTAGAGGAGCTGGGATATGGTCTTGAACAGATCAAGATTGATGAAGTTGATGTGCTAGAAATTTTGGAAAACATTAAGATTGATAAGACCCCAGGGTCAGACCAGATTTATCCTAGGCTGCTCTGGGAAGAGAGAAAGGAGGTTGCTAAGCCGCTGGCGAGGATATTTGCCTCCTGACTCTCCGCGGGAGTCGCACCGGAGGATTAAAAGGAGGCGAATGTTATTCCTCTTTTTAAGAAGGGTAATAGGGAATTCCCTGGCAATTACAGACCAGTCAGTCTTACGTCTGTGGTCAGCAAAGTTGTGGAAAGAATTCTGAGGGATAGGATTTATGACTGCTTGGCAAAGCACAATGCGATTAAAGGCAGTCAGCATGGCTTTGTGAGGGGCAGGTCATGTCTCACAAATTTTATTGAGTTCTTTGAGGAGGTGTCAAGACAGGTTGATGAAGGTTGAGCAGTGGATGTGGTGTATATAGACTTCAGCAAGGCATTTGATAGGGTTCCCCATGGTAGGCTCATTCATAAAGTCAGGACGTATGGGATACAGGGAAATTTGGCTATCTGGATTCAGAATTGGCTGGCTGACAGAAGACAGATAGTGTTGTAGATGGAAAGTATTCTGCCTAGAGGACAGTGTTGAGTGGGGTCCTGCAAGGGCTCTGTGCTTGGGCCTCTGCTCTTTGTAGTTTTTATTAATGACTTGGATGAGGAGGTTGAGGGGTGGGTTAGTAAATTTGCAGATGACACAAAAGTTGGGGGTGTTGTCGATAGTATAGAGGGCTGCTGCAGGCTGCAGCACGACATAGACAGGATGCAGAGCTGGGCTGAGAAATGGCAGATGGAGTTCAACCTGGATAAATGTGAAGTGATGCATTTTGGAAGGTCGAACTCAAATGCTGAATATAGGATTAAAGACAGGATTCTTGGCAGTGTGGAGGAACAGAGGGATCTTGGTGTGCAAGTACATAGATCCCTCAAAGTTGCCACCCAAGTGGATAGGGTCGTTAAGAAAGCATATGGTGTTTTGGCTTTCATTAACAGGGGGAATAGAGTTTAAGAGCCGTGAGGTTTTGCTGCAGCTCTACAAGTCCCTGGTGAGGCCACACTTGGAATATTGTGTCCAGTTCTGGTCGCCCTACTATAGGAAAGATACAGAGACTTTGGAGAGGGTGCAAAGAAGGTTTACCAGGATGCTGCCTGGACTTGCCTTATGAAGAAAGGTTGAATAGGCTCAGATTTTTCTCTCTGGAGAGAAGGAGGAAGAGAGAAGACCTGATCGATGTGTACAAAATAATGAGAGGAATAGATAGAGTCAATAGCCAGAGATATTTCCCCAGGGCAGGATTGACTGGTACGAGAAGTCATAGTTTGAAGATATTAGGAGGAAGGTATAAAGGAGACATCAGAGGTAAGTTCTTTACGCAGAGAGTTGTAGATGCATGAAATGTGTTACAAGCGGTGGTGATGGAAGCAGTCATTGGGGATATTTAAGTGACTGCTGGACATGCACATAGATAGCAGTGAGTTGAGGGGTATGTAGGTTGTTACTATATTTTACATTAGGATTAAATCTCGGCACAACACTGTGGGCCAAAGGGCCTGTTCTGTGCTGTACTTTACTCTGTTCCATGTTCTATCCAGCTGGTGGACAAACCTACCTTCGAGTTTTCAATAAGCTGCATCTACCACATTTATTGGCCATTTAGAAGAGAGCTAACTCTGTTTTGGGGGGGAAAAAAAGACAAAAACAGACAAAGGGTTTTGAAAAGCTGTGTCTAAATGCAAGACGTTTTCTTTCAGGGATATTCAGTGATTTTTGAGCAAGTTAGTGAAATTCCTATCCTTTGCTCCCAGGTGGCGCTCTTGCACCCTGTAACTCCCGTCACTGTGATGATGTGGAGGTGCTGGTGTAGCACTGGGCTGGACAAAATTAAACACCACACAACATCAGGTTATAGTCCAACTGGTTTACTTGAAAATAGGAACTTTTGGAGCACTGCTCCTTCGTCAGGTAGCTAGTTGGGCAGGATCATAAGAAACAGAATTTATAGTAAACTATCAAAGTTTCATACAACTGATGTGATGTCTTGGACAAACCGAGTTTGCTGATAAGTCTTTAATCACTTAGAATAGGGATGCGGGTTTCCATTGACTCATCTGTAAATCCCAGAATTTCTTTCACATCACAGTCCTGAGATAACTGAAGGTTTTATTTAAAAAAGTGACGTCTCATCTCAGATAATTCATTAAAGATGTGAGGTTAGAGTCTCTCTGTATCCCAACCTTTATCACCTGTATCACGCCTTTAATGCATTGCCTGAGCTGAGATATCACTTACTTTTTTTATAAAACCTTCAGTTATCTCGAAAGAAAGAAATTCTGGGATTTACATATTAACCAGTCAAAACCTGTATCCCCATCCTAAGTGATTAAAGACTTAACAGCAATCTAGATTTGTTCAATATATCACATCGGTAGTATGACACTTTGATCCTTTACTATAAATTCTGTGTCTTATGATCCTGCCCCACTAGCTCCTTGATGAAGGGGAAACACTCTGAAAGCTTGTACTTCCAAATAAACCTGTTGGACTCTAACCTGGTGTTGTGTGATGTTTAACTTTAAATGATCACTATTCATTTAAACGAATGAATACTCTTGTATTCATCTAGCACCATTGAAAGAGTAAAAATGCCCCATAGCATTTTATGGGAGCATTATCAAATGGATTATTATGCTGAGTATAAAACCTTGGCCGAACATTGGGGTTTCAAGCGAGCAATGTCAAGGAGAAAAGGCAGGAGAGGCAGAGGAGAGTAGAAAGGGAATTCCAGGGTTTGGGATGGCTTCTGTCTGCTGAAGGAAAGGAAATTGGAAATAGGTGAGCGGTTCAGTAACAGATGGCAACATAAAAGGATGATGGTACAGGAGGAAACATTCGGCCCATTATTATCTGCGCTGATCGATAAAACAACCAGTCTCATCCCATCATTCAGCTCCTGTTCTGGAGCTGTGTAGGTCACAGCACTTTAAGTGAGTATCTGAGTATGTTGTTTTTAAATGCACTGTGGTTTCTTTTTCATCCTTTCAGACAGTGAGTTCCTGACCCCTATCAATCCCTGGAAATAGGAACAGGCCATTCTGCCCCTCAATTCTGCTTCGCCAATCCAAAGGGTCATGGCTGGTCCGGTATTCCTCATGTCCACTTTCCTGCCTTTTCCCTGTAACCATTGGTTTCCCGACTGATCAAGAATCTCTCTGTCAGAGACTGAGGGTTGACCTTATAGAGGTTTATAAAAACATGAGGGGCATTATTAGGGTAAATAGTCAAGGTCTTTTCCCCAGGGTAGGGGATTTGAAAAATAGATGGCACAGTTTTAAGGGAAGAGGGGAAAGATTTAAAAGGGACCTAAGAGGCACCTTTTTCACGCAGAGGGTGGTGGGTGGATGGAATGAGCTGCCAGAGGAAGTGGTGGAGGCTGGTACAAAGACAACATTTAAAAGGCATCTGGATGGGTAGATGAATAGGAAGGGTTTAGAGGGACATGAGCCAAGTGTTGGCAAATGAGGCTAGATTAATTTAGGATATCTGGTCAGCATGGATGAGTTGGACCGAAGGGTCTGTTTCCGTGCTGTATATCTGTATGACTTTACGTCTCAGCCATAAGGACTCTGTCCCCAGAGCAGTCTGTGGCAAGGAGTTCCAAAGACTCTCAACTCCTCTGAGAGAAGAAATTTCTCCTCATCTCAGTCTTAAATTGGCATCTCCTCATCCTCTCCCATGAAGGGAACCATCCTCTCAACCTGTCAAGCCCCTTAAGATTCCTATATGTTTCAGTCAGATCACCTCTCATTCTTCGAAGGCTAAACCAGTGAAGACCCAACTGGTTTAGCTTTTGCACATCTGGCAATCCCTCTACATCAGGGAGGGACCTCTCTCTAATCTTCCCACCCACCATTTTAAATCTCTGACCCCTGACCTTTCTGCCAAGGGGTGTAGGCACTTCCACTCTACCCACCTTCATTTACACTTCATCGAGCACTTGGTAAATCTCGCCTCAGCCTCTCGAACCTCACTGAGCTGATCTCCCCCCGGATTAAAGCTCTCTCTGTTCATGTTGATATCCTCAGGAATTTGTTCTGTTCCCCCCTCACTCGAGTGAGGTCCCTCCTTCCTGCAATGTTCTGCCTGGAACTGGCTGCAGTGTTGTTGCTGTAATCACCTCCCTGTTCCAGCCCGAACCTTCAGGCTTGAGTTCTCCACCACAAAAGGGAAAGGATTCCTCCTGGATTCCCGGACCCCCTCATCCACTCCATTAGTGGGCAGCATGGTGGCACAGTGGTTAGCACTGCTGCCTCACAGCGCCAGAGACCTGGGTTCAATTCCCGCCTCAGGCAACTGACTGTGTGGAGTTTGCACGTTCTCTGCGTGGGTTTCCTCCGGGTGCTCTGGTTTCCTCCTACAGTCCAAAGATGTGCGGGTCAGGTGAATTGGCCATGCTAGTGTTAAGTAAGGGGTAAATGTAAGGGTATGGGTGGGTTGCGCTTCAGCGGGTCGGTGTGGACTTGTTGGGCCGAAGGGCCTGTTTCCACATTATAAGTAATCTAATCTAATCACCCCTCGGCCTGTGCTCCCTCACATGCACCTCCTCAACTTGTGCATCCTCACCTAGTGACCCCCTCACCTTGTGCGAGGGGAGGTGGGCAGCACATGGATGAGAATGAGCAGGGGCCAAAGGTCAATCCTCAGCATATTGTCTGTAGTTTTGTCTCCTTACCTCAAGAATTATATTATTAAGGCAGAGGGAGTGTAATAAAAGCTTCTTTGTCATTCAGTCATGGGATGCCCTTAGGGCAGTTAAGAGTCGACCACATTGCTGTGGGTCTGGAGTCACATGTAGGCCAGACCAGGCCGTTTCCATCCCTAAAGGACATTAGTGAACCTGACAGATTTTAAATGACAATCGATTCATCATTAAACTCCAGTTTTTTAAAAATTGAATTTGAATTCCATCTCCTAGCTCTTTGGATTAATAGCCCAGCAATAATAATACAAAGTCATCACCTCCCCTTATGGTTTCTGAGCCGTATCTCCAGGACTATCCTGTGCATAGAGACTGAGCGAACTGAGCTTCTCGTCTCCAGCAGGTTGGCAGATGAGAGGTGACCTCGTTGACAAAATGTTGAAATGGATAGACGAAGGGTACGAGGTGAGATATGCCCCCGGCTATGAGACAGGAACACAACTAAAACAGACAGGGGATGATGCCACCGATGTCAGAGATAATTACTCAGAGGCTCATGAACCTTCTGGATTCTCTCTCGAGGGCAGTAGGAGATCAGTTTAGGTTTGAGCATGTTTAAGGTAAAGAATTGCCAGGATTTACTGCTGGCCAGTGGTGGACAGGGTTTGGGAATGGGATAGGTAACAGATGAATCAGCCAGAGTTGTGTTGAATGGCAGGGCAGGTTAGATGGGCAGAATGGCCTACTCCTGTCTAGTCAGGAAGAGAAGCCTCCTTCAGGGACCACTCCACAGTAGCTGTGTCCGTGTTAAAGCATCCCTCAGGAATCCTGGCTAAGCCAGATCAGTCTTGAGCAGGTTATAACATTACCTCCTGGAAAGAGGAAAGAGAGAGAGAGAGAGAAAGCCGGGGGCAGGAGAAAGAATAGGCAGGTGGAATTTGTACGTGGGAGGTTGTAAATCTTTCAAAAATTAATTTTTCCACTCAGTTCCTTGCCAGAAAATAGGATGAGTAATATATTTGAATTTTCTGGTCCATGGCATGACTGGGTAAGTTTCAAAAATTCCCCATCACCATTCCCACTGCGAGCAACTTCCCATTGCAAAAGTGCTCAGACCGTTCTCCAAGTGGATGCTCCTGGGAGTACAGCGAATGCAGTAACTCTGTTCGCGGAAGAGCAGAGCGATTTGGGGTTCTGGCATGACAACAGGATGCTACAGATGATGGAGTCTGCCTGAAGTGCCTCACACCAAAGGCAACAGGATAAACAGCAAGATCACACACGCAAATCATGTGTTTTTACGTGCTGCTGCTTGTAGGGTGAATATTTGCCAGAGCAACAGGGAGAGCATCCTTTGTCGTTGAGGACAGCATGATGGCTCAGTGGTTAGCACTGCTACCTCACAATACCAGGGACCCGAGTTCGATTCCAGCCTCGGGTGACTATCCACGTGGAGTTTGCACATTCTCCTCATGTCCGTGTGGGTTTCCTCTGGGTGCTCTGGTTTCCTCCCGCAGTCCGAAGATGTGCAAGTTAAGTGAATTGTGACAAATTCCGTGCCATACAATCTTATTCTCCACACCCATTTGATGAAGGAGCAGCGCTCCAAAAGCTAGTGCTTCCAAATAGACCCGTTGGACCATAACCTGGTGTTGTGTGATTTTTGACTGAGGGACAGCTGCATTGGGTGAGAGGCTGTAATCTCCCTCAGCTGTTAGAACATGGCTGCAGTCTGTATATGGGACGGTAAAGCTCACTGACAGAGTGGTACAGTCACAAACAGGGCAACACATTCTCTCAGCATATAGGAAACCAGTCAGCAGAGGCAGAGAGAGAGAGAGTGTGTGTGTATGAGTGAGAGGATGTGTACGTGAGAGAGTGCGTGTAAATAAATATTTGTGGGTGAAATAGTGTGTATGTTCAGAAAAGTGTGTTTATGTACATGTGAATGTGTCTGTATGTGATTGGTCAGCAATTGTTTAACATTTAGTCAGGACTAAATCACTGTGAAGCAAGGTGATTCAGTAGTTAACACTGCTCCCTTACAACATCAGGGAGCTTGGGCGACTGTCTGTCTGATGTTTGCGCGTTCTCCCTGTGTCTGCGTGCGTTTCTCCGGGTGCTCTGGTTTCCTCCCACAGAACCAAAGATGTGCAGATTAAATGAATTGACCACACTAACTTACCCATAGTGACCAGGAATATGCAAGTGAGGTGGGTTAGCCATGGGAAATGCAGGGCAACAGGGGTCTGGGTCTGGGTGAGACTCTCTTTGGAGGGTTGGTGCAGATTTGATGGGCTGAATGGCCTCTGTCTGTGCTGTAGAGATTCTATGAGGTGACCAATACCCCATTGACTTACAGTCATCCCTAGCCAACTGAAATGTGAAGGCTCATAGAACATAGAACATAGAACAGTACAGCAGAGTACGGGCCATTCGGCCCACCATGTTGTGCCGTGCATTTATTTTAATCTAAGATCAGCCTAACTTACACACCCCTCAATTTACTGCCATCCATGTGCTTGGCCAGCAGTTGCTTAAATGTTCCTAATGTATCTGACTCTACTACCTCTGCTGGCAGTGCATTCCACACACCAACCACTCTCTGTGTAAAGAACCTCTGACATCTCCCCGAAACCTTCCTCCAATCACCTTAAAATTATGACCACTCCTGACAGCCCTTTTTCTGCCCTGGGGAAAAGTTTCTGATCATCTACTCTATCTATGCCTCTTCTTATAACATATATAGACCGTATAAACCTCCATCAAGTCACCTCTTTTCCTTCTTCTGTCCAGTGTGAAAAGTCCTAGCTTATTCAACCTCTTTTCATAAGACAAGTCCTCCAATCCAGGCAGCATCTTGGCAAATCTCCTCTGTGCCCTCTCTAAAGCATCTACATCCTTTCTATAATGAGGTGACCAGAACTGGATACAATATTCCAGTGTAGTCTAACCAGGGTTTTATAGAGCTGCAGCAAATTCTCACAGCTCTTAAACTCAAACCCCCTGTTAATGAATGCCAAAACACCATACTCCTTCTTAACAACCCGATCAACTTGGCCGGCCATCTTGAGGGATCTATATACACGGACCCGAAGATACCTCTGTTCCTCCACACTGCCAAGAATCCTGCCTTTAACCCTGTATTCAGCATTCAAATTCAACCTTCCAGAATGAATCACTTCACATTTATCCAGGTTGAACTTCATCTACCACTTCTCAGCCCAGCTCTGCATCCTGTCAATGTCTCGTTGTAGCCTGCAACAGCCCTTGACACCATCTACAACACCACTGACATTTGTATCATCACTAAACTGACCAACCCACCCTTCCAATTCTTCATCCAAGTCATTTATAAAAACTCCAAAGAGCAGAGGCCCAATAACAGATCGCTGCGGGACACCCCTGGTCACTGACCTCCAGGCGGTATACTTTCCATCCACTACCACTTGCTGCTTTCTTTCAGACAGCCAATTCTGCATCCAGACAGCCAACTTTTCCTCATCCCATACCTCCTAACTTTCTGAATGAGCCTACCATGGGGAACCTTATCAATTGCCTGACTGAAATCCAAATACACCACACCCACTGTTTGACCTTTATCCACATGTCTCATCACATTCTCAAAGAACTCAATAAGTCTTGTCTGGCATGACCTGCCCCTCACAAAGCCATGCTCATAATCTTTAATCAAACTATGTATTCTTGAAGAGAGGAACAACAGTCGCCTCCCTCCAACCATCCACTTTATAACACTCTGGTTAGGCCCCTTTGGAGTACTGTGTCCAGTTTTGGTCCCCACACCTCAGGAAGGACATACTGGCACTGGAACGTGTCCAGCGGAGATTTACACGGATGATCCCTGGAATGGTAGGTCTAACATACGAGGAACGGCTGAGGATCCTGGGATTGTATTCACTGGAGTTTAGAAGATTAAGGGGAGACTTAGTAGAGACGTACAAGATAATACATGGCTTGGAAAGGGTGGATGCTAGGAAGTTGTTTCCATTAGGCGAGGAGACTAGGACCCAGCCTTAGAATTAGAGGGGGTCAATTCAGAACAGAAATGCGGAGACATTTCTTCAGCCAGAGAGTGGTGGGCCTATGGAATTCATTGCTGCAGAGTGCAGTGGAGGCCGGGATACTAAATGTCTTCAAGGCAGAGATTGATAGATTCTTGTTGTCTCGAGGAATTAAGGGCTATGGGGAGAACGCTGGTAAGTGGAGTTGAAATGCCCATCAGCCACGATTGAATGGCGGAGTGGAGTCGATGGGCCGAATGGCCTTACTTCCACTCCTATGTCTTATGGTCTTATGGTCATCCAGTATTACTCCTGTGGAGAGTGAGGATCATTGCCAGAGGTGCAGCAATCTCATTCCTCCCTTCCCATAGTAACGCTGGCTATATCTGGATTGGCCCTGGGAACTTATCTATCTTGATGCTTCTCAGAATATCCAGCACATCCACTTCCTTAATATCAAGAAGACACTGGACATATTGAGACACCTCATTGGAAGTGTCCAGGGATCACATAAACCTCCAAACAACCCACCTCCTGGAGGCCTCAAACATCCCCTCCCCCGAATGGGGCAGGGGCTTTGGTTTCCAATGGTTCGACTGTTCTGAGGCTGGTCACTGATCCATGCTCACTGGGCTGGATTGCTTTGGACTTGATGTGCACCCAGGGAAAAGTGAACAGATGACATGGGGGAGGCACATTGAAGGAGTGTATGAAACTCTGCACATAAACTTGCTGCATCGTTTTTGTTTGGGACAAATTAGTTATGTGAAAGGAGTAACAATGACCATCTTGCAGTACTGCTATTCCGGGATGCTGGGGGTTAATAGCAACATTTCAAGATGTTTTTCTAAGAATTTTCTTACTGTCTGTGAGTCGGTCTGGTTCTGATCTCTCTGATTAGTTGAAATGAGCCCTGGGGCTGTCTGTTGGGAGCAGATGGAAGTGTTTCCGCTCTCAGTGACACTCACAGGTGAAGTTGCGTTTTCAGCTCTCTGCTCACTGGCAGCTCACCCCCGGGACCCTGTTCTTACTGAATGCTCCTTTCTCATTGCTGCTTCTGGACAGATTGGGGGAAGGACTGCAGTTCCCACCTTCCCCCTCCACACTCTCCCTAACCACCTCCCCCACGTTGCGCCTCTCCCCCATCACCCCTATCACTCCCCCAGTCCGAACATCCCCTACCCCAATCATCCCTCTCCCCTCAACATGCCCACTCCATCCTCACCAACCCCCCACCCCCATCCTCACCAACCCCCACCCCCACCCCCATCCTCACCATATACCCCCCACACCCATCATCACCAACCCCCAACCCCATCCTCAGCACCCCCCCACCCCCATCCTCACCAAACCCCACCCCCATCCTCACCACCCCCCACCACATCCTCACCAAGTCCCCCCACCCCATCATCACCAACCCCCACCCCCATCCTCACCACCCCCCAACCCCACCCTCACCATATAGCCCCCACCCCCATCCTCACCCTCACCATAAACCCCCCACCCCCACCCCCACTCTCACCCTCACCATATATCCCTCCACCCCCATCATCACCACCCTCACCAACCCCCACGCCCATCCTCACCAGCCCCCCATCCCCACCCTCACCCTCACCATAAACCCCCCACCCCATCCCCACCCTCACCCTCACCATATACCCCCCACCCCCACCCTCACCATATACCCCCACCCCCACCCTCACCCTCACCCTCACCATATACCCCTCACCCTCAGGAATTAGCTCAGAATTGAAAGCAGAGTCTGTTTTCCGTGGCCGACACTTTAAGCCCTCTGGCAGTCAGCGGGGTTAGAAAACAACATGTGAGGCAGCTTGTTCTCTCATGTTACACCAGGCAGAGTCGGGAGCCGAAGCCTTGGGATATTGGCTGTCTTTGTTTGCTAAGACTCTGGGCAGAGTGTCGGGTGTAAACAGCAGCGTGTTCACTAAGAGATTGTATCGTCTGTATCGGCCTTTTCAGTCTCTGGTAGCTGTGAATAACGATGGTAAAGGTAAACCGTCCTGTGCTTTTGCATTTAGCTAACATCCTCATCCAAGGCTCATGTAGTCTAAGTCTTAAGAGCCCTTAGTTGCAGAGGTAAGGCCATTCAGCCCGTTGAAATCATACTAGCTCTCTTGGAAAACAATCCAGTCCAGGGACTCCCTGCAGTTTTAGCCTCCGGTGCCCTCTCACATGTTCTGCTCTGTTAAAGACAGATATTCCCATTGTGTGGAATACCAGAGAGAATATTTCAATAACCCTCAGGCTCCATTTATTCCCCAGATTTCAATAAAGAAGGTGGAAAATGCTCTTTCCAATGACTTGTAATTCCTGTGCCTGGCTTCCACACCATGGTTGGTGAGAGCCACAGAGTTTATGTTTCCAGTTTAATGTTGGGCTCTGCATAATCAAAGCTAAACAATCCTGTTTAACACTTGAGTATAATAGAGTGAACTTGTAATCTAGAGGTTCCCCAGGATGGGCAACACTCACTGGTCAAGTGTGGGTCACCATCCAGGATTCCACATGTGGAGAACATGGTCTTCAGGAAGGTTTCCCATCTGGGTCCCTCAATCCATCGGGAAGCATAACTGGCCGATAGGAGAACACTCATTCTCTTGAACACAAGCCAGTTGATGCCAAAGTGTTGTAGGACATGACCAGAAAGGAGGAGGACAGAGGCTGGTCTTCCTGCTCCTGTCTCTGCCCTCAGTCATGGATGTTCCTGGGGATACCTGGTCACTGTCCAGATTGCTGGACTGTGGGCCAGGACCTGGAAAAAGCCCAGATCTCTCTGGCGGATCTCCTGGTGAATGTGTCATGGGACCACCAGGTGTTCGCTGTTGACCAGGAGGTTATCGACAGTCCTGCTATGATGTTGTTCTGAATATTGCTGCAGGACAGGGTTATCAAGGAACGACTTCGGGGTCGACAGACATTTCACACAAGACTCCTGTAACCTCCATGCTTGGCTGGGACAGGGTTCAGATTTAAAGCTGCAAAAGGCTAGAACACACGTTTTGCTCTCTTCTGACGATTGGCAGCTTACTTCTACAGAGAATCAGCAAATGTCAGCTACTTATGGTTACCATTAGCAGCTCTTCTTTCTCCCTGGCTCACCTTTCTCCATCCCTTTGTCTGTCAGTTTTTCTCTGCCTCTGGGCTCCATTCCCACCTCTCATTTACTCCTTCACCACCCCAACCCCCACCTCATGCGCTCTGTGACTGGATCCTTGACTTTCTGACCCATAGATCACCATCAGTAAGAATAGGCAACAACTCCTCCGTGATATTCCTCAACACTGATCCCTTGCAATGCTATGAACTCAGCCCCCTTCTCTAATCCTTATACACCCATGATTGTGGGGCCAAATTTTGCCCCAACTCCATTTACAAGTTTGTTGATGACACCACCAGAAAGAGGTAGAGCGGTTATCAGCATGGTGTATATACAACAATTTCTCCAGCAATGTCTGCAAACTAAAAGAGCTGGTCATTGACTTCTGGAGGTGAATTGGAGAACATGCCCCTGTCTGCATTAATGGTGCTGAGGTGGAGATGGTTGGGAATGTCAAGTTCCTGGGAGTGATGATCACCAACAGCCTGTCCTAGTCCATGACGGTGAAGAAAGCACAACACTACTTCTACTCAGGAAGCTAAAGAAATTTAGCATGTCCACAGAACTCAGTAATTTTTATAGAAGCACCATATCCTATCCAGAAACATCACAGCATGGTATAGCAACTACTCCACCTAAGACCATAGGAAACTACAGAGAGTTGTAATCACAGCCCAGTCTATCACGCAAACCAGCCGTCCATCCATTAACTCCATCTATACGTCCTGCTGCCTTAGGGAAGTAACCAACATCAACAAAGATCCCAGCCACCCCAATTATCCTCTCCTCCACCCTCTTCTGTTGGGCAGAGGATATAAAAGTGTGTATAAAGGTACAAACAGACTCAAGAACAGCTTCTTTCCTGCTGCTAATAGATTTCTGAAAATACCTCTCAAATTTCAAACTTAATATTGATCTCGCTCTCTGTGCGCCTTCTCTGCAGCCGTAACATCATACTGCTCAGTCTAAGTTAGCTCGCTGAGCTTGAAGGTTTGTTTTCCGAAATTTCGTCACCATACTAAGTAACGTCATCAGTGAGAGTCCCCGGTGAAGGGCTGGTGGTATGTCCTGCCTCTCTATTTATAAGTCTTGGTTTCTTCAAGTGGGTGATGTCATTTCTGGTTCATTGTTTTGAAGGGATGTAGATAGGATCTAGGTCGATGTGTTTATTGATGGAGTTCTGATTAGAACTCTGAGAATTCTCGTGCATGTCTTTGTATCATCTGTCCTAAGAAGTGTCTGTTGTCTCAGTCAAAGTGATGTCCTTCTTTATCTATATGTATAGAAACTGGTGATCGTGGTTCATGTCTTTTGGTGTTCATGTCTCCTGGTGGCACGTTTCCCCGATATCGTGTTGTTTTACCATTCTTGCTGTAAAAAACTGGAAAAAAAACTTTAGGGTGTCCTTTAGGGGAGGAAAACTGCCGTCCTGACCTGGTCTAGCCCTGATGTGACCCAGACCCACTGCATTGTGCTTATGAAATGGCCGAGCAAGCAGCTCAGTTCAAGGACAATGAAAGATGGGCAGCACATGCCAGTCTTGCCCATGACACCCACCTCCCATACCAGAATTTACAAAACTCTCCATCGCTAGCAGGACATGCTTCTCCAACTCCACACTATAGAAAACCTCCTTAATCACTCCTTAACCTTTTGAGTACCACAGAATAGAACACCATTTTGGAATGACATTTGCTGGAGAAACGCAGCAGGTCTGGCAGCATATTAATTTTTATTCATTTATGGGAATGAGGTGAGGGGTGCAGTGTGGGTCTTGTATTTATTCCCCGTCCCTAGTTGTCCCTTGAGAAGGTGGGGGTGAGCTGCCTTCTTGAACCGCTGCAATCCACGTGCTGTGGTTGACCCACTATTCCCTTAGGGAGGGAATTCCAGGATTGTGAGCAAGTGACATTGAAGGAACGGTGATCTATTTCCGAGTGAGAATGGTGAGTGTCTCAGAGGGGAGCTTTCAGGGCATGGTGTTCCCGTGTATCTGCTGCCCTTGTCATTCTAGTCATTGAAGGCTTCAAAGAAGCTATCTCAGGAGACCTTCTGCAACACTTCTTGTACATACTGCTACGACTGAGCATCGGTGGTGGAGGTAGTGGATGCTTATCAATGTAGTGCCAATGAAGTGGGCTACTTTGTCCTGGATGGTGTCGAGGCTTCTTGAGGGCTATTGAAGCTGCAGCCATCCAGGCAAGTGGGGAGTATTCCATTACACTCCTGACATGTGCCTTGTAGATGGTGAGACAGACATTAGGGAGTCAGGAGATGAGTTGCTCGCTGCAGGATTTGTAGCCTCTGATCTGTTGCTGTCAACGTTGTGTTCATGTGGTGAACCCAGTTGAGTGTCTAGTCAATGGTAGCTTCCAGGATCTTGATAGTGGGGGATTCAATGGTGGTAATGCTATTAGCAAAACAGAATTAATAGCTCAGGCCTGACCAGATCTGTCCGGAGTTGCTTTATATTCTGGTTGATAAAAATGGCTGTTGTTTTATTCGGCACACCGTTGTAAATCACAAAGCAATGAATCAATCAGAAAACTAAATTATCAATCAGTGAATAATCTTCACAAGACACCTGAAGTAGCGAGTCAATTATGCATCAGTCCCCCTCAGGTCTTTTCAATAAATCAGAACATTCATATTTATTAGTTGTTTAATTCGCTTTCTTGGTTAGGAGGAGGAAAGTGCTGTGAGTTACCTGAAATGTTAGTTTATTTGCTGTTCATAAATGACAGCACATTTTGTATTGGCCTTTCGTATAAATTAAGACATTAGAATAATATTTTCTATTGATTGAGTAATTGAGCCTTTATACATAGGGTTCAGGACTCTGTTACCAAAGACCATTAACGTGTTAACGATTCATCGGATGTCATGGTGCTCCACCACAAATGCTCATGACAAGATTGTTAAGGGCTTCCAGGGGTCAGATGATTTGTACAGTTAATTACATCATTCTGATGTGTGCACGAGGAAGTGTAATGATTAAGATTTCTGCATTTCCCTGATGAGGCAACTGTGCAATACCATCCACCCTGTATTCATGGCTGATCCTGAGTGTGTGTTGCGACAGCCCTCACTTAGCCATCTCCTTCCTGTACACCGCACTCACCACAACTTACTTTGACTTATCGTCACATACTAATGACAGGGTTTCTGATGCCTTGCCCATTACATTTCTCAACTCTACCCACAAACTGCTGCAACATTTTCAATGCCAGAAATGAAGGGTTTGTCTTATGAAGAGAGATTGAGCATTTAGGCCTACACTGTCTGGAGTTTGGAAGATTGGGAGGTGATCTAGTTGAAGGATATAAGATGCTAAAGAGAATTGACAAAGTCGAGATGTAGAGGGGATGTTTCTCCTTTTGGGTTAATTCAGGAGAGGTCATAGTTTTGATGGATGCTGAAATATTAACAACAAGACCATAAGACATAGGAGTGGAAGTAAGGCCATTCGGCCCATCGAGTCCACTCCGCCATTCAATCATGGCTGATGGGCATTTCAACTCCACTTACCCACATTCTCCCCGTAGCCCTTAATTCCTTGTGACATCAAGAATTTATCAATGTCTGCCTTGAAGACATTTAGCGTCCCAGCCTCCATGCACTCTGTGGCAATGAATTCCACAGGCCCACCACTCTCTGGCTGAAGAAATGTCTCCGCATTTCTGTTCTGAATTGACTCCCTCTAATTTTAAGGCTGTGTCCACGGGTCCTAGTCTCCTCACCTAACGGAAACAATTTCCTAGCGTCCACCCTTTCCAAGCCATGTATTGTCTTGTAAGTTTCTATTAGATCTCCCCTTAATCTTCTAAACGCCAATGAATACAATCCCAGGATCCTTAGCCATTCCTCGTATGTTAGACCTACCATTCCAGGGATCATCCGTGTGAATCTCCGCTGGACATGCTCCAGTGCCAGTATGTCCTTCCTGAGGTGTGGGGACCAAACTGGACACAGTACTCCAAATGGGGCCTAACCAGAGCTTTATAAAGTCTCAGTAGCACAACGGTGCTTTTATATTCCAACCCTCTTGAGATAAATGACAACATTGCATTTGCTTTCTTAACCACGGACTCAACCTGCATGTTTACCTTTAGAGAATCCTTGACTAGCACCCCCAGATCCCTTTGTACTTTGGCTTTACGAATTTTCTCACCATTTAGAAAGTAGTCCATGCTTGTATTCTTTTTTCCAAAGTGCAAGACCTCGCATTTGCTCACGTTGAATTCCATCAGCCATTTCCTGGACCACTCTCCCAAACTGTCTAGATCCTTCTGCAGCCTCCCCAGTACCTGCCTGTCCACCTAACTTCAATAAGGAGGAGACAGACAGATTTTTAATTAATAACGTGTTGAGGAGTTATGAAGAGTGGGCAAGATGGTGGCGTTGAGGCTGAGATGAGATCAGTCACGACCATAGAGCACTGCAGAGCATGCTCGAGGCCACGGGATAAATGCTGCTATTTGCTCACTTCTCACCCCTTGACCTCTGGGTTACACCACAGTTTGCATTCTGTTCTGTTGGGAACGGAGGGACAGATGCCAATGAAGTTCAGGCTGATCTGTGATTAAATGACCCCCTCTGACCTTTTTGCTGTTACCTTGAGCTGACAAAAAACCATCAAACTCAGTACTAAAGTTGACACTTGATCAAGTACCATTGGTGGAAGAGAACTCCCATCTCCCATTGTCGTCTCGATATCAAAGTGCTTCCTGATTTTTACTCTGGAAATGCTGGGTTCTCTCTTCCAGGGTGAGCTTCCTCGTCCTAGCTTTTGTACTGAACAGAAATAGTTTCTCACAATCTATCCTGCCCACCTCCCTTGCTACCTGAAAAAAGTTTCATTCAATTCAACTCTTCACCTTCTGTCATCGATCCCACTTTGTGTAAGGTAACCCCTGGAATTACACAGGCAAATCCTGAGTCTTTCCAAACGTGGAGCTCAGGACTGTTCACAGTACTCCCAGGGCAGGTGGGACAAGGTTTTGAACTGATTTCTTTTTTGCCACTCTTCCTGGGGCCTGGGTGGTAGTAAGCCTGGCATTTGGTGCCCTTCCTGTATCTGCCATTGGTAAGAAGCTGACTTGGTGCCATGCTGTCTGAATGGTGGTGCCAGACCCACATTGCCGATCCAGAGGAAATTTTTTTATATTTCAAAATATACTTTATTCATAGAAATAAATCTTTGGTACCTGTACAATTTGTAATGTCGTTCATGCAATTTGTAATTGCATGTCTTAACATTACAAAGAACAGATTGAATTAATCGAATTTACAGTTTTCCTATTTACAGTTCCCTTTATTAACCATCCAGTCTCTTATTATTTAGCTGTGGCTTCATCGGAACCCACCTACCTGAGTGGGTGCCCTGTTATACGATAGCAAAGGAACCTTCTTTAACCCCCAGTTTATGGGGTTACCATTGTCCATTTGACTGTCCTGTCTCTGGGGTAGCTGTCTGCATCCTCAAGGTGAGCACAAACTGCTGGACCTTCGTTGGGCTGAAGTAGCTATCCAGCTCCTCACTGGGGTCATTTACCCGCTCTGGTGACATTGAGCCAAGGCAAGGGTCCGCACCGTCCAGTTCTGTGTCTGACAATGGGACTGTTAGAGGTTCACAGCTTTCAGTTCCCTGTAGTTGTGGGGCAGTGGGTACCCCCTGGTTCTCACTGGGTGGAGGGTGGACTTCGGGGGGTCCGTTGTGAGGAAATTGCAGGATTTTGAAAGATATATTTCCAGATCAGCATAATGAGTGGCTTGGAGGGGGAGCTTGAAGGTATTCCTATGTATCTGCTGCACTTGTGGTGATAGGGTTTGTGAGTTTTAGAATGTGCTGTCGAAGAAACATTGCCTGATGCACTACTTCTCTGGATTTCCCCACTGGCCTTTCAGATAACCTTCTGCACCTTTTCATGACATTTTAATGAACTTCTGTACACAGCAAACATTGTCAGTTCCCCAATCCGGATTGGGATAATCTTCAACTTGCATCATTTAATTTCCAGAACTTGCCACTCCATTAGCCAAGCTGTTCTGGCACAATTACAACACTTGCATCTACCCGACAATGTGGAAATTTGCTCTGGTATATCCAGTTCAGAAAATCCAATGTGGCCAATAACCACCCCATCAGTCTCCTCTCTATTGTCAGTAAAGTGATGGAAGATGTTACCAACAGTGCTATCAAGCAGCACCTGCTCAGCAATAACCTGCTCAGTGATGCACAGTTTAGGTCCCTCCAGGGTCACTCAGCTCCTGATCTCATAACAGCCTTGGTTCAAATATAGACAAAAGAGCTGAATCCAAAGGTGAGGGGAGAGTGACAACCCTTGACATCAAGGGCTGCATTTGACTGTTACATCAAGGAGACCCAGCAAAACTGGAATCTATGGGTATCACGGGGCCAACTCTCTGGTGGTTGGAGTCATACCTGACACAGTAGGAAGATGGTGGTGATTATTGGAGGTCAGTCATCTCAGCTCCAAGAGATTGTACACAATCCTCCAATTGCAGTCTCACTAATGCCTTATCCAGTTACAGCAACATGTCCCTACTTTTACACATTATTCCTTTCTCAATAAATGCCAAAATTCCATTGGCCTTCCTTGTTGTCTGCTGTAATTGGACACTAGCTTTCTGTAATTCATGTGGATTGATGATTTGTTTCCAAAGTCCAGTCTAATATCCATCTGCAGACAGATCTATAAGCAGGAGGATTAATTCTGTGACCAGAGGGCCTTTCAGGTTATGGATTCTCTCTGTTGGTTGGAGTCATACCTAGCACATAGGAAGATGGTTGTGGTTGTCAGAGGGCAGTCATCTCAGCTCCAGGACATCTCTGGGTAGTCTCCTTGGCCCAACCATCTTCTTCTGCTGCCTCAATGACCTTCCCTCCATCATAAGGTCAGAAGTGGGAATGTTCGCTGATGATTGCACAATGTTCAGCACCATTCGCCAATCCACAGATACCGAAGCAGTCCATGTTCAAATTAAGCAAAACCTGGATAATATCCAGGCTTGGGCTGCAAAATGGCAAGTAACATTCATGCCAGGCAATGGTCATCTCCACCAACAGAGAAACTAACCAATGAATGTTGAATTGAGGGTATTACTATCTGAATCCCGCACTATCAACATCCTGGGAGGGTGTCATTGACCAGAACCTGAGCTGGTCTGGCCATAATAACCATAATGACTACAATAGCAGCTTGGAGACCAGGAATCCTGCAATGAGTACTGACCTGACCTGACTCCCAATAACCTGCCAACTATCTACAAGGCACAGGTTGGGAATGTGGTGGAATACTCTCCCACTTGCCTAGATGGGTGCAGGTCCAACAACACTCAAGAAACTGGGCACCATCTAGGACAAAGCAGCCCGCTTTATGGGCATCACATCATAAACATCCACCAACACTCAGTAACAGCAGTGTGTATCATCCACAAATGCAGTGCAGAAATTCTCCGAAGATATCTAGACAGCACCTTCCAAACCCACAACCACTTCCATCTAGAAGGACAAGGGCAGCAAGCAGCAACATGGGAACATCACCATCTGCAAGTTCCCCTCACTGTCTGACTTGGAAATACCACCTTCTCAAGGGGCAACTCATCTTGAGCAATAAATGCTGGGCCCAGACAGTGCTACCCATATCCTGTGAATGAATATGAAAAGAAAGGACATGCCACACCAGCTGGTGGCTACAAGTACTATTTATTCTGGTTCAAACAGCTTCGAAGCAGTTGGTTTATGACAAACTGCCAAAGTAACTGAGCTTGCGATGAGCACATGTTTACACATGACCCACCCCACCTTCGTGAACACTCTGTGAAAATGTTTGTTTGGAGAGATAGGCAGCAGCTGAACCTGCCAAAGCTGGAGGCATGGGAGGACAAACGGAACAATTTGTGGTCCACCCCTCAGGTGCGATCATCTGGTGACAAGCCTGAACATTATCCAGCCCAGCCCAGCCCAGCCCAGCCCAGGCGAAGGGAGTTGCTGTGTGATGGCACAAACTGTCTGTTTTACACTTCACTGAGAGAGATCTCTCAGCTCCCATCCTGAAGCCTGTACTGAGTCAACATCATCCCTTCCCAAACTACCACAAGGGTTCCTTCACTCACCCCGGTGATCCATCTTGGCATCGACCATGGCTGGAGGAGGGTGAGGGGATGGATACTCCTCCCAACATTCCTATTTCAGAAACTTCATGCAGGCTGACACTCCCCAGCGACACACTGAGGGACACCGCATGGTCAGAGGCACTCTCTTTCAAATCAGATGGTTTTCCATCTGATTATGACCGGGTGTTATCACCTCACTGAGATTTACAGCACATAACAAGGCTCTTCAGCCCACTGCATCTGCACTGATCAAAAACCACCATTTAAGTAATTGGGTCCCATTTCCCATCCCTTGGCCTGTAGTCTTGTATATCTTGGCACTGCAGTTGCACACAAAATACTGCCTCAGTGTTACAAGGGTTTCTGCTTCTACCACCCTAAAGGGCATTGAGTGCCAAATTCCCACCACCCTCTGGGTGAAAAGGTCTTTCATCACATTCCCTCCTAACCGTCCGCCCCTTCCCTTCAGTTAATGCCCCTGCTCCTTGATCCCTCCACCAAGGGGAAAGTTATCTCCCTGTCTATACTGCTCATGCCCCTCAGTTTTATCCATCTCAGTCATGTCCCCTTCAGTCTCCTCTGCTCTGTCATAAATGAAATGAATGGGTGCAAATGTAGGCCATTCAGCCCCTCCAGCCTTCTCCAATGTTGAATAAGCTTCGGTTGTGGCCCTCACTGCAATATCCTGCCTTTTCCCTCCTGTCTATCAGCAATCTCTTTGCCTCAGCCCTGATGTTATTCAGTGAGTCACCCTCTGCTGTTCTCTGGTGCAGAGATTTTCAAGGCGAGCTATCCCTCCTCAGCCCTGTCTTACAGGAGAGAGTCCTGGTTATTAAAGTGGGCCTGAGCTGTGGAAGCCCCTACAAGGGAAATCACCTTCTCTCCTTCCACCCTATCAAGCCTCCCCTTGAATTTTATCATTTTGAATGAGATCATCCTCATTTTCCTAAAATTCAAACAGCGTTGGTTCAACCTGCTCAGTCTTTCCCTGTAAGAAAACCCATCAGTCCTGAAAGCAGCTCTGAGTAGCTTCTCTGAAAATCTCCTTCCCAGAAAGACCTGGACAATGTCTACGTTTGAGCTGATAAGTGGCAAGGAACATTTGCAGCAGACAAGCAACCATCTCCAACACGAGGGAATCTAAGCATTGCTCCTTAGGGCAGCACGGTAGCTCAGTGGTTCGCACTGCTGCCTCACAGCACCAGGGACCCGGGTTGGACTCTACTCTTAGGCGACCGTCTGCGTACATTTCCTCTGGGTGGTCCGGTTTCCTCCTACAGTCCAAAGATATGCTGGTTAGGGTGGACTGACCATAGTTTTCAGAGATATGTAGATAGGAACGTTAGCCATGGAAATGTAGGGTTATAGGGATAGGGTAGGGGGTGGCTCCGGATGGCGTAGACTTTGTAGACATCATTGAAAATGAGTTCTCTGATTGGAGCTGTTAATCTGCTCCAATATCTGGTGACAGATAGAAACAGAAGGGTCAGAGATCCTTTCACTCTGAGAGCTAGCTCTGGGGAGCTGGATCCGTATCAAGGGCTCTCCACATGTAAATAAAGGGTGACTTGGTGATGGGATTCCAGCCTCTGTGGACTTATTTCAGGTGGGATGCTCTTCAGAGGGTCAGTGCCAACTCAATGGGTCAAACTGCCTCTTTCCACACTGTGACGGTTCTATAATTAAGATTCAATGGCATTAGCATCACTGAGTCCCTCACTTTCAACATCCTGGGGCTAACCATTGACTTGAAACCAATACAAGATCTGAGAACTCTGTGGTGTGTAACTAACCTCCTGTCTCCCCAGAGCTAGTCCACCTCAAGATTCGCTTATAAATCCGATCGGAAAGCAGGAGGATCGTCCTTACCTGACCATAGTGTAATGTAAACTTTGCTCTTGTGGGTGTTGGTTCAGATGAAATATTGGAGGTGAGTATGGGAGAGAGTGAAGTGGAGGTGATATTGATAGAGTGGGATAGAGAGAGATACAGACACACAGATACCAGTCGTGGTGAATAGCTCTCTCTGCCCGGGACACTCTGGGGAAGGATATATAAATCAGATATACAGTAGAAAACTTTTCACATTCCTGGCTCTGCAACACCTTTAGCACACCGTCCCTGCCTCTGCCATCATCGTCTGACAGTGCCGGGTGATGCAGCAACCTGGCACTCTCCTCCCCTTCCATCTAGAAGGACACAGGAACATCACCCCGGGAGGTGTCCCTCTGAGACCCACACCATTCCGACTTGGAAATATATTGTTTTTCCTTCATTGTCGCCGGTTTAAAATCCTGGAATTCCCTCCCTAATAACAGCATTGTGGGTTTATCCACACTACATGGACTGCAGTGGTTCAGGAAGACAGCTCACCCCCACCCTGTCCAGGCGCAACTTGGGACAGGCTGTGAATGCTTCACACTCGCCACGTGTGATTTATGCATCAAGTTCAATCCTGAGGTGGGGACAGCTGCTACAGCAATACCAGTTGTTCCTTTTTGTTTCTCACTTTTACCCCAGAACACACAGGCTAGGCAAAGAGACAATCGAGCCTCCTGCATGGCTCACCCTAAGCAGCAGCTCTGGTGGTGGATAGGACAGAGAAGGGGGTGGAAGCTGGGAGTTGGATAGTGGGTAATACACTGTGTGTAAGGGGGAGATATGTGTCCAGTGTAATATAGTCTTTTACAAAGTGAGTCATTCAATAAACATGAAGACCCAAGTATCACCATCACAGGGCCCTGCCTGAGGCTGCTGAGGAAAAACTCAGAGAGATAACAATTCTGACTGCGCAGGAATGGAGCGAGACATTGATTTTGGCAGCACTGTTGGATTAGGTATTTCCTCCCATTCCAATCCTGCCCAGTCTTGCTCAGGATTTCTGTTTCTCTGAACTGCACACTCAGAGAGGAGCAGTCTCCACTTCAGGCCCAGCCAGACCTTCCTTCATTCATTGACAGGATGTGGTCGCGGTCAATGTGCCAATGTTTACTGCTCCTACCTGAGGAGATGGAGTCTCCTTCTCAAACACAACAAGATCCCGACGGCTAGTTCACAGACAGAGTCATTACAGTGACTTCATAGGCACAGACTTATAGAGAAACTGGGCCAGACTCGGTATAGACCAGACCAGATTGTGTACAAACTGGGAACAGGCTGGGCCAGATTGGGTACAGACCAGGTACACACTAGGCCAGACTGGGTACAGAAGACCAGACCAAGTCCACATCAGGATTGGTCCAGGCAGGGTACAGACTGGATACAAACCAGGTACAGATTGGGCTATACTGGATATAACGTGGGCCAGACGAGGTACGGACCAGACCAGACTGAGTACAGACCAGGTACCGACGCGCCAGACCGGGTACAGACCAGGTACAGACTGGGCCAGATCAAATACAGACCAGGTACTGACTGGGCCAGACCGAGTACAGACCAGATACAGACTGGGCCAGACGAGGTAGAAACTGGGCCAGACTGAGTACAGAACAGGTACAGACTTGGCCAGACTGGGTAAAGACTAGGTACTGACTGGGCCAGACGGGGTACAGACTGGATCAGACTGAGTACAGACCAGGTACACACTGAGCCAGACTGAGTACAGACCAGGTACACACTGGGCCAGACTGAGTACAGTACAGGTACACACTGGGCCAGACTGAGTACAGAACAGGTACAGCCTGGACAGATTGGGTACAGACCTGTTACAGGCTGGACCAGACTGAGGACAGATCAAGTACTGACTGGGCCAGATGAGGTACAAATCAGGTACAGACTGTGCCAGATGGGGTACAAACTGGGCCAGACTGGGTACACATCACGTAAAAACTAGACCAGTTGGGGTATCAATCAGGTACAGACTGGGCCAGAATAGATAAAGAGCAGGTAAAGACTGGATAAAAATAGAACTAGGATTAGGCACAGATAGGGTACAGACTAGGTAAAGATTTGGGTAAGGAGGTAAAAACAATGACTGCAGATGCTGGAAACCAGATTTTGGATCAGTGGTGCTGGAAGAGCACAGCAGTTCAGGCAGCATCCAAGGAGCAGCGAAATCGACGTTTCGGGCAAAAGCCCTTTTCCTGATGAAGGGCTTTTGCCCGAAACGTCGAGTTTGCTGCTCCTTGGATGCTGCCTGAACTGCTGTGCTTTTCCAGCACCACTAATCCAGAAAGATTTGGTTAAGACTGGTTAAGATTTAGTAAAGACTGGGTAAAGATTTGGTAAAGACTGAGTAAAGCTTTACTAAAGACTGGGGAAAGATTTAGCAAAGACTGGGGAAAGATTTGGTAAAGACGGTGTATAGATTGGGTACAGACCAGGTAAAAACATTCAACGAGGAAGCCACAACTGCCTCCCTGGGCGGGGAATTCCACAGATTCACAACGTTGTAGGTGAAGAAGTTCCTCCTCAACTCTGTTCTCAATCAGTTTCTCCTTATTTTTAGGCTATGCCCCTTAGTTCTAGTTTCACCTACCCATGGAAACAACCTCCCTGTTTCTATCTTATCGATTCCCTTCACAACTTTAGACATTTCTATAAGATCCCCCTCATTCTTCTAAATTTCAGTGAGTATATTCCCAGTCTACACAGTCTCTCCTCACAAGCCAACCTTCGCAACTCCGGAATCAACCCAGGGAACCTCCTCTGCACTCCCTCCAGTGCCAGTACATCCTTTCTCAAGAAAGAAGACCAAAACTGCATGCTGTACTCCAGGTGTGGCCTCACCAGCACCCTGTACAGCTGCAATAGAAAATGAGAGAGAGAGAGATGAAGGTGATTTGGATAAATGTAGAGGTTATAATTTGGAGCAAACTAAACTGAAGGTAGAAAACATGAAGCTATGAAAGGGAAACAGTGTGGCAGAGGTAAAGTATGAGGATAGGTACATGGCTTACATGAAGGCACTGAGATGGTGATGTATACCTATGGGTCCTGGGATAATTTACCATCCTTGACCAGAATGCTGCCTGGATTGGAAGGTATGAGCTATAAGGAGAGGCTAGAAAAACACGAGCTGTTTTCTCTGGAGCAGCAGAGGCTGAGGGGAGACTTGGTAGAAGTCTGTAAAATTACGAGATGCATAGATAGGGTCGATGGTCAGAATCCTTTCCCCCAGAATTGAAATGTCCAGTACTCAGGGGCAGATATTTAAGGTGAGAGAGGGAAAGTTCAAAGGAGATGTGGGCGGGTATGGTTTTTATACAGAGAGTGGTGGGAGCGTGGAAGGTGCTGCCAGGTTACGGTGATGGAGACAGATACGATAATGGTGTTTAAAGGGCTTTTAGATGAGCACACAAAAATGCGGGGAATTGAGGGATAATGACCATGGCAGGCAGAAGGGATTAGTTTAATTTGGCATCAAGATCTTGGGCTGATGGGCCTGTTCCTGTGCTGTATATTGTATGATACGCTGGGAGCTTGAGTTCAAATTTCATAGAGGTGTGAGTGGCTACTGGTTAGCTCAGTTAGCTGGACAGCTGACTTACAATGGATAGTGACGCCAGCAATGTCACCTCAATTCCAGCACCAGGTGAAGTGACCGTGCGGTACCACCTTTTCAATGTCACCACCCCCCCCCCCCCCACCCCCCCACCCACCCCCACTGAGGTGTGGTGACCCTTAGGTTAAAGCACCACCTGCCCCTCTTTCTCCAATGTGACTGTCACTACGAGCTGCAATTAAAGTAATGAAAACTGGAATATACTGTGAGTCTCAGTAATCGCCATCATGAAACTGCTATTGATGGCTGTTGGAAAAAAAAACTGGCTCCCTCAGGTTCTTATGGGAAAGAAATCTGCTGTCCTTACCCAATCTAGCCTACACATGACTCCAGACCCACAGCAATGTGCGTGACTCTTCACTGCCTGAGGAACTCAACAATTCCTGCTGGAAAATGAGTCAGAGTGCTTCTCGATTTTGAAGAAGGGTTGCTCCCGAAATGTTGACTTCTCCACTTCCTGATGCTGCCTGGCTTGCTGTGTTCTCCCAGCCTCTTGCCTGCCTACCACTTCTTTGAAGGAGGAGAAAGTGAGGACTGCAGATGCTGGAGTACCAGAGTTGAAAAATGTGGTGCTGGAAAAACACAGCAGGCCAGGCAGCATCATTCCTGAAGAAGGGCTTATGCCCGAGACGTCGATTCTCCTGCTCCCCGGATGCTGCCTGACCTGCTGTGTTTTTCCAGCACCACATTTTTTTTAACCTCTTCTTTGAAGACCGGTCAGATCAGTGTGTCTCATTTACCAGTTCAACTGGTTCCATTTATCCTTCTGGGAAGTTCAAGGGGAAATTACAGATGGGCAACATATGTTGACCTGGTCTGTGATGTCTGCAGCCATTAAGCAACATTTTCTAAAAAAAAACACATGAACATTTTATAAAGATACGCATTTAGGGAGGAATAAATTTTTTTAGGCAGTAAGTGTGGCTGAGATATGAAATGCTGTCCAAATAAAGTCTTCAAATTAGAAACAAAAACTCTGGTTGGAATGAACTTTGACCTTTTGAAAGATGTTAGCGTTTTTAGGGATTAGTGGAAGTTTCAGTCAGACAGAGCTGAGGGAGCAAACCACAGGTTCGTCAATGTACCTTATGTGGAGGGGCTTTGAAAGAGAACTTTGAAATCACTGAAATGGATTGATGAAATGTAATGCAGGAAAGGGTGTGTTTCAGTGGGAAAGAGGGATCTAAACCACTCAATTGGAATTACAAAAGATCCATGAAAACTGGAAGAAAACATGAGCGAGCTATTCCAGTCTGGAATATCCTCACTGACGTGGAAGCAGATGAAATGGTAATGTAAAATGAAAATAAAAGGGAGGAGGGGGAATAAATGGGGAAAGAGGAGTAGGTGGGATGGGGAGAATTGATAGATGAAAGAGCTAGTATGGGCAAGATGGCCTGTATGGGCTTCTCTGTGTTGGGTCATCCTGTGCTTTATTTTAACCTATGAGTGTATTAGGATAAAAGTTCAGCACTGCTGAGGCAAAGTTACATCAGACTATTTTACGCAGAATGTTTTTGATGAACAGTCTTCCTTTAAACTCATATTACTATGTTATTTGTTGATCCACAAAGAGGATGTCAGAAAATGGGAAGGTCCTTTTCATAAGCCAACATTCGAACCCTCGCATGTCCTGACGCAATCCACGTAACAAAGGAAAGCAAAATCCGGTACAAGTCCCAGCAGGCTGGGCCACAGTGAATGGGTTACTAACCACTTCCTTCATCTCCCCCTTGCCGCTGCATGTCCTGTCACACCCTCTGTTGCTATAAGAAGACGAGCTGCAGCCGGGTGCCTCATAACAAACTGTGGACGAGCAGAAATCAGCCAAGATGATTCTGAACTTGACCAATGAAGTCTTCTGCTCCTTTGTCTTTTACGCCGTCCTCTCGCTCATTAAGATGTTCGCTCTCGCGGTGCTCACAGGACAGGTCAGACTCCGGAAAAAGGTAGGAATTGTTTTGATTGAGTTGCTCAGCCTCCTTTGGCTTAGGGTCATAGAGTCATCCAGCATGGAAACAGTCCCTTCGGTCCAACATGTCCACGCTGACCAGGTTTCCCAAGGCTAAACCCGTCCCGTCTGCCTGCAATTGGTCCGTATCCCTCTAAAACTTTCCTATTCATGTACCTGCCCAAATGTCTTTTCAATGTTGCTGCTGAACCTGCCTCCACGATAGAGTCATTGAGTCACAGAGATGCACAGCACAGAAACAGGCCCTTCGGTCCAACATGTCCATGCTGACCAGATACCCTAAGTTAATCTAGTCCCATTTGCCAGCACTTGGCCCGTATCCCTCCGAACCCTTCCTATTCATCCATCCATCCAGATTAAACATTGTAATTGTACCAGCTTCCACCACTTCATCTGACAGCTCACTCCATACACGCATCACTCTCTCCGTGAAAAAGATCCCCCTTCGATCCCTTTTATATCATTTCCCTCTCATTTTAAACCTCTGCCCTCTAGCTTTGGACTCCCCACCCCAGGGAAAAGACCTTGACTATTCACCCTATCCATACCCCTCATGATTTGATAAAACTTCTATAAAGTCACTCCTCAGCCTCCGACGCTCCAGGGAAAATAGCCCAACTCTCCCTATAGCTCAAACTCTCCAACCCTGGCAACATTCTTGCAAATCTTTTCTCAGCGTCTCAAGTTTCACAACATCCTCCCGATAGCAGGGAGACAAGAATTGGACACAGTTCAAGTGAAAGTGTGCAATTGTTTGTGTTTGAATGCTCAGCACGATCAATTCCCTCTCTCCTTTCACAGTGGTTTGCTCAGTGGGGCGATTGAGAGTGCAATGTTGACTGAGAGTTAGCGTACAGTGCTGGGATAGATTTAGCGGCACCACAAGAGAGGGCTGTGTAACTGGAGGAGCTGTGCTCTGAGCCGTTCCTCAAGCAGTCTATCCAATTCCCTATTGGAATAACATTAACAAGTTTATATTTCTCTTGTGCCTGACCCTTTAAATGCAAAGGGAAGTTCTCCTGACGTTTCAGGGCTAATCTGGCGCTAATATGTACAACCATATCCTGCAAAAGAAAACAACACTGTCAGACTTTCCATGTTTAGAGATGCTGTTGTTGGACTGGGGTGTACAAAGTTAAAAATCAATTTTTCAATGTATAATTTCAGTTACACCCTCTGTAAATGTTTGCTATAAATTCTGTGTGTTAGGATTGAGCCCTCCACTATTACCTGATAAAGCAACGTCGCTTCGAAAGCTAGTGTGCTTCCAATTAAACCTGTTGGATATAACCTGGTGTTGTGTGATTTTAGACTTTACATAATAAAAGAGAGGGACAGGGGAAGGCATTAGACAGTGAGGAATCCGATTTTACTGTGATGTCGACCAGATTTTTCACTGGGCTGGAGGCTTTCTATTTATTGCTTACAGTTGGGTCCAGTTTGATTGGGCCATGTACCTCCTCTCCTGGATTCGCAGGGTCCTTTTAAGTTGGGACTGTATGCTGTTGTCTGTATTAGCCCACCAGTTCCCTCAGCCTGAGCATTAGGAGCCAGGGTAGACACAGAGAGAGAGGGATGGCAGGGCAGTGAGAGTGGAAACAGGGGGAAAGTCTCAGCCTCCTCCTAACCTGGGCCGTGACAGAGTTAACACCATGGCTCACCAGACTGTCCATTCTCTCCCAGGCTTTCGCCAATCCAGAAGACGCTCTGAGACACGGGGACCTGAAGCTGTGCCGAACTGACCCAGACGTGGAGCGCTGTCGGAGGTAAGCATCTCATGCCAGGGAGAGGGCACAGGATCCAGCAATGCCAGCCACCCTACCCGTTCAGCACTTGTTGTCCTTTAGTCCCAGGGGGTGGCTCTGATAGTAACCAGAGCCCTGTTCAGTGGGACATGAGCTGCCATAGCTCTGTGGCTGCAGGGAACAGGGCCATTCACTCCAGGTCAGGAGTTACACCACGACCAATAACATGTCACTGATCACATTGCTGCTTCTGACATCATACCAACAAAAGCAGCTTTTCATTGGCTGTAAAAGACTTTGAGCAGTCTGGTAGCTGTAATAGGCACCAAAGTAATGCAGTTCTGTTTCTGTGCTCAGTGGCACACTGAGGATATCAGACACCCACAGGGCCCGGTCTTTCTCTCCAAAATCCTCCAATTTGGCCATTGGGATTGTTCCGGTCTCCCCAGACCAGAGGGAGCTGTCCCTGTTAACTGGGCCAATGGCCTGGCACAGTCACATAGCCTTTCCACTCAATGAAGTGGTCCCTGACTCCATGCTTTTCTGGCAGCTGTCTGAGTGGCAACAGGCTGGTGAAGTTATGATAAAGCACTTCTTCGCTGGCCGTTAGTGACTTGTTGCTCACCTTCCTCAGCATCCCAGAAGATGCTGTAACTTCCTCCTTTCACATCAGTCAATCTCTCACTCTCTCCTGCTCTGGCTCTCTAGATCTCTTCCCTTTTGCCTTGTACTCTCTCTCTTGCTCTTGGTCTCTCTCCCTCTTTTGCGTTCTCTCTCTCGGTCTATCTCTATCTCTGTCCTGATCTGTCTCTCTCTCTCTTGATCTTACTCTGTCTGTCTGTCTGTCTCTCTCTCGACTTGGAGATGCCAGTGTTGCACTGGAGTATACAAAGTTAAAAATGACACATCACCAGGTTATAGTCCAACAGGTTTATTTGGAAGCACTAGCTTTTGTGAAGGAGCACTGTTGTGAAAGCTAGTGCTTCCAAATAAACCTATTGGACTATAACCTGGTGTTGTGTGACATTCACCCTTGGTCTTTCCTTTCACCAAGACCTTAACCCACCATCTGGCTATTATATGTATTAGTCACACATGGAAACAAAGAAAACAGAAGCAGGAGGAGGCCATTCAGCCCTTCAAGCCTGCTGTGCCATTCATTGTAGCGCCATCATCCAGTTCAGTCCCCTGTTTCCACTTTTCCTCCATATCCTTTGATCCCTTTAGCTCCAAGTGCCGGATCCAACTCCTTCTTGAAATGTTTTGGTCTCGCCTGCTTCCTGTGGGAATGAATTCCACAGGCTCACCCCTCCCTGGGCACGAATAACCACAGAGCACAGCTCCAGCAGGCTGACCCCAGGAGTTGGTGGGGGGAGGGGGCAGTGGTGAAGTGTCTCACCTTCCACTAAAGCTGTTGTTTCTGATTGAATCATCGCAGGGCTCACCGCAACGACATGGAGTGCGTCTACCCCTTCCTCTTCCTGGGTGTGCTGTACTGCTTCCTGGATCCCAGTCCATCCATTGCAAGGATCCACTTCAGGATCTTCTTCCTGGCCAGACTGCTTCACACCATGGCCTATCTGTTCGCTCTGAAGGCCCCGACTCGATCCCTGGCCTACACCCTGGGGCAGATCCCATGTTTCTCCATGGCCCTCAAGATTCTCATCAACGTCGCCTCCTACTGGTGAAAGAAGGATGAACTGCTCATTGGTTGAGGGGTGGAAGCTAGGCCAATTCCACCTGGTCTTTACAGGATTCCCTTTAACAGCATCTCCGGAAGTGAAGGCCTGATGAAGTGCTCAGTCAGAGATCAAGCCCATTCAGTTTCTGGGCCTGAGTGAAAGAACACAGAGTGACCTGAGCTGACCAGACTCATGTATCCAGTCAGCAGTGACTTGTTTTTGTAGAATAATTATTTTTCTAGATGCGAATAATTAGACATTCAGAAATAATGACTTTCTTTCTCATGGTGCTATTATGGTGCGAGGTTTCATTCAGTAATATCTGAAGGTCAATTCCCTCATCCATGCTCAGTTCAATCGTTTCTAAAGGTGCAGATAAGGTGGGTGGAGATGTAGTACATTTGGACTCAGTGCCCTTATGTGTGTGAGAGACCGTGTCTGTGTGTGCTAGATTTTGTGTGAGAGACTGTGTATTTGTGTCTGTGCATGTGAATGTGTGTGAGAGAGAGTCTCTGCGTGTGTGTGTGTGTGTGTGTGTGTGAGTCTGTGTATACATGTCTCTGTGTGTGAGGGTCTGTGTAAGAGAGTGTGTATTTGATTCAGTGTGATGGCAAGGCCTAGCCAGGTCTTCATAGCCTTTGTTCATTATTGAAGGAATTCTCCAGACACAGTGGGCAGTGTCCCAGGCCCTGGGCCTGAGTCTGGTTTGATCCCACCTCAGCATTCGATGACTGAGGAAGGTGTGTCCACAATGCCAAACTGATTGAAGGTCAACCTGTGAATCCTTCCAGCAGGCACTAATGGCAGGCAACAAGAGCAGGAAAGATAACTCTGAGGAATTCCAAAGGTAATCCTCTCACCAGACTGGGAGGGGTGGAGGAGGGGAGAGCTTTTAACAACATTCCAAGCGGGAATCCTGTGGAATGGGTTGGAGCTCCCGTCCAACAATGTTAGTTTCTGCTGAATTAGCCACCACTTCCAATCAGATGTCGCGTCAAACCCACACCAACTCCAATCCCTTTAGTCATGTCAGCTTAAAATAAAGCCCCTGTCCCATCATTGGCATCTGGGCAGGTTCAGATCGGATGTATCAGTGAACACCTGATCCAGATCGATCCACCCCTCACTGAAATTACCGAAAATTAACTGATAGAAAGTTAATGGAAGTTATTTGCAACATCTGTCAGTCATTTCAATGCACAAAGTTGTTATGTCTTATTTATGCTTAGTTTGAGTTTTATTTATTAATGCTAATTTCTAATTTAATAGTGTATTATTAAATGTGTAAGTTGGGATCATGAATTGTCTCTTTGATTATTAATAAATTATACAGTGTGAAATCATTCTCTCTCTCTCCTGGTGGTGACAGTGGAAGGGATATGGAAGATTTTTAATTGTTCATTCATGGAATGTGTGAGTCACATCCCTAATTGCCCTTGGGAGCTGTTAAGAGGCAGGAGCATTGTTATAGGCTGGAGTCATACGTGGGCCAGATCAGGGCATGAAAGTGGAGTTGAGGCTGAGGTGAGATCAGCCATGAGCGTATTAGAAGGCAGAGCAGGTTCAAGGGGCTGAATGGCCTACTGCTGCTCCTGGTTATCATGTTGAAAGGAAGTTATGAAGTACCTCTGTTATAAACTCTGTAACTATTGTTATCAGAATGACGAAAGGGCAGAAAAATCCGGCCGATCCAAGAAGGTGCATAGCACAAGTAAATCAATTAGGAACAGGGAAAGGCAGTTCTGGTCACCATATTAAACAAAAAGGACTAACAAGGGGCAGAGAAAACTACAAGGACAGTTACTACGGTATGAACGTCCAGCTCACAGTATAGGTCGGTTAGCTCAGTGGGCTGGACAGCTGGTTTGTGATGTAGAGAGTTCAGTTCCTGCACCAACTGAGCTTACAATGAACCTTCTTAAGCTCGCTCTCACCTGAGGGGTGGTGACTGTCAGATTAAACCATGGCCAGGAATATGAAAGTAGCCCTATGCCCTTCTGGAACAATGCACCTTTACATAGAGTCATAAAGGCGTACAGCACAGAAATAGACCCTTCGAATTAACTTATTTATTCCAACCAGATATCCTAAATGAATCTAGTCCACTTGCTAGCACCTACTCCATATGCCTTGAAAGCACTACCCAAAACCCTGAAAGGCATTGTCTCATGCATGATGTGACATGTGACATTACAGCAAAAACCAACTTCCCCTCAGCAGACACACTCCATTATGTCATCAGTTAGCACAGAGACCAAGATCTCTGTCAGTCTGAGCTCTTTCAGAAGCGTTGATGTTACTGAGGAACCACGCCATGACCTGAGGATAAGGATGGGGATTAGCATAACCACTGGCATGGCCTGGTTAACTTGAATGACCTGGATGGGCTGAATGGCCTGTTCAAGCTGAATGACCTGGTTGGATCGAATGACCTAGTTGGGCCGAACAGTCTGGTTGGGTCGAATGGCCTGGCTGGGCCGAGTGGCCTGGTTGGGCCGAGTGGCCTGGTTGGGCCGAATGACCTAGTTGGGCCGAATGGCCTGGTTGGGCGAAATGGCCTGGTTGGGTCGAATGTCCTGGCTCTGTCGAATGGCCTGTTTGGGTTGAATGGCCTAGTTGAGCTGAATTGCCTGGTTGGGCCGAATGGCTGAGTTGGGCTGAATCGCCTGATTGGGCTGAAACGCCTGGTTAGGCCGAATGGCTTGCTTCTGTGGCGTGTATGCTCCAGAGTCTTCACAGCAACTACACTCCAGGGATGTGCTTCACACGGTGAGGTCGTGAAAGGTGCTATAGGAAGGTTGATTGTTTTAATCACAGACCAAGTGAAACTATCCCTTCAGCTGTGACAGAGTCAAAAGCGGATTTTGTTTCTTTCTGGTTACATCACCAATCTCTCCAACACTAAACGGTAAACACCTCCAGATAATCCTTGTGCAAGCCCCTTCTCCAGCAAACACCTATTTCATCAGGGAACTACTCCCAAGGGAATTGGAAAACAAGGAGCCTTCGAGATGTGAAGGGCCTTTCTGCACCACCTCATGCAGAAATCTGCATTGGGTTCAGCATCCGGTTTCTACAGAGCAAAATCTCATTGCTGACTTTTAATCTTCGGTCTCAAACTTTCAATCCAATGTTCAAGCCAACACCTTTTGGAGATGACAGCGCCTCGTTCCCTGAGTCCTGACTGTTCATGTGGCTTCTGGTTCCTCTCCAATCCAGAATCGCAGGAATGTTAAGAACAGAATGAGGCCATTCAGCCCCTCATAACTGCATTGGCGCATTAAATGAGGACTGTTACCAAGTGCCAATCTCCTGCTTTCTCCTTCTATCCCTGCACACCATCCAATGTCCCTCTTGAATGTCTGAATCGAACCTGCCTCCACCTCATTTCCAGGCAGGGTACTCCAGACCCTGAGTATTCACTGTGTGGAAAGGCTTTTCCTCTCTTCGCAGTTGGTTCATTTTAAATCTGATGAAGGGCTCTGGCCCGAAACGTCGAATTTCCTGTTCCTTGGATGCTGCCTGACCTGCTGTGCTTTAACCAGCAACACATTTTCAGCTCATTTTAAATCTATACCCTCTTGTTCATTTTCATTTAATGAGCTGGTACAGCTTCATTTCGATTCTATCCAGTCCCCGCTCATGGTTTCTTAAACCTGGATCTGATTTCTGCTCGCCTGTCCTCTCTCTCCAAGGCGAACACTTCCCACCTTCTTCAATCCATCCACACTGCTGAAGTGTCTCATCCCTGGAACCCTTCTTATAAATTGCTCTGCACCTTCCCTCCCATGTGTCTACATCAGGTCCAGCTGCTGACCACTGTGTTTATACTGTGGAAATTTGTCCTGATTTTGAACACCCAGATCAAATCTCCTCTTAACCTCCCCTGCTCCAAGGAACACTGTGGGATGCTATGTGACCTGACTCCCTTCATCTCCTGCAGCATTTTCTCCATTAAATCTAGCTCAGCTAATATCATGAAAAATAAAAAGAAACTGACGAATAAGTGTAGGAGAAAGATCCCAGATGTTTATCCCTGAAATATTTAGCAGCTGATCAGCACGTTGGTGATGTTGGTGAGGAGGTGTGTGTTGGATCTGGAGAGACATCTCCTTGCCTCTCTCCAAAATAGTGGTTCATTTATACCCAGCTGAGAGGGGAGAGGGGGTCATGGCGTAGGAGACAGCTGTGCAGTCCCCTCTCAGGAGGATCAGCCTGGAACTGAACGTTGCAGTCTCGGGACTGGAACTGGAAATTACAAACTTCTGCTGCAGAGGGATATCAGAAAGCCAGACACAATGGGCTGAGAGGCCTCCTTTCACAACTTGAACAGTTCTGCAAACAGTGCCATCAATTCTGGGAGGAAAAATAATCATTAACATCAATGGGAACAGATTGAGGAGGGAGAGACAGCGAGAATGTTTTCTCACACAGAGCTAACCAAAGCAGAAGAATTCCTCTGGAAACCAGAGATGGAATCTGCTTCCATAAATAATTTAAAGAAAGTCTCTTTATTGTGTAGCAAGTGGAAGAGAATATTACAACCACCAGCTGAGCTCATTGATGCTAGCTTATAGTGACATACACTGGTAAACCTATTCTCTGAAAACATAAAGGGACATATCATACCGCACAGGGTCCCGTGGATTACCCGGGGGCTACAGTTGCTTTTCACTCTTTGCTTGGCCAATCAGAAACGAGTTGCCAACCAATCCAATTTATAAATTGTTGTAAAATCTGGCATTCCGTCCTCATGAGTGCAAAATGATTGCTTCAATAACGAGTCTCTACTTTCAGCAAGGGGCCGATCAGAGCAAGTCCCTGAGGCTGAGGAACCCTCAGGAAGGAACAGTGTGGGGCTAAGTCCTTCCGAACAGCAGGCAGTGGCATGATGGGCTGAACGGCCTGCCTTTACCTCGTGAGACTGAAACTCGCCTGTTCCTGCAGGTTTTCGGGCGTTGCACGTACATTGACTGTCTTCCATCGGTTGGTAATCCCCAATTAGGAATGTCCTAGGATTCCCTTTCCTCCCGAACATGGAGTGAACCGAGGTTGTCACAGCAACGGGGGGGATAACACACACACAGAAAGTACACTGGCAGCTAATGACTGCTTCTCCATGCCTGGTTTTGGTTTTCAGGTTGACTTGTTCAGCCTGAAGTTGTTATGGAAACCGCGGCAATATTTCTGCACGGGTGCAGAGAGTGTAAACCGTGAGGAATACCGGGAGGGTGGGGGTTCAGGGGGGCTGGGGAGGGTGTACTCTGCAGCACCACTCCCACCTTACTCAGGCTGGGCGGGGAGGGGACCGGGCTCTCGGTTTACAGCCGCACCACCGTCCAACAGGAGAAAGGGAAACACGGTTTAATCTCAACCAGAAGGGCCGATTAGCTCAGCCCCCGTCTGGATGGTGAACAGCGGTGCGTTCAATCCCTGCCTCTAGCTGAGGGTGGAGTTGGCACTGACCTTCCAATGCCCTGCCCCTGAGTTGGGGGGCACTGCCCAGGGCAAGTGCTCAGGGTGAAAGATCAGCTACTGGTTTGGACAGAGGATCAAATGAGGGAGGAGAGCAATCTGGATACGTTTGGCATCATAGAATCCTTACATTGTGGAAGTAGACCATTCGTCACATCAAGCCCAGACTAACCCTCCAAAAAAGCATCCCACCCAGACCCACACCCGACATTTCCCCATGGCCAATCCACACAGTTTTTGGACTGTGGCACACTCAAGAGGGAACCGCTGCAGACCCAGGGAGAATGTACAAAGACTGTCATTGGAATTGAACCAGGTCCCCGGCATTGTGAGGCAGCAGTGCTAACCACTGAGCCACCATGCCACCCAACTGAAAAGTCTCCAAGGCCCAAGTGAGACTCAAAGCCATGGCCGCTGGTCTACAAGGCCAGTGCTCTAAGCACTGAGTTCTGTAACCTCAGATGACAATTTACCTTCATTGTGAGGGAGGAGGATACCATCTTGGGTTGTTTGAAAATTGAGCAGATTCTCATGACAACTTTAAACATTCATGTTCGCGCAGTGATGACTGTGATGCCCCTCCAGTTCAATATCCATTCACTCCCTCTGCATTTGCACTCCTCTGACCTGGGTGAATGCAGTTCTAACCAATCCCCCATCCAGCTGGACCCAGGGCTGAGCTGCCTGTTTAATGGGTGTCCCATTCCCCCAGCTTCAATATTCGCTCCCTCCTGCACTGCCAGCAGACAAGAACAGCAGCAATAGCTTTCAAACCAATGCCCTTGACCACCCAAAAGGACAAAGGGAGCAGGTAAACTTTCTCACCATCAGATCTGAGAGTGTCTTTTTCATTCATTCCTGGGCAGGACTCATTCTGGAGAGGGTAGTTCAGAATCAACCACATTGCTGTGGGTCTGATGTCACATTTGAGCCAGACCATGGAAGGACAGATCTCCTTCCTTAAAGGGTATGAGTGAGTCCGATGGGATTTTACGACAAATGACGGTTGTCAGTTTCTGTGTTGAAGTCACATTTCTCCATCTGCTTTGGTCGGATTTGAGCTCATGACCCTGGAACATTCAGTTGGTTCTCTCGTCTATGAGTGCAGTGACAATGTAACTAGACCACCACCGCCCCGGTGTATTGAGCAAGGTTGATAAAGTATCATCATTAGATGGAATGTATTTGGATTTTCCAAAAGAAATTTGATTAGGTGCCACATTATGAAGTAAACAAAGCATTGGGGATAATGTATCACCACGGATAGAGAATTAGCAGGATGAACAGGAAGCAGAGTTAGGATAAGTAGGTCCTTTTCTGGTTGGCAAATTAGACCAGGTGGAGTGCCAAATGCAATTGGCTGGAGTACCAGGAATCTGCAAAGTACAGTGATCGGATCTCCTAGAATATGAGTTCCCTGACTGGGGCTCTTAATGTGGTCCAATCAGAGAGTCCTATTTGATAGATCCTGCCCCTCTTCCGCGGTTACACTAAAGCCTGGGTGTCACTGGAAAAGGAGCACGCAGTGTCCACCAACACCCTGGAGTTGTTCAGGGAGAGGGAGTGGAGCGTATTATTTCCCTGTCCAATTCTATTTTGATTTAACCCCTGCCCTCTCCTTCAGAGTTTGATCACGCAGCATTGCCCTTTGAGGTGAAGGGCATTGCTTGTCACAGGCCACTCGGGTGTTTCCTTTCTTCCTGGTGGTGGAAATTGAATAAAGATTCGGACACCTTGTGTCTCTCACTGGGTCTCACACCTGCACACACACACCATGGGTGCTGGGGAAAACAATAAGCACTACCGCAGTTAGGCAGGAGTGTGGGGGGTAACAAAAAAAACAGGAAAAAATAAATAAATAGATAAACGGGAGTGTCAGACATCCTGTTAAAAAAATAAACAGGGGTCTGGCATTGCCCTTTGAGGTGAAGGGCACTGCTTGTCACGGATCACTCAGGTGTTTTCTTTCTTCCTGGTGGTGGAAGATAAAGAAAGATTTACACACTTGTTGTTTTTCACTGTGTCTGACACCTGCACACATGCGACATGGCTACTGGGGAAAAATAAGCACTACCGCTGTCAGATAGTAATGTGGGGGAAAGGGGAAATTAAAGGCAAAATAAAGGTAAAAAACAGGAATCTGGCACTTTGAGAGCTGGCTCTGAAGACGCAATACTAAAGCAAAGTAATTAAATTGAATTTATTATCACTTGTGAGCAACACTTTTCACTGTGCCTTGGTACATGTGACAATAAATTCAATTCAATTCAGTTCAATTCAATTCCTTTGCTTTAGTATTGCCTCTGTATGAATAACGGGGGACTTGCTGATGGGATACCAGCCTCTCCGTAGCTATTTCAGAAAAGTTCAGTAGAAAGTCAAAAGGTTATCAGCTGCAGTATAAAATGGAAAATGTGAGGTGGCTCACATTGGACTGAAGAAAAGAACAATGGAGAGAGAGGGAGGGAGAGAGAGTGAGGGAGAGAGAGAGAGAGAGAGGGGTAGAGACTGCCCAATGCTACAGTACAATGGGATCTGGGAGTCAGTGGACATGAAACACAATATTTCCATGTCCATCAGTGACTAGAAAGGCAAATGGAAGGTCAGCCTTTATTGCAGGAGAATGCAACATTGAAACTGGGACAAGGGTTCTTGTGGTGCAGATGTAGTGTCCCTATGTTTGAGCTTGGGAGAACTAGATGGGTTCAAGTCCCACCTGCTCCAGCAGTGAGTCATAACAGGGAATTATAGGAAAATGCTGAGGAAATTGGGACATTTGATCACAACTGGACTGGGCATTGGTGAGCATGAACCTGGAACACAATCATTTGTTGGGGGAAATCACCAACTCAGCAACAGTTTATAAACACAGGATCTCTCATTTAATACAGAGGTGAAGGGGAATCTCCTCTCAGAGGGTCTTTGAGGTGGAGTGGTGGACCAGGGCCACTGAATTTGTTTAAGGCTGGCTGACAGGCTCTGAAGAGTAGGGGTGTCAGGGTTTTACAGGATGAGGCAGCAGAGTTAAGGCCAAAGTTGAATCAGTTACGATAACATTGAGTGGCAGTGTTATAGTCCTCCTATTTGTTTATGTTTTTATTTGCTTATATGACTTGGAAGTACATCAAGTAAAAAATGAGGTCTGCAGATGCTGGAGATCACAGCTGAAAATGTGTTGCTGGTTAAAGCACAGCAATTCCCTATTCCTGAGATGCTGCCTGACCTGCTGTGCTTTAACCAGCAACACATTTTCAGCTTGGAAGTACATCACCATTCCTTCACTCCCACTGGGTCAAAAGTCACTCCCCAAGGGCATTGTGAGACTACCTCCAGCACAAGGATGTTGCCAGGATTGGAGGGTTTGAGTTATAGGGAGAAGCTGAATAGGCTGGGGCTGTTTTCCCAGGAGTGTCAGAGGTTGAGAGTGACCTTATAGGGGTTTATAAAATCATGAGGGGCACAGATAGAGTAAATAGACAAAGTCTTTTCCCTGGGTCAGGGAGTCCAGAACTAGAGGGCATAGGTTTCGGGTGAAAAGGGAAAAATGTAAAAGGGACCTAAGGGACATTTTGAGAAACTTTTTCACACACAGAGGGTGGTGTGTGTATGGAATGAGCTGCCAGAGGAAGTGGTGGAGGCTGGTGCAGTTGCAGTATTTAAAAGGCACCTGGATGGATATATGAATAGGAAGGGTTTAGAGGGATATGGGCCTAAAGCTGGCAAGTGGGACTAGATTAATTTAGGATACTGTTCGGTCTGGACGAGTGGACCGAAGGGTCTGTTTCCATTCTGTACATGTCTATGACTCTATGATATAGACTGCATGGTTCAGGAAGGCAGCTTCTCAAGGGGCAACAGTAAACACTGGGCCCAACCAGTGACATCCACATCCCACAAATACACTTAGAAGAAATACGATGAAATATTCCTTATTCCAAACTGAATTTATAACCAAGTGAAGGAGTGAGTGACAGTGTTACCAAGGTGACAGTCTTCATGGGATCTATACGGAAGCTCACGGGGAAGGAGCTGATCCATTGAAATGGTTTCTATGGGAATGTCGAATGAGCTTGTTGAAATGGGTAAGATGCTTGTGAATGGAAAGCAAATTGCTTGGATCTCACCCATGACTCGAAGCAGAGGATTTAGTTTTCACTATGGCTCCCTCACTGCCTCTGTCTCTCTGTGCCTTCCTAGGGCATGGCACCCAGGGGTGTTGTTTGATTAAGGATTTCTCACCCTGGGGGAGGGAAGTGGTCTCACAGGCTCAGACCCGTCAACGATGTGTGTGTGTGTGTGTGTGTACATATACACCTACACACAGACAGGCACCACACAGATACACACACACACACACACACACATACATGCACACACACACACACACACACACACACACACCAGGACCCTGGGTCCTTGATTTAGTTGTGGGGAGCAGGTGTTGCTCTCACTGACCTGTCGCACTCAGTGGGATGATGTGAACCTGTTGTGACATGGTGCTGCTCGAGCCCACTATCTGCTTTACCTTCCCGATGTGTGACCACACCACAACACAATGCAGGAACGGTTCCCTCTGGGCTGTAGCAGGGAAACGGGGCAAGTGTCAATTTGTTTCCCATCTGATTCTCAACTCAACTAACTTTGAGAGAATTAAAGATCACGAGGGATTTATAACCTACCAGCTTAGCGTAAAAAAACCCCAAGGCAAATTTTATCCTAAATATTTCTGAGCGTGTCCCAAACACATCTCTCGCAAAAGAGGAAATGCACTGACCGACAGAATGTTCTGGCAATGACCCAAACCCACCCAAACACCACATTCAGCAACAAAGCCCCTGAGCCAACACCACCTCATGACAGCTTACCAACACAGTCCCATTGTAGTTGGGACAGGGAGAGAGTTTTCCAACGCAATCCTGTTGTAGCTGGGACAGGGGGAGGGTTTACCAATGCAGTCCCATTGTAGCTGGGACAGGGGGAGGGTTTACCAATGCAGTCCCATTGTAGCTGGGACAGGGGGAGGGTTTACCAACGCAGTCCCATTGTAGCTGGGACAGGGGGAGGGTTTACCAATGCAGTCCCATTGTAGCTGGGACAGGGGGAGGGTTTACCAACGCAGTCCCATTGTAGCTGGGACAGGGGGAGGGTTTACCAACACAGTCTCATTGTAGCTGGGACAGGAGGAGAGTTTACCAACGCAGTCCCATTGTAGCTGGGACAGGGGGAGGGTTTACCAACACAGTCTCATTGTAGCTGGGACAGGGGGAGGGTTTACCAACACAGTCCCATTGTAGCTGGGACAGGGGGAGGGTTTACCAATGCAGTTCCATTGTAGCTGGGATAGGGGGAGGGTTTACCAACGCAGTATCTGGTACAGGAATAGACCCACTGGCTCGATGCCCAACATCGGGATCATTCACACCCACAGTAAGACCATGTGACTCCAGCACCACCACCTCAACCCACTCTTAAACACCGAGAAAGGTCTCATTGGGCGTTGGAGCTGGGTTTTGCCCATGATGCCCATCATCCTGAGGGTGAGTAACAACCCTTCCTGGGTTTGCCAGTTAGACAGCCATGGTACACTGACGCTGTAGCCCAAGGCTCAGTTAGAATGAACATGTTTTTATTTGATATTTTTAATGGACCAAGACATCAGTGCAGACACTTTACTGTAAACTCACCTCCGGTCAGTGTAATGCTCCCTGCCAGTGGGGATTGTACCTTCAAAAAGCTCTCACCTCCGTGGGGATTTTAGAATATTTCAAAATTAATGCTGGGTTGCACTGTATCCCACAGGGGGGTGATATTAAACCCCTGGAGACGCAGTTGAACATGGACATCTTGCCCAAAGCCTGGTGGGACCTGGCTATTTTGGAGGAGTGGAATATCAAAACTTTGTGACCGGGGGAAAACCGTCACGGAGCTTATCTGAGAGGGTCAGTGAGTTGATGTGGGGCAGGCACAGGGTCCGCAAAATGGGCATTTGGAGGCCATTGCAGTCAGGTGCACAGGAGATCCCAAGGTGGGAAGGTACTGTACTAACCACTGTGGCAGTGATGTTCATTACAGTCACCTCAGGGCTGTGAGGGCCCGTGGTAATGGGGTAACTCTGGTTCCTGCCATAAACACCTCAGGTAAACCCAGCAGCGGGTGTGAACATGAACAGCGTGCCCTCCAGCTGCTATCCACACGGTGGGGGGTTAAATCAGCTCCTCCATTTCAGGCTGGAATGGGACAGGGAAATAAATGCTGGGCCGGCCAGCATTGCCCATGTCCCACAAATAAAAAGGCATGGCTAAGACCATGAATTGGTCCAATATTGTGAATGGGATGGAGGGTGGGTGTTAAGTTAAAACTGAGTGGGAATGAGATTGTTTCTGGGGCTGAGATTATGTAAAGGGGATTGGATTGGGAACGTGAATGGGGGATTGGAAATTTACTGGAGCTGTCAGTGTCGTGGAATTGGGAATATGAACGAAATTGAGAGCATGAAGGAGTTGGGAATGTGACTAGGATTAAGAATGTAAATGCACTGGGAATGTGAACGGGAATCAGAATTTCAGTGACTGTGAGATTGGGAATGTGAGTGAAATTCTAAATCCCAATGACTGTGTGATTGGGAATCCCTTTGACTGAAGCCTCCTCCTATGTCTGTCATCTACCAGACTGGAAGGCAGGGATGTGAACAGGACCGGAAAATTCATCTGGAATTGGGATTGAACTGGTCTGTCTAGAGCAGGGAAAATATGGGAAGGAACCATACCACCTGGGAATATTCCTGCAGTTCCACTGGCAATAGATAGCTTCTTTTTACTTGGCTGATAGCAAGGAAAGTTGTCGGCTGAGTCCAAGACCCAACCATCCCGTCTCAAGTCACCACGGAGTCAGAGACCAGGTGTGGGATGATGGGTAAACTGTGGTCACTGAGTGTTTCTGTTGCTGTCTCTGATGGACAGGGACAGTTTATTCCAAACCTTTGATTGTATTGAAAGTGAAGCCTCCTCCACACAGTTGTGGGCAGCTCCCTGGGTGTACCCACAGCTGAGAGCAACGTCTTGACGGCTCAGTGTCCTGCCCTGCTTCATTTCCCATGGCGCTGGGTACTCTCTGCCAAGGTGGTGACAACATACACCCCATACCCCCATACTTGTTCTGCAGGGATGATGTTCCCGCTCCCGGCGTGGGGGGGTGGGGGGGTGGATCTGTGACAGGATGGGCACAGCAAGGGTGGCAGGTTTGCCTGCAATGCCCCTGGCAGTCGAACAGACTCCTTACCCAACCTTATAGCGGGTACACATTCCAAAAGGCTGGTGCTTGAAAAGCATAGACACAGGTGTGAAGGGCTGAAGGGCCTAGTTGTGTGTGTAAATGGGAGGTGGGAACATGCAGGCCATTTGAAATACAATAAATAAAATGCGACAATAATATAGGGGGACGTTAAAGCTGAATCCTGTGAATCTGCAGCCTTCGTCCATACCAGGCCAGGAGGTACGACTGACCCCACTGAGCTATTGGCATCATCTGATGTGAACCATCCTGATGCCTTTTGCCCCTTCCCCAGACAGAGCCAAGTCAGTAAAGGTACCAACCCTTTCCCAGTGTGATCACTGCCCAGAGGGTGGCAGGGGAAACAATAAATAAACAGACAGTTATCACAGGCGAGGTGCCAGGTACACCCCTATCTGGATCACCTTCACTTTCGGCCATCTTGGATACAGTCTGACAATAAATAGACATGCATGGCACCGCGAGGTCACCGCAGCAACGGTGGGAGGCAAGAGCGGCCATCTCCTTCACTGTGGTTCTGTCTTAAACCGACCAATCACCGAACGTCATTCCACCAGCCGGGAACATGGCTTCACTCAGAGTATTTCACCAACCAGGAACGTTGCACCACCTCGAGTCATTCCAAAACCAGGAATGTGGCATTACTGACAGTCATTCCAAAACTGGGAATGTGGCATCACCCAGAGTCATTCCACCAACCAGGAACATGGCATCACCAAGAATCATTCCAAATCCAGGAACGCAGCATCACCAAGAGTCATTCCAAAACCAGGAATGTGGCATCACCCAGAGTCATTCCAGCAGCCGGGAAGATGGCCATTAATTCTCCTCCTCATGTCGCAGGCAACGTGTCAAAGATGATGTGATGTGGTTCTGTCCCCTGGGCCTGGGAGGGGGAGTTGGTTTGGGGTGGGGGAGCCGCTGTGGTTGTGGGGGGTTTGGAGGCAGCATGCAAACCCTGGGGGGGAGGGGGAGAAGGGGAGATGGAGTGCAGTGGATCAGGATCACCCCCCCTCCACCCCCACCCCCACCCCCTTCCTACACCACCCCGTTCAGCTTCCCGGGGCCTGACAAGTCCAGGTAGAACTGGGAGCGCAGGAAGCGAGGGTAGGAATCCTTCTCCATCAGGCCGAAGATCCGCTTCTGGGCCAGGTCAAAGGTCGAGCGGGTGGGGCTCAGCACATTATTGGAGGTCACCTCCCGGGTGTGAGAGTCCAGGTTAACCTGGGGAGGGGAGGAGAGAGGGTGAGGGAGAGAGGGAGGGGGAGAGAGGGAGGGAGGTAGGGAGAGGTAGAGAGGGTGAGAGAGGGAGAGGGAGGGAGGAGAGAGGGAGAGTGGGGGAGGGAGGGGGAAAGGGAGAGTGGATGAGGGAGGGGAAGGGAGATAGAGGGAGGGGGAGAGAAGGAGGGGAGGGGAGAGAGGAAAGGGTAGAGAGGGAGGGGGAGTAAGGGAGAGTGGGGGGAGGAGGGGGGAGAGAGGGAGGGGGAGAGAGAGAGAGTGAGGGAGTGAGGTGGAGGGGGAGAGAGGGAGGTGGAAAGAGGGACGGTGGAGAGAGGGAGGAAGGGGAGAGAGGGGGAGAATGGGGGAGTGAGGGGGGAAAGAAGGAGGGGAAGAGTGGGTGGGGAGAGGGGAAGGGAAAGAGAGGTATGTGAGAGAGGGACGGAGCGAGACGGAGAGTGGGGAAGGGAGGGAGAGAGAGGGATAGAGTAAGAGAGGCAGGAAGAGATTGGAAAAGGGAGAGGAAGAGGTGGGCGGGGAGGGATGGAGGAGAAGAGATAGAGCAAAAGGTGAGGGAGAGAAAGGGAGGGGCAAAGAGGGGAAGAAGAGGGAGAGTGGGGGAAGGGGGGACAGAGAGAAACAGAGCGAGAGACAGGGAAAAAGAGAGAGAGGGGGAGAAAAGCAGGACAGAAGGGAGATAGGAAGAGAAAGAGAGGTGGCAAGAAGAGAGAGAGGGAGAGAGAGGATAGAGAAAGGGACAGGGCAGGAGGAAGAAAGAGAGAGACAAAGGGAGGGAGAGGGAGAAGGAAGGAGAGATATAGGGAAAGATGAGGTGGGAGAGACAGAGAGAAGGAGGGAAGTAGAGAGAGGGATGGAGAGAGAATGGGAGAAAGAGAGGGTGGAAGAGATGGAAGGAGAGAGAGAGTGGGGGAGAGAGAGTGGGGGTGGAGGAGAGAGGGGGTTAGGGTACACAAGTGGAAAAGGACGTTAGATTTCAGGTTGGTAAATTTCTGCTCTCCTAATTCCCCCCCCTCCTGTCCATGTGTGACCCCCTCCCTAGGTAAGACACTGTCAGTGACAGCACAGAGCATTTACCAGTTGTCTCTCCATCCCTCTGAATTCCATGCCCCCCAACCCCACTTAAGGTGTTGCTGGAAGTGACTCACACAGCCCATGTCCATTAGCCAGCTTTACATTTGTAACACTGCAGCAGGCCATTCAGCCCTTCCGGTTAGGTTTCTCTCCCTCTCAGCCTCCAGCTGCCTGAGCTCCTTGGACCCTCATTGCCTTTTGCTACCTCACTCTCCTCCTCAGAACCTGCCCCTTTGTGTGAACCTCCAGGCACCTTCCTGCTATCCCCTCAGAGCCACAATTCCGACTGGGAGCAATGGTCCTGGAGAGGGGACACTCCCTTGTGCGTAAAAGTGAGTGGTTGCTATGGAGCTGACTGAGGAAGGGGAACGTGGTCCTATCCCAGCTGCTAGATCGTTTCAGTCCCTGTGCGCAGAAACCCAGTGGGCTCTTACCTCCCTGGGGGCGTGGGTATCGATGAACTCCTCGAAGATCTTCTTGGCTTTGGATGTGAGTTTGCTGTTGGATTTGGTGTTCCTGTAATCCTCACATGCCAGCCAGAACTCAATGTTCTCGTCGCTGAACTCCGTGCGAAGGAAACCTTTGAAGGCAATCAGGCCATCTGAGGGGAGGGCAAGCAGAGCATGGTCATGGGGAACTTCTGCCTGTACCCTCTCACCACCTTCCCCAACCAGAACCCTCCCAACATTCACCTGGATTCAAGGAGGCAGGAGCTCAATGGGAATGTCACTGGCCTCATCACCCAGGACAATGCTCGGGGGACCGCGGTTCATATCCCGCCTCCTGATGGGATTTTCAGTTCAGTTCGTAAAGCGGGCCAGTCTCAGCGATGGTGACCATGGTAACGATCATGGATTGTTGTTAAAATCCATTCCATTCACTCATTCCCAAGGGAAATCTGACATGTGACTCCAGACCCACAGCAACGTGGCTGACTCTCAGCCATGGCCCACGCAAATCATTAAATTCAAGGGCGACTAATCTGTAGGCCTTGCCAGTAATGCCCACATGAAAAAATATATATAAATAAAACAGCAGGAATAATCGCTGAGGGGTAAAAAAAAATGTCCCTCCCCCTGCATATTCCCAACCAATCCAACACAAACAGTGACGACAGACTCCACACTCTGGACCTGAGGATTTCCCTGGGGTTTTACACAGAACGTGCACCACACATAGAGATAGGCTCATGCTCCACATGACCCTTTACCCTCTATTCCTTTCTCCCGTGTGTCTTTATCCCACTTCCCCAAGAGATGATCGATACACGACATTTCCCTTGCGGGAGCAACCTTCACCACTTTCCAGGCATCCGAGTTTTTTCCTGAATTCCCAACAGGATTTATGAGTGTGGTGCTGGAATAGCAGAGCCAGTCAGGCAGCATCCGAGGAGCAGGAGAATTGATGTTTCAGGCATAAGCCCTTCATCAGGAATGAGGCTTATGCCCAAGCCTCGACCCTCCTGCTCCTTGGAAGCTGCCTGACTGGCTGTGCATTTCCAGCACTGAACTTTTTGATCCTGATCTCTAGCATCTGCAATCCTCACTTTCTCCCAGGGATTTATGAGTGACCGAATCATGTTCATCTCCCATCCGCAGTGAATGGGAATATCTTTGTCACATCTGCCCTACTGAAGTCTTTCAGGTTTATAAAGACCTCTCTCGGGTCATGAGTTAATCTATGTTAGAGGGTGTACCCATTGTTCACTGCCCTCTGTTGTTACCGGACAGAGATAGGATTGTTATGTGTATGTGTACCTTCAGATAAGACATTCACACTACAGTCCATTTACAGAGTAACAATTTCAATCCATCAGAAGTACACTCAATGATGCTTCAACATTCACAATTTAAGGTCTTGTAATTGCTAAATTTATGAAAAACCAGAGGAAATAAGAGAAACATAGAACCTGGGATCAGGAGGAGGCCAGTTAGGCCACTGAGCCTGTTCTGGTACATTCAACAGTGCTGACCACCCCCCTCTTGGTACCATATGCACTCCCACTCTCTAGCGATGCCCCATGACACTTGGAGCTTCCAAAGGTCTAGTTCTTTCCTAAACATATTCAGTGACTTCGCCTCCACAGCCTTCTGTGGTACAGAATTCTACAGATATGCCACCCTCTGAGTGAAGATATGTCTCCTCCTTTCAGCCCGAAATGGTCTTCCCAGTATCCTGAGATCCCTTGTATTGGATCCTGGCCAGAGAAAGCGTCCTCCAGTTCTTCCAGCCCTGTCAGAGTTTTATAGGTTTCTGTGACATTTCCTCTCATTCTTCTAAACTCCAGTGAATATAGGCCCAGCCACACCGATCTGTCCTCACGGGAAGAAGTCACCCTTCCCAGGAATCAGTCTAATGGAGCTTCCCTGAACTCCCCTGATTGTGAGTCTATCTCTTCTGGAGATAGGAGACCCCAAAGCTTGTTCCCAATCCTCCAGGTGGGGCCACACCAAGGCCCAGTTCGGCTGCAATGAGACCTCCTTGCTTCTGTATTTCAAACCTCTCACCGTGAAGGGCAAATGCCATCATATCACTGAAGACTGGGAGGACATGGTCCCAGTGGTTAGCACTGCTGCCTCACAGCATCAGGGACCCAGGTTCGATTCCACCCTCAGGCAACTGTCTGTGTGGAGTTTGCACATTCTCCCTGTGTCTGCGTGACATTCCTCTGGGTGCTCCAGTTTCCTCCCACAGTCCAAAGATGTGCAGGTCAGGTGAATTGGCCATGCTAAATTGTCCATAATGGTAGGTGCATTAGTCGGGGTAAATGGAGGTTAGGGGAAGTGGTCTGGGTGGGTTACTCTTCAGGAGGGTTGGTGTGGACTTGTTGGGCCGAAGGGCCTGTTTCCAAACTACAGGAAATCTAACCTAAACAAAATCTAAAGTCACACTGATTTCTGCCTGTGTTCCTGGGTCTGTTTTGTGTGTACGACAGGACTGTGTCCGTTGTGTTGTGAAACACAATCTCCGCCTGCGTTCACAGGCTCTTCCCTGAACCCTTCAGCATTCCCCTGCGGGAGACGCAGCCACCTTCACAGGCCAGAGACTGGGGCCTGAACTGCACTTGTTCCTGTCTGACCCGCGGGAGGTGGGAATGGTGTGATCCTGCCTCCCTCCTTCAGGACCATGTGAGCGGCCAGAGGGGAGGTGGGGGTGGGGCAGTGCCAAAGGCAGGGAAATGTTCAGGACACCATTGGAGAAGGGGCAGAAGCAACTTGAACATCTCAGCTCGATGGTGGTCACTCTGAGATGCGAATGCTGCATGGTGATATACCATCATGTCATGCACTGTGATTATCTCTCACTATCATAGTACCCCTATGATGTGGAAGCAGGCCATTTGGCCCATTGAGTCCACACCGGCCCTCCAAACAGCACACACCCCCCATCCAGACCCTCTCACTCTGCATTTCTTTCTCACAGCTAACCCACACATCCCTAGACAAAATGGTCAATTTAGCGTGCCCAATCCACCCTAACCTGCACATCTTTGGACTGTAGGCACCCAGACTAAAACCCACACAGACACAGGGAGAATGTGCAAACTCCACACAGACAGTCTCCTGAGGTTGGGAATCGAACCCGGGTCCCTTGCGCTGAGGCAGCAGTGCTAACCACTGTGCCACCATGATTGAATATAAGAACGACCGAGCTGAACACCCCGTTAGTTAGGCCACGGCTGGTGTGCAGTTCTGGTAACCACGCTACAGGAGGGATGGGATGACACAGAGAAGATTCACCAGAAAGTTGCCAGGGCTGGAGTGGTTCAGCTGTGAAGGAGACTGCAGAGATTTTCTTTGGAGGAGAGAAGGCTGAGGGGGAACCTGACTGAGGTGTACCAAGCTCTGAGGGGCATAGACAAGGGAGATGGGGGAGAAAGAGATTCCTATTCAGAGCGGGATCAATAATACGGGCCACAGTCTTATAAGAAAGGAGGGATTTCTTTACCCATAGAGTGGTGGACATCTGGAAGACACTATCTCAAACAGTGTTAGAGGTGGGAACCCTTCCAACCTTGATAAAGTATTTAGATGATTAATTGAAAGGCCATGGTATCCATGGCCAGCTGAGTCCTGGAAAATTAGATGAGAATAAATGAATATCAGATCACCATCACACACATGTTGGGCCAAAGGATCCCATGCTGAAACATCTCTATATAAAATAAATCCACGAATGAACCTCTTGAACTGTAGATTAGATTAGATCCTCTACAGTATGGAAACCTCTCAAATAATTTTATTGCCTTGGTAGTGTGGCCAACTCAAGTTCCAGTCTCAGTTGGGGCGTGGGTTTGAATCCCACCACAGCCAGTGATCACGTCATTCTCGCAGGCCATCCCTTCGCTGGCCTGGACTGTGTTTGTGAGCAAAAGCCTTGTGGGCGGCACAGTGGTTAGCACTGCTGCCTCACAGTGCCAGAGACCTGGGTTCAATTCCCGACTCAGGCGACTGACTGTGTGGAGTTTCTCACCGTGCCTGCGTGAGTTTGCTCCAATTTCCTCCCACAGTCCAAAAAAAATGTGCAGGTTAGGTGAATTGGCCACGCTAAATTGCCCGTAGTGTTAGGTAAAGGTAGAGGTATGGGTGGGTTGTGCCAAGGCGGGTGGTGTGGTCTTGTTGGGCCGAAGGGCCTGTTTCCACACTGTAAGTAATCTAACCTAAAAAGTCCATTACTGAGGCAAAGAATTTCTCTCTTGGTCATTTCTGCTTCTTCTGTTTATGGAAATAAATCTGACAGCACCACCTCAACAGTGCCCACAGGGGGCGGCACCCACCATTTTTCAGCCAAGCTGTGCAGCACCACCATCTGTTGACACTGCCTGGTACTACAGGCGCAGTTTATAACAGACAGTCATACAACAGACAGAGGTAGAACACAGTGCCAACACATTCTCAACAAAGGATACTTTCCAGGGAAATCAGATTCGAACAGGTCCTGCTGCCAGGGGAAACCATAAATAGGAGTACTTCAGAACAGAGTGGACATCGCTTGGCCAAACAATAATCGGCCCATTACTTATAGCTTATTCATTTTCATCAATTTACATTGATCTCTCCATAAGCCGAGTTCTGGCTCCCACTGTCTGTCTATCTGCTCATATGTCTCTGTCTATCCAACTATCCATCAGCTCTCCAACAATCTATCGCTCCACTCACCATCTCAGTTGTAACTCTCCATCACTCCACATCTCTACATCTCTTCTTTCATCGTTCCCTCAATCCTTCCATCCAGCAATATTCAATCCCTTAACCATCAATCAATATTGATCTCTTAATCCATCTATCCCTGTCTAATAATTAATATCTATCTATCACCCATCTATCCAGCAATCTCACCTTCGCCCTATCGTTTTGTGTCTGTATCGATCTCTCCATCATCAAATTCTCCATTTGTTCATTTCTCCTCCAACCTTAAACACACATCAAAGATATCTCTTACACTCTGGGTGCTGTGTGTACACCTTCACACACACACTCCTGATGCCACGCACACATGTATTCAGTGAGCCTCTCTCACACACTAAGGTACTCACATCGATGAGCTAATAACTTGTCCAGGGATTCTCCCCACTGCACGACTTCCTCTGCTGTCGGCCTGGAGACAAAACACAACAACAGACCGTCAGAAACCAGACAGGCAAAGGAAGACAGCTTTTATTCAGCAGATCACCCGGTCCCTGAGGGCAGGCGGGGGGGCTGGAAGGTCAGGGTCTGACCCACTGTCTCACCCAGTCCCAGAGGGCAGGTGGGGGCTGGAAGGGCAATGTCTGACCCACTGTCTCACCCGGTCGCAGAGGGAGGAGGGGAAGGACAGTGTCTGACCCACTGTCCCAGAGGGAGGAGGGGGGAAGGACAGTGTCTGACCCACTGTCGCACCCAGTCCCAGAGGGAGGAGGAAAGGATAGTGTCTGACCCACTGTCCCACCCAGTCCCAGAGGGAGGGGAGAAAGGACAGTGTCTGACCCACTGTCCCACCCAGTCCCAGAGGGAGGAGGAAAGGACAGAGTCTGACCCACTGTCACAGCCAGTCCCAGAGGGAGAAGGAAAGGACAGTGTCTGACCCACTGTCCCAGCCAGTCCCAGAGGGAGGAGGGGGGAAAGGACAGTGTCTGACCCACTGTCCCAGCCAGTCCCAGAGGGAGGAGGGGGGGAAGGACAGTGTCTGACCCACTGTCGCACCCAGTCCCAGAGGGAGGAGGAAAGGATAGTGTCTGACCCACTGTCCCACCCAGTCCCAGAGGGAGGGGAGAAAGGACAGTGTCTGACCCACTGTCCCAGAGGGAGGAGGGGGGAAGGACAATGTCTGACCCACTGTCTCACCCAGTCCCAGAGGGAGGGGAGAAAGGACAGTGTCTGACCCACTGTCCCACCCAGTCCCAGAGGGAGGGGAGAAAGGACAGTGTCTGACCCACTGTCCCAGAGGGAGGAGGGGGGAAGGACAGTGTCTGACCCACTGTCCCAGCCAGTCCCAGAGGGAGGGGGGAAGGACAGTGTCTGACCCACTGTCCCAGCCAGTCCCAGAGGGAGGGGGGAAGGACAGTGTCTGACCCACCATCCCACCCAGTCCCAGAGGGAGGAGGAAAGGACAGAGTCTGACCCACTGTCCCACCCAGTCCCAGAGGGAGGAGGAAAGGACAGAGTCTGACCCACTGTCACAGCCAGTCCCAGAGGGAGAAGGAAAGGACAGTGTCTGACCCACTGTCCCAGCCAGTCCCAGAGGGAGGAGGGGGGAAAGGACAGTGTCTGACCCACTGTCCCAGCCAGTCCCAGAGGGAGGAGGGGGGAAAGGACAGTGTCTGACCCACTGTCCCACCCAGTCCCAGAGGGAGGAGGGGGGAAGGACAGTGTCTGACCCACTGTCCCACCCAGTCCCAGAGGGAGGAGGGGGGAAGGACAGTGTCTGACCCACTGTCCCACCCAGTCCCAGGGGTGGGGCGGACCTGCAATGAAATTAAGGAATTTAAAAAACTCTAGAGAGGGGGAGAGAAAGGGAGTGGATGGAACAGGAGAGTAAAGTAATGGAGAGGGAAGGAGGGATGGGTGGAGGGGAGAGGGGCCGAGGAGAGGTGTGCTGGAGATGAGGAAAGCAGCAAATGAAAGTTGTTGATCCTGTGACTAAGTGGAGACACCTTACCTCAGGGAATTCAAGTCATTCTTAGCACAGGCATCATTCCACCTCCGGAGGAAGCCCAGGCGACTGCCCCTGAGGGGGGGTAAGAAACCACAAGATCAAATAATTGGGAAGTCCCACAGGAGAGCACGGGGTGGGGGGATTGGATCAGCCTGAGCTCAGGATCATTGAGAATGGAATGAGTCCAGCTGACTTACACTTGGTGCAGTCCATATCTATCAGTCCAAAGTCACTCCCTGGCTTCCCGTGTGGAGCTAACGGAGCTGTCTTACATTCCTGTTCGTCATCCCGCTCCTCTGGGAATAGCTACTGAGCATGTGCGTGAGCAGCTACATCAGAATGACATCAGGTCATCAGGAATATAGGAGCAGGAGGTGGCCATTCAGGCCCCTGGTCCTGCTCTGTTGTGCTGGACCATGGTGCCTCTTCTCCCTCACCATCCCCATCTCCCTCTGCACTGATCGATCTCTGTCAATCTCTGTCCTAATCCCTGAGGCAGAGAATTGCAAACCTTCTCCACCATCTGAGGCAGGTGGTCACTCCTCATCTCAGTCTTAAATAGTTTGTCTTTCCAACCCTACAGCCAGGGGAAACATCCTTTCAGCGTCTACTCTGTCTGGATCTCAGAAGAATGCTTTAACGTGCGACGAGATCACCTCACATTTTCCAATACTCGCGGGCCTACTGGCCCAGTGTCACCCCATCAGACAGTCTCCCTATCCCCAGGAATCAGGCTGCACTCCCTCAAGGCTGGTACAGCCTTCATTCAGTGAGAGGACCTGAGCTGCTCACTGTACTCCAGCCACAGTGTTCTACACAATGGAACTTCATACCTGGACTCATTTCCTCTCGTGTTGAGGGCAACATACCAACTGTCATTGGAGTTTCCCCCAATTCTACCCTTCCCCCTCAGTTCAGCCCCGTAAACTATGCCCAGCGTTGGCAGCCTGGGCTCAGTGCTCTGAAATCCCCTTTCCTCTTTGAAACGCTCCTGAAAAAGCATTCCATGCCCCCACTACTCTCTGAGTAAAGAAACTACCTCTGACATCTTCCTATATCTATCACCCCTCAATTTAAAGCTATGCCCCCTCTAGCTTGCCATCACCATTCTTGGAAAAAGGCTCTCCCTGTCCACCCTATCTAACCCTCTGATTATCTTGTATGTCTCTATTAAGTCACCTCTCAACTTTCTTCTCTCTAATGAAAACAGCCTCAAGTCCCTCAGCCTTTCCTTGTAAGATCTTCCCTCCATACCAGGCAACGTCCGAATAAATCTCCTCTGCACCCTTTCCAAAGCTTCCACATCCTTCTTATAATGCAGTGACCAGAACTGTACACAATACACCAAGTGTGGCCGTACCAGAGTTTTGTACAGCTGTAGCATAACCTCATGGCTCTGGAACTCGATCCTTCTATTAATAAAAGCCAAAACACTGTATGCCTTCTTAACAACCCTGTCAACCTGGGTGGCAACTTTCACGGATCTGTGTACCTGGACACTGAGATCTCTCTGCTCATCTACACTACCAAGAATCTTACCATTAGCCCAGTACTTTGCATTCCAGTTACTCCGACCAAACTGAATCACCTCACACTTGTCCGCATTAAACTCCATTAATTCTTTTGCACACCACATTCGACCTATGCCCTCTCATACTTGCTGCTTTTACGAGGGGGGGACAGCTTCTCCCGACCTACTCTATCCGGCCTGGCTCATGACTTTAAAAACCTCGATCGAATCTCCCCTCAGCTTTCTTCCCTCCAGGGAGACCAATCCCAACTTCTTCAATCTGTCCTCATCACTGAAGTTCCTCATCCCTGGAACCATTCTTGTAAATTGCTTCATCACTCCGTCCAATGTGTTCACACCTTTCCTATAATGTGGCATCCAAACTATACATAACACTCCAGTCAAGCCCTAACAAGAGCAAGTTCAACACCACCTCTTTGCTCTTGTACTCTATGCTCCTGTGAATGACACTGAGGACACTGTGTGCTTTATTCCCTGCTCTCTCCACCTGTCCTGCTGCCTTCAATGCTCTGTGTGCCCAGCTCCCTCTTCTCCTACACCCCCTTTAGGCTTGTACCCCCATTTTATACACAGTTTCAATGTTCTTCCTGCTAAGGTTCATCACCACACACTTCCCTGCACAGAAGTACATCTGCCACCGATATACCCACTCCACCAACTTGGTAATATTCTTTTGTGACTTGGTCTCCAATAGTTTTTGCTGCTCACTGCGTTGGGCTGGTCTGTGACATTACAAGCTGAGCTTAGTGTGAATGTGAAAGCTAGTTATTTCTGTATTGACCGTCCCAGCAGTGTTATCTGACGCACCACACTCTCCACGTGGGGCGAGCTGTCTGTTTCCTGGCACGGGGACATTAATTCGATGTTAATCCAGGATCAATCCATGTTTCAGTCAAGACTGATTCTGCTCTGTGACATTTACACAGATGTCCCTTCAGCGTTACCATGACGACAGGTAGGGACAAACCACGAGCCCAGCTCTGAATGGAAGCCCATCCCTGTAGCCCCTGACTGTGGTTAAATGTCAAAAGACACATTGGGCCTCATTGATAACTCACTGCTGTCCAGTTCAGTTTTATAAGCAGTGCTGAAGGAATGGATGATATTGTTTGGTGCAGGTGAGGCACCTTGTCCCAGTCAGACCCATTCGGTTAGTCTTGGGGAGACCACTGACCAGGAGCTCTGACTCCTTCTGACCTCTCCCTGACAAGCTCGGAATTCATGGAGCTGGACTTAATGATCCACTCGGAGTCATTCTGGGTTCCACGTAGAGCCATAGAGTCAGAGAGATGTACAGCATGGAAACAGACCCTTCGGCCCAATCCGTCCATGCCGACCAGATATCCCAACCCAATCTAGTCCCACCTGCCAGCACCCGGCCCATATCCCTCCAAACCCTTCCTATTCATATACCCATCCAGATGCCTCTTAAATGTTGCTATTGTACTAGCCTCCACCACATCCTCTGGCAGCTCATTCTATACACGTACCACCATCTGCGTGAAAAAATTGCCCTTTAGATCTCTTTTATGACTTTCCCCTCTCATTCTAAACTTATGCCCTCTACTTCTGGACTCCCCCACCTCAGGGAAGAGACTTTGTATATTTATCCATTCCAAGCCCCTCATGATTTTATAAACCTCTATAAGGTCACCCCTCAGCCTCCGACACTCCAGAGAAAACTGCCCTAGACGATTCAACCGCCCCCTATAGTTCATCTCCTCCAACCCTGCCAACATCCTTGTAAATCTTTTTTGAACCCATTCAAGTCCCACAATATCCTTCCAATAGGAAGGAGACCAGAATTGCATGCAAAATTCCAAAAGTGGCCTAACCAAAGTCCTGAACAGCCGCAACAAGACCTCCCAACTCCGGTACTCAATAAAGGAAAGCACACCAAATGCCTTCTTCACTATTCTATCTACCTGTGACTCCACTTTCAAGGAGATATGAACCTGCACTCCAAGGTCTCTTTGTTCAGCAACACTCCTGAGGACCTTATCATTAAGTGTATAAGTCCTGCTAAGATTTGTTGTCACAAATTAAAAAGGATGTATTTTTAAATTCTTCCAGGGAAATGGTTTTGGAGTCCTTACAAGTTTACTGCCATCTGCAAAACTTGAAATTGTTCCCTGCACACAAAATCCAGATCCTCAACATCCATCAGGACAAATAAGAGCCGTGAATTTAATCATAACACAACGCAACTCAGCTCAACACAACACAGCTCCTCACAACACAGCTCCTCACAACACAGCTCCACACAACACAGCTCCTCACAACACAGCTCCTCACAACACAGCACCACACAACACAGCTCCACAACACAGCTCCTCACAACACAGCTCCTCACAACACAGCTCCACACAACACAGCTCCTCACAACACAGCTCCTCACAACACAGCTCCACACAACACAGCTCCACACAACACAGCTCAACACAACACAGCTCCACACAACACAGCTCCTCACAACACAGCTCAACACAACACAGCTTCACACAACACAGCTCCTCACAACACAGCTCCTCACAACACAGCTCCACACAACACAGCTCCACACAACACAGCTCAACACAACACAGCTCCACACAACACAGCTCCTCACAACGCAGCTCCACACAACACAGCATCTCACAACACAGCTCCTCACAACACACCTCAACACAACACAGCTCAACACAACACAGCTCTACACAACACAGCTCAACACAACACAGCTCAACACAACACAGCTCAACACAACACAGCTCCTCACAACACAGCTCCACACAACACAGCATCTCACAACACAGCTCAACACAACACAGCTCCTCACAACACAGCTCCTCACAACACAGCTCCTCACAACACAGCTCAACACAACACAGCTCCTCACAACACAGCTCCTAACAACACAGCTCCACACAACACAGCTCAGCACAACACAGCTCCACACAACACAGCTCCTCACAACACAGCTCCTCACAACACAGCTCTACACAACACAGCTCAACACAACACAGCTCCTCACAACACAGCTCCTCACAACACAGCTCCTCACAACACAGCTCCTCACAACACAGCTCAACACAACACAGCTCAACACAACACAGCTCAACACAACACAGCTCAACACAACACAGCTCCTCACAACACAGCTCCACACAACACAGCATCTCACAACACAGCTCAACACAACACAGCTCCACACAACACAGCTCCACACAACACAGCCCCACACAACACAGCTCCACACAACACAGCTCCACACAACACAGCATCTCACAACACAGCTCCTCACAACACAGCTCCACACAACACAGCTCCTCACAACACAGCTCCTCACAACACAGCTCCACACAACACAGCTCAGCACAACACAGCTCCACACAACACAGCTCCTCAGAACACAGCTCCTCACAACACAGCTCAACACCACACAGCTCAACACAACACAGCTCCTCACAACACAGCTCCTCACAACACAGCTCCACACAACACAGCTCCACAAAACACAGCTCCACACAACACAGCTCCTCACAACACAGCTCCTCACAACACAGCTCTACACAACACAGCTCCACACAACACAGCTCAACACAACACAGCTCCTCACAACACAGCTCAGCACAACACAGCTCCACACAACACAGCTCCACACAACACAGCATCTCACAACACAGCTCAACACAACACAGCTCCACACAACACAGCTCCACACAACACAGCTCCACACAACACAGCTCCTCACAACACAGCTCCACACAACACAGCATCTCACAACACAGCTCCACACAACACAGCTCCACACAACACAGCATCTCACAACACAGCTCCTCACAACACAGCTCAACACAACACAGCTCCACACAACACAGCTCCACACAACACAGCTCAACACAACACAGCTCCTCGCAACACAGCTCCTCACAACACAGCTCCACAAAACAGAGCTCAACACAACGCAGCTCCACACAACACAGCTCCTCACAGCACAGCTCCTCACAACACAGCTCCTCACAACACAGCTCCTCACAACACAGCTCCTCACAACACAGCTCCTCACAACACAGCTCCACACAACACAGCTCCACACAACACAGCTCCTCACAACACAGCTCCTCACAACACAGCTCCACACAACACAGCTCCACACAACACAGCTCCACACAACACAGCTCCTCACAACACAGCTCAACACAACACAGCTTAACACAACACAGCTCCGCACAACACAGCTCCGCACAACACAGCTCCTCACAACACAGCTCCTCACAACACAGCTCCACACAACACAGCTCCTCAATACACAGCTCCACACAACACAGCTCCTCACAACACAGCTCCTCACAACACAGCTCCTCACAACACAGCTCCACACAACACAGCTCCACACAACACAGCTCCTCACAACACAGCTCCTCACAACACAGCTCCACACAACACAGCTCCTCACAACACAGCTCCTCACAACACAGCTCCACACAACACAGCTCCACACAACACAGCTCCTCACAAAACAGCTCCTCACAACACAGCTCCGCACAACACAGCTCCTCACAACACAGCTCCTCACAACACAGCTCCTCACAACACAGCTCCACACAACACAGCTCCACACAACACAGCTCAACACAACACAGCTCAACACAACACAGCTCAACACAACACAGCTCCTCACAACACAGCTCAACACAGCTCCACACAACACAGCTCCGCACAACACAGCTCCTCACAACACAGCTCCACACAACACAGCTCCTCACAACACAGCTCCACACAACACAGCTCAGCACAACACAGCTCCTCACAACGCAGCTCCACACAACACAGCATCTCACAACACAGCTCAACACAACACAGCTCCATACAACACAGCTCCTCACAACACAGCTCCACACAACACAGCTCCACACAACACAGCTCAACACAACACAGCTCCTCACAACACAGCTCCGCACAACACAGCTCCTCACAACACAGCTCCTCACAACACAGCTCAACACAACACAGCTCCACATAACACAGCTCCTCACAACACAGCTCAACACAACACAGCTCCTCACAACACAGCTCTACACAACACAGCTCAACACAACACAGCTCAACACAACACAGCTCCATACAACACAGCTCCTCACAACACAGCTCCACACAACACAGCATCTCACAACACAGCTCAACACAACACAGCTCCTCACAACACAGCTCCGCACAACACAGCTCAACACAACACAGCTCCTCACAACACAGCTCAACACAACACAGCTCCTCACAACACAGCTCCTCACAACACAGCTCCACACAACACAGCTCAGCACAACACAGCTCCAAACAACACAGCTCCTCACAACACAGCTCAACACAACACAGCTCCTCACAACGCAGCTCCACACAACACAGCATCTCACAACACGGCTCCTCACAACACAGCTCCTCACAACACAGCTCCACACAACACAGCTCCACACAACACAGCTCCTCACAACACAGCTCCTCACAACACAGCACCACACAACACAGCTCCACAACACAGCTCCTCACAACACAGCTCCTCACAACACAGCTCAACACAACACAGCTCCTCACAACACAGCTCCACACAACACAGCTCCAAACAACACAGCTCCACACAACACAGCTCCTCACAACACAGCTCCACACAACACAGCTCCTCACAACACAGATCCACACAACACAGCTCAGCACATCACAGCTCCACACAACACAGCTCCACACAACACAGCTCCTCACAACACAGCTCCTCACAACACAGCTCCACACAACACAGCTCAACACAACACAGCTCCTCGCAACACAGCTCCACACAACACAGCTCCTCACAACACAGCTCAACACAACACAGCTCCTCACAACACAGCTCCACACAACACAGCTCAACACAGCGCAGCTCCTCACAACACAGCTCCACACAACACAGCTCAACACAACACAGCTCAACACAACACAGCTCCTCACAACACAGCTCCGCACAACACAGCTCCTCACAACACAGCTACACACAACACAGCTCAACACAACACAGTTCCTCACAACACAGCTCCTCACAACACAGCTCCACACAACACAGCTCCACACAACACAGTTCCTCACAACACAGCTCTTCACAACACAGCTCCTCACAACACAGCTCCACACAACACAGCTCAACACAACACAGCTCCTCACAACACAGCTCCACACAACACAGCTCCTCACAACACAGCTCCTCACAACACAGCTCCACACAACACAGCTCCACACAACACAGCTCCACACAGCACAGCTCAAAACAACACAGCTCAACACAACACAGCTCCTCACAACACAGCTCAACACAACACAGCTCCTCACAACACAGCTCCACACAACACAGCTCCACACAACACAGCTCCACACAACACAGCTCCTCACAACACAGCTCCTCACAACACAGCTCCACACAACACAGCTCAACACAACACAGCTCCACACAACACAGCTCCTCACAACACAGCTCCACACAACACAGCTCAACACAACACAGCTCCACACAACACAGCTCCACCCAACACAGCTCCTCACAACACAGCTCCTCACAACTCAGCTCAACACAACACAGCTCCACACAACACAGCTCAACACAACACAGCTCATCACAACACAGCTCCACACAGCACAGCTCCTCACAACACAGCTCCACACAACACAGCTCAACACAACACAGCTCCACACAACACAGCTCCACACAAAACAGCTCAACACAACACAGCTCCATACAACACAGCTCCTCACAACACAGCTCCACACAACACAGCTCAACACAACACAGCTCCTCACAACACAGCTCCACACAACACAGCTCCACACAACACAGCTCAGCACAACACAGCTCCACACAACACAGCTCCACACAACACAGCTCCTCACAACACAGCTCCTCACAACACAGCTCCTCACAACACAGCTCCACACAACACAGCTCAACACAACACAGCTCCTCAAAACACAGCTCCTCACAACACAGCTCCTCACAACACAGCTCCACACAACACAGCTCCACACAACACAGCTCCACACAACACAGCTCCACACAACACAGCTCAACACAACACAGCTCAACACAACACAGCATCTCACAGCACAGCTCCACACAACACAGCTCCTCACAACACAGCTCAACACAACACAGCTCCACACAACACAGCTCCACACAACACAGCTCCACACAACACAGCTCAACACAACACAGCTCCTCACAACACAGCTCCACACAACACAGCTCCACACAACACAGCTCAACACAACACAGCTCCTCACAACACAGCATCTCACAGCACAGCTCCACACAACACAGCTCCTCACAACACAGCTCAACACAACACAGCTCCACACAACACAGCTCCACACAACACAGCTCCACACAACACAGCTCCACACAACACAGCTCAACACAACACAGCTCAACACAACACAGCTCCACACAACACAGCTCCACACAACACAGCTCCTCACAACACAGCTCAACACAACACAGCACCTCACAACACAGCTCCACACAACACAGCTCCACACAACACAGCTCCTCACAACACAGCTCCACACAACACAGCTCCACACAACACAGCTCCTCACAACACAGCTCATCACAACACAGCTCAACACAACACAGCTCCACACAACACAGCTCCTCACAACACAGCTCCACACAACACAGCTCCTCACAACACAGCTCCTCACAACACAGCTCCACACAACCCTGCTCCACACAACACAGCTCCACACAACACAGCTCCACACAACACTGCTCCACACAACACAGCTCCTCACAACACAGCTCCTCACAACACAGCTCCACACAACACAGCTCCTCACAACACAGCTCCACACAACACAGCTCCACACAACACAGCTCCCCACAACACAGCTCCTCACAACACAGCTCCACACAACACAGCTCCACACAACACAGCTCAACACAACACAGCTCCACACAACACAGCTCCTCACAACACAGCTCCACACAACACAGCTCAACACAACACAGCTCCACACAACACAGCTCCTCACAACACAGCTCCACACAACACAGCTCCACACAACACAGCTCCTCACAACACAGCTCCTCACAACACAGCTCAACACCACACAGCTCAACACAACACAGCTCCACACAACACAGCTCCTCACAACACAGCTCAACACAACACAGCTCCACACAACACAGCTCCACACAATACAGCTCCTCACAACACAGCTCCACACAACACAGCTCAACACAACACAGCTCCTCACAACACAGCTCAACACAACACAGTGTAAAAAATGAGGTCTGCAGATGCTGGAGATCACAGCTGCAAATGTGTTGCTGGTCAAAGCACAGCAGGCCAGGCAGCATCTCAGGAATAGAGAATTCGACGTTTCGAGCATAAGCCCTTCATCAGGATTCCTGATGAAGGGCTTATGCTCGAAACGTCGAATTCTCTATTCCTGAGATGCTGCCTGGCCTGCTGTGCTTTGACCAGCAACACATTTGCAGCTCAACACAACACAGCTCCTCACAACACAGCTCAACACAACACAGCTCAACACAACACAGCTCCACACAACACAGCTCCACACAACACAGCTCAACACAACACAGCTCCACACAACACAGCTCCACACAACACAGCTCCACACAACACAGCTCCTCACAACACAGCTCAACACAACACAGCTCCTCACAACACAGCATCTCACAACACAGCTCCACACAACACAGCATCTCACAACACAGCTCCACACAACACAGCTCCACACAACACAGCTCAACACAACAAAGGTCCACACAACACAGCTCCTCACAACACAGCTCCTCACAACACAGCATCTCACAACACAGCTCCACACAACACAGCTCCTCACAACACAGCTCCTCACAACACAGCATCTCACAACACAGCTCCACACAACACAGCTCCACACAACACAGCTCAACACAACACAGCTCCACACAACACAGCTCCTCACAACACAGCTCAATCCTACGCAGCTCCACACAACACAGTGCCTGTCACATTGAGTGAAGGTACTTACAGTTGCTTCTTCCGCCTCGATCTGCTGCCATTCTCTGCATAATCCAAACCCAGGTCAGATTCCGCACTGGAGGCTAGGTGCTGAAAGATAGGAACAGCTCAGTGGTCATAATACAGTGATCAGAGAGCACAGCAAAGTCACAAAGGAAAACTCACATTGAGGCAGTGCTCAATAAAACATGAAAGGCATTTTACAGCAGTCTGAGCGAAACTTGACACAGAGTCACGTGGGGAGATATTTAATCAGATGATCAATACATTAATCAAAGAGTTATATAATACCCCTCCAAGAGTACAGCATTCCCTCAGTACTATCCCTCTGACAGTGCCTTACTTCCTCAGTATTGATCCTCCAACAGTGCAGCACTCCCTCAGCACTGACCCTCTCAGTGCAGGGCTCCCTCAGTACTGACCCTCTGACAGTGTGGCACTCCCTCAGCACTGACCCTCTGACAGTGCGGCACTCCCTCAGTACTGACCCTGTGATAGTGTGGGACTCCCTCAATACTATCCCCCTGACAATGCCTTACTCCCTCAGCACTGACACTCTGACAGTGCGGCACTCCCTCAGTACTGACCCTGTGACAGTGCGGCATTCCCTCAGCACTGACCCTCTGACAGTGCGGCTCTCCCTCAGCACTGACCCTCTGACAGTGCGGCACTCCCTCAGCACTGACCCTCTGACAGTGCGGCTCTCCCTCAGCACTGACCCTCTGACAGTGCGGCTCTCCCTCAGCACTGACCCTGTGACAGTGCGGCTCTCCCTCAGCACTGACCCTCTGACAGTGCGGCTCTCCCTCAGCACTGACCCTCTGACAGTGCGGCTCTCCCTCAGCACTGACCCTCTGACAGTGCGGCTCTCCCTCAGCACTGACCCTGTGACAGTGCGGCTCTCCCTCAGCACTGACCCTCTGACAGTGCGGCTCTCCCTCAGCACTGACCCTCTGACAGTGCGGCACTCCCTCAGCACTGACCCTCTGACAGTGCGGCTCTCCCTCAGCACTGACCCTGTGACAGTGCGGCTCTCCCTCAGCACTGACCCTCTGACAGTGCGGCTCTCCCTCAGCACTGACCATCTCAAATGCGGCACTCCCTCGGGAATGTGTTCTTGAGAATGTATTAGTGTGTGTGTGTGTGTGTGTGTGTGTGTGTGTGTGTGTGTGTGTGTGTGTGTGTGTGTGTGTGTGTGTGTGTATATGATGTCGATAATTGCAGTTCCCTCAGCAGTCTTGGGGTTGCCCCATGAGGTCGACAAGGTCAAATCCCTCTGGACTCCGCTGCTCCCCCCAATCCCCAGAACCTCTGGGAAGCAAAGAGAGACTCTGGAATTTCCAGGGTAGCTGACATGGATCTGATGGGCCGAATGGCCTTCTTATACTGCCATGCAATGTGCCGTGCCCCAGTGTGGGAGGAGAATGGGAGACGGGGAACAGGGATTGGGTGATAAGGCTGTAGCAGTGAATGGAGAGGTTAGCAGGCAGTATTCTGGGGCTGGTGCAGATAGAGGGTGCTTGGGGGTGGGGGGAGAGTGGGGGTTATTATTCAGTCAATGGGAAATTTTGCTGCCTGGAAAAAGCTGCCCGCCCATTGAGAGGCTGCTGAAAACTGCACTGCTCCCAGGCTCAGTGCTGGCCTGTAAATCAGCAGATTAATTTTTCATTGCATCGATCGAAGACTCTCTCGCACCAGGCCTCTCTCAGCACTGACTCCTTTTATTGCAGTTATCACTCAGCTCTCATTCACTTGTTCTGCTTCTATCGCACTGCAGCAACAGGACGTTACAAAGTCACTGGGAAAACTGCGCCATTCACCCTCTACCCTCAGGGCAAGTCTGGTCATTTCCCACACACTGAAAGTCAGACCATAATATCAGCAATGTCAGGGAATGCACGTGACCAGCAAAGATCCCACAACAATAAATGAGAGGTGGGCACATTGATTCGAAAGGGGTTTGGCAGGGTGAATGATTCCTCTCAAGGGAGGGTCTGGGACCAGAGGACCACATCTCAGAATGAAGGGGTATCAATTTCAGACTGAGATGAGGAGGAATCTCTTCCCCTGGAGGGTTGTGAGTCAATGGAATCCCTTGTCACAGAGAGTGGGGGTAGAGTCCTGGTGTATACTGAGATCGATAGATTCTTGTCAGGGAAGCAAGGGTAGGCAAAGGGCAGGAAAGTAAGAGTTGGGAGGTGATGCTGGGGCTGTATAGGACATTGTTTATGGCACTTTTGGAATATTGTCTACAATTCTGGCCTCCTTCCTATCAGAAGGATGTTGTGAAACTCGAAACGGTTCGGAAAAGATTTGCAAGGATGTTGCCAGGATTGGAGGGTTTGAGTTATAGGGAGAGGCTGAATCGGTTGGGGCTGTTTTCCCCGGAGCGTCGGAGGCTGAGGGGTGACCTCAGAGATTTGTAAAATCATGAGGGACACGAATAGGGTGAATGGTCAAGGTCTTTTCCCTGGAGTGGAGGGGACCAAAACTGAGGGGATAAAGAGGGGAAAAATGTAAAAGGACCTCAGGGGCAATGTTCTTCACACAGAGAGTGGTGCATGTATTGAATAAGCTGCCAAAGGAAGTGATGGAGGCTGGTACAGTTACAGCATTTAAAAGGCATCTGGATGGGTCTATGAAAAGGAAGAGATTGGAGGGATATGGGTCGGGTGCTGGCAAATGGGATCAGATGTATTTAGGATATCTAGTCAGCATGGACAAGTTGGACTGAAGGGTCATGTTTCTGTGCTGAGTATCTCCATGCCTCTAAGTGGACGTGAGGCGTATCGGATCAGCTGTGATTCTACTGATTGGCGGAGCAGGCTCAAGGGGCTGAGTGGCCTCCTCCTGTTCCTGTTTCTTATGGCCTTATGATCAGTACGAGAGAGACAGTGCTGGGGTCTGTCATTAAGGACAATTTAGCAGGGCACATTAAAATTCCCAAAGAGCTTACACAAAGTTAACTTAGATTTCTGACAAGCAAACGGTGACTGAGAAACTGACTGAAATTTATTTAACTCATGAAATTGATGAGGGAGAACAGATGGATGTGGTGCACTTGAAGTTTCAGAAAAGTTTGCATCAAGTCCCATAAATGGACGTTATTGTGCAAAGTGAAAGGACATACTATTGTACAAAGTAAACTGATCACTGAGTACAGAAGCAAGGAAGTCTTATTGCAGCTGGCCAGGGCCTTGGTGAGACTGCCCCTGGAGGATTGTGGACAGTTCTGGCCTCCTTACCTCTCTGCCATAGAGAGAATGCAGAGAGCCTTCATCAGATTAATCCCTGGGCTGGCAGCTTTGGCTCATAAGGAGAGATTCACTAAAGGTTAGCGTTAGGGGCATGACCCAACCTGGATTTTGAAAATTGGAGGGGATCTCACTGAAATATATACAATTATGACAGAGCTGGACAGACAGGATGCAGGGATATTGTTTCCATAGCTGTGTTTTAGCAGTAGGGGAAGAGTCGAGAACAAGGACTCGTAGTTTCAGGATACCGGGTAGACAATTTCAGTCAGAGATAAGGAGAAAATCTCTCACCCAGAGGGTGGTAACCTGTGGGATTCTCTATCACAGAAAGCTGTGAAGACAGAGACACTGATTCTATTTAAGAAAGAAAGAGATTTCTGAAGGTTAAAGGTGGAATGAAGTGTGGGATGGGAGTTGGAGCATGGCGCTGAGACAGAGTGTGGATTGCGCTCAATGGGCGGAATGGCCTACTGCTCCTATATTCTATATTTGCTACAATAAAGACCAGATAAGCTGTCTCTCAGCTCCCAGACCAGACATGGACCAAGACTCTACCAGCCTTGAGTTTTTCAATGGACAGCTAAACATACAGACTCACATGCTCTCACACACTCTCTCTGTCACAGACACACGCACACACACATACACACACTCTCTCTCTCTCTCTCTCTCACACACACACACACTCACACTGTCTCTCACTCACACACACATATACTCTCTCTCTCTCACACACACATACACACACACTTTTACTTTCACACACATCACACACGTACACACACTCTCTCACACACACACCCACACACGCACACTTTTACTCACACACACACTGTCACTCACACTCTAATACACACACACACTCAGTCACTCACACTCTCATACACACACACACTCTCACACTCACACACATACACAAGCTCTCACACACACCCACAGACACACTCTCACACACATACTCACACATTCTCACACGCATGCACACTCTCACATACATATAGAAGTTCTCAAACATACCCACACACCCACTCACTCACACACTCTCTCATTCACACTCACACATACATATGCTCTTTCTCACACACACACATACATAATCACATTCAAACACTCTCACACTCACACCTCCACACATACACACACACCCCTCACATACAAACACTTACACTCACATAGAATCACAAACTGAGACACTCACAGAAATGCACACACAGTAGGAGCAAATTACTGTCGATGCTGGAATCTGTACTGCAAACAACAAATGCTGGAGATCACAGTGGGTCAGGTAGTGTCCGCGGAGAGAGAACAAGCTAACGTTTCGTCTCTGAATGACTCTTCAACAGCACTGCAGTTACCCTTCACAGTGGGAAGTTAGCAGAATCCCTGTGCTTGTGATGCTGAGTGAAGGAATCAAAAGATTTGTTCTGAGATGGGACAATAAATTATGGGCTGAGAGTTACAAAGGAACATTGATGGAGGAAGTGAATGGCTAAAGCTGGGTCTAGTGTGCTTACTAACTTTACATTCGGGTTAGTTTATTAAATTTAAATCTGACGAGCTGTCAGGGTGGTTAACCAATCCAGCAGCAAATCCCACTGCACCCCTTAACCCTGGGCATAATGCTCAGATAAACAGCTCTGTCTGGAAATAAGGTGGAATCTGAAAGTTTTACAACACAAAAGGGGTTTGGAAATCTGAAACACTATTCCCCCTCCCCCTCCCCCAACCGAGCAAGGAGGGGAAGAACCAGGGTGGTAAAAACAATGACTGCAGATGCTGGAAACCAGATTCTGGATCAGTGGTGCTGGAAGAGCACAGCAGTTCAAGCAGCATCCAACGAGCAGCGAAATCGACGTTTCGGACAAAAGCCCTTCATCAGGAATAAAGGCAGAGAGCCTGAAGTGTGGAGAGATAAGCTAGGGGAGGGTGGGGAAGGGAGAGAGTAGCATAGAGTACAATGGGTGAGTTGGGGAGGAGATGAAGATGATAGGTCAGGGAGGAAAGGGTGGAGTGGATAGGTGGTAAAGAAGCAAGGCAGGTTGGACAAGTCCAGACAAATCATGGTGACAGTGCTGAGCTGGAAGTTTGAAACGAGGATGAGGTGGGGGAAGGGGAAATGAGGAAACTGTTGGAGTCCACATTGATGCCCTGGGGTTGAAGTGTTCCGAGGCGGAAGATGAGACGTTCTTCCTCCAGGCGTCTAGTGGTGAGGGAACAGCAGTGAAGGAGGCCCAGGACCTCCATGTCCTCAGCAGAGTGGGAGGGGGAGTTGAAATGTTGGGCCACGGGGGGGTGTGGTTGATTGGTGCGGGTGTCTCGGAGATGTTCCCTAAAGCGCTCTGCTAGGAGGCATCCAGTCTCCCCAATGTAGAGGAGACCACATCGGGAGCAACGGATACAATAAATGATATTAGTGGATGTGCAGGTAAAACTTTGATGGATGTAGAAGGCTCCTTTAGGGCCTTTGATAGAGGTGAGGGAGGAGGTGTGGGCACAGGTTTTACAGTTCCTGCGGTGGCAGGGGAAAGTGCCAGGATGGGAGGGTGGGTTGTAGGGGGGCGTGGACCTGACCAGTTAGTCATGGAGGGAACGGTCTTTGCAGAAGGTGGAAAGGGGTGAGGAGGGAAATATATCCCTGGTGGTGGGGTCTTTTTGGAGGTGGCGGAAACGGCGGCGGATGATTTGATTTATGCGAAGGTTGGTAGGGTGGAAGGTGAGCACCAGGGGGATTCTGTCCTTGTTACGGTTGGAGGGGTGTGGTCTGAGGGCGGAGGTGCAGGATGTGGATGAGGGCATCTTTAACCACGTGGAATGGGAAATGGGTGGTCTCTAAAGAAGCAGGCCACCTGGTGTGTTCTGTGGTGGAACTGGTCCTCCTGGGAGCAGATACAGCGGAGGTGGAGGAATTGGGAATACAGGATGGCATTTTTGCAAGAGGTAGGGTGGGAAGAGGTGTAATCCAGGTAGCTGTGGGAGTCGGTGGGTTTGTAAAAAATGTCAGTGTCAAGTCGGTCGTCATTAATGGAGATGGAGAGGTCCAGGAAGGGGAGGGAGGTGTCAGAGATGGTCCAGGTAAATTTAAGGTCAGGGTGGAATGTGTTGGTGAAGTTGATGAATTGCTCAACCTGCTCGCGGGATCACGAGGTGGCGTCAATGCAGTCATCAATGTAGCGGAGGAAGAGGTGGGGAGTGGTGCCGGTGTAATTACGGAAGATCGATTGTTCTACCAGGAATCTGCCCAATGAAAGGAAGAGGGAATGGCAGCACTCTGTGGGGGCAAATGACCATTTGGAGCAAATGAGAGAGAGAGTTTGTTGTGGAGTATGTTCCAAGAGCCTGTGGATTGTGGAGCAGCTGTACCATTGATTCTCAGGCAGTGAGCTCCTGCCCAGCCCACGCAGTGTGTTCCTGTTGATCTGCTTTAGCGCTCCCTGTAATTACAGCCTGGCTGGGGGAAATGATATGGAAAGCAGATGAGTGTTTACCTCAGCACAGAAAGGAAATTACAGGTCGGCCTGAGGAATGAACTCTCTTGGAGATGAGCTTTTCCCACCCCCAAACCCACTGTGATGTTCAGTGGCAGCTCAACGCCCTCTGACTCCAGATTAGACCCAGTCCCTTCCCAAAGGTTTCGTGCAGACTGCCTTTCTGAAGCAGGTATCCCTGGGCACTCCTGGTCTCTCTCGTCTCTCAGCCCCTGTCGCCCTTGTCTCATCTCTCACAGAGTCCCATTCCCCTGGTTTCCCGGCACAATAGATGGCCTCCCCCCTATTGGCTCATCAATGGTTTAATTTGGTTCAAATCCCCCATGTCCTCTCTCTCCCCCTCTCTGTTCCCTGCTGCCATCCCACAACCCTCTGAGATCTCTGTGCTCTTCTTACTCTGGCCTGTTCTGGAGCCCCAGTTTGAATTGCCCCACCATTAGAGCCACAGAGCTTTACAGGGTGGAGACAGGCCCTTCGGCCCAACATGCCACCCAGTTTTCACCATTAATCTACTCCTATTTGCCGGCATATAGCCCATATCCCTCCATACCTATCCCAACCACATGGCCCAGTGTCACACTTTAATTAATACTGCAGGTAGGCTTTGGGTACTCCCATTGCATTAAAGGTGCTATATAAATGCAGGTTGATGTTGTTGCAGTCAGGTGAGAGGGAGATTTCCGTCTTCCATTAACCTCTGGAATGGACCCTCTGCTCCCTGGTCCATGGGCTTCTTTTACCACATTAAGGATGCTACATAAATGCACTTGTTGCTACAGTCGGGTAATTCCATTCCCTGATCAGCCCAAATCTAATTGAATGGCAGAACTGTCTCAGGAGGCTGAACGGCCATGGTCCTGATCCTGATGAAAACAGGCCAGAGGAAATCTGACGCTGATCGAGCTTGTTGCTTTGTTGTTGAACTGTTCAGTCTCTTCTCCTTTCCCCCTGATATCTCTCCCAGGGCCCTCAGTCACCTCTTCCAGGAGCTGGATATCTGGAGGCAATGCAAAGGCTTTGCCTACACCTGGTCTGTAATAGCGAAGGTAAAGTCACCACAATCCCAGAGGGCTGCTCTGTTATTAGAAGAGCCAACCGTGACTGGTTTAACCTGAGGGTCTGCAGGGGAGGAAGGGGTTGGAAGGTGATGTGCTGGTGGTGTCACTCTGCATTGAACCAGCTGTCCAGCCAACAGAGCAACCTGACATTCCCCCAATCAGCTACGCCCCCTGTTGAGCTGCTCCCTTCGCAATGTCACAACAAATCCTATGTCATTCTCCTATTGTAGATGAAGGGGAGGGGGGGGTTTGGATGTTGTTAACTCATCACTGTCAGTCACAGAAGCTCAGAGTGGAGTAGGATCTTAAATAGATGCAGGACCATTGCAAGACTTTGGCTAGATTGGGCCCTAGTCATATCAGAGGGAGTGGGGATGGGGGAGAGGTGTTGGATTTGCAGGTTCCCTGTAGGATGGCGTTCTGACAGAACAGACTGTGTTCCCATTGTCTAAAATCCACCACCTCTATCACCTGGAAGGACAATGGGCACTGAACAGCAGCACAGCATATCTCCCTGTCCTAACCACATCTCGCTGTGGTTCACTGAAATCCATCATTTGCCCCCATCAGTTCATCCGAAATCAAAATCTGTGATGGATTGCAATTTTAATGAGATCATATGTGAATGTCGCCTCTTCAGGACAGATCTGATTGGTTAAGATTTTCTGCAGGGAGTTTTCCATAAAGCAGGCAGCTGAACTTGTAGCTAATGAAACTCTTAATCACAGGGCCATCAACTTGAGTCCCATAGCGGCTCATCACTTTTCATATTATCATCAAAATACTTTTTAAATTGATTTTTCATCAAGCGTTATAATCAATTTTCTGCATAGGAAGTTGAGAATCTCATCTACTGAATTTTCATGTTTTTTTTATTCATTGAAATGTCTGAAACATGTTCGACAGTGGGATCAGTTGCTGACTGATTGCCAGATGAAATGCAAGATTGTGTAATCGGTTGCAGACAGCACAGAGCTAAAAATGGGAAGCTTGCAGCTTCTTGTTAGTCTGTGTCAAGCCAACCTGCTTCATTTAACAGCCAACACATACACCGTGAGTGCAACTGAGCACGTGCAGGAAGTGCTCCCCTTTGAGTAGCGACACAAATAGACAGGACTAATTTAATTCCAGTTAATTCCTAAAATCTGGTAAATCAAACCAGTCTCAATGTTAGTGACCTAAACCCTCCCATTTACTGAAGGAAACCTGGCTCACATGCCCAGACACACAGCAATGCGGCTGACCCCTCACTGCCCAATCGTCCAGCAAGCCATTCCGTCAGGAGCTAATGCGTCTCCAGTTCTCCATTCAATGATACAACAACCCATGGCATCTCAATTGGGTAGGGCAAAGGGGCAGGTACAGAACACACCCTAGCCAATGCAGGGGTGCCAGGCTCATCCACACTGGCCATCTCGACAATGGGCAGCTTCCGGGCTCAGGTTCTGCTAACTGCGGCATAACTCTGACATGGTTCAATGTCATGTTTATTAGTCATAGAGCCATACAGCATGGACAAAGACCGTTCGGGTACCTACACGCACCACTTCCAATGACAGTGCACTCCTCACTCCCTGTATAAAATAACTGCCTCTCACGTCCTTTTTAAAATCCTTCTCCTCTCACCTTAAAAATTTGTTCCCTTGTTTAAAACTTCCCCACCCTAGAGAAAAGACCTTGTCATTCCTCTTATCTATGCCTTTCATGATTTCATAAACCTCAATAAGGTCAGCCCTGAACCTCCTATGTTCCAGTGAAAAAGGTCCCAGTCTATTTTTATAACTCAAACCCTCCATTCCTGATACGTCTTTTCTGAGCCCTCTCCAATTAAATAGTTAAAAATCAGGTTATAGTCCAACTAGTTTGTTTGGAAGCACTAGCTTTCGGAGCGCTGCTCCTTCTTCAGGTAACAATTCAGTTGCATGACACTGTAATCTTTTGCTATAAATTCTGTGTCCCACAATCCTGCCCCACTAGCTATCTGATGAAGGAGCAGCGCTCCGAAAACTAGTACTTCCAAATAAACCTGTTGGACTACAGCCTGGTATCACGTGATTGTTAAATTTGTCCACCCCAGCCAACACTGGCTCCTCCACATCGCAGTTAAATAGTATCCTTCCTCTAACAGGGTCATGTTTTTTTGTGCCATTTCCTTGCTCAGTTGCAGTCTCAGTCTGTGTGTCAGTTGTCAAAACAACAAAAACAGTCGACTTGACACAGATTAACAATAAATTTCAATTATGGAAAGGCAATAAGTGATAAAGAACGAAAAGGAGAATGGTGAATAGAAAGGTGTGGGATAAAACAATTGTGCAGGTAATAATTGCATTCCCGTCACTGTTTGCATGGAGCACAAAGACCACCATGGGATAAAAGATGGAAGGACAGAGCCATTGCCAAAGTGTGGTCCACCAACAAAGCCCAGTCCCTAATCTCTGCGGCTGTCTGGATTTTCTCAGTTTGCAGCCAAGCACTTCATTGTTCACTGTTCCTCATGCATGATGCATTCCGTCTTCTCAGTCGATTGAATCTGAAGGGAACTGACCTGTACTGATAAATACCAGTACGGTCCCTGGCATCAGACTGCAAGACCAAGACATGCATCAGCCAAGAATCAAATTAAAATGCTGTACCAACTGGCTCAATAAAAACCTCCATCAATAAAAGTGTCAGTCTTTGTGCTGCCTGAAAGATTTAATGCTGCCTGACTGATGTTAGTCTCCGAAGGAAACACAATTGTTGGATTCCTCGCCTCAGTCATTTCTCCAGCTTTGTTTAATAACAATTGCAGAGCGGTGCAGCACTCCACTAATCACAGTCTAGCGTAGCTCAGTTTGTTCTTGGTGATTGTTCTCTTTCAAGCAGAGTTGGCGAAAGGGGAAGCTTTAATAAGAGGTGTTCAACGTTTTGACAGAGTAAATAAGGAGAGATTGTTTCCACAGGCAAGAGGCTGCATCCGCAGAGGAGACGGCATTTTAAGATGAATGACTGAAGAAACAAAAGAGCGTCGCAATACTGGAGCAGAAAGCCATAGGCAGAAGCAGGCCATTCAGCACATCAATTTTACTCTGCTATTCATTTTAAAGGTGGCTGATCTGATCATCCTTAATTGCACTTTCCTGCCTTTTTATCTATATCCTTTGTCCCCTTACTGATTAAAAATGTGTTTCTCTCAGAACTGAATATTGTTAGTGACCCATTATCTCCAGAACACTGTGGGATAGATTGGCCATGATTTCAGTGAATGGTGGGACAGGCTTGTGGAACTGAATGGTACAGAATCCCACAGATTCACCAGCATCTGAGAGATAAATTTGTTCCGCGTTTCCTAACTGGGGGAACCCATTATTCAGAGATTTAGTCCTGTGGTCCTCAATTCTCCCACAAGGAGAAACAATGTCTTTACCTGTGAAACATCCTCAGAACCTAATATGTTTCAATAAGGTCATCTCTCATTCTTTGTATTAAGTACAAGCCCAGTCTAGAGTATGGTGCTGGAAAAGCACAAGAAACGTTGATTCTCCTGCTCCTCCTGATGTGCTGTGCATTTCCAGCACCACACACTCGATTCTGATCTCCAGCATGTGCAGTCCTCACTTTCTCCACAGGTCCAGTCTATCCAACCTTTTCTTGTAAAACAGTCCCTCCTTACCTGACATGAGCACAGTGAACCTTCTCTGGACTGGGTGAATTTGAGGACTGCAGATGCTGGAGATTAGAATCGAAAAGGATGGTGCTGGAAAATGACAGCAGGTCAGGCAGCATCCATGGAAGAGGAGAATCAACGTTGCAGGCATAAGCCTTTCAATATTCCTGATGAAGGGCTTATGCGCAAAACATCAATTCTCCAGCTCCTCCGATGCTGCCTGACCTACTGTCCTTTTCCAACACCACACTTTCTGATCCACTTCTCTGGACTGCCTCCATCCACCAGGATATCTTCCTCAGATAAAGGAAAGCTGCAAATGTGTTGCTGGTCAAAGCACAGCAGGTTAGGCAGCATCTCAGGAATAGAGAATTCGACGTTTCGAGCATAAGCCCTTCACTCAGATAAAGGAAAGACAAAACTGCTCACAATATTCCAGTTGTGATCAGATTCGTGCTTGTATTGTTTGAGCAGGTTTTATATTTATCTTTGAAATCATTTCTTGTAAGTTTGGGATTTTGGTTTTGAAGTTAGCAGTCTGTGAGTTTTCAGTCTGTCTGAAGTTAATAATTAACTTGTGAGTATTTCTGTTGCTGTGGTGATTTCTTTTAAAAACACCTTTTAAACCCTCGCCTTCACTGGAATGGATTTTTTTGCAAAATTAATGGGATTTTGTTTAGCTTAGAATGTTTTGTGACTCAGTAAATAATGAGGTCTCAAGGGTTGTTAGAAACTACTGCAATGTGGTCTTTTTCAGCTTAAAAGAAACAGCCATTATTTAACAAGAGAGACTTTTTGTTTCAGTTTTACTTTACATTTTGGACATATCTGTGAAGCTCTTAGATAAAGATAGCCATACAGAGTAGTGATCCTGATAAGGGAAGGATATAGCTGAATAAAGTTATCTTAGAGTGAGCATTACTATTAGTCCCAGTCCAGAAATGTTGGGATAAAACCCTGAAGAGATTACTTAAAGCAGACTGCATTGAACCTCAGATGTATGATAGCTCCAGTAAGAAGCTATCTGCAGTTCCAGGTTAAAAGATTAAGTCGCAAGGAACCTGGACCTATCAAAGTGTTATGTACAGGGAATCTGGTGTGAGTGACTGCTGTTTTGGCTTGTGTACTGGAGCAGAATGGTGGTGTTTTGGACACTATACAAAAGCTGTTTGTTTTCAATATGTAGTAAAATGTTTTGGGATTAATGGAATTATACTTTTACTGTGTGTTGAAATGATTGTTAAATACAGGCAGACCCTGATTTGCAAATGGGTCCCAATCTTGAATCAGTTTGTAAAGTTGATTTAGACACAACACATGGCAATATAAAACAGCCCTTCGTAAGTGTGAGGAAACATTTGTATGTTGAATCTTTGCATTTATTATTAATCCACTCTGTGTGGGATCATGTGGACAAGGATGAACATTTGGAAGTTGGATGTTTATAAACTGGGGACTCCTTGTATCTGGTTCACTTTATTCTATTTTATCTTTATTTCTTGTGCCAGTAAATACCTGCTGTATCATTAAAGCATTGTGTGCTTGTGTTACAGCAAGAAACCATTTCATTTTATGAGTTGCAGCTTTAAATAATCCACTCTGTTTGAAAGAAAGGCCAAATTTTCATTTGTCTTCCTCGCTACTGACAGATCGTGGATGTGAGTGAATGCGTTCCACAAATCCCTCTATGCTGCAACTTTCTGCAGTCCCTTGATATTTTAATAAAAGGTACCTCTTATATTCTTCCCACTAAACTGCATAATTTCACATTTAGCTTCATTATATTCCATCTGCCAAAGCTTTTACCCACTTGTTAACCTGTCTATATCCCACTGCAAATCCTCTGTGTTGTTCTTATCACTTGCTTTTGAGTCATCCACAAACTTGGCTCACTTTCCTCATCCAAGTTATTAGTGTATAGTGTAAACATTGGCAGCTCCAGCACTGAACCCTGTGGAACATCACCAGTTACAGCTTGCCATCCTGAAAGTCTCCCCCCTTATCCCAACTCACTGACTTCTATTGGCTAGCCAAATCTCCCTCCATGCTAATGCACGACCTCCAACAACATCTATTATCTACTGAAAATCCAAATATAGTACACTGCTTCCTCTTTTACTATCTTTCTGGTTAGAAGTTTTAGCAATCTGAAATTTTTAGCAAGCTTTTCAGTTATTCTTTCCCCTATCTGAAGCCATGCTGACTGTACATGATCGTGTTATGCTCTTTTTAAACACTCTGCTATTAAAGCTCATCACTAGTTTTACCAGACCCCAGGGCGGCTGTCTCATTAGAGAGAGAGACACGACTGGCGGTGAGTTAACCTAAGAGTCACACCACCTCAGTTGATGACTGAGGGTGTGATAGAGAGTCCGTCACAATAAACTCTGCCAGAGTCACAACTAAACCTCCACATTATAAACCAGGCGTCCAGACTAACTGAACATTTCTAATAGCCTGTAGCATTTTCCCTCTCACAGATGGAAAAGCAGCTGACCTATCCATTCGCTTGGTCCCCTTTTGGAATAAGAACATTGGCAGTTTTCCAATCATTTGGGACTTGTCCAGAATCTAAGAATTCCTGGGATATTACTGTCAGTGCATCCTTTCTCTCTACAGCTACTTCTCTTAAAATCCTCAGATGCATCCCATCAGGTCCAGGGGACTCACAGGCCTTCAGTCCCATTAGTTTCCTGAGTAATTTTTCCCAGTGATAGTTACCATTCCCAATTCCTCCTCACTTCTGTCCTTCGAAAATGTAACGTTTTTGGAATGCTGTTAATATTCTTCCCCATGATGACCAATGAAAACTCTTTTATCATTTCCTGGTTCCCAGTTATTTCCCAGCCTCGTTCCCTGAGGAGCTGATGCTCACTTTAGCCTCTCTCTTCCTTTTTTATACATTTAAAGGAGTTCTTCCTGTCTGTTTTGTTATTACTTTCTGGATTATCCTCTATATTTATTGTGGACCTCCAGATTATGATTTTGGTAATCTTTTGTTATTTTAAATAAAGTTTCCCAATCCTCAGCCTTACCACTGATCTTTGCAACATAGTGGGCTTTTTTCTGTCAATTTGATGCAATCTTTAACTTCTCTGGTGAACCATGTTTGGTCCATCCCCATCCTAGAATCCTTCTTCCACACATCCTCATCCTTATTGTAAATCATAACCATTTTCTTAAATGTCTCTTATTCTTCCACAACCTCAGTTTCTGCTAAACTCCTTTCCCAGTGCCTCCAGCCAACTCTGCACTTATTCTTCTGTAATTACCCTGATTTAAGTTTCGCACAGTTGTTCATGTTCCAAGTTTCTCCCTCTCAAACCAAACGCTGTTTCCTACAGGATCTTTTATTCTGAGATCATTTATTGAACGTGCCTCATTAGAGATCTCCAGATTGAAAACAGCCTAATCACTTGCTTGGATCTACAACATGTTGTTCTAAGAAACTGACTTGAGTTCTTTCTCTGTCTATCTGACTCTCCCATTCTGTATGAAGGTTAAAGTCACTCATGGTTCATGTGCTGCCTTTGTTATATGCCCTCATTATCTTCTGAGTTATTCTCTGGCCCACCATATAGCTACTATTGGGGGAGGCCTATAAATGACTCCTACCAGTGTCTCCTTCCCTTTGTTACTTCTTAACCTCATCCGTATGGATTCTGCGTCTTCTGATACAAGATCATGTCCTGCTGTTATACTTATTTCATCTTGTACCAACAAAGCTACCCCACCACCTTTTCCCTCCTGGCTGGCCTTTTGAAAGATCTCATTCCTGTGAACATTCCCAGTTTTGATGTTGTTGTAACCATGATCTCTGGCTGAGATCATACCCCTTAATCTCCATTTGCATGGTTAATTCATTTATTTTGTTCCAATTATTATGTGCATTTAAGAGCCATTAATTTAGCCATTTTCCAATCTTTAACCATAGTTACTGCTGTTTTTACAAGTTTGTATATTCTGTCTTCCCCATCCCAATCTAGGTAGCATGATCCAAATCACTGCCCTGAACGCAGCCATATCCCCTTGCTTTGTCAGCCTACATTTCCCCTCTGCCAAGCACTCTCCCTCTGGTTTGAGGCCCTCCCTGTGGTAAACAGCAGTGACCAATTCAGCCCATCAAACGTGCCTCACCATTTAAATAGATCATGGCTGATCTTTCAGCTCAATGCTCCTTTCCTTGCCCAATCTTCATATCTCTCCAGAAATGTATCCACTTCTGCCCCAAGTCTACTCAGTCATTGAACCTCTGGTAGGAGAAAATTCTTTTGAGATTCCACAGGCACTGAGTGAAACAAATGCCTCCTTGTCTTAACCTTAAACAGATTGTCCACATCCTGAGATCATGTCCACCAGTTCTAGGATACATCCCACCTGAATCCACCGTGGATTAATTTCTTCAAATTGCTGGAAGATACAGGCCAACTTTCTCAATCTCTCCTCAACTCTGTCTTGCGGGGATAATCGAGAGGGGCTTCACGGTGCTCCCGCGATGGCAAACGTGCCCTTCCTTTAGATATGGAGACCACAATTGTACACAATACTCCAGGTGACATCTCACCAAGGCAGTGTACAACGGTAGCAAGATTCTGTCCTCGAATCCCCATGAAATGGAGACCAACACGCCTTGTGCCTTTCCATTGCTGGCTGCTCCTGATGCTTTGTGACACAAGCAGAGTGGGAAATGAGAATGAGATTGATTTAACGCAATGGGCTGTGGTCTGGAACGTACAGTCCGAGAGGGCTCAGGCACCAGGTTTGACAGGAGCCTTTCCAAAAAGTGAATTCAATACACACTGGGAAAGGCAGGGGTAAAATAAAAATAACAGAGGGATTTAAAAAACATTGAAGGATGGTGGATGCTGGAACAAAAGCAGAAAGTAATGGAAAATCTCAACAGGTGTGGCAGCATCTTTACAGAGAAATCAGAGTTAACATTTCAGGTCCAGTGACCCTTCCACAGAATCCTGGCAGGGATTAGATGGGCTGGAAGTTCTTTTCCTGCCTAGTGCCTTGTTATTGGGTAAGGAGGACCAGTTGATTTGTTTTCTTTTCAAAAGCTTTCTCGAGCAGTAGTATGTACAATTGATTCAGAGGTGATTTTTTTGATTATTCTTCAATTTGCAATCCCCTCAGTGACTCTCAACCTCTCTCTTCCCCCATCGCTGACTGGAGGTCGGGTAGATTGACCACTCCTGATGTGTGAGAGGTGGCCATGGGAGGCAGTGACTGTCAATAAAGCCAGCCCTCCCCCAATTTCCAACCCCACCTGTGCACAGCTCCCAGTTCAAGCTGCAACACTCCCTGCCTCTGGCTCAGAAAGTTCCTTCCTGAAGATGCACGTGACTCCTAGAAGGTTCCTTGTTCCTGCTCATAATGTGAGCATCCCTGGGAAACTCCAAGTCTGTTATCTATTCCTAACTGACACCTTCTTGAGCAACTGCAGTCCCTGGGATGTCGGAAAACCCACCATATGGTTAGGGAGGGAATTCCATGATTTTGACCCAGCAAGAGTGAAGGAATGCTGATATAATTCCAAGTGAGGATGGTGTGTATCAGAGGGGAACTTGCAGGTGGTGGTGTTCCCATGTATCTGCTGCCCTTGTCTTTCAAGACAGAAATAGCTGTGGGTTTGGAAGGTGCTGTCTGAGGATCTTTGGTAAATTTCTGCAGTGCATCTTGTAGATAGTACACACTGCTGCTACTGAGCGTTGCTGATGGAGGGACAAGATGTCAAACATACAGACTGCTTTATCGTAGAATCCTTACTGTGTGGAAAGAGGCCATTCTGCCCATCAGGTCTGCATTGACTATCTAAAGAACATTGCATGCAGACTGAGAATCACCCCTTCCTGCCACCCACACCCACCTAACCTGCACATCTTTGGACTGTGGGAAGAAATCAGAGCATCCGGAGGAGACTCACACAGACATGGAGAGAATGTGCAAACTCCACACAGCCAGTCACCTGAGGGTGGAATCGAACCCGGTTCTCTGGTGCTGTGAGGCAGCAGTGCTAACCACTGAGCCACACCATGCAGATGGTGGGCCTCCCTACCACAGGCGGCCCGGTGGCACAGTGGGTTTCCTCCAGGTGCTCCGGTTTCCTCCCACAGTCCAAAAATGTGCAGGTCAGGTGACTTGGCCATGCTAAATTGCCCATAGTGTTAGGTAAGGGGTAAATGTAGGGGAATGGGTGGGTTGCGCTTCGGCGGGTCGGTGTGGACTTGTTGGGCCAAAGGGCCTGTTTCCACACTGTAAGAAATCTAATCTAATCTAAAACTATACCGGCCATTTCATTGACTATGTTCAAGAAAAACCATAGATTCATGGAAGCTAAAACTGTTGAGGGATATGAGGAGTGCAGCATTGAGATAGAGGATCATATTGAATGGCAGAGCAATCTTGATGGGTTGAACGGCCTACTCCAACTATCTCCATGTCTTTGTCAAGATTCCAGAATGTGGCTGGAGCTGGATCCATTTCAGAAAGTGGAGCGTATATCCTCACATCGCTGTCCTGGGGCTTGTCGATTGTTAGGGTTTAGATCTCAGTCAGTATAAGAGGTGAGTTACTTGGGATTCCCAGATTCTGATGGAGATACCAGAGCCGCAGTTTATATGGTGAGTCCAGTCCACCTTTGGGTCAGTGGTAACCCTCCGGGAATTGAGGGAGAGCTGGAGGGGCTGTTTTTCAGAGCAGCCATAAGACTGTGACTCCATCTTCTCCTGCAACTAGAGGTGAGCGATCCCACAGCTGCCGTGGGGACAGAGAGCTGGAGGGATCTCCTCTGTGCCCTCTGGCCCAGTCTGCTGGCTGGGCAAAACTTGGCTGCTGCACCTCCCACAGTCTGACAGTGACAATGCTCTCCCTTTGGAGAGAATGATGGTGGTGAGGAGGGTTAGTGCTCAGGCCTGTTCACTCAGGAGTCGCTAGTGGGTACAGGCAGACTTCCCCTGGCACTGTCAGATTCAGATATTAACTGAAACAACAGGGAACTCAAACATCTGAGCGAATTTAATAATTCAGTCGAATTAATTTAGTAGCAACGACTGAATTCATGCCCTGAACATACGGCTGATTACTCTGAGCATGTTAAAGGGACTCGCACTCTCTGGAGACTCATATTGCCTCGTGCAGGCAGTCTGAGATCAAAGGGAAACAGCAACTTGAGCTCCCACAATGTTTCCCTCAGCCCATGACAGCTTAGAACCATCAAAACATTGTCATCGTACTGCCCGTTAGAGATGTTACTTGGTTCCGGAGTTTCACACGTCACAACAGTAATTATACCTTGAGAAGTAATTCATTGTCTCTGAAGCATTTTGGGATTAGTATTATTGGGAAGCACTATTATAAGATAGGTTCTATACAAATGCATGCTTTCCTTTCTCTCTATGGAGCCACATAGGTGGTCATCGCACTATGTGATCGCTCTGGAGGGGGTACAGAGGGGATTCACCAGGATGCTCCCTATGATGGAGTGTTCCTGCGATGGAGATAAACTCCGGATGTTTTCCTTATAGCGGAGGATGCTGAGGAGGGACCTGGTAGTGGTGGGTAAGATAGTGAGTGCACGGACAGCGTGGATAGAAAGCAGCTGCTCCTCTTGGTCAAAGAGTTAATGTTGAAAAGTGTGCAGCTGGAAAAGCGCAGCAGGTCAGGCAGCACCCAAGGAGCAGGAGAGTTGACATTTCGGGGCCTTCATTCCTGATGGAGGGCTTATGCCTGAGACATCAACTCTCCTGCTCCTCGGACGCTCCCTGACCTGCTGTGTTTTTCCAGCTGCACACTTTCCGACTCTGACTCTCCGGTATCTGCAGTCCTCACTTTCTCCGAACTGAAGGGTCAATGACAAACGGACATTATTTTAAAGTGAAAGGCAGCGGAGTGTGGGCCCAGGGTGGACCGCGTGGTGGGGGGAGAATGGGCCCAGGGTAGACTGCATGGTGGGAGGAGAATGGGCCCAGGGCGTACCCCGTGGTGGGGGGAGAATGGGCCATGCTGGACCCCGTGATGGGGGAGCGTGGTCTCAGGGTGAACCCCGTGATGGGGGAGAATGGGCTCAGGGTGGACCCCATGAGGGGGAGCCTGGGCTCAGAGCAAACACGGGACCTGGTGTTCGAATCGGTTGAGGCCAATGTTAGCAATGTTGGCGAAATGATGGAAGATGGTGCTTGGGCGACTGATTGGGCCTGGTGTTGGCAGTGGTGAAAAGATGGCGAAAGGGCATCACTGTGACATTGACAAGGGGGTAGGGGGCAGCCATTTGCGAGAGACGTGACTCTGATGTTGGCGAGTCTGGTGGAAGATGCCAATGAATCGTTGATAGAGGAGAATGGGCCCAGCGATGAAAGATGCCAGCTGAAGGGTAGTGGCTGTGGTGTTGGTTGGGTCCAGTGTAGATGGCGGTGAGGCAGTGGGGGTGGGATAACAGCGCAGGTGGAGTCACTGAAGATGAGCTGGCTCTGGACTAATGGACTCTCTCTAAGCAATAATATTTTTTTCTTATTCTTCAAACCATTTAAAATGGCACCAGATTGTGGCAACAGTAGGAAAGCTTTTCATTGTATTTTACTGTTTTTCTCACTGAAAACCACAAGTGACAATAAAATTAGTCATTCATTCAAGGGAAGCTGTGAAGCAGGTACAATTATGATGAATGCTCCTGTTTCCATGTCAGCTCAAGAGCTAAGCTCAACATCACATGAGTCTTTCAGCCGTTGTATATTCCAGGGGAACATCCCAAGGGCTCAGGGACAGTGATAGAGACGGGTAGCTTCAGGGAGTTAGGTATGTGATCCTTCCTCAGACAGATGTGAGCTGGGTCAGATGTGCACTGAGTTCCCTCTTCATGTGGCTCAGCCAGCGTGAAGGTGTGAGTATGTAATCTCCTGCTGCAGTACTGAGGGAGTGCTGCACTGCCAGAGGTCCCATTCATCAAGGCAGGGAATAACCTGAAGGACCACCTTGTCACAATGACTGACAGGTTCCTAAGAGCCCATTTGAGAAGGGCTGGCAGAGCTCTTGCCCCATGCCTATGCCTAATATTGGGACCTCCCCTGACAAAATCCCAGTGCTGCAAAGAAGCAGCCTTTCTGCCCATCCAGTGAGGGCTAGCTCCGCCAATGAGCAGTCCTGTCAGTCGTATGCTATCGCTGTTCCTCTGCATTACCTCATTCCAACAATCTGTCCTGGTCCACACACATTGATGTGACAGTCAACGAAACACAACAATGCCTCCAATTCCTCAGCCTAACCCTAACCCTAACCCTAACCCATAAAAACTCTTACCAATTTTTATAGATGCACTACAGAAAGCATTCGAAACAGTTGCACCATGGCTTGGTATGGCAATTGCTTTGCATACGACTGTAAGAAACTACAGAGTCGTGAACACAGCTCAGTCCATCACACAAGCCAACCTTCCATCCACTAACTACACCTACACTTCTCACTGCCTCAGGTAGGCAGCCGACATCAAAGACCCCTCCCACCCTGATTATAATCTCTTCCAACCCCTCCCATCAGGCAGAAGGTACAAAAGCTTAAACACACATACCAACAAAGTCAAGAACAAGTTTCTTCCCCACTGTTATGAGACTTCTGAATTAACCTCTTGAGTTTTAAAGTTAATGCTGACCTCACTCTTTGTGCACCTTCTCTGCTGCTGTAACACTGTGTTCCTCTCTCTGTTCTATTACCCTAATGCACTTTGTATGACCTGCTCTGTATGTACTGCATGCAAAACACAACTTTTCACAGTCTTTAGGTACACGAGACAATAATCAAACAAAGTCAAAATCAAAAAAGTTTCCCATTTGAAAGCCAATATTGATTCTGCATGCACTGCACTTTCAGGCAGCAGCTTCCAAATCCGAACCCTGAATATAAATGTCCCTCAAGTTCCTTTGTATTTGTCTGTCAGTCACCTCACGTTCCTGCCTTCTGATTATTGTCCCACATGCAAACATCCTGGAATTACTTTTTTTTCAAGAATTCATGCAGGGGGCATGGGCTGGACCAGCATTTTCTTGTCCGTCCCTTGAATCAAGATGGGCTGCCTTCTTGATTCAAGTAAATCTCTTCTTTCTAAAGAAGGGAGAGGCGATGTTGTATCCTTCCATCTCGCTATCAGGAGGAAATGTGCCTGAATGCCACATTTCGAAGGGAACACAAATTTTATGCTGCATGAGAAAAGGGTGCTGATTGATCAGCAGGTTGACTCTGATTGGTCTAGGTGTTGCCATGGGGAATGCACCAAGGAACCACTGCTCCCTCCATTCTTTAAGAAGAATGCAGGCAGGATGGGTGCCGGGCTGGTGTTTTCAAACAGTTTAGCATAAACTAAGTTCATTAATGTTACTAAATCAGGTTTACTCCATCCGTCTTTCACAGCTGCCTGTGGGAGTTTGCTGTGTAAATACCAGCTCCTATGCTTCTTCTGTTATACTGTGATCACATTTTATTAAAAGCGCTTTATTGGTTGTGAAATGCTTGGAGCTGAGACTGTGAAAATGTCACTGGTGAATTTATTAAACAACTTTGCGCTCGTATTAACAAGCACGATGCACTGAGTCAGAAAGGAGACTCCCTGTGTCCTTCAGGAATGTCTAAACGCCTCCACACTGAGCATTACTCCCTGTGGGCATCTGCAGCTCAGCAATATTCATCAGGTCTGCCTTCCCTCTTTCCGTCCTCTTCCTTTATAGAGTACTTATCCAGCCTAGAAGGAGATTGATTGCACACTGGAGTGCAGTCACACAGAGCTGATAGAACTGTGTTGGTCCTGGTTCGACAGCTTAGCAGAACCCCTGTTCTGACGGTCTGACTGACACAGCTTGGCAGGCAGTTGGTATAATAGGCAGCAACAGAGCCTTGCCTCTGCCCAAGCTCCAATTTCAACCCCCATGCCTCCGCCCCCTGATGGCCCATTGCCCAATCTGAGTTCAAAATATCACACAGAGACTTTCAGTACGGAAATAGCCCATCAGGTCGATCCCAGCACAAATAATTCTATATGTACCCTTGGTGTAATTCCAACTTACTGTATCCCCCTTTCTCAAATGTGTTGCCTCAACTACTGCACGTTAGACCCTCCCACATGCATTCTCTTGAGTGAAGATGTTTTTTGTGAACCCATGGCTGGATTTATCAGCGGTCATTTTATATTGTGAACTCGCACCAGTACAGACACCAACGCTGAGTATCTATGTCCAAGGGTCTTTCACAGGGAGAGTGAAAATCACCTGCTGTGCTTTTCCAGCACCACACTCCCGACTCTGATCTCCAGCATCTGCAGGGAGAAAGCGTTTGACACAGAAAAAGCTATCGGAACAGATGACCCAAAGCCTAGTCAAAAGCTTTGAAGGAACATTTTAAATGAGGAAGACAAGGCCAAGAGGCAGACAGAGGGAAGGCTTGTCTGCCAGTAAGGGTAGGATTCAAATCCAGGATGCTTGAGAGGCCGGAATGAGAGGAGCTTAGGAACTGAGGGGGGTGGGGGGGTGGGGGGGAGGTGTGGAGCTATTGGAGAAGGATGGGAGAGGCCTGGAAGACACGGTTTCCAAGTGGTGGATGAACTGGGCTGGCAGCCAGTGTTGGTCAGTGGGACTGGATGAACAGAGTGTGAAACGGACAAGAAGAGGAAAATCATTCTGGTGTCTACCCAATCAAATCATTTTGGCGTGTGGTACAATTCACCTGGGTCCCTTCTTCCACGGACATGTTTTAAGACCACAATACAATAGCAGCAGATGTCAGCCATTCAGTCTAGCAGGGCCACTCCACCATTCAATAAGATCATGGCTGATCTCAACTCCACATTCCTGTATTTTTCCGTAACCCTTGATTCTGTTACTGATTAAAAATTTGTATACCCGGCCTTTAATATTCTGAACGACTGCTGTGATAAAGAATTCCACAAATTTACTGGTCTCTGGGAGAAGAAATTCCTCCTCATCTCTGTCTTTAATGGAAGACCTCCTGTTCTGAGATGATGCCCTCTGGTCTGAGTCTCTCCCACAAGGGAAACAGCATTTCCTCATCTCCCCTGTCAAGTCCTCTAAGAACTTTGTACCTTTCACCAAGACCTCCCCTCATTCCTTTGCATTCCAATAAGTCCTGGCTCAATCTCATAAGACAGTCCTTCCATTTCCAGAATCAGTCCGAGTGAACCTTCCGTGGACTGCTTCCTATGCCAGTGGGTCTTGCTTCTGGTAAGGGGCCGAAAACTGTTCACAGGATTCCAGCTGGGGTCTGCCTACTGCCCTGTATAGTTTTAGCAAGACATTTTTACTTTTATATTCCATTCCCTTTGATTTATGTCTGACAACTGCCAAATCCCTCCGGGCTGCAGCCTTCTTGAATAATATTCAGCTCCCCCATTCTCACTGCCAAAGTGCATAACCTCATTTTTCCCACATTACATTTCGTCTGCCAAGTTTTGCCCACTCACTTAATCTATCTACATCGTTCTGCGGATTTTTTATGTCATGCTCATCATTTGCCTACCCACCTATTTTTCTGATATTCGCAAACTTGGCAACGGTCCATTCACTTTCCTCATCCAAGACATTGATATAGATTGTCAGGAATTGTGGCCATACCCAGCAGTGATCTCTGTTGCATTCCTCTAGTTACAGGTCACCATCTTGAAAGTGGCACCTTTATCCCAACCCTCTGGCTGCTGTGGGTTAGCCAATGCTCTACCAACCCCATTGGCTCTTATCTGATTAACAGGCTAATGTCGGGTCTGAACCAATGCCTGCTGGAAATCCAAATGTAAAATTACACCCACACATCGCCTCCCCTCCGCAATGGAGTTTTGCCTCCTACCTTGCGGGACCCAGTGAAGATGGAGCGTAGGTGTTCCTTGGCGGCTGCCACTCTTGCCAATGCCCGCTCTTTCCTCAGAGTCTTTGGCGACGGCAGACTCCAGCCGCTCTCGGTTTTCTGTTTGCCTTTCAGCTGGCTGCTGGAGATGAAGTCCCGCCTCTCGCCGTCGCGCGCCAAATTGCCGTCGCTGTAGGTGCGCCACATGCCCAGGTCGTCCACCCCCAGCCGGTAGGCCGTGTCCTGACCCCCGGGCCCCAGGCTGTCGCAGCTCTTGTCTGATTCATCATAGCTGTCTCTGGCCAGCTGGTGCAGCGTGTCGACACTCAGGCTGTACTCCTTCTCGATCCGGACCTCGGGAATGGTCACTTTCTGACCCTCCTCACAGACGACCGCCTTCGCCTCCTCAGTGGCGGGCGCCTCCATCCTAGCCCCCTCCTGGCAGTCGGTCGTTGAGTGTTTACACCAGGGCAGGATCTGCCGTGTCCAGGGTAGGAACTCACAGTCCAGCAGGCAGCCTTCCGACCCCACTTTACGCAGATTCCCAAAGTGCGTCTTCAACATCTGCCGAGAGATATAACCAGAGGTGAATGATTCGTTGCATTTGTGCAGCACTGTTAACAGAATCACAGTGGTGTCACAGCACAGAAGGAGGCCCTTCTGCCCAGTGTGCCCAAACTGTCTCATCATCACCGACTGCCAATCTTCAGTGTTTTTGCCCTATCCCTGCACACTATTCCTAACCAAATAACTAATAGCTCTGTTGAAGGCTTCAACTGAACCTATTTCTGCCAGCAGTCCATCCCTTAGCCTAACTACTCACTGAGTGGAAAGATTTTCCTCACATCACACTTGCTTCTTTTGCACACCACTTTAAGATCTATGCCCGCTCATAGAGTCATGCAGCATAGAAACAGACCTTTCAGTCCAACTCGTCTGTGCTGGCCAAGTTTCCCAAACTAAAGTAGTCCCATGTGCCTGCATTTGGTTATGTCCCTCTAAACTTTTCCTATTCACGTTCCTGTCCAAATGTCTTGTAAATGCTGTTACTCTAAGTGCATCTACCACTTCCTCTGATAGTTCATTCCACATATGAACCATCCTCAGTGTGATAAAGTTGTCCCTAGTTCTAGATCCTTGAACAAGAGGGAACAGCTTCTGCCTCTCCGCTCTAGCCAGCCCTCTGATGAGTGTGAAAACCTCGATCAAATCTCCTCTCAGCTTTCTTCTCTTCTCTCCAGGGAGACCTTCTGCAATTCGATCCTTGAGGCTGAAGCTCCTCATCCCTTGGACATTCTCGTAAATTGCTCTGCCCTCTCTCTAACGCAATCTCATCGTTCCAATAATGTGATGCTGTGAGAAACTAAGCTCACACACTTCAATAATTTAACAAAATCTGAATCAGTAGTGTCCTATATTTTACTCTCGCAAGAGGGTGTGATGTCCACCGTCTGTCTGAGTACAAGGCAAGGGACTCACACACCGAATTCAACAAATACTCAGTATTTATATAATTTGGTTTTTATGTTTTTTTTATTTCATTGCTCCTCCCTTGTTTACATCCTCCACTTCCCTAAGACCGGTCCCCATTACTCCTGTTTAGCTCTTGCCTTATCTGGCCTTGTCTGTGACAAAATGCTTATTTCTGGCCTCACAAGGCCGTTTGATCTCAATGTGGGTCATTGTTAGGCATATCCTTTCCTTACCATTATCTACTCCCTACATCGGTGCCGCCCCTCTCATACAGATCATTAAGACCTTTTTAATTGGGGTTTGTTCCTGTGTTTCTGTAAAAGTGGGAAACAGATGTTTATACCTACTGTTTGTACAGGCGTATCGAGCTTAACTGCCTCCCCACACAGCATCTTATCAAGTCACCTGTATTTCTACCATTGTTTTGCAGTCCCGTCTCTTTCTTGCATACACTTTTAGCTAATACAAAAAAACAATTATGTATTTCCTCCACATAGTTCCCATTCTTGTTGACTCAGCTCTTGGCTGAAACAATTACACACTGGTGTGAGTTCATTTACTTTGTATAAGTAATTATAATTGCAGAAGTAACATTACTTTACCTATATCCCACACTGCTCATGCGTGTGTATAGTTTTTGTGAGGCGCTTTGTAGACTACCAGCCTTCTTTGGATCTCCTGAAACACTTCACTACTAATGAGATAATTTTCGAAGCTAGTCACTGTCCTCATGAAGGAGATGGCCAGATATTCAGCACACAGCAAGCACATTCAAATAACAATTACTGGGGAAGCTGTGTTTTTCACAGTGTTAAATACAAGTTTAACATTGGCCTAATATACAGAAGGGAACCCCAACTATGTTTGTTCTCAGCAATCTTTATCCTCTTTTTGAAACCACTTTTTTCCCAAATACAACTTGATTATCTTGCCTGAAGACATGCACCTTTGACGTACACTCCATATGCACTCCATCACCACTGCATTTGGAGTGTAAACTGGGAAGGGTCTTTTAACTTCAGTTCCTCCTGAGGACCTGCCCTTCTAATCATCCGTTAGATTTTCACAACAATTTTGAGTCTCTTGTTTCTGAGAGCCATCTGCCTTTAATCCGACCTGTCCCGATGTCAATTCATTCTCCAATTGAGAACTGTCTGTACTGTTTGCATTGACCCTGTTTACTTTCGGACTCTGTTTAAATTAACCCTGTTTCCTCTCAGACACTGTCTGCATTGACCCTGTTTCCTGTTGGACACTTTAAATTGATCCTGTTTCCGGTCAGACCCAGTTTAAATTGACCCTGTTTCCTGTTGGACTCTGTTTAAATTAACCCTGTTCCCTATCAGACCCAGTTTAAATTGACCCTGTTTCCTGTTGGACCCTGTTTAAATTGACCCTGTTTCCGGTCAGACCCTGTTTAAATTGACCCTGTTTCTTGGGAGAACCTGTTTACTTTCAGATACTGTTTAAATTGACCCTGTTTCCCCTCGGACCCTGTTTAAATTGACCCTGTTTCCTGTCAGACCCTGTTTAAATTGACTGTTTACTGTCTGCACTGTTTAAATTGATCCTGTTTGCCCGTCAGACTCTGTTTAAATTGACCCAGTTTCCTGTTGGACCCTGTTTAAATTGACCCTGTTTCCCCTCGGACCCTGTTTAAATTGACCCTGTTTCCTCTCGGACCCTGTTTAAATTGACCCTGTTTACAGGCAGATGCTGTTTAAATTATCCGTGTTTATTGACTCTGTCTTCCTGTCAGACAGTGTTTAATCAGACCCGATGGTGGGGATGAGACCAGCAGCCCAGATTTCACTGTTCAGGGATTAACTCCACATCCTGCCCCTGAACATAGCAGGCACATACTACCACTGCCAGGGAAATCACTCAGAATAAAGCATTGGCAGAGTACAGGGCTGGGCCTACTCTGAGCAGCAGACACATGAAGCACGGAAGAAAGAATGTGCAGGCCACAGTTTAAATTAGTTCTGTTTGCTGGAATGTCCTGTTTTCCTGGAGTCTGGCTGGAATACAATCCTGATATTGGGGGCCCTGCCTTATAGGTGGAGATGTCTTCCATGACTCTATTAGTGAAGACCCACTGTGCATTCCTGCCCATCATCAGACCTTCCCCTGGATTTAGGCACCGGAGTGGAATTCTTGAACCTCCAATTATCTGGGGACAAGGTGCCATCAGTTATTCATTGCCCTTCAGTGTCTCCGAGGGAGTGGTAATTCACCAGGAATGCCATCACCAGAGGCCTGGGATCAACAAGTCTTCCAGGGTGTGATTGGACCTCCAGAGAAGGGTTCACTATCCAGATCAGGGTGGGGGCCGGACACTCAGAGCGAAGGGCTGAGGTCTGCTTCCTGTCGGAAGGATGTTGTGAAACTTGAAAGGGTTCAAAAAAGATTTGCAAGGATGTTGCTAGGGTCAGAGTGTTTGAGTTATAGGGAGAGGCTGAATAGGCTGGGGCTGTTTTCCCTGGACCATCAGACGCCAAGGGGAGGCCTTATAAAATCCTGAGGGGCATGGACAGGATAAATAGATAAGGTCTTTTACCTGGATGGGGGAGTCCAGAACTAGAGGTTTAGGGTGAGAGGGGATGGTGCGTGTATGGAATGAGCTGCCAGAGGAAGTGGTGGAGGCTGGTACAATTACAGCACTTAAAAGGCACCTGGGTGGGTATATGAATAGGAAGGGTTTCGAGGGATATGTGCTGGCAAATGGGACTAGATTTTGTTCGGATATCCACTCAGCATGGATGAGTTGGACCAAAGGGTCTGTTTCTGTGCTGTACACCTCTATGATGCTATGATTCTATGTGAGTCCAACCCAGCCATTCCCACCTGATGTGTCCCGAGTACTAGGCCATTGGTGAGGGGGTTTGAGGGAGTCAGGGCCCTGTTGGACAGGATGCGAATGGAGGGTCCACATGGGATGGGGAGGTCTGGAAGCCCAGAAAGGAGAAACACCACCCTCTCCTCACCCCTGAACCTCCACCTCCCAACAGTTGATTGAACCTTCCCCCTCGCCAACACACCAGAGAGTCAAACTGCCAATCACAGGCCTCTCCCATCCACTGAAGAGTCTCAAATGACCCACAGCCCTCCCAATACCTTCTATGACCAGAGTGATTGGATGCCTGTTCCATAGTCATATATTATAAGGTAAAGAATTTCAACAGTGCCTTTCTTCTGTTTCCAAGGATGAATCCTGACTCTGACGAGATCTATTACGTGACTATGAGTGGGCAGATGTGCCCTTTACTTAATGTTATGTCTGCAAGATGGCACTTACACCAGTTTTGCCCTCCCTCTGCGCTGCTGCAGGGAGTGGGGTCACCCAGGATCTGTGCTGGAATCTCCAGAGAGGCTTTCTGCAATCGGTGAGTTACAGCCTTACAGGGGCACAACTATCCAACAACATCCGTAACCCAACAGCGGGAAGGGCAAGAGTGGCAGTGGGTACCTGGCACCAGGACTGGCGCAGACCCTCTGTTTTTCTGATAATCTCTCCTCAAACATCACCATCATATCACAGGAAGCAGCCTTTTATTGACAGAACGGAATTGAATTAATCAACTGTTTGCACATTGAGCTTTTGAGCAAATTGAATGTTTACAATTGAATTCATTTGGAGAGCAATTCCTGTCGAGAGTGGGTGAGTCAGTCCCCAGTTAGCCATTCAAGATCCAGTTAAGGCATCCAGTAGCAAAGCCCCCTGGATCTCTTGTGGGTTGAGGGTTGTGATTCAGTTGCTGCGAGCTGTCTTTGATGGGCCAACCTCATATCCCTGGCCAGAGGGTATAACAAGGAGGGGTGGGGGTGGGTGGGGTGCAGGGCCCTGAACACACGAACAACTCCATGTTCTCCTCTGACCCCCAACCACCGTCGCGCCTCCCCATCACAAAACATCACAGACACTAGAAACCGAAACGAAAGCTGACTGTGTTGGAAAGACCTCGCAGGTGAGGCAGCTTCTGCACAGAGAAAACCAGAATTAATGTCTCAAATTCATCAGAATTGTGAAATGTTTGAAATAGAATATGTTTTAAGCAACTATGGGGGGGGGGAGGAGAGGGAGCAGCATAGAAGAGGTGGGAGAAAAGCAAACTGTAATTGAAAGGGTTAATGTGAACACATAACTAGAACAGTCTATGCCATCATTGGTGGGATGACAGACCTACCAAAAGATGCTGTGGAGGTGCTAGTGTTCGACTGGTAAGGACAAAGTTAAAAATCACATAACACCAGGTTAGCACACAGGAGCGGTGCTGCAAAAGCTTGTACTTCCAAAACCCTGCTGGGCTATAACCTGGTGTAATGTGAACTTTAACTCGATCGAAAGGTGCTTATTCCTCGAAACCTCAGGGAGGTGAAAATATTCCTTAGATATGTTCACTATATTTCAATAGAAGTCAGGTTTGTTAACAGCAAGAGATTCCTTCAATCGCTGCATGTATGGGAAGTACAAGTGCAAAATGCCAATTGGTCCAAGGATAATCACACCGGGGTGGAATCTGTCATTGAAGCTAAATGATCCACTTTCATCGATTCCAAGACAAATCTGAGCCAAGGAAAACTCAGAATGTAGGAGGAAGTGTTCAAAGTGAAGACTGTTAGGTGGTAAAGCAATGACAATTAGTTCCTGCTCTGACAGAATACCCAGTGATTCTCCAAGACAGGAGCAATCAGGCAGAAAAGGCACCAGTCTCTCAGGAAACAAAGTGGTCTCAGTGAAAGTAACATCAGTGAAAATCAACATCGAATGTAAAAACCAGTTGGAGAGATAGGTAGAACATTACTTTGATTTGTATTCTAGACAGAACACCACCACCAAGGAAGCTCTGAACACGTCTGCTGGAGGTGGGATTAGATATCAAACTCACAGACAACGGGATTAATCAGAGATATCAAGGGACACATGGTTATACCATCCTGCCTGAACACAGCAAGCACTGGAAACCTGTGTTTCCGGACCGTCTGCATTGACGTCTCTGTCTCTGCTGGACAGAGGGAGCAGTGTCCCAGTATTCGATGGAAAACGCGATGCTGTTCAGGAATGAGAGTGACCGTAGCAGTGAAGAAGCAATTATTCCATCTCCCCACTGGCCTTCGGTGGAAAACTATTGATCTGAACTTTCATAGAGTCACAGAGATGTACAGCACAAAAACAGACCTTTTGGTCCACCTCATCCCTGCCGACCAGATATCCTAACCTCATCTTGTCCCATCTGCCAGCATTTGGCCCATATCCCTTTAAACCCTTCCATTTCAAATACCCACCCAGATGCCTTTTAAATGTTGAAATTGAACCAGCCTCCACCTCTTCATCTGACAGCTCATTCCATACATGTACCACCCTCTTTATGAAAGAATTGTCCCTTAGATCCCCTCTCACTCTTAACCTAAGCCCTGTAGTTCTGGGCTTCCCCAACCTAGGGAAAAGACCTTGTCTATTTAACCTATCCATACCCCTTGTGATTTTATAAACCTATATAGGATCACCATCAGTCTCTGACGCTCCAGGGAAAACAGCTCTCGCCTAATCAGCTTCTCTCTCTACAGCTCAAACCCTCCAACCCTGGCAAGATCTTTGCTAACGAGGCAGCACAGTGGCTAGCACTGCTGTCTCACAGCGCCAGGGACCCAGGTTCAATTCCTGCCTCGGGCAGCTGTTGTATGGAGTTTGCACATTCTCTCTGTGTCTCAGTGGGTTTCTACCGGGTGCTCCGGTTTCCTCCCACAGTCCAAAGATTTGCAGGTCAGGTGAATTGGCCGTGCTAAATTGCCAATGTGTTAGGTGCATTAGTCAGGGACAAATATAGGGTAAGGGACTTGGTCTGGGTGGGTTACTCTTTGGAGGGTCAGTGTGGACTTGTTGGGCCAAAGGGCCTGTTTCCATAGTGTAGGCAATCTAAATCTTGTCTGAACCCTTTCAAGTTTCACAGTATTCTTCTAATAGGAGGGAGACCAGGATTGTACACAATATTCCAAAAGTGGTCTAACCAATGTCCTGCATAGCTGTAACATGACCTCCCAACTCATAGACTTGATGCTCTGACCAATAAAGCATACCAAATTCCTTCTTCAATATCCTATCTATCTGCGACTCCACTTCAAGGAGCTATGAGCCTGCACTCCAAGGTCTCTTTGTTCAGCAATATTCTCCAGGACCCAGGTACACAAGTTCCCTATACCTACCAGCCTTTCCATTCACCCTCACAGGAATATACTGTCTGTGGGGTCTCATTATTTCATTTCTGAAGGCTTCCCATTTTCCAGCCGAATATCTGCCCCCAATCAGCTTTTGAAAGTTCTTGCCTAATACCGTCAAAATTGGCCTTTCTCCAATTTAGAACTTCAACTTTTAGATCTGGTCTATCCTTTTCCATCATTATTTAAAACTAATAGAACTATGATCGCTGGCCCCAAAGTGCTCCTCCACTGACACCTCAGTCATCTGCCCTGCCTTATTTCCCAAGAGTAAGTCAAGTTTTGCATCTTCTCCAGTCGGTACATCCACGTATTGAATCAGAAAATTCTCTTGTGCACACTTAACAAATTCCTCTCCATCTAAACCTTCAACATTATGGCAGTCCTAGTCTATGTTTGGAATCCATAAACACCCTATTATTCTTACAGATAACTGAGATCTCCTTTCAAATTTGTTTCTCAATTTCCTGCTGAATATCAGGGGGTCTACAATACAATCCCAATAAGGTGATCATCCCTTTCTTATTTCTCAGTTCTACCCAAACAACTTCCCTGGATGTATTCCCAAGAATTCATATCCTCCCTAAGTACAGCCCTAATGCTATTCCTAACCAAAACTGCCACACCTCGTTCTCTCTTGCAGAAAAATCTGTCTGTGCCTCTGACCAGAGAGTTCCCTATCACAATCATTTGTTTGGAACTGACATACCCCTCATTACATTACAGCCAGTCTTGTTACCAGAAACTTGGTTGTTCGTGCTACCTTCCCTTGAGAATCCATCACCCCCTACATTTTCCAAAACAGCATACTTGTTTGAGATGGGGATAGCCACAGGAGACTCCTGCATTACCTGCCTATCCTTTCCTGGAGTTAACCCATCTACTTGACTGTATCTGCGGCTTTTCTCCCTCCCTACTATTGCCATCCATCACGCCCCCAGCTCCTGTGAGTTCCTCATTGCCTGTAACTACTGCTCCAACTGATCGATGCAATATGATAGGATTCACAATCAAAGACACTTCCTGCAGATGTAACCATCAGTATATTGGAAACTCTCCCGAAACTCCCACATCCGACAGGAAGAGCAGATCACACTACCTAGGTCTCCTACAGACCGAGGAAAATAGCACAGTCTGACTGCTCTAAAAGAAATACTGCTCCAGGCCAACTTCCGTATCTATGTTTTATATTTTAAAAATTTAGTCAAGAGACAGATCTCAACAAAACATATCATAAAGAAAGAACCCACTCTCCTCACTATTGCAGATTTACAGCAAGACTACGCTGAAAAACTATGCATCTAGCTTCTCCTGCGCTGTGAGCTCTCTCACACAGGGCAGCTGTGAATTGTGCTGTTTGTTAATTTTTCCTAGAAGCACTCCAATGTCCAGAGATACCTGAACTCAAACAGCCAAGGCAGGAGCTGTGCAGATTCACTGCTGTGTCAGACATCTCACTGACCACGTGGTCTCTGCTTTTGTCTGTCTTCCTCTTTTTTAAAGTGCTGTTGTTTTGATCTTCTTTCCCCCATAGTTCCAAGACAATGCAACTGCATATAAAACTGCTCTTGGAATTTGAGGAAATCACCTCCAACACCGAAAAAAGGAGCAGCTCTTACAGCCACAAATTTTTCCCATCCTCCATCTATCCTCGTCAGATGGAAGGTGAGGATCCAGATGAAGATTCCCGTCTGGTTTTGAGATTGGAGGCTCTACCATTGCCATGGCCTTGCTGCAGTCCACCAGCTGCCAAGGGAGTTGACCATTACCCATCAATCTCACTGAGGCGTTTGGCCATTTGGGCAGGGCCAGCCTATTTAAGCTGCTGGAGACAAACGGCTCAATGTCATCTCCTCGCTCTGGGACGGCCAGAGGAATAGGGTCAGCTACAACAGGCTGACATCAGAACCCTGTGAGATCTGCAGTGTGGTCAAACAGAGGGCTCTAGCACCGATACTGCCCGGGCATATCCTCGCCATCAGTGTCATACACCTTCCAGGCCTTCTCCAGAGAGAATGCCAATTGATTCTAGTCCAGAATGGACAGCCTGGTATCCAAGGTTAAACTGGGCCTTTCGGATGCTGTTGATGACAGCTAATCGCTCTGAGGGACAGCAGCGAAACAACAGCACAGACCCCCTTGCATTAGGTTTCACCATCAGCATCAGGGAAGAAAAACGGCATGATCCACAAAGAGGCCACTCTGCCCTCTATGTGATTCTAGACAACGTTGGAAGCTCCATGCAGAACCTGTGAGCGAGTGTGTGTGTGTCTGTCAGTCTCGCCTCTGAGAGAGAGATAGGGAAGTATTTCCAAGAACATACGGTTGGCATGGGAACCACAGATAGAAAGATTAGGATTGCCCGATAAAGGGCTTCATAAAGCAATAATGCAGTAATGAATAAGCACAAAATAATTGACTTGTTCAAAGTTTGCACTGAATAAATAGTTCCAAGGGAATGTGACGTTTGCCAAGATAGGGAGCTCTTTAATTTAAGCCACTGTCTGTTCAGGTAACAAGGGCAGGTTCGTGAACATGATTCTGGGTGACTTGAACAATACTCAGAGGGAGGCAATGGCCAGGTGATATTATTCCTGGGCAGTTAACCCAGAGACCCAGATAACGTTCTGGGGCATGGGTTCAATAAAATATCTGGAATGGAGATTCTAATGATGACCATGAATCCATTGTCGATTGTTGGAAAAATCCATCTTGTTCACTAATCTCCTTTAGGGAAGGAAACTGTCATCCTTACCTGGTCTGGCCTACATGTGACTCCAAACCCACAGTAATGTGGTTGACTCTTAACCATCCTCTGGGCAATGCGGGATGGGTAATAAATGCTGGCCCAACCAGCGATACCCTCAACCCGTGAATGAATAAAAAGGAAGTCTTATCCTCCCAAACATCTATAATTAATAAAAGTTAACCTTGGATAACATGGTTTCAGTGTATCTGAAGTTACTACAGTAGAGATACAGTCCTCGTCCTCACGGCCTGGCTATCTGAAGTAGAATAGTGGCTATGAAACATTCTGGAACATCCTGCAGTCGCAGAAGGTGTGATGCACACCTTCTTTCTGAGGAAAGTTGGAAAGTGGAGTATTGGGAATGCTGGAAATCTGTAAAATAGTCAGAAAATATTGGGAATACACAGCAGCTTAGAGCAAGTGAGTTTCGGATTCAGACCCGCGACCTTTCACCGGAACTGGGAGAAGTTTGATACAGAATAGATTTTAAGGAAGGCAAGGGTGGGACAAGGGAAAAAAGGAAGGTCTGTGATAGGTCGGCAAATTGGAGAGTTTCATTCTCCGAAGGGCTGGTCTGAGAGTGAGCCAAAGGGAATGGCGATAAGGATGGGAGAAGGGAAATAAAGGAGCCAAGGAAGTCCTGGTGTACTGCTGACTGAACGAGCAAGAGAAGACAAATGAACAAGGTGAAAGAGTCAGAAAGGGTGGAGAAATTCTGATCTGATGTGGGGAATCTCAGTGTTGGTCTGGGAGAGCTGGCTAGTGCCTCATTAAAAGGTTCAGCAACCTGATGTTGAGCCCCATTGGAGGGATAGTACAGGCTAAGGACAGGGATGTCAGTGTGAGTGAATTAACATGAGGAGTCACAGGAAGCTGGGGTGGGGGCGGTGGGTGCAGGTTTGGGGACTGAGCAGAGGCGTCCTGCAAAGGAGACCACTTTGCGAGCGGCAAATTGAAATTTGTGTGTGCAAATCACCACTCCTGGACATTAAGGAGGGAAGGTGTTACATTTCCTGTGTTTATATGGAAAGGTACCATGGGAATGTGAGAGTTTTAAGGAGGGAGGGCTCAAATTGCAGAGTGGGCTGAGCATAACAGAGCTCCTTCACAGTTACAAATCACACAACCCCAGGTTATAGTCCAACAGGTTTAATTAGAAGCACTAGCTTTCGGAGCGGCGCTCCTTCATCAGGTGATTGTGGAGGGCTCGATCGCAACACAGAATTTATAGCATCTCCAAATCAGAGCTCCTTCAGAATGTTAAAAGCTGCTCTGGGCTGGCAGCTTGAGGACTGAGGGAGTGAAATTCTTTCCCGTTTCAGATGGAGAATGAGAAGGAGAGATTGTAAACCAAGTGGCGTCCCTGCTAATGAGCATCTGCTGCCACACTGTTTCCGAGAGAAGACGGCTTTAATGAGCTCGATAAAGAACGCAACACAGCCTCCAAGCGATATTCAGCAGGGGAAGCTCCATCAATCACACAGGGAGGCTTAATCAGCTTCGTCTCTTTATTTAGCTTCTGCTGGCAATGCCTGCACTCATTAACAGGCACCATCCGTGGGCTCCACCATATCAACCCCATCTACTGCAACACCCACCCACTCACGCACCCACCTACTCACCCATTCACAGCCACTCACCCACTCATTCACTTGCACATTCACTCACCCACTCACTCTCCCACTCACTCACTCATCCACTCACCCACTCACACACACGCACTCATCCACTCACCCACTCATTCACCCACTCATCCACTCACTCTCCCACTCATCCACTCACTCATCTCCTCACCCACTCACTCACTCACTCACTCATCCACTCACCCACTCACACACACGCACTCATCCACTCACCCACTCATTCTCCCACTCATCCACTCACTCTCCCACTCACTCACTCACTCATCTCCTCACCCACTCACTCACTCATCCACTCACCCACTCACACACACGCACTCATCCACTCACCCACTCATTCTCCCACTCATCCACTCACTCTCCCACTCACTCACGCACTCATCCACTTACCCACTCACTCACTCACCCACTCATCCACTCACCCACTCACTCACTCACCCACTCATCCACTCATCCACTCATCCACTCACCCACTCATCCACTCACTCACTCACCCACTCATCCACTCATCCACTCACTCACTCACCCACTCATCCAATCACTCTCCCATTCACTCACCCACTCATCCACTCATCCACTCACCCACTCATCCACTCATCCACTCATCCACTCACCCACTCATCCACTCACCCACTCACTCACTCACCCACTCATCCACTCACCCACTCATCCCACTCACCCACTCACTCTCCCACTCATCCACTCACCCAATCCCTCATTCTCCCACTCATCCACTCATCCACTCACTCACTCACCCACTCACTCTCCCACTCACTCATCCACTCATCCACTCACTCACTCATCCACTCATCCACTCACTCGCTCATCCACTCACTCTCCCACTTACTCTCCCACTCACTCACCCACTCCTCCACTCACCCACTCATCTCCCACTCACTCTCCCACTCATCCACTCACCCAATCCCTCATTCTCCCACTCATCCACTCACCCACTCACTCTCCCACTCACCCACTCACTCTCCCACTCACCCTCCCACTCACTCTCCCACTCACCCACTCACTCTCCCACTCACCCACTCACTCTCCCACTCACCCACTCACTCTCCCACTCACCCACTCACTCTCCTACTCATCCACTCACCCACTCACTCTCCCACTCACTCTCCCACTCATCCACTCACTCTCCCACTCATCCACTCATCCACTCACTCACTCTCCCACTTACTCTCCCACTCACTCACCCACTCATCCACTCACCCACTCACTCTCCCACTCATCCACTCACTCTCCCACTCATCCACTCACCCAATCCCTCATTCTCCCACTCATCCACTCACCCACTCACTCTCCCACTCACCCACTCACTCTCCTACTCATCCACTCACCCACTCACTCTCCCACTCACTCTCCCACTCATCCACTCACTCTCCCACTCATCCACTCATCCACTCACTCACTCTCCCACTTACTCTCCCACTCACTCACCCACTCACTCACTCACCCACTCACTCACTCACCCACTCACTCACTCACCCACTCATCCACTCACCCACTCATCCACTCACCCACTCACTCTCCCACTCATCCACTCATGCACTCCCTCACTCACCCACTCATCCACTCACCCACTCACTCTCCCACTCATCCACTCACCCAATCCCTCATTCTCCCACTCATCCACTCACCCACTCACTCTCCCACTCACCCACTCACTCTCCTACTCATCCACTCACCCACTCACTCTCCCACTCACCCACTCACTCTCCCACTCACCCACTCACTCTCCTACTCATCCACTCACTCTCCTACTCATCCACTCACCCACTCACTCTCCCACCCATCCTCCCACTCATCCACTCACCCACTCACTCTCCCACTCACTCACTCACCCACTCATCCACTCACTCACCCACTCATCCACTCACTCACTCACTCACCCGCCACCCACTCACCCAGCCACTCGCCCACCCACCCACTCACCTACCCACTCACTCACACATACACTCCCCACCCAACCACCCACTCACCCACCCACCCACTCACTCACTCACCCACTTATGCCCACCTACCCACTTACTCATCTACCCACTCACTCACTCACTCACACCCTCACACATACGGTTTCCAAGGTGATTGACTAATGAATGCTGGGACTGCTGCCTTTAATGGTTGCACAGGGCAAGCCCCCACCCACCCTTCCCCAATCTCTATCACCTCCTCCCACCCTCCAATCCTCACGTCTCTACATAGCTCCAAACCACCTCCATCCTGCATGGAATTAATCTGCCATTGGCGGCTGTGCTCTCAGCTTCTGGGATTCCTCCGTAAATCTCTTTACCCCCCTCTCCCCCACTCCCTTTAAGATGTTCCTTCAGACCTGTCACGGCCAATTGTCCAAACATTGCCACGTGGGTTTGGTTCAGGATGTTGCCTGGCAATTCCTCCAAGTGAAATGTTCAGTTTAAAAAGACTATTTAATTGCAATCAATAATTGCTGCAAAATGCGGATGTGAACTCTTGACCAGCTGCCCGTTAAAACTACCCGACACCCCTCTCCTGACAGTCCAGGTTGGTCCTGGCTCAGAGAGGTGTTCAATGACTCAAATCCTGCAACGTCCAATATTTTGGAAACGTCTCCAACCACACGCAGTGCCGCGGTGCCAGAGACGGCCTGATCACCACCCGAAGTGGCACGGGCAGAGGGCTAGGTGGCAGGTGACTGGCCATGCCAGCAACACCACCTCCTCCCAGACGGAAACAAGATCCGATTCCAATCCCTACACCCCTCCTCACCACCCACCCGACCCCGACATCCCCTGGGCAAACAATTCTCCAGATCTACGGGTGGCCGTGCACGGAAGTTCGGAGTGAAACATCGGGAGAGAAATGCAAATGGGAGTCGGAACGTACTCACTGCAAATCCAAGGAATGAGGCGGTGAGAGGCACGGTCATCCTGGGAATATCCTGGAGCTGGTTACAAATCTGCTGCCAAATTGTGCAGGAGATGACAGTGAGCTCTCGGTGTGGGCTGGCTCTCCCTGCATTACTTTGTCAGCTCCTCGCTGTAGTCTTCTCCTCGTGTGCTGAGACTGCAGCAAATGGAGCTGCTGCTAACACTTACTGCACACGCCATCAACCGAGCCATCCCTCAGTTCTGCAGCTGTGAGCATGTTTTATTGATCTGCCCGGCACTGTATGGAGCACACAATGTGCTCTCCTGTTCCAGGGCCTTCATCTCTTAATTACATCCTTTCAAAGAGAACGAGACAGCAGTGGTTGGCAGGGAGCTCAAGGTCTGTGTGACAGAAACCATCAAGAGGAAAGAGGGGGAGATGAGTGGGGAAATGTTCTTTTAATGTTCTCCTTCAGAAATCCCATCGCATTTTCTCCTGTTTGTAAAGAGTTCAGTCCTTTCTGGATGTTCCTGAAGACGGGGGAGTATAGAACCAGGGTGAGAATCTAAGGATATGGGGTAAACGGTTCAGGACTGAGAGGAGGAACAATGTTTTCACCCAGGGAATAGTGAGCCTGCGGAATTGTCATCCACAGAAAGCGATCCAGGCCAAAACATTGAACATTTTGGAAAAAGAGTCAGGTATCATTTTCCAAGCTAAAGGGATCAAAGGGTTTGAGCAGAAATTTGGGAATGGGGTACGGAGCTGGATAATCAGCCGTAAGCAGATAGAAACATGGAGCAGCCCTGAAGGGCCAAATGGCCTCGTCCTGCTCCTAGTTTCTACGTTTCAATGTTTCTCTCTGCACTTCTACCCCAGCAGGTTCCTGAAGTCTCGGATGGTAAGGACAGGACTGTTTCTAGTCACCGAGCACCCCCCAACCCCACCCCCGACCCAATACCTGTACACAACTGCTGATCCCGCAGCAACAACATCCTGCATTTATAAAGCACCTTTAAGATAAAGCACTGGAATCAGGAGCGGGAGTAGGCCACTCAGACCCTTGTGCCTGAAGCACCATTTAACACAATCGCAGTCAACCTTGGGTTTCAAACCCCCTTTCCCATCTGTTCCTTCACTCCCCGAGAGAGCAAACCTTTGGCTGTCCTGGCCTTAGTTACACTCAACCTTTGGGAAATCCACAACATTCTAAGATTAAGAACTCCAAAGGTCCACAACCCTTTGTGTGAAGTACTTTCGCCTTATCTCAGTCCTGAATAATCGGCCTGTTATCCTGGGGTTGTGCCTCTGTGTTCCTGAGCCCAGGATATAACAATCTCGCGGTATCTACCCCTCTCCCTCAGGATCTTGAATGTCTCAATGAGATCATTTCTCATCCTTCTAAGCACCACAGATTATTGACACAGTTTACTCCCCCTTCCTCACTGCACTTTGGCAAAAAGAATAAAAGCATAGACTACTTTCTAAAAGGTGAGAAAATTCGTAAAGCCAAAGTACAAAGGGATCTGGGAGTGCTAGTCAAGGATTCTCTAAAGGTAAACATGCAGGTTGAGTCCGTGATTAAGAAAGCGAATGCAATGTTGTCACTTATCTCAAGAGGGTTGGAATATAAAAGCACCGTTGTGCTACTGAGACTTTATAAAGCTCTGGTTAGGCCCCATTTGGAGTACTGTGTCCAGTTTTGGTCCCCACACCTCAGGAAGGACATACTGGCACTGGAACGTGTCCAGCGGAGATTCACACGGATGATCCGTTGAATGGTTGGTCGAACATATGAGGAATGGCTGAGGATCCTGGGATTGTATTCATTGGAGTTTAGAAGATTAAGGGGAGACTTAATAGAAACTTACAAGATAATACATAGCTTGGAAAGGGTGGATGCTAGGAAATTGTTTCCGTTAGGTGAGGAGACTAGGACCCGTGGACACAGCCTTAGAATTAGAGGGGGTCAATTCAGAACGGAAATGCGGAGACATTTCTTCAGCCAGAGAGTGGTGGGCCTGTGGAATTCATTGCCGCAGAGTGCAGTGGAGGCCGGGACGCTAGATGTCTTCAAGGCAGAGATTGATAGATTCTTGTTGTCTCGAGGAATTAAGGGCTACGGGGAGAATGCTGGTAAGTGGAGTTGAAATGCCCATCAGCCATGATTGAATGGCGGAGTGGACTCAATGGGCCGAATGGCCTTACTTCCACTCCTACGTCTTATGGTCTTATGGTCTTATGGACAGCCTCCTCATCCCAGTGAGTCTCAATGGTGATGCCTTCAATACAAACATATCCTTCCAGAGTGTGGTGTCTAAGATATGACATGAAGTGGAGGAGCTGGTGTTGGACTGGGGTGGACAAAGTTACAAATCACACAACACCAGAGTTATAGTCCATCAGATTTATTAGAAAGCACTGGCGCTTCCCAATAAACCTGTTGGACTATATCCTGGTGTTGTGTGATTTTTTTTAATTGAAATATGACAGGCATGATCAGGGTGGATAGGAATCAGAAACAGCCATTAGTCAAAAGGTCAATAATAAGGGCAAACACACTTATAAAAAGTGTCAACACATTTTTAAGGTGAAAGGAGATTTTGAGGGAATCTGAGGAAAAACATCTTCATCCAGAGGGTGGGGAGAGGGGTCTGGACTGCACTGCTAGGGAGGGGAACGGAAAACCACAAACCCTTTGAGATGTTTAGGTGAGCATTTGTAGTGTCATGACATTCAAGGCTTCGGGCCTAGTGCAGGAAAGGGGAACTCGTGGAGATTTGTTGTATTTTTGGCAGTGCAGACTTGATGGGCCGAAGAGCCTCTTCTGTACTGTATGACAAGTATTCAAGTACCCGCACAAAGTGTTACCCCGAGAGCTGGTGATGATGGGGTTGGTTGGCATGGATAAAACTAACAGCAAACATAGAGTGGGATAAATGGGTCATTTTTCAAGTTGGCCCATTTGAATGTGGATCAGTGGGGATCAGAGCTATCAACTATTTATCAACCAATTCTGATTACAAGGGAAGCGAGGAGACTCAGTTGTGAGGATTTGCAAAAGGGTCTGCAAAGTGATACAGACAGGCTGATTGAGGGCAAATGTTCCCAAGGTGGGGAAAATGTGGGAGATCGGCCACTTTGGCAGGAAGACGAGGAGAAAGGAGTTTTGGAGGGAGCCTGCAGAATGCTGCAGTACCGAGGGATTTGAGCGTCACTGTCCCATGATTCGCAAAATGTTTGTGAGACACGAGGAAGCCGGGTGGAACGTAAGGGGGAAGCAGCCTCAAATGAGAAGTCTTATCACAACCGTACAGGGGAGAGTACTTTTACTGTGACACACTCACTTTCCTTAAGGAGGGATATCCGTGCGTTAGAAGCAATGAAGGTTCACTGGGACTGATTCCTGAGAAGGGATGGTTAACTTTGGAGGAACGTGTGTGCTGGCTGTCCCAATACTCATTGAAGTTGAGAAAGAGGGATGTGCTGATTGAAACGTACAGGTTTCTGAGCTGGTCAATAGGGGAGATGCCCAGACCTTGTTTCCCCTTGTGTGGGGCAGAGTCCAGTGGCGAGGGCCTTTCATTTCAGACACAGATAAGGAGGAATTTAGAACAATGGCAAACCAAAGAACTGGAGACGCTGGAAATCTGGAACAAAGCAGAAAGTGCTGAAGAAGTTCAGCAGGTCTGGCAGCATCTGTGGAGAGAGAAACAGAGTTAACAGATGCTGCCAGACCTGCTGAATTTCTCCTGCACTTTTCTGTTTGCATTGTAAAAATGCTCGTTTCATTCGAATCGAAGTTCCACCGCCTGCCATGCTGGGATCCGAGGCCATATCCCTGGAGTTTCAACCTCTTCCTATTTGGCCTCACCCAGTCCAGTGACATTAACCCCACACTCCAGTCTCGTCCACATCCTGCAATCCCCTATCCCGAACGTGTGGGTGTATCTAACCTGTAAATAATGATGATGATGATACCGTGGTTAGAGCAGAGTGCAGCTCAATGCTCTCTCCGGGAAACTATGGGAATGGCAATAAACGGTAAATAGCAGTCAAACCTCCCTCCCGTGCCGAGTTGTTGAGAAAATAAATTCAATTCTGCCACCTCTGCTGTTCTTGCAGTCAACTTTCACATGTAAGAGATGTACTTTCTCAGCAGGAAGGATTTGGAAATACTTCACCACGAGTCAGAGGTAGGAAGCAATTGCTGTGCTAATAAGAGACCTGTAATATTTCAGAGACTGTGTAATCAGCACTGATGTGCCCACTCTCCAGGAGCAACGCCATGAGGCCAATGAGAAGTTAGCAGTATCTCTCCCTCCCCCCACCCCTCTCTCTCTCTCTTTCACTCGTCCCTTAATGAGAAGGCACACAGTTACTGGAAATTAGGAGGGAAATAAATGCAGGTTTTGACAGCAACGCCCACGTGCCTGGGGATGCATGGAGAACGATTGGAGCAACAGGTAGGTGGAGTTCCGTGTTTTCCCGAGGGGCTGTGGGGATGAGGCACCAACAGTGGGAGACAGGGCAGTGCCTGGGGAAATCAGCAATCACCCTCCTCCCCAATAACTCCTCCACCTCAGGGTAATTAGTATTCACCCCCCTCCCCAATAAACATCCCCGCTGGAGAAATCAGCATTCCCCCCACCCCCCCCCAATAAGCCTCCCCCCTCCCCCCGGAGAAATCAGTATTCACTCCCTCTCCCCAAATACATCCCATCCCAGGGAAACCAGCATTCACCCCCCCCTCACCAATACATTCCCCCCCACCACCCCCTGGAAATCAGCATTCCCCCACCCCCAAACTACACCCCTTGGGGGAAATCAGCCTTCCCCCCTCTCCTCCTTAATACACCCACTCCACTGGGGAATCCAGCATTCACCCTCCCCCCACCCTGGGAAATCAGCTTTCACCCTGCCCCCCCCCCCAAGGAACCCAGCATTCACCTCCCCTCCCCAATACATCCCCACCCCTGGGGAAATCAGCTTTGACCCCTGCTCCCCTCCTAATACATCCCTCAGCCTGGGGAAATCAGTATTCACCTCCCCCCACTATCCCCAATACGTCCTCCTCCCTGGAGAACCAAGCATTCACCTCCGCCCCCCAATACATCCCCACCCCTGGGGAAATCAGCATTCACCTCCCCCCCCCCTCCCCACTACATCCCCCTCCCTGGAGAACCCAGCATTCACACCCCTCTCCAATGCATCCCCACCCCTGGGGAAATCAGCATTCACCCCACCCCCCACCCCTCCCCACTGCGTCCCCCTCCCTGGAGAACTCCGCATTCACCCACCTCTCCCTGATACATCCCACCCCCTCGGGGAACCCAGCATTCACACCCCTCTCCAATACACTACCCTGGGGAAATTAACATTCACCTCCCCTCCCCAATATATCCCCCTCCCCGGGGAACCCAACATTAATCTCCCCTCCCCAATACATCCCCCCAACCTGGGGAAATCAGGATTTACCACCCTCCCCTGGTCTGACCCTGTTCCTTCCCCATTTATGCCCCTCCCTGTTGCTGCTGAAGTTTACATTCCTGACTAGAATATCTGATGGAATGGTTTATTTTCTGGAGCACTGATCTGACAGCTTCACATATACACCATTGTCAGGGTTTATAGCTCCCTTCCTGTGTTTAAACCAGGAATTGCATTGGAATCCAAACCGTTGCTCTGACTGATCGGAATAAATCTGATGATAGTCCGAAAACACCAGCACAGCACAATCCCACCGCCCTCGGAACGTTGGTTCCACCATTCCTGAGGAGCCAGCAGAAAAGACAAGCAGGAATTACATTTCCAATCTGTGGGTCAGAGCTGGCATTTCATTCCTTCCCCCCCATGAGGAGACAGTTATAAAGTGGTAATGTTCTGGGGGTCGCGTACCACAGACCCAGTCTAACCCACTGAGCACCAGCTGGGGAGATTTAACATGGGTATGAGCTTAATGGTGGAGAAAGTGAGGACTGCAGATGCTGGAGATCAGAGCTGAAAATGTGTTGCTGGAAAAGCGCAGCAGGTCAGGCAGCACCCAAGGAACAGGAGATTCGACGTTTCGGGCATAAGCCCTTCTTCAGGAATGGCTTCTAATTCCTGAAGAAGGGCTTATGCCCGAAACGTCGAATCTCCTGCTCCTTGGATGCTGTCTGACCTGCTGCGCTTTTCCAGCAACACATTTTCAGCTCTGAACTTAATGGTGACCACCGTGATCACTGCTATCAGTTGTTACACGGGCAGTTTAGGCCATCTGCCATTCAATGTAATCATGGCCTGATTGAACATGTCCATGTCTACTCCCCATTCTGTTCCCATCACTTTGTCCACCACCAGCAGTTAGAAATTCGTCAAACTCTAAACAGACTCAAAGATTAGATTCCTCAGCCATCTGGAGGAAAGCATTCCAAAGGTTCATGACCTTTGGAGTAAAACAAAACTCTTATCTTGGTTCAAAGTAGCATCCCTCTTGTTTCCAGATTGTGGCCCCTGGTTTGGGAATCCCCAATTAGGGATAACATCAGCATCTTGCTCTGTCTTTCTATTTAAATACTTCTTAAGTTTCAATGAGATCACTTCCTATTCTTTGTAACTCTAAAGAACACCGTCCCAATCTTTGTACATAAGACAATCCAGCCATCCTGGGGACAAGTCTGGTGATATTTCATTGTTCCCCAACCCCAACCCATTACCACTGGGTTGTTTTAAGCAGTTAGGACATAAACGAATTACTCAATACCACATGGTAAACTCCTTTGTGTTAACAGCCTGTAGATAAAATAGTTACTCTTATGTTGAGCCTGACAATCTACTAGGAGAAAGTGAGGACTGCAGATGCTGGAGATCAGAGTCAAGAGTGAGGTGCTGGAAAAGCACAGCAGGTCAGGCAGCATCTGAGGAGCAGGAGAATTGACGTTTTGGGCATAAGCCCTTCATTGCCCGAACCGTTGATTCTCCTGCTCCTCGGATGCTGCCTGACCTGCTGTGCTTTTCCAGCACCTCACTCTCGAATCAGCCATCTTAGACATAATGTAAATAGTTCTTAACTTAAACAGAATAAACCCACAGCACAAACAAGATTGAGCTTCTGTCTACAACAGTGTGTGAGCCTGCTGTCTCTACATAGTATCAGGGCTGAGACTGATACCAGGGAAGAGGATACAGGGCTGTGTACCTCCCCAAAACATCCCAAGTGGTTCCAGAGGCTTCCAATCTTACAATACCCCCAGATGCTCCCTCTCCCACATTACACTGCCGCTGATGAACAATAGACAAACTGATCTAAGGATGATAAGCTCTTGCTGAATAACAGAAAGGCCCTCAGGATGGTGAATCTAGATAATCACTGAACACCATTTATCCCGTGGTCTACCCACTGTTTAACTCATGGGCTGCCAACTCAGACCCCAACCCCCGGACTACAATCAAGTGGGCATCTAGGATTTTAAGAGTTTAAGGTGGTCCAGTTTAGTCCTCGGATTTTCAAATATACTGTTTAATTTCACATGCCTTGATGTTTATTTTACCAGGTGTTGGGCAGTCAATGTGAACAATGCCATAGCGCTGACGAAATACAAACTGACTTGTTGTTTTAAACCCAGTTCACTTCACCGAAATGCAGATGGGAAATTCAATTATTCGAAACATTCAGTATCTCCAGTAGCCTGGCTTTCCCCACTCCTTTATCCCCATCCACATTCTGCACGGCCCACCCCAATTCCTTCAGAATCTCCATTCCCCCATCCCCACTCCCTCAGTAACTCCATCCCCCATCCCCACTCCCTCAGTAACTCCATCCCCCCATCCCCACTCCCTCAGTAACTCCATTCCCCCATCTCCACTTCCTCAGTAACTCCATCCCCCATCCCCACTCCCTCAGTAACTCCATCCCCCATCCCCACTCCCTCAGTAACTCCATTCCCTCATCTCCACTTCCTCAGTAACTCCATTCCCCCATTCCTCCTCCCACAGTAACTCCATCCCCCATTCCCACTCCCACAGTAACTCCATCCCCCATTCCCACTCCCACAGTAACTCCATCCCCCCAATCCCACTCCCTCAGTAACTCCATCCCCCATCTCCACTCCCTCAGGAACTCCATCGCTGCCATCCCCAATCCCTCAGTAACTCCATCCCCCCATCCCCACTCCCTCAGTAACTCCATCCCCTATCCCCACTCCCTCAGAAACTGCATCCCTCATCCCCACTCACTCAGTAACTCCATACCCCCAAACCCACTCCCTCAGTAACTCCATCCCTCATCCCCACTCCCTCAGTAACTCCATCCCTCATCCCCACTCCCTCAGTAACTCCATCCCCGATCCCCACTCCATCAGTAACTCCTTAGTTCATCCCCACTCCCTAAGTAACTCCATCCCCCCATCACCACTCCCTCAGGAACTCCACCCCCCAACCCCATTCCCTCAGTAACTCCATCCCCCATCCACACTCGCTCAGTAACTCCATCCCGCATCACCATTCCCTCAGTAACTCAAACCCACATCCCCACTCCCTCAGTAACTCCATCCCCATCCCCACTCCCTCAGTAACTCCATCCCCATCCCCACTCCCTCAGTAACTCCATCCCCCCATCCCCACTCACACAGTAACGCCATACCCCCATCCCCACTCCCTCAGTAACTCCATCCCCATCCCCACTCCCTCAGTAACTCCATCCCCCCATCCCCACTCCCTCAGTAACTCCATCCCCCCATCCCCACTCCCTCAGTAACTCCAACACCCCATCCCCACTCCTCTGTAACTCCATCCCCCTGTTCCCACTCCCTCAGTAACTCCATCCCCCAATCCCCACTCTCTCAGTAACTCCAACACCCCATCCCCACTCCCTCAGTAACTCCATCTCCCCATCCCGACTCCCTCAGTAACTCCATCAACCATCCTCACTCCCACAGTAACTCCATCCCCATCCCCACTCCCTCAGTAACTCCATCCCCCCATCCCCACTCACACAGTAACGCCATACCCCCATCCCCACTCCCTCAGTAACTCCATCCCCCATCCACACTCGCTCAGTAACTCCATCCCCATCCCCACTGCCTCAGTAACTCCATCCCCCTGTTCCCACTCCCTCAGTAACTCCATCCCCCAATCCCCACTCTCTCAGTAACTCCAACACCCCATCCCCACTCCCTCAGTAACTCCATCTCCCCATCCCCACTCCCTCAGTAACTCCATCCCCCATCCCCAGTCCGTCAGTAACTCCATCCCCCCCATCCCCACTCCCTCAGTAACTCCATCCCCTATCCCCACTCCCACAGTATCTCCATCACCCATCCCCACTCACACAGTAACGCCATCCCCCCATCCCCACTCCCTCAGTAACTCCATCCCCCATCCACACTCGCTCAGTAACTCCATCCCCCATCCCAACTCCCTCAGTAACACCATCCCCCCATCCCCACTCCCTCAGTAATTCCATACCCCCATCACCACTCCCTCAGTAACTCCAGCCCCCATCACCACTCCCTCAGTAACTTCAATCCCCCATCCCCACTCCCACAGTAACTACAACCCCAATCCCCACTCCCTCAGTAACTCCATCCCCCCATCCCCACTCCCTCAGCAACTCCATTCCCCATCCCCACTCACTCAGTAACTCCATCCCCCATACCCACTCCCTCAGTAACTCCATCCCACCATCCCCACTCCCTCAGTAACTCCATACCCACCCCAGTCCCTCAATAACTCCATTCGCCATCCCCATACCCTCAGTAACACGATCACCCATCCCCAATCCCTCAGTAACTCCATGCCCCCATTCCCACTCTCTCAGTAACTCCATCCCATCCCCACTCCCTCAATAACTCCATCCCCCCATTTCCACTCCCTCCGTATCACCATCATCCATCCCCACTCCATCAGTATCTCCATCCCCATCCACACTCACTCAGTAACTCCATCCCCCATCCCCACTCCCTCAGTAACTCCATCCCTCATCCCCACTCCCTCAGTAACTCCATCCGCAATCTCCACTCGCTCATTAACGACATACCCCCATTCCCACTCCCTCAGTAACTCCATCCCATCCCCACTCTCTCAGTAACTCCATCCCCCCATTTCCACTCCCTCAGGATCACCATCACCCATCCCCACTCCCACAGAATCTCCATTCCCCATCCCCACTCCCTCAGTAACTCCATCCGCCATCTCCACTCGCTCATTAACTACATACCCCCATTCCCACTCCCTCTGTAACTCCATCCCATCCCTACTCTCTCAGTAACTCCATCCCATCCCCACTCCCTCAGTAACTCCATCCCCCATCCCCACTCCATCAGTATCTCCATCCCCATCCACACTCACTCAGTAACTCCATCCCTCATCCCCACTCACTCAGTAACTCCATAACCCCATCCCCACTCCCTCAGTAACTCCATCCCCGATCCCCACTCCATCAGTAACTCCTTAGTTCATCCCCACTCCCTAAGTAACTCCATCTCCACATCACCACTCCGTCAGGAACTCCACCCGCCATTCCCACTCCCTCAGTAACTCCATCCCGCATCACCATTCCCTCAGTAACTCCATCCACACATCCCCACTCCCTCAGCAACTCCATCCACCCCATCCCCACTCCCTCAGTAACTCCATCCCCCCATCCCCACTCCCTCAGTAACTCCATCCACCCATCCCCACTCCCTCAGCAACTCCAACACCCCATCCCCACTCCCTCAGTAACTCCATCTCCCCATCCCCACTCCCTCAGTAACTCGATCCCCCATCCCCAGTCCGTCAGTAACTCCATCCCCCCCATTCCCACTCCCTCAGTAACTCCATCCCCTATCCCCACTCCCTCAGTATCTCCATCACCCATCCCCACTCACACAGTAACGCCATCCCCCCATCCCCACTCCCTCAGTAACTCCATCCCCCATCCCCACTCGCTCAGTAACTCCATCCCCCATCCCCACTCCCTCAGTAACTCCATCCCCCATCCCAACTCCCTCAGTAACACCATCCCCCCATCCCCACTCCCTCAGTAATTCCATACCCCCATCCCCACTCCCTCAGTAACTCCAATCCCCCATCCCCACTCCCACAGTAACTCCATTCCCCATACCCACTCCCTCAGTAACTCCATCCCCCATCCCAACTCCCTCAGTAACACCATCCCCCCATCCCCACTCCCTCAGTAATTCCATACCCCCATCCCCACTCCCACAGTAACTCCATCCCCCCATCCCCACTCCCTCAGCAACTCCATTCCCCATCCCCACTCACTCAGTAACTCCATCCCCCATCCCCACTCCCTCAGCAACTCCATTCCCCATACCCACTCCCTCAGTAACTCCATCCCACCATCCCCACTCCCTCAGTAACTCCATACCCACCCCACTCCCTCAATAACTCCATTCCCCATCACCAAACCCTCAGTAACTCCATTCCCCATCCCCACTCCGTATGTAACTCCATCCCCCATCCCCACTCACTCAGTAACTCCATCCCCCCATCCCCACTCCCACAGTAACTCCATCAACCATCCCCACTCCCTCAGTAACTCCATTCCCCCGTCCCCACTCCCTCAGTAACTCCATTCCGCCATCCCCACTCCCTCAGTAACTCCATGCCCCCATCCCCACTCCCACAGAATCTCCATTCCCCATCCCCGCTCCCTCAGTAACTCCATCCGCCATCTCCACTCACTCATTAACTACATTCCCCCATTCCCACTCTCTCAGTAACTCCATCCCATCCCCACTCTCTCAGTAACTCCATCCCCCCATTTCCACTCCCTCAGGATCACCATCACCCATCCCCACTCCCACAGAATCTCCATTCCCCATCCCCACTCCCTCAGTAACTCCATCCGCCATCTCCACTCGCTCATTAACTACATACCCCCATTCCCACTCCCTCTGTAACTCCATCTCATCCCCACTCTCTCAGTAACTCCATCCCATCCCCACTCCCTCAGTAACTCCATCCCCCATCCCCACTCCATCAGTAACTCCATCCCCATCCACACTCACTCAGTAACTCCATCCCTCATCCCCACTCACTCAGTAACTCCATAACCCCAACCCCACCCCCTCAGTAACTCCATCCCCCATTCCCACTCCCTCAGTAACTCCATCCCCGATCCCCAATCCATCAGTAACTCCTTAGTTCATCCCCACTCCCTAAGTAACTCCATCTCCACATCACCACTCCGTCAGGAACTCCACCCCCCATTCCCACTCCCTCAGTAACTCCATCCCGCATCACCATTCCCTCAGTAACTCAAACCCACATCCCCACTCACACAGTAACGCCATCCACCATCCCCACACCCTCAGTAACTCCATCACCCCATCTCGACTCCCTCAGTAACTCCATCAACCATCCCCACTCCTCTGTAACTCCTTAGTTCATCCCCACTCCCTAAGTAACTCCATCCCCCATCCCCACTCCCTCAGGGACTCCATCTCCCCATCCCCACTCTCTCAGTAACTCCATGCCCCATCCCCACTCCCACAGTAACTCCATCCCCCCATCCCCACTACCTCAGTAACTCCATCCCGCCATCCCCACTCCCACAGTAACTCCATCCCCCCATCCCCACTACCTCAGTAACCACATCCCCCCATCCCCACTCCCTCAGTAACTCCATCCCGCCATCCCCACTCCCACAGTAACTCCATCCCCCCATCCCCACTACCTCAGTAACTCCATCCCGCCATCCCCACTCCCTCAGTAACTCAATCCCCCCATCCCCACTCCCTCAGTAACTCCATCCCCCATCCCCACTACCTCAGTAACTCCATCCCCCCAACCCCACTACCTCAGTAACTCCATCCCGCCATCCCCACTCCCACAGTATCTCCATCCCCCCATCCCCTCTCCCTCAGTATCTCCATCCCCCATCCCCACTCCCTCACTAACTCCATACCCCAATCCCCACTCCCTCAGTAAATCAATAACCCCCACCCCACTACCTCAGTAACTCCATCCCCCGATCCCCACTCCCTCAGTATCTCAATCCCCCATCCCCACACCCTCAGTAACATGATCCCCCATCCCCAATCCCTCAGTAACTCCATTCCCCCATCGCCACTCCCTCAGTAACTCCATGCCCCCATCCCCACTCCCACAGAATCTCCATTCCCCATTCCCACTCTCTCAGTAACTCCATCCCATCCCCACTCCCTCAGTAACTCCATCCCCCCATTTCCACTCCCTCAGTAACTCCATCCCGCCATCCCCACTCCCACAGTAACTCCATACCCCCATCCCCACTACCTCAGTAACCACATCCCCCCATCCCCACACCCTCAGTAACTCAATCCCCCCATCCCCACTCCCACAGAATCTCCATTCCCCATTCCCACTCTCTCAGTAACTCCATCCCCCATCCCCACTCCCTCAGTAACTCCATCCCCCCATTTCCACTCCCTCAGTAACTCCATCCCCCAACCCCACTCCCTCAGTAACTCCGTCCCCCATCCCCACTCTCTCAGTAACTCCATCCCCACATCCCCACTCCCTCAGTAACACCATGCCCCATCCCCACTGCCTCTGTAATTCCTTAGTTCAACCCCACTCCCTAAGTAACTCCATCTCCCAATCCCCACTCCCTCAGGAACTCCATCCACCCCATCCCCACTCCCTCAGTAACTCCATCCCCGCTTCTCCACTCCCTCAGGAACTCCAGCCCCCCATCCCCACTCCCTCTGAAACTCCATCCCCCCATCCCCACTCCCTCAGTAACTCCATCCCCCCATCCCCACTCCCTCAGTAACTCCATCCCCCCATCCCCACTCCCTCAGTAACTCCATCCCCCCATCCCCAGTCCCTCAGTAATTCCATACCCCCAACCCCACTCCCTCAGTAACTCCAGCCCCCATCCCCACTCCCTCAGTAACTCCATCCCCCCATCCCCACTCCCTCAGCAACTCCATTCCCCATCCCCACTCACTCAGTAACTACATCCCCCATACCCACTCCCTCAGGAACTCCATCCCACCATCCCCACTCCCTCAGTAACTCCATACCCACCCGACTCCCTCAATAACTCCATTCCCCATCCCCACACCCTCAGTAACTCCATACCCACCCCACTCCCTCAATAACTCCATTACCCATCCCCACACCCTCATTAACTCCATCCCCATCACCAAACCCTCAGTAACTCCATTCCCCATCCCCACTCCGTATGTAACTCCATCCCCCATCCCCACTCCCTCAGTAACTCCATCCCCACATCCCCACTCCCTCATTAACACCATGCCCCATCCCCACTCCCTCTGTAACTCCATCCCCCCATCCCCACTCTCTCAGTAACTCCATCCCCACATCCCCACTCCCCAAGTAACACCATGCCCCATCCCCACTGCCTCTGTAATTCCTTAGTTCAACCCCACTCCCTAAGTAACTCCATCCCCCCATCCCCACTCCCTCAGGAACTCCATCCACCCCATCCCCACTCCCTCAGTAACTCCATCCCCCCTTCTCCACTCCCTCAGGAACTCCATCCCCCCATCCCCACTCCCTCTGTAACTCCAGCCCCCCATCCCCACTCCCTCAGTAACTCCATCCCCCCATCCGCACTCCCTCAGTAACTCCATCCACACATCCCCACTCCCTCAGCAACTCCATCCACCCCATCCCCACTCCCTCAGTAACTCCATCCCCCCATCCCCACTCCCTCAGTAACTCCATCCACCCATCCCCACTCCCTCAGCAACTCCATCCACCCCATCCCCACTCCCTCAGTAACTCCATCCCCCCATCTCAACTCCCTCACTAACTCCATCCCCCAATCCCCACTCCCTCAGTAATTCCATACCCCCATCCCCACTCCCTCAGTAACTCCAGCCCCCATCACCACTCCCTCAGTAACTCCAATCCCCCATCCCCACTCCCACAGTAACTACAACCCCAATCCCCACTCCCTCAGTAACTCCATTACCCATCCCCACTCTCTCAGTAACTCCATTCCCCCATCCCCACTCCCTCAGTAACTCCATGCCCCCATCACCACTCCCACAGAATCTCTATTCCCCATTCCCAATCCCTCAGTAACTCCATCCCATCCCCACTCTCTCAGTAACTCCATCCCATCCCCACTCTCTCAGTAACTCCATCCCCCATCCCCACTCCCTCTGTAACTCCATCCCCGCATCCCCACTCCCTCAGTAACTCCATCCCCACATCCCCACTCCCTCAGTAACTCCATCCCCACATCCCCACTGCCTCTGGAACTCCTTAGTTCAACCCCACTCCCTAAGTAACTCCATCCTCCCATCCCCACTCCCTCAGGAACTCTATCCACCCCATCCCCACTCCCTCAGTAACTCCATCCCCCCTTCTCCACTCCCTCAGGAACTCCATCCGCCCATCCCCACTCCCTCAGTAACTCCATGCCCCATCCCCACTGCCTCTGTAACTCCTTAGTTCAATCCCACTCCCTAAGTAACTCCAGCCCCCATCACCACTCCCTCAGTAACTCCAATCCCCAATCCCCACTCCCACAGTAACTACAACCCCAATCCCCACTCCCTCAGTCACTCCATTCCCCCATCCCCACTCCCTCAGCAACTCCATTCCCCATCCCCACTCACTCAGTAACTCCATCCCCCATACCCACTCCCTCAGTTACTCCATCCCACCATCCCCACTCCCTCAATAACTCCATTCCCCATCCCCACACCCTCATTAACTCCATCCCCATCACCAAACCCTCAGTAACTCCATTCCCCATCCCCAATCCCTCAGTAACTCCATTCCCCCATCGCCACTCCCTCAGTAACTCCATGCCCCCATCCCCACTCCCACAGAATCTCCATTCCCCATTCCCACTCTCTCAGTAACTCCATCCCATCCCCAGTCCCTCAGTAACTCCATCCCCCCATTTCCACTCCCTCAGTAACTCCATCCCCATCCCCACTCCCTCAGTAACTCCGTCCCCCATCCCCACTCTCTCAGTAACTCCATCCCCACATCCCCACTCCCTCAGTAACACCATGCCCCATCCCCACTCCCTCTGTAACTCCATCCCCCCATCCCCACTCCCTCAGTAACTCCATCCACCCATCCCCACTCCCTCAGCAACTCCATCCACACCATCCCCACTCCCTCAGTAACTCCATCCCCCCATCCCAACTCCTTCAGTAACTCCATCCCCCCATCCCCAGTCCCTCAGTAATTCCATACCCCCATCCCCACTCCCTCAGTAACTCCAGCCCCCAACCCCACTCCCTCAGTAACTCCAATCCCCCATCCCCACTCCCACAGTAACTACAACCCCAATCCCCACTCCCTCAGTAACTCCATCCCCCCATCCCCACTCCCTCAGTAACTCCATACCCACCCCACTCCCTCAATAACTCCATTACCCATCCCCACACCCTCATTAACTCCATCCTCATCACCAAACCCTCAGTAACTCCATTCCCCATCCCCACTCCGTATGTAACTTCATCCCCCATCCCCACTCCCTCAGTAACTCCATCCCCACATCCCCACTCCCTCAGTAACACCATGCCCCATCCCCACTCCCTCTGTAACTCCATCCCCCCATCCCCACTCTCTCAGTAACTCCATCCCCACATCCCCACTCCCCCAGTAACACCATGCCCCATCCCCACTGCCTCTGTAATTCCTTAGTTCAACCCCACTCCCTAAGTAACTCCATCCCCCCCATCCCCACTCCCTCAGGAACTCCATCCACCCCATCCCCACTCCCTCAGTAACTCCATCCCCCCTTCTCCACTCCCTCAGGAACTCCATCCCCCCATCCCCACTCCCTCTGTAACTCCATCCCCCCCATCCCCACTCCCTCAGTAACTCCATCCCCCCATCCCCACTCCCTCTGTAACTCCATCCACCCATCCCCACTCCCTCAGCAACTCCATCCACCCCATCCCCACTCCCTCAGTAACTCCATCCCCCCATCCCAACTCCCTCAGTAACTCCATCCCCCCATCCCCACTCCCTCACTAACTCCATCCCCCAATCCCCACTCCCTCAGTAATTCCATACCCCCATCCCCACTCCCTCAGTAACTCCAGCCCCCATCACCACTCCCTCAGTAACTCCAATCCCCCATCCCCACTCCCACAGTAACTACAACCCCAATCCCCACTCCCTCAGTAACTCCATCCCCCCATCCCCACTCTCTCAGTAACTCCATTCCCCCATCCCCACTCCCTCAGTAACTCCATGCCCCCATCACCACTCCCACAGAATCTCCATTCCCCATTCCCAATCCCTCAGTAACGACATCCCATCCCCACTCCCTCAGTAACTCCATCCCCGCATCCCCACTCCCTCTGTAACTCCATCCCCACATCCCCACTCCCTCAGTAACTCCATGCCCCATCCCCACTGCCTCTGGAACTCCTTAGTTCAACCCCACTCCCTAAGTAACTCCATCCTCCCATCTCCACTCCCTCAGGAACTCCATCCGCCCATCCCCACTCCCTCAGTAACTCCAATCCCCAATCCCCACTCCCACAGTAACTACAACCCCAATCCCCACTCCCTCAGTCACTCCATTCCCCCATCCCCACTCCCTCAGCAACTCCATTCCCCATCCCCACTCACTCAGTAACTCCATCCCCCATACCCACTCCCTCAGTTACTCCATCCCACCATCCCCACTCCCTCAGTAACTCCATACCCACCCAACTCCCTCAATAAGTCCATTCCCCATCCCCACACCCTCATTAACTCCATCCCCATCACCAAACCCTCAGTAACTCCATTCCCCATCCCCACTCCCTATGTAACTCCATCCCCCATCCCCACTCCCTCATTAACTCCATCGCCTCATCCCCAAACCCTCAGCAACTCCATTCCCCATCCCCACTCCCTCAGTAACTCCATCCCCCATCCCCAAACCCTCAGTAACACGATCCCCCATCCCCAATCCCTCAGTAACTCCATGCCCCCATCCCCACTCCCACAGAATCTCCATTCCCCATTCCCACTCCCTCAGTAACTCCATCCCATCCCCACTCTCTCAGTAACTCCATCCCATCCCCACTCCCTCAGTAACTCCATCCCCCCCATTTCCACTCCCTGAGTAACTCCATTCCCCATCCCCACTCCCTCTGTAACTCCATCCACCCCATCCCCACTCCCTCAGTAACTCCATCCCCCCTTCTCCACTCCCTCAGGAACTCCATCCCCCCATCCCCACTCCCTCTGTAACTCCATCCCCTCCATCCCCACTCCCTCAGGAACTCCATCCCCCCATTCCCACTCCCTCAGTAACTCCATCCCCCCATCCCCACTCCCTCAGCAACTCCATCCACCCCATCCCCACTCCATCCCCCCATCCCAACTCCCTCAGTAACTCCATCACCCCATTCCCACTCCCTCAGTAACTCCATTCCCCAATCCCCACTCCCTCAGTAATTCCATACCCCCATCCCCACTCCCTCAGTACCTCCAGCCTCCATCACCACTCCCTCAGTAACTCCAATCCCCAATCCCCACTCCCACAGTAACTACAACCCCAATCCCCACTCCCTCAGTAACTCCATCCCCCCATCCCCACTCCCTCAGCAACTCCATTCCCCATCCCAACTCACTCAGTAACTATATCCCCCATACCCACTCCCTCAGGAACTCCATCCCACCATCCCCACTCCCTCAGTAACTCCATACCCACCCCACTCCCTCAATAACTCCATTCCCCATCCCCACACCCTCATTAACTCCATCCCCATCACCAAACCCTCAGTAACTCCTTTCCTCATCCCCACTCTGTATGTAACTCCATTCCCCATCCCCACTCCCTCAGTAACTCCATCCCCCATCCCCAAACCCTCAGTAACACGATCCCCCATCCCCACTCCCTCAGTAACTCCATCCCCCATCCCCACTCCCTCAGTAACACGATCCCCCATCCCCAATCCCTCAGTAACTCCATTCCCCCATCCCCACTCCCACAGAATCTCCATTCCCCATTCCCACTCCCTCAGTAACTCCATCCCATCCACACTCTCTCAGTAACTCCATCCCATCTCCACTCCCTCAGTAACTCCATCCCCCCATTTCCACTCCTTCAGTAACTCCATCCCCCATCCTCACTCCCTCAGTAACTACATCCCCCACCCCACTCCCTCTGTAACTCCATCCCCCCATCCCCACTCCCTCAGTAAATCCATCCCCACATCCCCACAACCTCAGTAACACCATCCCCCATCCCCACTCCCTCAGTAAATCCATCCCCACATCCCCACAACCTCAGTAACACCATGCCCCAACCCCACTGCCTCTGTAACTCCTTAGTTCAACCCCACTCCCCAAGTAACTCCATTTCCCATCCCCACTCCCTCAGGAACTCCATCCACCCCATCCCCACTCCCTCAGTAACTCCATCCCCCATCCCCACTCCCTCAGGAACTCCATTCCCCCTTCTCCACTCCCGCAGGAACTCCATTCCCCCATCTCCACTCCCTCAGTAACTCCATCCCCCATCCCCACTCCCTCAGTAACTCCATCCCCCTGTTCCCACTCCCTCAGTAACTCCATCCCCCATCCCCACTCCCTCAGTAACTCCCTCCCACATCCCCACTCCCTCAGTAACTCCATCCCCCATCCCCACTCCATCAGTAACTCCCTCCCACATCCCCACTCCCTCAATAACTCCATCCCCCATCCCCACTCCATCAGTAACTCCATCCCCCCATCCCCACTCCCACAGTAAATCCATCCCCCCATCCCCACTCCCTCAGTAACTCCATCCCCACATCCCCACTCCCTCAGTAACTCCATTCCCCATCCCCACTCCCTATGTAACTCCATCCCCCATCCCCACTCCCTCATTAATCCATCGCCTCATCCCCAAACCCTCAGCAACTCCATTCCCCATCCCCACTCCCTCAGTAACTCCATCCCCCATCCCCAAACCCTCAGTAACACGATCCCCCATCCCCAATCCCTCAGTAACTCCATCCCCCCATTCCCACTCCCTCAGTAACTCCATTCCCCAATCCCCACTCCCTCAGTAATTCCATACCCCCATCCCCACTCCCTCAGTACCTCCAGCCTCCATCACCACTCCCTCAGTAACTCCATTCCCCAATCCCCACTCCCTCAGTAATTCCATACCCCCATCCCCACTCCCTCAGTACCTCCAGCCTCCATCACCACTCCCTCAGTAACTCCAATCCCCCATCCCCACTCCCACAGTAACTACAACCCCAATCCCCACTCCCTCAGTAACTCCATCCCCCCATCCCCACTCCCTCAGCAACTCCATTCCCCATCCCCACTCACTCAGTAACTATATCCCCCATACCCACTCCCTCAGGAACTCCATCCCACCATCCCCACTCCCTCAGTAACTCCATACCCACCCCACTCCCTCAATAACTCCATTCCCCATCCCCACACCCTCATTAACTCCATCCCCATCACCAAACCCTCAGTAACTCCTTTCCTCATCCCCACTCCGTATGTAACTCCATTCCCCATCCCCACTCCCTCAGTAACTCCATTCCCCATTCCCAAACCCTCAGTAACTCCATCCCATCCCCACTCTCTCAGTAACTCCATCCCATCCCCACTCCCTCAGTAACTCCATCCCCCCCATTTCCACTCCCTGAGTAACTCCATCCCCCATCCCCACTCCCTCTGTAACTCCATCCACCCCATCCCCACTCCCTCAGTAACTCCATCCCCCCTTCTCCACTCCCTCAGGAACTCCATCCCCCCATCCCCACTCCCTCTGTAACTCCATCCCCTCCATCCCCACTCCCTCAGGAACTCCATCCCCCCATTCCCACTCCCTCAGTAACTCCATCCCCCCATCCCCACTCCCTCAGCAACTCCATCCACCCCATCCCCACTCCATCCCCCCATCCCAACTCCCTCTGTAACTCCATCCCCTCCATCCCCACTTCCTCTGTAACTCCATCCACCCCATCCCCACTCCCTCAGTAACTCCATCCCCCCATCCCCACTCCCTCAGCAACTCCATCCACCCCATCCCCACTCCATCCCCCCATCCCAACTCCCTCAGTAACTCCATCCCCCCATTCCCACTCCCTCAGTAACTCCATTCCCCAATCCCCACTCCCTCAGTAATTCCATACCCCCATCCCCACTCCCTCAGTACCTCCAGCCTCCATCACCACTCCCTCAGTAACTCCAATCCCCCATCCCCACTCCCACAGTAACTACAACCCCAATCCCCACTCCCTCAGTAACTCCATCCCCCCATCCCCACTCCCTCAGCAACTCCATTCCCCATCCCCACTCACTCAGTAACTATATCCCCCATACCCACTCCCTCAGGAACTCCATCCCACCATCCCCACTCCCTCAGTAACTCCATACCCACCCCACTCCCTCAATAACTCCATTCCCCATCCCCACACCCTCATTAACTCCATCCCCATCACCAAACCCTCAGTAACTCCTTTCCTCATCCCCACTCCGTATGTAACTCCATTCCCCATCCCCACTCCCTCAGTAACTCCATCCCCCATCCCCAAACCCTCAGTAACACGATCCCCCATCCCCAATCCCTCAGTAACTCCATCCCCCATCCCCACTCCCTCAGTAACACGATCCCCCATCCCCAATCCCTCAGTAACTCCATTCCCCCATCCCCACTCCCACAGAATCTCCATTCCCCATTCCCACTCCCTCAGTAACTCCATCCCATCCACACTCTCTCAGTAACTCCATCCCATCTCCACTCCCTCAGTAACTCCATCCCCCCATTTCCACTCCTTCAGTAACTCCATCCCCCATCCCCACTCCCTCAGTAACTACATCCCCCACCCCACTCCCTCTGTAACTCCATCCCCCCATCCCCACTCCCTCAGTAACTCCATCCCCACATCCCCACTCCCTCAGTAACTCCATTCCCCATCCCCACTCCCTATGTAACTCCATCCCCCATCCCCACTCCCTCATTAATCCATCGCCTCATCCCCAAACCCTCAGCAACTCCATTCCCCATCCCCACTCCCTCAGTAACTCCATCCCCCATCCCCAAACCCTCAGTAACACGATCCCCCATCCCCAATCCCTCAGTAACTCCATGCCCCCATCCCCACTCCCACAGAATCTCCATTCCCCATTCCCACTCCCTCAGTAACTCCATCCCATTCCCACTCCCTCAGTAACTCCATCCCATTCCCACTCTCTCAGTAACTCCATCCCATCCCCACTCTCTCAGTAACTCCATCCCATCCCCACTCCCTCAGTAACTCCATCCCCCCCATTTCCACTCCCTGAGTAACTCCATCCCCCATCCCCACTCCCTCTGTAACTCCATCCACCCCATCCCCACTCCCTCAGTAACTCCATCCCCCCTTCTCCACTCCCTCAGGAACTCCATCCCCCCATCCCCACTCCCTCTGTAACTCCATCCCCTCCATCCCCACTCCCTCAGGAACTCCATCCCCCCATTCCCACTCCCTCAGTAACTCCATCCCCCCATCCCCACTCCCTCAGCAACTCCATCCACCCCATCCCCACTCCATCCCCCCATCCCAACTCCCTCTGTAACTCCATCCCCTCCATCCCCACTCCCTCTGTAACTCCATCCACCCCATCCCCACTCCCTCAGTAACTCCATCCCCCCCATCCCCACTCCCTCAGCAACTCCATCCACCCCATCCCCACTCCATCCCCCCATCCCAACTCCCTCAGTAACTCCATCCCCCCATTCCCACTCCCTCAGTAACTCCATTCCCCAATCCCCACTCCCTCAGTAATTCCATACCCCCATCCCCACTCCCTCAGTACCTCCAGCCTCCATCACCACTCCCTCAGTAACTCCAATCCCCCATCCCCACTCCCACAGTAACTACAACCCCAATCCCCACTCCCTCAGTAACTCCATCCCCCCATCCCCACTCCCTCAGCAACTCCATTCCCCATCCCCACTCCCTCAGCAACTCCATCCACCCCATCCCCACTCCATCCCCCCATCCCAACTCCCTCAGTAACTCCATCCCCCCATTCCCACTCCCTCAGTAACTCCATTCCCCAATCCCCACTCCCTCAGTAATTCCATACCCCCATCCCCACTCCCTCAGTACCTCCAGCCTCCATCACCACTCCCTCAGTAACTCCAATCCCCCATCCCCACTCCCACAGTAACTACAACCCCAATCCCCACTCCCTCAGTAACTCCATCCCCCCATCCCCACTCCCTCAGCAACTCCATTCCCCATCCCCACTCACTCAGTAACTATATCCCCCATACCCACTCCCTCAGGAACTCCATCCCACCATCCCCACTCCCTCAGTAACTCCATACCCACCCCACTCCCTCAATAACTCCATTCCCCATCCCCACACCCTCATTAACTCCATCCCCATCACCAAACCCTCAGTAACTCCTTTCCTCATCCCCACTCCGTATGTAACTCCATTCCCCATCCCCACTCCCTCAGTAACTCCATCCCCCATCCCCAAACCCTCAGTAACACGATCCCCCATCCCCAATCCCTCAGTAACTCCATCCCCCATCCCCACTCCCTCAGTAACACGATCCCCCATCCCCAATCCCTCAGTAACTCCATTCCCCCATCCCCACTCCCACAGAATCTCCATTCCCCATTCCCACTCCCTCAGTAACTCCATCCCATCCACACTCTCTCAGTAACTCCATCCCATCTCCACTCCCTCAGTAACTCCATCCCCCCATTTCCACTCCTTCAGTAACTCCATCCCCCATCCCCACTCCCTCAGTAACTCCATCCCCCACCCCACTCCCTCTGTAACTCCATCCCCCCATCCCCACTCCCTCAGTAAATCCATCCCCACATCCCCACAACCTCAGTAACACCATGCCCCAACCCCACTGCCTCTGTAACTCCTTAGTTCAACCCCACTCCCCAAGTAACTCCATTTCCCATCCCCACTCCCTCAGGAACTCCATCCACCCCATCCCCACTCCCTCAGTAACTCCATCCCCCCTTCTCCACTCCCGCAGGAACTCCATTCCCCCATCTCCACTCCCTCAGTAACTCCATCCCCCATCCCCACTCCCTCAGTAACTCCATCCCCCTGTTCCCACTCCCTCAGTAACTCCCTCCCACATCCCCACTCCCTCAGTAACTCCCTCCCACATCCCCACTCCCTCAATAACTCCATCCCCCATCCCCACTCCATCAGCAACTCCATCCCGCCATCCCCACTCCCTAAGTAACCCCATCCCCCCATCCCCACTCCCTCAGTATCTCCATCCCCCCATCCCCACTCCCACAGTAACTCCATCCCCCCATCTCCACTCCCTCAGTAACTCCATCCCCACATCCCCACTCCCTCAGTAACTCCATGCCCCATCCCCACTGCCTCTGTAACTCCTTCCCCCCTTCTCCACTCCCTCAGGAACTCCATCCCCCCATCCCTACTCCCTCAGTAACTCCATCCCCCCTTCTCCACTCCCTCAGGAACTCCATAGCCCCATCCCCGCTCCCTCAGGAACTCCATGCCCCATCCCCACTGCCTCTGTAATTCCTTAGTTCAACCCCACTCCCTAAGTAACTCCATCCCCCCATCCCCACTCCCTCAGTAACTCCATCCCCCCATCCCCACTCCCTCAGTAACTCCATCCCCCCATCCCCACTCCCTCAGTAACTCCATCCCCCCATCCCCACTCCCTCAGCAACTCCATCCATCCCATCCGCACTCCCACAGTAACTCCATTCCCCCATCTCCACTCCCTCAGGAACTCCATCCCCCCATCCCCACTCCCTCAGCAACTCCATCCACCCCATCCTCACTCCCTCAGTAACTCCATCCCCATGTTCCCACTCCCTCAGTAACTCCATCCCCCAATCCCCACTCCCTCAGTAACTCCAACACCCCATCCCCACTCCCACAGTAACTCCATCCCCCCATCCCCACTCCCTCAGTATCTCCATCAACCATCCCCACTCCCTCAGTAACTCCATTCCCCCGTCCCCACTCCCTCAGTAACTCCATTCCCCCATCCCCACTCCCTCAGTAACTCCATCCCATCCCCACTCCCTCTGTAACTCCATTCCCCCATCCCCACTCCCTCTGTAACTCCATCCCCACATCCCCACTCCCTCAGTACCTCCATGCCCCATCCCCACTGCCTCTGTAACTCCTTAGTTCAACCCCACTCCCTAAGTAACTCCATCTCCCCATCCCCACTCCCTCAGGAACTCCATCCACCCCATCCCCACTCCCTCAGTAACTCCATCCCCCCTTCTCCACTCCCTCAGGAACTCCATCCGCCCATCCCCACTCCCTCAGTAACTCCATGCCCCATCCCCACTGCCTCTGTAACTCCTTAGTTCAACCCCACTCCCTCAGTAACTCCAATCCCCCATTCCCACTCCCACGGTAACTACAACCCCAATCCCCACTCCCTTAGTAACTCCATCCCCCCATCCCCACTCCCTCAGCAACTCCATCCCCCATCCCCACTCACTCAGTAACTCCATCTCCCATACCCACTCCCTCAGTTACTCCATCCCACCATCCCCACTCCCTCAGTAACTCCATACCCACCCCACTCCCTCAATAACTCCATTCCCCATCCGCACACCCTCATTAACTCCATCCCCATCACCAACCCTCAGTAACTCCATTCCCCATCCCCACTCCCTATGTAACTCCATCTCTCATCCCCACTCCCTCAGTAACTCCATCCCCCATCCCCAATCCCTCAGTAACTCCATTCCCCAATCCCCACTCCCTCAGTAACTCCATGCCCCCATCCCCACTCCCGCAGAATCTCCATTCCCCATTCCCACTCCCTCAGTAACTCCAGCCCCCATCCCCACTCCCTCAGTAACTCCAATCCCCCATCCCAACTCCCACAGTAACTACAACCCCAATCCCCACTCCCTCAGTAACTCCATCCCCCCATCCCCACTCCCTCAGTAACTATATCCCCCATACCCACACCCTCAGGAACTCCATCCCACCATCCCCACTCCCTCAGTAACTCCATACCCACACCACTCCCTCAATAAATCCATTCCCCATCCCCACACCCTCAGTAACTCCATCCCCATCACCAAACCCTCAGTAACTCCATTCCCCATCCCCACTTCGTATGTAACTCCATCCCCCATCCCCACTCCCTCATTAACTCCATCACCTCATCCCCAAACCCTCAGCAACTCCATCCCCCATCCCCACTCCCTCATTAACTCCATCGCCTCATCCCCAATCCCTCAGTAACTCCATTCCACCATCCCCACTCCCTCAGTAACTCCATGCCCCCATCCCCACTCCTACAGAATCTCCATTCCCCATTCCCACTCCCTCAGTAACTCCATCCCATCCCCACTCTCTCAGTAACTCCATCGCATCCCCACTCCCTCAGTAACTCCATCCCCCCATTTCCACTCCCTCAGTAACTCCATCCCCCATCCCCACTCGCTCAGTAACTCCATCCCCCATCCCCACTCCCTCTGTAACTCCATCCCCCCATCCCCACTCTCTCAGTAACTCCATCCCCACATCCCCATTCCCTCAGTAACACCATGCCCCATCCCCACTGCCTCTGTAACTCCTTAGTTCAACCCCACTCCCTAAGTAACTCCATCCCCCCATCCCCACTCCCTCAGGAACTCCATCCACCCCATCCCCACTCCCTCAGTAACTCCATCCCCCATCCCCACTCCCTCAATAACTCCATCCCCCATCCCCACTCCTTCAGTAACTCCATCCCGCCATCCCCACTCCCTCAGTAACCCTATCCCCCCATCCCCACTCCCTCAGTATCTCCATCCCCCCATCCCCACTCCCTCAGTAACTCCATTCCCCATCCCCACTCCCACAGAATCTCCATTCCACATTCCCACTCTCTCAGTAACTCCATCCCATCCCCACTCCCTCAGTAACTCCATCCCCATCCCCACTCCCTCTGTAACTCCATTCCTCCATCCCCACTCCCTCAGTAACTCCATCCCCACATCCCCACTCCCTCAGGAACTCCATGCCCCATCCCCACTGCCTCTGGAACTCCTTCCCCCCTTCTCCACTCCCTCAGGAACTCCATCCCCCCATCCCCACTCTCTCAGTAACTCCATGCCCCATCCCCACTGCCTCTGTAACTCCTTAGTTCAACCCCACTCCCTCAGTAACTCCATCCCCCCATCCCCACTCCCTCAGCAACTCCATTCCCCATCCCTACTCACTCAGTAACTCCATCCCCCATACCCACTCCCTCAGTAACTCCATACCCACCCCATCCCTCAATAACTCCATTCCCCATCCCCACACCCTCATTAGCTCCATCCCCGTCACCAAAGCCTCAGTAACTCCATTCCCCATCCCCACACCCTATGTAACTCCATCCGCCAGCCCCACTCCCTCATTAACTCCATCGCCTCATCCCCAATCCCTCAGCAACTCCATTCCCCATCCCCACTCCCTCAGTATTTCCATCCCCCATCCCCAAACCCTCAGTAACACGATCCCCCATCCCCACTCCCTCAGGAACTCCATCCATCCCATCCCCACTCCCTCAGTAACTCCATCCCCCCTTCTCCACTCCCTCAGGAACTCCATCCCCCCATCCCCACTCCCTCAGTAACTCCATCCCCCCCATCCCCACTCCCTCAGTAACTCCATCCCCCCAACCCCACTCCCTCAGTAACTCCATCCCCCCATCCCCACTCTCTCAGCAACTCCATCCACCCCATCCCCACTCCCTCAGTAACTCCATCCCCCCAACCCCACTCCCTCAGTAACTCCATCCCCCAATCCCCACTCCCTCAGTAATTCCATACCCGCATCCACACTCCCTCAGTAACTCCAGCACCCATCACCACTCCCTCAGTAACTCCAATCCCCCATCCCCACTCCCACGGTAACTACAACCCCAATCCCCACTCCCTCAGTAACTCCATCCCCCCATCCCCACTCCCTCAGCAACTCCATCCCCCATCCCCACTCACTCAGTAACTCCATCTCCCATACCCACTCCCTCAGTTACTCCATCCCACCATCCCCACTCCCTCAGTAACTCCATACCCACCCCACTCCCTCAATAACTCCATTCCCCATCCGCACACCCTCATTAACTCCATCCCCATCACCAACCCTCAGTAACTCCATTCCCCATCCCCACTCCCTATGTAACTCCATCTCTCATCCCCACTCCCTCAGTAACTCCATCCCCCATCCCCAATCCCTCAGTAACTCCATTCCCCAATCCCCACTCCCTCAGTAACTCCATGCCCCCATCCCCACTCCCGCAGAATCTCCATTCCCCATTCCCACTCCCTCAGTAACTCCAGCCCCCATCCCCACTCCCTCAGTAACTCCAATCCCCCATCCCAACTCCCACAGTAACTACAACCCCAATCCCCACTCCCTCAGTAACTCCATCCCCCCATCCCCACTCCCTCAGTAACTATATCCCCCATACCCACACCCTCAGGAACTCCATCCCACCATCCCCACTCCCTCAGTAACTCCATACCCACACCACTCCCTCAATAAATCCATTCCCCATCCCCACACCCTCAGTAACTCCATCCCCATCACCAAACCCTCAGTAACTCCATTCCCCATCCCCACTTCGTATGTAACTCCATCCCCCATCCCCACTCCCTCATTAACTCCATCACCTCATCCCCAAACCCTCAGCAACTCCATCCCCCATCCCCACTCCCTCATTAACTCCATCGCCTCATCCCCAATCCCTCAGTAACTCCATTCCACCATCCCCACTCCCTCAGTAACTCCATGCCCCCATCCCCACTCCTACAGAATCTCCATTCCCCATTCCCACTCCCTCAGTAACTCCATCCCATCCCCACTCTCTCAGTAACTCCATCGCATCCCCACTCCCTCAGTAACTCCATCCCCCCATTTCCACTCCCTCAGTAACTCCATCCCCCATCCCCACTCGCTCAGTAACTCCATCCCCCATCCCCACTCCCTCTGTAACTCCATCCCCCCATCCCCACTCTCTCAGTAACTCCATCCCCACATCCCCATTCCCTCAGTAACACCATGCCCCATCCCCACTGCCTCTGTAACTCCTTAGTTCAACCCCACTCCCTAAGTAACTCCATCCCCCCATCCCCACTCCCTCAGGAACTCCATCCACCCCATCCCCACTCCCTCAGTAACTCCATCCCCCATCCCCACTCCCTCAATAACTCCATCCCCCATCCCCACTCCTTCAGTAACTCCATCCCGCCATCCCCACTCCCTCAGTAACCCTATCCCCCCATCCCCACTCCCTCAGTATCTCCATCCCCCCATCCCCACTCCCTCAGTAACTCCATTCCCCATCCCCACTCCCACAGAATCTCCATTCCACATTCCCACTCTCTCAGTAACTCCATCCCATCCCCACTCCCTCAGTAACTCCATCCCCATCCCCACTCCCTCTGTAACTCCATTCCTCCATCCCCACTCCCTCAGTAACTCCATCCCCACATCCCCACTCCCTCAGGAACTCCATGCCCCATCCCCACTGCCTCTGGAACTCCTTCCCCCCTTCTCCACTCCCTCAGGAACTCCATCCCCCCATCCCCACTCTCTCAGTAACTCCATGCCCCATCCCCACTGCCTCTGTAACTCCTTAGTTCAACCCCACTCCCTCAGTAACTCCATCCCCCCATCCCCACTCCCTCAGCAACTCCATTCCCCATCCCTACTCACTCAGTAACTCCATCCCCCATACCCACTCCCTCAGTAACTCCATACCCACCCCATCCCTCAATAACTCCATTCCCCATCCCCACACCCTCATTAGCTCCATCCCCGTCACCAAAGCCTCAGTAACTCCATTCCCCATCCCCACACCCTATGTAACTCCATCCGCCAGCCCCACTCCCTCATTAACTCCATCGCCTCATCCCCAATCCCTCAGCAACTCCATTCCCCATCCCCACTCCCTCAGTATTTCCATCCCCCATCCCCAAACCCTCAGTAACACGATCCCCCATCCCCACTCCCTCAGGAACTCCATCCATCCCATCCCCACTCCCTCAGTAACTCCATCCCCCCTTCTCCACTCCCTCAGGAACTCCATCCCCCCATCCCCACTCCCTCAGTAACTCCATCCCCCCCATCCCCACTCCCTCAGTAACTCCATCCCCCCAACCCCACTCCCTCAGTAACTCCATCCCCCCATCCCCACTCTCTCAGCAACTCCATCCACCCCATCCCCACTCCCTCAGTAACTCCATCCCCCCAACCCCACTCCCTCAGTAACTCCATCCCCCAATCCCCACTCCCTCAGTAATTCCATACCCGCATCCACACTCCCTCAGTAACTCCAGCACCCATCACCACTCCCTCAGTAACTCCAATCCCCCATCCCCACTCCCACGGTAACTACAACCCCAATCCCCACTCCCTCAGTAACTCCATCCCCCCATCCCCACTCCCTCAGCAACTCCATTCCCCATCCCCACTCACTCAGTAACTATATCCCCCATACACACTCCCTCAGGAACTCCATCCCACCATTCCCACTCCCTCAGGAACTCCATACCCACCCCATCCCTCAATAACTCCATTCCCCATCCCCACACCCTCATTAGCTCCATCCCCATCACCAAACCCTCAGTAACTCCTTTCCCCATCCCCACTCCTTATGTAACTCCATCCCCCATCCCCACTCCCTCAGTAACTCCATTCCCCCATCACCACTCCCACAGAATCTCCATTCCCCATTCCCACTCCCTCAGTAACTCCATCCCATCCCCACTCCCTCAGTAACTCCATCCCCCCATTTCCACTCCTTCAGTAACTCCATCCCCCATCCCCACTCCCTCAGTAACTACATCCCCCATCCCCACTCCCTCAGGAACTCCATCCACCCCATTCCCACTCCCTCAGTAACTCCATCCCCCCTTCTCCACTCCCTCAGGAACTCCATCCCCCCATCCCCACTCCCTCAGTAACTCCATCCCCTATCCCCACTCCCTCAGTAACTCCATCCCCCATCCCCACTCCATCAGTAACTCCATCCCCCATCCCCACTCCCTCAGTATCTCCATCCCCCTATCCCCACTCCATCAGTAACTCCATCCCCCATCCCCACTCCCTCTGTAACTCCATCCCCCCATCCCCACTCCCTCAGTAACTCCATCCCCACATCCCCACTCCCTCAGTAACTCCATGCCCCATTCCCACTGCCTCTGTAACTCCTTAGTTCAACCCCACTCCCTAAGTAACTCCATCCCCCCATCCCCACTCCCTCAGTAACTCCATCCCCCCATCCCCACTCCATCAGCAACTCCATCCACCCCATCCCCACTCCCTCAGTAACTCCATTCCCCCATCTCCACTCCCTCAGGAACTCCATCCACCCCATCCCCACTCCCTCAGCAACTCCATCCCCATGTTCCCACTCCCTCAGTAACTCCATCCCCCAATCCCCACTCCCTCAGTAACTCCAACACCCCATCCCCACTCCCTCAGTAACTCCATCCCCCATCCCCACTCCCTCAGTATCTCCATCCCCCCATCCCCACTCCATCAGTAACTCCATCCCCACATCCCCACTCCCTCAGTAACTCCATCCCCCATCCCTACTCCCTCAGTAACCCCATCCCCCATTCCCACTCCCTCAGTAACTCCATCCCCCCATCCCCACTCCCTCAGTAACTCCATCCCCCCATCCCCACTCCCTCAGCAACTCCATTCCCCATCCCCACTCACTCAGTAACTCCAGCCCCAAACCCACTCCCTCAGTAACTCCATCCCACCATCCCCACTCCCTCAGTAAATCCATACCCACCCCAGTCCCTCAATAACTCCATTCCCCATCACCAAACCCTCAGTAACTCCATTCCCCATCCCCACTCCGTCTGCAACTCCATTCCCCATCCCCACTCCGTCTGTAACTCTATCCCCCATCCCCACTCCCTCAGTAACTCCTTCGCCTCATCCCCAAACCCTCAGTAACTCCATCCCCCATCCCCACTCCCTCAGTAACTCCATCCGCCATCCCCACTCCCTCAGTAACTTCACCCCCCATCCCCACTCCCTCAGTAACTCCATTCCCCAACCACACTCGCTCATTAACTACATCCCCCCATCCCCACTCCCTCAGTAACTCCATCCCGCATCCCCACTCCCTCAGTAACTCCATCCCCCATCCCCACTCCCTCAGTAAGTCCATCACCCATCCCCACTCCCTCAGCATCTCCATCCTCCATCCCCACTCCCTCAGTAACTCCATTCCCCATCCCCACACCCACAGTAACTCCATCCCCCCATCACCAAACCCTCAGTAACTCCATTCCCCATCCCCACTCACTCAGTAACACCATCCCCCCATCCCCACTCACTCAGTAACTCCATCCCCCCATCCCCAGTCCCTCATTAACTCCATCCCCCCATCCTCACTCCCACAGAACTTCCTTCCCCCAACCCCATTCCCTCAGTAACTCCATCCGCCCATCCCCACTCCCTCAGTAACTCCTTCCCCCATCCCCACTCCCACAGTAACTCCATCCCCCCATCCCCACTCCCTCAGTAACTCCTTGCCCCATCCCCACTCCCTCAGTAACTCCTTCCCCCGTCCCCACTCCCTCAGCAACTCCATCCCCCATTCCCGCGCCCTCAGTAACTCCATCCCCCAAACCCACTCGCTCATTAACTACATCCCCCCATCCCCACTCCCTCAGTAACTCCATCCCCCATGCCCACTCCCTCAGTAAGTCCATCCCCCATCCCCACTCCCTCAGTAACTCCATCCCCCATCTCCACACCCTCAGTAACTCCATCCCCACATCACCAAACCCTCAGTAACTCCATTCCCCATCCCCACTCCCTCAGTAACTCCATCCCCCATCCCCGCTCCCTCAGTAACTCCATCCCCCATCCCCACTCCCTCAGTAACTCCATCCCCCATCCCCGCTCCCTCAGTAACTCCATCCCCCATCCCCACTCCCTCAGTAACTCCATCCCCCCATCCCCACTCCCACAGAACTTCCTTCCCCCATCCCCCCTCCATCATTAACTCCATCCCCCCAACCCCATTCCCTCAGTAATTCCATCCGACCGTCCCCACTCCCTCAGTAACTCCTTCCCCCATCCCCACTCCCTCAGTAACTCCATTCCCCGTCCCCACTCCCTCAGTTACTCCATCCCGCCATCCCCATTCCCTCAGTATATCCATCCCAGCATCCCCACTCCCTCAGTAACTCCATCCCCCCATTCGCACTCCCTCAGTAACTCCATCCCCCCATCCGCACTCCCTCAATAATTCCATCCCCCCATCCCCACTCTCTCGCTAACTCCATCCCCACATCCTCACTCACTCAGTAACTCCATTCCCCCATCCCGACATCCTCAGTAACTCCATCCCCATTCCCACGCTCGCAGTAACTCCATCAACCATCCCCACTCCCTCATTAACACCATCCCCCATCCCCACACCTTCAGCAACTCCATCCCACAATCCGCACTCCCTCAGTAACTCCATCCCTATCCCCATGCTCTCAGTAACTCCATCCCCCCATGCCCACTGCCACAGTAACTCCATTCCCCATCCCCACTCCCCTAGTAACTGCATCCTCCCATCCCCACTCCCTCAGTAACTCCAACACCCCATCCCCACTCTCTCGGTAACTCCATCCCCACATCCCCACTCCCTCAGTAACTCCATCCCCATTCCCACGCTCGCAAGAACTCCATCCCCCATCCCCACTCCTTCAGCAACTCCATCCCCCAATCCGCATTCTCTCAGTAACTCCATCCCCATCCCCGTGCTCTCAGTGACTCCATCCCCCGATCCCCACTCCCTCAGTAACTCCATCCCCATCGCCACTGCCACAGTAACTCCATTCCCCATCCCCACTCCCCCAGTAACTCCATCCCCCATCCCCACTCCCTCACTCACTCCATCCCCCAATCCCCACTCCCTCAGTAACTCCATCCCCTCAACCCCACTCCCTCAGTAACTCCATCCCGCACCACCACTCCCTCAGTAACTCCATCCCCCCATCCCCACTCCATCAGTAACTCCATCCCCTCTCCCCACTCCCTCAGTAATTCCTTCCCCCATCCCCGCTCCCTCAGTAACTCCATCCCCACTCCCGCAGTAACGGCATCCTGCATCCCCACACCCTCAGTAATCCATCCCCCATCCCCACTCCCTCAGTAAATCCATCACCCATCAACACTCCCCCAGTATCTCCATCCTCCAATGCCACTCCCTCAGTAAGTCCATCCCCAATCTCTACTCACACAGTAACGCCATCCCCCCATCCCCACTCCCTCAGTAACTCCATCCCCCATCCCCACTCCCTCAGTAACTCCATCCCCCATTCCCACTCCCTCAGTAACTCCATCCCCCCATCCCAACTCCCTCAGGAACTCCATCCCCCATTCCCACTCCCTCAGTAACTCCATCCCCCCATCCCCACTCCCTCAGTAACTCCATCCCCCCATCCCCACTCCCTCAGCAACTCCATTCCCCATCCCCACTCACTCAGTAACTCCATCCCACCATCCCCACTCCCTCTGTAAATCCATACCCACCCCACTCCCTCAATAACTCCATTCCCCATCCCCACACCCTCATTAACTCCATCCCCCATCACCAAACCCTCAGTAACTCCATTCCCCATCCCACTCCATCTGCAACTCCATTCCCCATCCCCACTCCGTCTGTAACTCCATCCCCCATCCCCACTCCCTCAGTAACTCCATCGCCTCATCCCCAAACCCTCAGTAACTCCATCCCCCATCCTCACTCACTCAGTAACACGATTCCCCATTCCCAAATCCTCAGTAACTCCATTCCCTCATTCCCACTCCCTCAGTAACTCCATCCGCCATCCCCACTCCCTCAGTAACTCCTTCCCCCATCCCCACTCCCTCAGTAACTCCATTCCCCGTCCCCACTCCCTCAGTAACTCCATCCCGCCATCCCCACTCCCTCAGTATATCCATCCCAGCATCCCCACTCCCTCAGTAACTCCATCCCCCCATTTGCGCTCCCTCAGTAACTCCATCCCCCCATCCGCACTCTCTCGGTAACTCCATCCCCCCATCCCCACTCTCTCGGTAACTCCATCCCCACATCCTCACTCAGTCAGTAACTCCATCAACCATCCCCACTCCCTCATTAACACCATCCCCCATCCCCACACCTTCAGCAACTCCATCCCACAATCCGCACTCCCTCAGTAACTCCATCCCGCCATCCCCACTCCCTCAGTAACTCCATTCCCATCACCACTGCCACAGTAACTCCATCCCCCATTCCACACTCCCTCAGTAACTCCATCCTCAAATCCCCACTCCCTCAGTAACTCCGTTCCCCAATCCCCAATCCCTCAGTAACTCCATCCCCATTCCCACGCTCGCAAGAACTCCATCCCCACTCCTTCAGCAACTCCATCCCCCAATCCGCATTCTCTCAGTAACTCCATCCCCATCGCCACTGCCACAGTAACTCCATTCCCCATCCCCACTCCCTCACTCACTCCATCCCCCAATCCCCACTCCCTCAGTAACTCCATCCCCTCAACCCCACTCCCTCAGTAACTCCATTCCCCCTTCCCCACTCCATCAGTAACTCCATCCCCTCTCCCCACTCCCTCGGTAATTCCTTCCCCCATCCCCACTCCCTCAGTAACTCCATCCCCACTCCCGCAGTAACAGCATCCTGCATCCCCACACCCTCAGTAAGTCCATCCCCCCATCTCCACTCACACAGTAACGCCATCCCCACATCCCCACTCCCTCAGTAACTCCATCCCCCATTCACACTCCCTCAGTAACTCCATCCCCCCATCCCCACTCCCTCAGTAACTCCATCCCCCCATCCCCACTCCCTCAGTAACTCCATCCCTGATCCTCACTCCCTTAGTAACTGCATCCCCCATCACTCAGTAACTCCATCCCCCCATCCCCACTCCCTCAGTAACTCCATCACCCCCACCCCACTACCTCAGTAACTCCATCCCCCCAACCCCACTCCCTCAGTAACTCCATCCGCCCATACCCACTCCCTCAGTAACTCCATCCCCCATCCCCACTCCCTCAGTAACTCCATCCCCCATCACCACTCTTCAGTAACTACATCCGCCAACCCCAATCCCTCAGTGTCTCCATCCCCCATTACCACTCCCTCAGTAACTCCTTTCCCCCATCCCCACTCCCTCAGTAACTCCATCCCCCCATCCCCACTCACACAGTAACTCCATCCCCCATCCCCACTCCCTCAGTAACTCCTTTCCCCCATCCCCACTCCCTCAGTAACTCCATCCCCCATCCCCACTCACACAGTAACTCCATCCCCCATCCCCACTCTTCAGTAACTACATCCGCCAACCCCAATCCCTCAGTGTCTCCATCCCCCATTACCACTCCCTCAGTAACTCCATCCCCGCAGCCCCACTCCCTCAGTAACTCCATCCCCCATCCTCACTCCCTCAGTAACTCCATCCCCCATTCCCACTCCCTCAGTAACTCCATCCCTCCATCCCCACTCCCTCAGTAACTCCATCCCCGATCCTCACTCCCTCAGTAACTGCATCCCCATCCTCACTCCCTCAGTAACTCCATCCCCATCCTCACTCCCTCAGTAACTCCATCCCCCATCCCGACTCCCTCAGTAAGTCCATCCCCCTGTTCCCACTCCCTCAGTAACTCCATCCCCATCCTCACTCCCTCAGTAACTCCATCCCCCATCCCGACTCCCTCAGTAACTCCATCCCCCATCCCCACTCTACAGTAACTAAATCCGCCAACCCCAATCACTCAGTGTCTCCATCCCCCATTACCACTCCCTCAGTAACTCCATTCCCCAGCCCCACTCCCTCAGTAACACCATCCCCCATCCCGACTCCCTCAGTAACTCCGTCTCCCATCCTCACTCCCTCAGTAACTCCATCCCCCACCCCCACTCCCTCAGTAACTCCATCCCACATCCCCACTCCCTCAGTAACTCCTTCCCCATCTCCCTCCCTCAGTAACTCCATCCGCCCATATCCACTCTATCAGTAACTCCATCCCTCCCACCTCCTTCCCTCAGGAAAATCATCCTCCATCCCCACTCCCTCTGTAACTCCATCCCTCATCCCCACTCCCCCAGTAAGTCCATCCCTCATCCCCCATCCCTCAGTAACTCCATCCCCCATTCCCACTCCCTCAGTAACTCCATCCCTCATCCCCACTCCCTCAGTAAGTCCATCACCCATCCCCACTCCGCAGTAACTCCATCCCCCATCCCATTCCCTAGTAACTCCTTCCCCCATCTCCCTCCCTCAGTAACTCCATTCCCCCATATCCACTCGATCAGTAACTCCATCCCTCCCATCTCCTTCCCTCAGTAAAATCATCCTCCATCCCCACTCCCTCTATAACTCCATCCCACTTCCCCACTCCCTCAGTAACTCCATCCCCCCATCCTCACTCCCTCAGTAACTCCATCCCTCATCCCCACTCCCTCAGTAAGTCCATCACCCATCCCCACTCCCTCAGTAACTCCATCCCCACTCCCTCAGTATCTCCATCCACCATCACCAAACCCTCAGTAACTCCATTCCCCATCCCCACTCCCTCACAATTTCCGTCACCCATCCTCACTCCCTCAGTAACTCCATCTCCCCAACCCCACCCCCCGCAGTAACTCCATCCCCCATCCCCACTCTCTCAGTAACTCCATCCCCCCCATTTCCACTCCCTGAGTAACTCCATCCCCCATCCCCACTCCCTCTGTAACTCCATCCACCCCATCCCCACTCCCGCAGTAACTCCATCCCCCATCCCCACTCCCTCAGTAACTCAATCCCCCCAACCCCACTCCCTCAGTAACTCCATCCCCCATCCCCACTCCCTCAGTAACTCAATCCCCCCAACCCCACTCCCTCAGTAACTCCATCCCCCATCCCCACTCCCTCAGTAACTCAATCCCCCCAACCCCACTCCCTCAGTAACTCCATCCCCCATCCCCACTCCCTCAGTAACTCCATCCGCCCATCCCCCCTCCCTCAGTCAGTCCAACCCCCCATCCCCACTCTCTCAGTAACTCCATCCCCGATCCTCCCTCCCTCAGTAACTCCATCCCCCATCCTCACTCCCTCAGTAACTCCATCCCCCATCCCCACTCCCTCAGTAACTCCATCCCACATCCCCACTCCCGCAGTAACTCCATCCCCATCCCCACTCCCTCAGTAACTCCATCCCCCATCCCCACTCCCTCAGTAACTCCATCCCCATCCCCACTCCCTCAGTAACTCCATCCCCCATCCTCACTCCCTCAGTAACTCCATCCCCCATCCCCACTCCCTCAGTAACTCCATCCCCCACCCCCACTCCCTCAGTAACTCCATCCCACATCCCCACTCCCTCAGTAACTCCTTCCCCATCTCCCTCCCTCAGTAACTCCATCCCCATCCCCACTCCCTCAGTAACTCCATCCCCCACCCCCACTCCCTCAGTAACTCCATCCCCCATCCCCACTCCCTCAGTAACTCCATCCCCATCCCCACTCCCTCAGTAACTCCATCCCCCATCCTCACTCCCTCAGTAACTCCATCCCCCATCCCCACTCCCTCAGTAACTCCATCCCCGACCCCCACTCCCTCAGTAACTCCATCCCACATCCCCACTCCCTCAGTAACTCCTTCCCCATCTCCCTCCCTCAGTAACTCCATCCCTCCCACCTCCTTCCCTCAGTAAAATCATCCTCCATCCCCACTCCCTCTGTAACACCATCCCTCATCCCCACTCCCTCAGTAAAATCATCCTCCATCCCCACTCCCTCAGTAACTCCATCCCCCATCCTCACTCCCTCAGTAAAATCATCCTCCATCCCCACTCCCTCAGTAACTCCATCCCTCATCCCCACTCCCTCAGTAAAATCATCCTCCATCCCCACTCCCTCAGTAACTCCATCCCCCATCCTCACTCCCTCAGTAACTCCATCCCGCATCCCCAATCCCTCAGTGTCTCCATCACCCATCCCCACTCCCTTAGTAACTCTATCCGCCCATCCCCACTCCCTCAGTAACTCCATCCCCACTCCGCAGTAACTCCATCCCCCATCCCCACTCCCTCAGTAACTCCATCCCCCCCATCCCCACTCCCTCAGTAACTCCATCCGCCCATCCCCACTCCCTCAGTAACTCCATCCGCCCATCCCCACTCCCTTAGTAACTCCATCCCCCATCCCCACTCCCTCACAATTTCCATCACCCATCCCCACTCCCTCAGTAACTCAATCCCCCCAACACCACTCCCTCAGTAACTCCATCCGCCCATCCCCACTCCCTTAGTAACTCCATCCGCCCATCCCCACTCCCTTAGTAACTCCATCCCCCATCCCCACTCCCTCAGTAACTCCATCACCCCAACCCCAATCTCTCAGTAACTCTATCCCCCACCCCCACTCCCTCAGTAACTCCATCCCCCCCATCCCCACTCCCTCAGTAACTCCATCCGCCCATTCCCACTCCCTCAGTAACTCAATCCCCCCATCCTCACTCCCTCAGTAACTCCATCCCCCATCCCCACTCCCTCAGTAACTCAATCCCCCATCCCCACTCACTCAGAAACTCCATCCCCCATCCTCACTCCCTCAGTAACTCCTTTCCCCATCTCCCTCCCTCAGTAACTCCATCCCCCATCCCACTCCCTCAGTAACTCCATCCCCCATCCCCACTCCCTCAGTAACTACATGCCCCCATCCTCGCTTCCTCAGTAACTCCATACCCCATCCCACTCCCTCAGTAACTCAATCCCCCCAACCCCACTCCCTCAGTAACTCCATCCGCCCATCCCCACTCCCTCAGTAACTCCATCCGCCCATCCCCACTCCCTCAGTAACTCAATCCCCCCATCCTCACTCCCTCAGTAACTCCATCCCCCATCCCCACTCCCTCAGTAACTCAATCCCCCATCCCCACTCACTCAGAAACTCCATCCCCCATCCTCACTCCCTCAGTAACTCCTTTCCCCATCTCCCTCCCTCAGTAACTCCATCCCCCATCCCACTCCCTCAGTAACTCCATCTCCCCAACCCCACCCCCCGCAGTAACTCCATCCCGCATCCCCACTCACACAGTAACTCCATCCCCCCCCATCCCCACTCACACAGTAACTCCATCCCCCCCATCCCCACTCCCTCAGTAACTCAATCCCCCCAACCCCACTCCCTCAGTAACTCCATCCGCCCATTCCCACTCCCTTAGTAACTCCATCCCCCCATCCCTACTCCCTCAGTAACTCCATCCCCCCAACCTCACTCCCTCAGTAACTCCATGCCCCATCCCCACTCCATCAGTCAGTCCAACCCCCCATCCCCACTCTCTCAGTAACTCCATCCCCGATCCTCACTCTTCAGTAACTACATCCGCCAACCCCAATCCCTCAGTGTCTCCATTCCCCATTCCCACTCCCTCAGTAACTCCATCCCACATCCCCACTCCCTCAGTAACTCCATCACCCCCACCCCACTACCTCAGTAACTCCATCCCCCCAACCCCACTCCTTCAGTAACTCCATCCGCCCATCCCCACTCCCTCAGTAACTCCATCCCACCATCCCCACTCCCTCAGTAACTCCATCCCCCATCCCCACTCCCTCAGTAACTCCATCCCCCGATCCCCACTCCCTCAGTAACTCCATCCCACATCCCCACTCCCTCAGTAACTCCATCACCCCAACCCCACTCCCTCAGTAACTCCATGCCCCATCCCCACTCCATCAGTCAGTCCAACCTCCCATCCCCACTCTCTCAGTAACTCCATCCCTGATCCTCACTCCCTCAGTAACTGCATCCCCCATCACTCAGTAACTCCATCCCCCCATCCCCACTCCCTCAGTAACTCCATCACCCCCACCCCACTACCTCAGTAACTCCATCCCCCCAACCCCACTCCCTCAGTAACTCCATCCGCCCATCCCCACTCCCTCAGTAACTCCATCCCCCCAACCCCACTCCCTCAGTAACTCCATCCCCCATCCCCACTCCCTCAGTAACTCCATCCCCCCAACCCTATTGCCTAAGTAACTCCATCCATCCATCCCCACTCTTCAGTAACTACATCCGCCAACCCCAATCCCTCAGTGTCTCCATCCCCCCATCCCCACTCCCTCAGTAACTCCTTCCCCCATCTCCCTCCCTTAGTAACTCCATCCCCCCATCCCCACTCCCTCAGTAACTCCATCCCCCATCCCCACTTCCACAGTAACTCCATCCCCCCATCCCGACATCCTCAGTAACTCCATCCCCCATCCCCACTACCTCAGTAACTCCATCCCCCATCCTCACTTCCTCAGTAACCCCATTCCCCATCTCCCTCCCTTAGTAACTCCATCCCCCCATCCCCACTCCCTCAGTAACTCCATCCCCCATCCTCACTTCCTCAGTAACTCCTTCCCCCATCTCCCTCCCTTAGTAACTCCATCCCCCCATCCCCACTCCCTCAGTAGCTCCATCCCCCATCCCCACTCCCTCAGTAGCTCCATCCCCCCATCCCCACACCCTCAGTAACTCCATCCCCCCATCCCCACCTCCATCACCACTCCCTCAGTAACTCCATCCCCATCCCCATTCCCTCAATAACTCCATCCCCAACCCCACTCCTCTGTAACTCCATCCCGAAACCCACTCCCTCAGTAACTCCATTCCCCATCCCCACTCCCTCAGTAACTCCTTCCCCCATCTCCCTCCCTTAGTAACTCCATCCCCCCATCCCCACTCCCTCAGTAACTCTATCCCCCACCCCCACTCCCTCAGTAACTCCATCCCCCCCATCCCCACTCCCTCAGTAACTCCATCCGCCCATTCCCACTCCCTCAGTAACTCAATCCCCCCATCCTCACTCCCTCAGTAACTCCATTCCCCATCCCCACTCACTCAGTAACACCATCCCCCCATCCCCACTCACTCAGTAACTCCATCCCCCCATCCCTACTCCCTCAGTAACTCCATTCCCCATCACCAAACCCTCAGTAACTCCATCCCCCATCCCCACTCCCTCAGTAACTCCATCCCCCATCCCCACTCACTCAGTAACACCATCCCCCCATCCCCACTCACTCAGTAACTCCATCCCCCCATCCTCACTCCCTCAGTAACTCCACCAACCATCCCCACTCACTCAGAAACTCCATCCCCCATCCTCACTCCCTCAGTAACTCCTTTCCCCATCTCCCTCCCTCAGTAACTCCATCCCCCATCCCACCCCCTCAGTAACTCCATCCCCCATCCCCACTCCCTCAGTAACTACATGCCCCCATCCTCGTTTCCTCAGTAACTCCATACCCCATCCCACTCCCTCAGTAACTCAATCCCCCCAACCCCACTCCCTCAGTAACTCCATCCGCCCATCCCCACTCCCTCAGTAACTCCATCCGCCCATCCCCACTCCCTCAGTAACTCAATCCCCCCATCCTCACTCCCTCAGTAACTCCATCCCCCATCCCCACTCCCTCAGTAACTCAATCCCCCATCCCCACTCACTCAGAAACTCCATCCCCCATCCTCACTCCCTCAGTAACTCCTTTCCCCATCTCCCTCCCTCAGTAACTCCATCCCCCATCCCACTCCCTCAGTAACTCCATCTCCCCAACCCCACCCCCCGCAGTAACTCCATCCCGCATCCCCACTCACACAGTAACTCCATCCCCCCCCATCCCCACTCACACAGTAACTCCATCCCCCCCATCCCCACTCCCTCAGTAACTCAATCCGCCCATTCCCACTCCCTTAGTAACTCCATCCCCCCATCCCTACTCCCTCAGTAACTCCATCCCCCATCCCCACTCCCTCAGTAACTCCATCCCCCCATCCCCACTCCCTCAGTAACTCCATCCCACATCCCCACTCCCTCAGTAACTCCATCCCTCATCCCCACTCCCTCAGTAAGTCCATCACCCATCCCCACTCCCTCAATATCTCCATCCTCCATCCCCACTCACTCAGTAACACCATCCCCCCATCCCCACTCACTCAGTAACTCCATCCCCCCATCCCTACTCCCTCAGTAACTCCATTCCCCATCACCAAACCCTCAGTAACTCCATCCCCCATCCCCACTCCCTCAGTAACTCCATCCCCCATCCCCACTCACTCAGTAACACCATCCCCCCATCCCCACTCACTCAGTAACTCCATCCCCCCATCCTCACTCCCTCAGTAACTCCACCAACCATCCCCACTCACTCAGTAACTCCATCCCCCACCTCCACTCCCTCAGTAACTCCATCCCCGCATCCCCACTCACTCAGTAACTCCATCCCCCATCCCCACTCACTCAGTATCTCCATCCGCCCATCCACACTCCCTCAATAAATCCATCCCCCCATCCCTACACCCTCAGTAACTCCTTACCCCATCTCTCTCCCTCAGTAACTCCATCACCCCATCCCCACTCTATCAGTAACTCCATCCCCCATCCCACTCCTTTAGTCACTCCATCCCCCATCTCCACTCCCTCAATAACTCCATCCCCCATCCCCATTCCCACAGTAACTCAATCCCCCATCCCCACTCCCTCAGTAACTCCATCACCCCATCCCCACTCCCTCAGTAACTCCATCCCCCCATTCCCGCTCCCTCAGTAACTCCATCCCCCATCCCCATTCCCTCAGTAACTCCATCCCCCATCCCCACTCCCTCAGTAACTTCATACACCCATTCCCACTCCCTCAGTAACTCCATCCCCCATCCCCACTCCCTCAGTAACTTCATATACCCATCCCCACTCCCTCAGTAACTCTATCCCCATCTCCACTCCCTCAGTATCTCCATCCGCCCATCCACACTCCCTCAATAAATCCATCCCCCCATCCCCACACCCTCAGTAACTCCTTACCCCATCTCCCTCCCTCAGTAACTCCAGCCCCCCATCCCCACTCTATCAGTAACGCCATCCCTCCCATCTCCTTCCCTCAGTAACTTCATCCTCCCCATCCCCACTCCCTCAGTAACTCCATCCCCCATCCCCACTCTCTCAGTAACTCCACACCCCATCCCCACTCCCTCAGTAACTCCCTCAGTAACTCCATCCCCCATCCCCACTCCCACAGTAACTCCATCCCCCCATCCCCTCTCCCTCAGTAACTCCTTCCATTGCCCTTTAGTCTTGCTGCTGTTGTATTTGATTCCCTCTGACGGCGGGAACTGAACACCCGGCCAATGTTCCTTCCCTAACTGCTGTCTTTAATGATCGTTGTGATGAGAATGTCTCCAGTTGAAGTGGCAATCTCATCACACAAAATAAAATTCCTGAACAAATCCACTCTCTGTATAAACACAAATCTCAGCGGGACACCATGTGACATGGCTGTTGTTAAATATTTTGAGCATGACCCTTAATTTATGTGCATGCGTCAGCCCCAGTTTACAAGGTAATATATACACAGGCCTCTCAATGGGATCAGATTCCATGGTACCTGGCAGGTCTCCAGTTCACCTCCTGACTCCCCACTCATTGTGTGTCATTTCAGATTCTTGCAAAACCTATCATCAAAAGGGAAGGAATTTTTTCCAAAATCCCTATGATCTTTCACAAAACTTGTCCAGCTACATAGAAGCATCAAGAAAAGCAGGAGTGGGCCATTCAGCCCATTGGGTCTCATCTGCCACTCAACATTACCTTAAGGCATCATCTCACTGCCTCCCCAATATCCCTTGGGTAAGAGGCAGTAAATCCTGCAGGTTCTGTTTCGGCTGGTGTTCCCTCTTTCCCTATAGAAGGGTCATCATAGCAACAATCTATTCAAGCCATTTCTATTTGCGCTGGCTCTTTAATGAAGCTTTGCATTCATCCCAGTTTCTCTGTTTAACCCCATCGCCTCTAACTTTCTTTTCAAACATATGTCCAACTTATGATGGAGTCTGCCTTGGCTGGTCTTTATAGCAGTGCATACTGTGGAAGAACACCTTCGTCATTCCCTCCCACTGTTCTGATAATGTCTTTAATCTTCAATCTATGTCTCATTCCAACAGCCTGTCAGCGCTACTGGCTTGACCACAGGTCAGAGATCTGACTGTCTGGTGAAATTCTAAACTCATAATTCCAAATGTGTCTTTATTTTAAACAAAGATGAACCAAGAAAGGCCACTAGTATAAACTAAGTAGCTGTCTGAGCAGAGGGAGCCATGTATTGTCACATCTAAAAGTGAAAAATGAACTTCAACCAAAGCCACTTTAAATGGGGTGGTGGGGGAGGTGGGATACAATTCAAAACAGATTGGATTGTGATCTCTTGACTCCACTAAGATAAAGACAGGCTGATAAACCCGTCTGTTCAACAGCAAACCAGGCCCCTGTGGATTAGTCCCAAGCTGCAGACACACTTTGTGTTTTTCCTTTTGAGGAAAATACAAATAGAGAGGTAAATGGCCAGTGTCAACTCAGTTCGGGAAGGTAGGTGGGACCAACCCTCTCATTGGCACCCATGAATGAAGGGGCCCATGTGTACTGGACTGGATTCAAGCTTAAACATACTGTGGAGAAATAGTTCCTCATCACCTCAGCATTGCAGGTAAAAGGATCCTCATACTTCCTCGAGGATCCAGCCAGCCGCACATAAGCAGGAGAACAAGCATTCTGTCCCTCCCCTGAAGTTGGGAGTCCAGTCACGGTCAAAAGGAACTAGAACAACAGAATCTCATCCAACTTGCAGAACTAAGAAATTCAGCTACCAATGTCAACTCTTCCAGTAAGCTCCATCACAAAAGTGATCATCTTTAACTATTTGCTTTTCACAAACAACTCAGAGACTGATCCTTATATCTGCTTATTCTTAAACTGTCACTGTTTCGGACTCACCTCTTATTGTTAATTTGTGTAAATGTGAGTGTGTGTTGTATTAACAGTATTCTTAAGTGATTAATGAAGACTCTTTTTTAATTCACAAAAGTTTGGTTAAAATTGCTCCTTTTCAATTCATTTGGCTCAGGGAGAAAGGGAGGAGTCCATTTTGAAATCAACCTCGTCGTGACCAACTGAGGGAGGGGGGGGAGCGGCTGAATAAAAAAAGGGGAAACAGTTCTTCCCTCCCCACTCGGGAGTTTAATGTTTTAAGGAGTATTCAGGCTGAAAACATAACACATTAATGAACCCCACCCAGGTTCTGAGCAGAACACGATCTCCAGGCATCAAATGCCTGTGTTGAATATTGTAATAACATCTGTTTTGATGCTTTGAGAACATAAAAATAAAGGTTTACATTCATAGGCAGCAATTTCCAACACCTCAGGACATCTGAACACATTTGAACACCCAGAAAATACAGCCTTTGTCGTGATGTGGGAAACACAGCAGCTAATTTGCTCACAGCAAGTACCCACTTCAGTAATGTGATGAGCTGTTTTGATGATGTCAGTTGAGGGATAGGAAGTTATCGCAGAGCTCCAGGGGAACTCCTTCCAGTGATTTCATTTCGTTCAGGGGATATGGTCTGCGTTGGCTGGGCCAGTGTTTTCTGCAGTATCCCTCATTCCCATGGCAAGGGCAGATACCTGTTAGGTGCTGTGGGTTGACCCACAATACTGTTAGGTAGGGAATTTTAGCATAAATTATTTGGACGTGAGCATTAGAGGTATACTCAGTAAGTTTGCAGCTGACACCAAAATTGGAGGTGTAGTGGACAGCAAAGAAGGTTACTTCAGATTACAACAGAATCTTGATCAGATGGGCCAATGGTCTGAGACGTGGCAGATGAAGTTTAATTTAAATAAATGCAAGGTGCTGCATTTTGGGAAAGCAAATCTTAGCAGGACTTATACACTTAATGGTAAGGTCCTGGGGAGTGTTGCTGAACAAAGAGACCTTGGAGTGCAGGTTCATAGCTCCTTGAAAGTGGAGTCGCAGGTAAATAGGATAGTGAAGAAGGCGTTTGGTATGGTTTCCTTTATTGGTCAGAGTATTGAGTACAGGAGTTGGGAGGTCATGTTGCAGCTGGACAGGACATTGGTTAGGCCACTATTGGAATATTGCATGCAATTCTGGGCTCCTTCCTATCAGAAAGATGTTGTGAAACTTGAAAGGGTTCAGAAAAGATTTACAAGGATGTTGCCAGGGTTGGAGGATTTGAGCTACAGGGAGAGGTTGAACAGGCTGGGGCTGTTTTCCCTGGAGCGTCAGAGGCTGAGGGGTGACCTTACAGAGGTTTATAAAATCATGAGGGACATGGATAGGATAAATATCCTGGGGTGGAGGAGTCCAGAACTAGAGGGCATAGGTTTAGGGTGGGAAGGGAAAGATATAAAAGACACTTATGGGACAACTTATTCACACAGAGGGTGGTACGTGTATGGAATGAGCTGCCAGAGGAAGTGGTGAAGGCTGGTACAATTGCAACATGTAAGAGGCATTTGGATGGGTATATGAATAGGAAGGGTTTGGAGGGATATGGGCTGGGTGCTGGCAGGTGGGACTAGATTGAGTTGGGATGTCTGGTCGGCATGGACAGGTTGGGCCAAAGGGTCTGTTTCCGTGCTGTACATCTCTATGACTCTACTTGCACCCCCTGGCACTGAAGGAATAGCAAGATATTTCTAAGTCAGGATGGTGAGTGAGTTGGAGGAAAACGTGCGGTGGTAGGTGTTCCCGTGTAGCTGCTGCCCTTGACCTGACAGGTGGAAGTGGTTGTAGGTTTGGAAATTGCTGTTGAAGGACCTTTCTGCAGAGCACCTTGTAGACAGTACACAGTGAGCAACGGTGGAGAAGGGACTGAATGTTGAAAGGAGTCCTCAAGAGGGCTGCTTTGTCTTGGATGGTGTTGACCTCTTGAGTGTTGTTGAAGCTGCACCCACCCAAGGCAAGTGGGCAGTATTCCATCACACTCCTGACCTGTGCCTTGGAGATGATGGGAAAGGCTCAGGAGGTGAGGAAACTGCAGAATTCCTAGCCTGATCTTTAAATTGAGATCAGAGAGAGCCAACACTTTCACAACAAGTCCAAAAAACAAGGCCCCTGTCAAAGCAACACACCCTCAAGCTGCTCAGAATCAGTTACGACAATTTACACCCTGTCTCTGGATTGGGACCTTCTCATTCAGGAGTGAGGATGCTGTTTCCAGAGTTCCACTTACTGTCCTGAAGTGAGACAGCGTGAGGCCATGGTTACCAAGACAACGTCACCTTCAAGGAATGAATTCAGACTCTGAAGAAAACAATGCTCCTGAAAGCTGGAAATACAGAATCAGGGAATCGGACTGGAGGAAACTCCGTTCTCGTCTAATAGCCAGTCAGGCCGGTGATCTCAGTCAGCTGCGAGCAACATTCTTCTATTTGCTTATTGGACAAGGAGGTGACTGGTTGGGTTAGACTTTGCCCCTTGAGAAGGTGGGGGTGAGCTGCTTTCTTGAACCACTGCAGCCCATGTGCTGTGGATAAAACCACAATGTTGTTAGGGAGGGAATTCCGGGAATTTGACCCAGCAACACTGAAGGAACGGCGATATATTTCCAAGTGAGGATGGTGAGCGGCTTGGAGGGGAGCTTGCAGGTAATGGGTGACATGGTGGCTCAGTGGATAGTACTACTGCCCCACAGCGCTAGAGACCCAGGTTCGATTCCACCCTTGGGTGACTGTGTGGATAAGGCACCTCGTTCCCAGACAGTGCTTAGAAAATGAATTCGCCCCTTGGGGCCAGGGGAGAGTGATGGTGGCGGACAGGTGCTCACATACAGAGAGTGAAAGGAAAAGAATGATCTGAGCTGACATAGGATGGGAAGAGGAATACCAGCAGAAACAGGTGGGGCCGAATGGCCTGGTTTCACTGCTGGAATAATCTGTGTTCCTGTTTGCAAAGCTATAAGAGGTTGCATCTCACTGTTGACTTGAGTTTCAGCAGAGACCAGGCAATAATGTGCCTGGGACTTTAACTTTAAATCATTCGCTACAGCATCAAGATAAATTTGGAAACTAATTTGGTCAGTTTGCCTTTGGAAAGCTGAGTATGATTAATAAAGATCCCAATGAAGCTGCATCATTTATGAGTTCAGTGGCGAGTGACAGTGTAGCTGTACAAAAATCTCCAGCTTCAACCAGAAATACTCAGCAAGTATAAACAGCATGAAATCCCAGGCTGCGATCAGAGAGATTCCACACGAGTTTTACTGTTCGCCTCATACTGTGCCAAACCAACAGACAAGTCAGGACTGATGTCCTCAGATATGGAGGTGACCAAAAGGACTTGCATTTCTGTAGCGCCTTCTGTCAGGACGTTCAGCCGCCATAGTGCAGCCATTGCTGTAGTGCAGTTAACGTAGCTCACTGCACAGCAAGGTCTCACACTCATTGACATGATGCATCCAATTTTTTTTCGGAGGGGATGTTTGAGGAATTTTAGGCCAGAATGCCAGGGAGCACGGTTCTCCTGCACCTCTTCCAAACGGGGCCATGGGAGGGTCACTCACATCCTCAGGAGCTGGGTCTGGGGGCTCAGTCTGAAAGGTGGGATTGTCAGCTGAGATCTGAGGTCCCTCTGGAGTGGGACTTGAACACCTGACCTCCTGGCAAAGCACTTGCTTATGGCTGTTGCCCTGGTTCGATGTTCCTGCACTTCAATAGCTTGTGGCCTGAGGGGGGCACCACTGACCAGGAGACCCTCACACTCTCACCAACCAATCGCTGGGGCTCTGGAAAAACTGACAGCTCAAGAATAAGACTCCGTCACCACACGACAACCACGTTCCCAAAGCTGATCAATCCCAGAGTCAGGTTGGAACCCTGAATCTGTGGCTCAGAGGGAAGGACACTACCCATGGCATCTGACATTGCAGATATGTAGACATAAACCGATTTTCAATATACATACACATGCTTGCAACCATACATCCAGGCGTAGGTGTATTTACAAATACAAAGACTCTTCCTTGGCTCTGCTCAGCTATACATGGGAAATGCTCCAGAACGTCCCGACTTTTCTGCATCTCTCCCAATTCATTGCACTGATAAAGAGCTTGCTGCAAGAGTTAATAAATCAGTGAGCATACTCGCTTCAGGCCAGAAACAAGAGCTGTTCAAGCACGGCAATCAATGACAGAAAGAAGCCGAATGGCCTGAAGGGGTGAGGAAAGTTTCAGTTTTCATGTTGTGTCTTTCATTCTGATGTCTCCCATTCACACCACCTCTCCCACTCCACTCCAACCCCCGTGCCTCTTAGCACAGCTGAGAGTGACTGTCAGCAGAGCTGCCCTAGTTCCTATTATTCACACCGATCATTAACACCTATTATAAATCTCAATATTTCCTTTCCTACCATGAGCACTCTCTTTGTCTTTTGTTCTGGGCACCTTTCCCGTCTGTTTCATTCACTCCTCCTCCATCTCTGGCAGCAACATTAAAATCGTCATTTTTCCAGCTAGCTTTCAGCTCTGAAGAAAAGCTATTGGACTCAGAGAGTCATAGTCACACAGCACGGAAACAGACCCTTCGGTCCAACCAGTCCATGCTGAACATAATCCCAAACTAAACTCGTCCCACCTGCATGTTCCTGGCCCATATCCCACCAAATCTTTCCTATTCAAATATCCATCCAAATGTCTTTTAACTGTTGTCATTTTACCCACATCTACCACTTCCTCAGGATGTTCATTCCACATACAATCCGCCCTCTTCTGCCTTGTTTAACCTTTCTCCTCTCATTAATTCTGTTTCTCTCTTCCCTGATGTTGTCAGACCCGATGTGTTTTTCCAGCACTGCCTGTTTTTATTATAAAATTCGCTTTCTCCATTTTCCGTTCCATCCGCGGCCACGCCCATCCAGAGCTCTGGAGCTTCCCCCCAGCTGCCCTGATGAGATCACTGTGTTCCACTGTATTTCACCAATGGATGCCTCACCTTAGCTTCACCTTCTGAAATTCCCTGCTCAATCCCTCCACCTCCCGATATCACTGTTTCCCTTCAATATGTTGCTTCGAATCTTTCGATTTGTCCTTATGTGGCCAAGTGTCAAATTCTGCTTGACGAAACACATTGGGTGGTTTCACTATGTTGAAGATGCTATACAAATGCAAGTTCTTGTTGATGCAGCGTCCACTATCCCTGCGCCCTGGAGATATTACCTTGAATGACAGTGAATGATTCATGTAATGCTGAGCTTAGCTCCTGTGCTGATGTGGAAAAGGGGTCATTGTTCTAATACCATGCATTTTCCATCAATACAGTTTTAACCTCCCCCATTCAGGTTCTGCTCAGGCTAACTGAGGTGATGAAATGTGTTTTCATCATCACTAACAGAGAGCTCCCACTTCCTGCCATAATCCTCCGATCACAACAATCTGTTGGTGGTACAGATCTTGAATCTGGCAAGAAACATGCCCTGAAGCTGTTTGCTTCCAATAACTGGCTGTGATCTATTGCATTTTTTGTTTAACTTATTAGTTCTCAGGACGTGGGCACAATTGCCTTTTATTTCATAATACCAGGAGAAACAGGAGCTGGAGTAGGCCATTCAGCCCCTCAAGCCTACTCCGTCACTCAACAGGATCATGAAGGAGAAGGATCAGAGAAATATTCCCAAGTCAGTACGGTGAGTGTTTTGGAAGGGAACTTGGGCAGGGGGTGCTGATCCCTTGGAGCTGCTGCATTTGACCTTCGAGATAGAAGTGGGTCCTGGAACTTCCTACCCAAGGGCACTGAAGGTCCAACCCACAGCAAGTGGACTGCAGCGGTTCAAGAAGGCAACTCACCCCCACCTCCGCAAAGGGGCAAATAGGGACGGGCACCAAATGCTGGCCCAGCCAGCAATACCCACACCCCCCTCGTACCATTGAGAAAATGGATTCCTCTTATGGAAGTGAGACCATGAGGCACAGAAAGATTCCACAGAAATTAGTACGCTCTCTGATGAACTAGTGATTGACACAGCCTGGCGTAGATGCTTTGCAACCATGAGACCAGTTTAGGAATTCCTGCCCTTTCCCAGGGAATGATCCCCTGGCTTAAGGAGTTGGCACCTAGTGGGTGAGAGTTCAAAGGTTGGAAAGGCTCTGTCCGGTCTGGGCTAGTTCCACAACACGTAGGAATTCCCAAAGAGCAAGTCAAGGTAAGCTGAGGCCTGTAAAGAGAGGCTGCCTGGAAATGTTGCCCCTTCTGTTAACTCTCAGCCTGGGGAGATGACGAGGCTGAGGAGGGAACTGAGTGGGAGGATGGAGAGGTGGTGAACAAAGGCAGAGATTCCCGCTGGGATGGGGATGGGAGCTGGATGTTCCTAACGAAGGCACCTCCTGACACCAGTTGCCTGGCAACCTCCGAGGATCCTGTGAAAATGCTGTGTGGTGCCCACCACTGGGACCTCATTTTCCAATTCAAACAGCAGCAACAAGTTGTCAGTCATTTCAAATTCCTCCCTGTGGGTCATGTACCTTCCTTTTCCCCTGTTCCGATGTTTCCAGTTGAATGGGAACATTGTCAGTGGAACCTGTGAATGGAATCTGTGGGTGGGAGTGTTAGCTGTTATTGTTGGCCAGTTAACAAGATGAAGAGTTGCCCCCTGGCCCAGGCTATGGTGCCCTGATTTCCATTAAACAAGACTTCTTGAAAGCTCTCTATTTAATCTCCCCTTTCACCCCTGTGCTTAAAGCAGTCTTTTCCCTGTCGTGAGCAGTAATCCTCATTCCCCTGCTCCCCTGAGGGCCTCTGCCATTTCCTGTCCTCCCACTCACTCATACTCAGCCTCTCTGTGTTTCGGTGCTTTTTTGAGAATCTTCCTTCATCTCAACAGGTTTCACCATCCTTCTCTCTCTCTCTCTCTCTCTTTCTCTTTCTCTCTGACACACATTCTCTCACATACACACTTTCTCACACACTTTCTCTCTCTCTCTCTCTCTCACACACACACACACACACACACACACTCTCTCTCATACACACTCTCACACACACACACTCTCTCTCTCTCTCTCTCACACACACACTCACACTCTCTCTCTCATACACTCTCTCACACACACTCTCTCTCTCACACACACACACTCTCTCTCACACACACACTCACTCTCTCTCATACACACTCTCACACACACACTCTCATACACACACCCTCTCTCTCACACACACACTCACACTCTCTCTCTTTCATACACATTCACACACACACTCTCACACACACACACACTCCCTCTCTCATACACACACACACACACACACACACACACACACACACACACACACACACACACACACACACACACACACACACACACACTCACTCACTCTCTCTGACACACGCACACACACACACCAAAATCACTGAACAAAAAGATCACAGTCACCCTTCCCTCCTTTTGAGCGATTTAATGTCAGAACCAATCGCTGAAGCGTTTAACAGAGAGCAGAGCACTAGTCTGATATAAGATCATAAGAAATAGGAAAGGAGGAGGCTGTTCAGCCCATCAATCCTGCTACATTCAATAGATCCTGAGTGATCCAATATTCCTCATACCCACTTTACTGCCCTGTCCCCATGACCCTTGATTCCCCGACTGATCAAGAATCTAACTCTCTCAGCCTTAACTATACACAACTCTCCCCCACAGCTCTCTCTCTGTGGTAAGGTATTCATCATATTAAGAGCACATCATCATTATTTCATTGCAATGTCGATCAGGAAATTGCACAGAAATGTGTAAGCATTCTTCCCAGATTTGTTCACTTCCAAGTCTCTGCCAGCAAACACGGTGGTGATCGATATTGCCACATTTCATGGTATCTACTCCATGGAAACAGTGCTGAGGAGCGCTGACAGTGTGGTGCTGATGGAGGACTGCTTTCAATAGAATGGAAAAGATTGTGAGGAGTTCTGGCTGGGACTAAACTTCAGTCAACTTCATCCAACTCAGACAATCAGGCTCTTTTCATACAGCAGTTTGTGGGATCGTGCTGTGTGCAATCTGGCTGCTGTGGTCCCTGCATGAAATAGTGTCTGCAAATCCAAAGTACCCCCTTGTCTGTAATGGGCTATGGGATGTTGTTGTTTGGATGGGAAAGGCACTACATAAATTTAAATCGACCTTGAATTTATCAGGCCCAAACCAATGGACTGAGGTTAATCCAGCTCCCCCACACTGTCAGACTCACTGTACCCTCTAATACACCCAGTGTATAATTCCTGGGCCTGGGGTTAATCCAGCTCCCCCACACTGTCAGACTCACTGTACCCTCTAATACACCCAGTGTATAATTCCTGGACTGGGGTTAATCCAGCTCCCTCACACTGTCAGACTCACTGTACCCTCTAATACACACAGTGTATAATTCCTGGACTGGGGTTAATCCAGCTCCCTCACACTGTCAGACTCACTGTACCCTCTAATACACGCAGTGTATAATTCCTGGGCCTGGGGTTAATCCAGCTCCCTCACACTGTCAGACTCTCTGTACCCTCTAATACACCCAGTGTATAATTCCTGGACTGGGGTTAATCCAGCTCCCTCACACTGTCAGGCTCACTGTACCCTCTAATACACACAGTGTATAATTCCTGGGCCTGGGGTTAATCCAGCTCCCTCACACTGTCAGGCTCACTGTACCCTCTAATACACACAGTGTATAATTCCTGGGCCTGGGGTTAATCCAGCTCCCTCACACTGTCAGACTCACTGAACCCTCTAATACATACAGTGTATAATTCCTGGACTGGGGTTAATCCAGCTCCCTCACACTGTCAGGCTCACTGTACCCTCTAATACACACAGTGTATAATTCCTGGGCCTGGGGTTAATCCAGCTCCCTCACACTGTCAGACTCACTGAACCCTCTAATACACACAGTGTATAATTCCTGGACTGGGGTTAATCCAGCTCCCTCACACTGTCAGGCTCACTGTACCCTCTAATACACGCAGTGTGTAATTCCTGGACTGGGGTTAATCCAGCTCCCTCACACTGTCAGGCTCACTGTACCCTCTAATACACACAGTGTATAATTCCTGGACTGGGGTTAATCCAGCTCTCTCACACTGTCAGATTCACTGTACCCTCTAATACACCCAGTGTATAATTCCTGGGCCTGGGGTTAATCCAGCTCCCTCACACTGTCAGATTCACTGTACCCTCTAATACACGCAGTGTATAATTCCTGGGCCTGGGGTTAATCCAGCTCCCTCACACTGTCAGATTCACTGTACCCTCTAATACACGCAGTGTATAATTCCTGGGCCTGGGGTTAATCCAGCTCCCTCACACTGTCAGACTCACTGAACCCTCTAATACACCCAGTGTGTAATTCCTGGACTGGGGTTAATCCAGCTCCCTCACACTGTCAGACTCACTGAACCCTCTAATACACGCAGTGTATAATTCCTGGGCCTGGGGTTAATCCAGCTCCCTCACACTGTCAGACTCACTGAACCCTCTAATACACGCAGTGTATAATTCCTGGACTGGGGTTAATCCAGCTCCCTCACACTGTCAGACTCACTGAACCCTCTAATACACACAGTGTATAATTCCTGGGCCTGGGGTTAATCCAGCTCCCTCACACTGTCAGATTCACTGTACCCTCTAATACACCCAGTATATAATTCCTGGACTGGGGTTAATCCAGCTCCCTCACACTGTCAGGCTCATTGAACCCTCTAATACACACAGTGTATAATTCCTGGACTGGGGTTAATCCAGCTCCCTCACACTGTCAGGCTCACTGTACCCTCTAATACACACAGTGTATAATTCCTGGGCCTGGGGTTAATCCAGCTCCCTCACACTGTCAGACTCACTGTACCCTCTAATACACGCAGTGTGTAATTCCTGGACTGGGGTTAATCCAGCTCCCTCACACTGTCAGGCTCACTGTACCCTCTAATACACACAGTGTATAATTCCTGGACTGGGGTTAATCCAGCTCCCTCACACTGTCAGGCTCACTGTACCCTCTAATACACACAGTGTATAATTCCTGGGCCTGGGGTTAATCCAGCTCCCTCACACTGTCAGACTCACTGTACCCTCTAATACACACAGTGTATAATTCCTGGGCCTGGGGTTAATCCAGCTCCCTCACACTGTCAGACTCACTGTACCCTCTAATACACGCAGTGTGTAATTCCTGGACTGGGGTTAATCCAGCTCCCTCACACTGTCAGGCTCACTGTACCCTCTAATACACACAGTGTATAATTCCTGGACTGGGGTTAATCCAGCTCCCTCACACTGTCAGATTCACTGTACCCTCTAATACACCCAGTGTATAATTCCTGGTCCTGGGGTTAATCCAGCACCCTCACACTGTCAGATTCACTGTACCCTCTAATACACGCAGTGTATAATTCCTGGGCCTGGGGTTAATCCAGCTCCCTCACACTGTCAGATTCACTGTACCCTCTAATACACCCAGTGTATAATTCCTGGGCCTGGGGTTAATCCAGCTCCCTCACACTGTCAGACCCACTGAACCCTCTAATACACCCAGTGTGTAATTCCTGGACTGGGGTTAATCCAGCTCCCTCACACTGTCAGACTCACTGAACCCTCTAATACACCCAGTGTATAATTCCTGGACTGGGGTTAATCCAGCTCCCTCACACTGTCAGACTCACTGTACCCTCTAATACACACAGTGTATAATTCCTGGGCCTGGGGTTAATCCAGCTCCCTCACACTGTCAGATTCACTGAACCCTCTAATACACGCAGTGTATAATTCCTGGGCCTGGGGTTAATCCAGCTCCCCCACACTGTCAGATTCACTGTACCCTCTAATACACGCAGTGTATAATTCCTGGACTGGGGTTAATCCAGCTCCCTCACACTGTCAGACTCACTGAACCCTCTAATACACCCAGTGTATAATTCCTGGACCTGGGTTAATCCAGCTCCCTCACACTGTCAGATTCACTGTACCCTCTAATACACCCAGTGTATAATTCCTGGGCCTGGGGTTAATCCAGCTCCCTCACACTGTCAGACTCACTGAACCCTCTAATACACACAGTGTATAATTCCTGGACTGGGGTTAATCCAGCTCCCTCACACTGTCAGACTCACTGAATCCTCTAATACACGCAGTGTATAATTCCTGGGCTGGGGTTAATCCAGCTCCCTCACACTGTCAGACCCACTGAACCCTCTAATACACCCAGTGTGTAATTCCTGGACTGGGGTTAATCCAGCTCCCTCACACTGTCAGACCCACTGAACCCTCTAATACACCCAGTGTGTAATTCCTGGACTGGGGTTAATCCAGCTCCCTCACACTGTCAGACTCACTGAACCCTCTAATACACCCAGTGTATAATTCCTGGACTGGGGTTAATCCAGCTCCCTCACACTGTCAGACTCACTGTACCCTCTAATACACACAGTGTATAATTCCTGGGCCTGGGGTTAATCCAGCTCCCTCACACTGTCAGATTCACTGAACCCTCTAATACACGCAGTGTATAATTCCTGGGCCTGGGGTTAATCCAGCTCCCCCACACTGTCAGATTCACTGTACCCTCTAATACACGCAGTGTATAATTCCTGGACTGGGGTTAATCCAGCTCCCTCACACTGTCAGACTCACTGAACCCTCTAATACACCCAGTGTATAATTCCTGGACCTGGGTTAATCCAGCTCCCTCACACTGTCAGATTCACTGTACCCTCTAATACACCCAGTGTATAATTCCTGGGCCTGGGGTTAATCCAGCTCCCTCACACTGTCAGACTCACTGAACCCTCTAATACACACAGTGTATAATTCCTGGACTGGGGTTAATCCAGCTCCCTCACACTGTCAGACTCACTGAACCCTCTAATACACGCAGTGTATAATTCCTGGGCTGGGGTTAATCCAGCTCCCTCACACTGTCAGACTCTCTGAAATCTCTAATAGACCCAGTGTATAATTCCTGGACTGGGGTTAATCCAGCTCTCACACACTGTCAGGCTCACTGAACCCTCTAATACACCCAGCGTATAATTCCTGGACCTGGGTTAATCCAGCTCCCTCACACTGTCAGACTCACTGAACCCTCTAATACACCCAGTGTATAATTCCTGGACTGAGGTTAATCCAGCTACCCCACACTGTCAGACTCACTGAACCCTCTAATACACCCAGTGTATAATTCCTGGGCTGGGGTTAATCCAGCTACCTCACACTGTCAGACTCACTGAACCCTCTAATGCACACAGTGTTTGATTCCTGGACCTGGGTTAATCCAGCTCCCTCACACTGTCAGACTCACTGAACCCTCTAATACACGCAGTGTATAATTCCTGGACTGGGGTTAATCCAGCTCCCTCACACTGTCAGACTCACTGTACCCTCTAATACACGCAGTGTATAATTCCTGGACTGGGGTTAATCCAGGTCCCTCACACTGTCAGACTCACTGAACCCTCTAATACACCCAGTGTATAATTCCTGGACTGGGGTTAATCCAGCTCCCTCACACTGTCAGACTCACTGTACCCTCTAATACACGCAGTGTATAATTCCTGGACTGGGGTTAATCCAGCTCCCTCACACTGTCAGACTCACTGAACCCTCTAATACACGCAGTGTATCATTCCTGGACTGGGGTTAATCCTGCTCCCTCACACTGTCAGACTCACTGTACCCTCTAATACACGCAGTGTATCATTCCTGGACTGGGGTTAATCCCGCTCCCTCACACTGTCAGGCTGAGTAATCAGTCTGATTCTGATTTTGTCAATAGATGTCAACCAACTTCGCTCCTTTCCAGGAATTCCTGAGAGTCTCAGCCATAGAAATCAAACATCTTTCATCTCTCTGGTGTCTTTTATGGAGTCATGACATCCCATCATTAATCAACCTAGTTTGTGAATCGGTGTTTGAGATAATCCCGTTATTGTTATTATTTCTGCCAGCTTTTATGACCCTGTTCCTAGTTGTCCCTTGAGACGGTGGGGGTGACCTGCCTTCCTGAACCTCTGCAGTCCACGTGTTGTGGGTTGACCCACACTGACACGAGGGAGGGAATTCCAGGATTTGACCCAGTGACACTGTAGGAACAGAAACGTACTTCCAAATTGAGATGGCAAGTACTTGGAGAGGAACTTGCATTTGGTGGCATCCCCATGTACCTGCTGCTGTCGCCCTCCCAGTTGGAGTTAGAATTAGGCTGAAAGTCACATGTATTCAAGTACAGTGATACAGGAGGACAGTGAACGTGTACAGAGTCACCATTCCCAGCCCCATTGTCGGGACAAAGACTCTCAGGTACAAAATCTTATTTATAAATTTGGAAAAAAAGAAACAAAAGTCAGCGCTTGGCATTACAGACCTTCAAAAATAGGAGGGCACATTACCTTCACCTCGATCCTGGGAGTCCACACTGCCCTCACCTCGATCCTGGGAGTCCACACTGTCCCTCAACTTGATTCCAGGAGTCCACACTGCCTTCACCTCGATCCTGGGAGTCCACACTGTCCCTCACCTCGATTCCAGGAGTCCACACTGCCCTCACCTCGATCCTGGGAGTCCACACTGTCCCTCAACTCGATTCCAGGTGTCCACACTGCCCTCACCTCGATTCCAGGAGTCCGCACTGCTCTCACCTCGATCCTGGGAGTCCGCATTATCCCTCACCTCGATTCTGGGAGTCCACACTGCCCTCACCTCGATACCGGGAGTCCGCACTGCCCCTCACCTTGAGGCTGGCAGTCCGCACTGTCCCTCACCTTGATCCTGTGAGTCCGCATTATCCCTCACCTCGATTCTGGGAAACCACACTGCCCTCAGCTCAATCCCTGGAGTCCGCACTGTCCCTCACCTCGATCCCAGGAGTCCACACTGCCCCTCACCTTGAGGCTGACAGTCTGCACTGTCCCTCACCTCGAGGCCGGGAGTCTGCACTACCCTCACCTCGAGGCCGGGAGTCCCTCGAGTCTAAGTTGGCTGAATCCTCCAGCACTGATACCGTCTGAGGAATGTTAGGAAAGTCGATAAAATGAAAGAAGGCAAAGAGAAAAGAAAGGGGACACAGAAGAATAGGAATGGCTGAGCTCCGGTTTAGGAGCGTACTCCGCTGCCGAGTTGGAATTGATAATCAAATTTGAAAATGGAGTTGGGTTTGGAAGGTGTTGCTGGAAGATGTTTGGTGAACTCCTGCAGTGCATCTTGTACACGCTGCTGCTGCTGCTGAGCATCGGTGGTGGAGGGAGGTGATGTGTGTGGATGTGGTGTCGGGAAAGCAGGCCGCTTTTTTTAAAGTTTATTCCTTTACGGGATGTATGAGTCACTGGCTGGGCCAGTATTCCTGTTCGTCCCTGCATTGTGTCAAACATCTTGAGTGTTGTTGGAGCTGCACACATGCAGGCAAGTGGGAAGTATTCCATCACACTGCTAACTTGTGCATTGTCAATGGTGGGACAGATTTTGTGAGGTTTGCAGTTTGCAATGTGATGTAGGATGACGATAATGGATCGAAATACTAATGTCAGAGCAGTTAGACGGTCTGTGAATGTGAACTGCACTTACTTACAGTGTTGCAAGTGCGGCCCAGGATATATGTTCCACTTGAGCCTCCGAACCCCATGATTCCCAAGAGGATTAGTCAGATAAAAGTCTATTAGTATGTTTACAGCGTCGGCTAACTGTGACAGAGGATTGCATAACGGCCCATTTTATGGATGGCAACTTGTAACAAGTGGAGTGACACAGGAAACATTGCTGGGACCACAATTATCACTATAAGGACTTGGAAGAGGAAGATAGATTCACTAAAGCCAAGTTTGCAAGTGATACAGAAATAAGTGGGAAGGCGAGTGGGTGAGGATGAAACAGTAAGTCTGCACAGGGATATGGGCAGGATAAGTGAGTGGGCAAAAACTTGGCAGATGGGATGCAATGTGGGAAAATGTGAGGTTATGTACTTTGACAGAAAGAATCCAGGAGCTGAATATTATTTAAACAGAGAGAGGTTGCAGAGGGATTTGGGAGTGGTCATGCATGAATCACAAAAAGCTAATATCCAAACTCAGTTTGGAATAGGGAAGGCCATTGGAATGTTGACCTTTATTTCAAAGGAAATGGAGGATAAAAATAGCAATGACAGAGAGCCAGAGGCTGTTCTCTTGTTGGAGTGAAGTGATTGGTGCTGGTTTAACCTGAGGATCACCATACAGTGGGGAAGAGGTGGAGAAAGCCAGGCCTTCATGGTAACCTCAGCTAGTGTAGGAGTTGAGCCAGCCCCATCAGCATTACGCTGAATCACAAACCAGCTGTCCAGCCAACTGAGCAAAAGGTACTGAGGTCTTCCTAAAGCTGCACAAGACACCGGATAGACCACAATTGGCATATTATGAATATGTTCGGTCTTCTCGTCTATGGAGAGAGATAGTGATACTGGGAGGCAGTCCAGAGAAAGTTCACTTGACCGATACCAGGTATGGAGGGATTAGTTGAGAGGTTGAGTAGGTTGGGTCTACTGACAGAATTTAGAGGAAACCTTTACTGAAACACACATGATACTTAGGGACCTGACAAGGCAGATGCTGAAAGGTTAGTTCCCTTGTGGGAGAGTCTAGGACCCGAGCACATCAAAAGGGTTTGCACATTTAAGACAGAATTGAGGAGGGATTTCTTCTCTGAGGGAATTAAGCTGTGGAATGCTTTACCACAGAAGGGTATTGAGGATGGGTCATCAGTATATTATTCCTATTTTTTTTCTCAATAGATAAAAGGGGTGGCACAGTGGCCCAATGGTTAGCACTGCTGCCTCACAGCACCAGGATCCCAGGTTCAATTCCAGCCTCGGGTGACTGTCTGTGTGGAGTTTGCACATTCTCCCTGTGTCTGCGTGGATTTCCTCCCATAGTCCAAAGATGTGCAGGTCGGGTGAATTGGCCATGCTACATTGTCTATAGAGTTAGGTGCATCAGTCAGAGGAAAACAGGTCTGGGTAGATTACTCTTCGGAGAGTTGGTGTGGACTTGTTGGGCCGAAGGGCCTGTTTCATACTGTAGGGAATCTAATATTCGAGGCTAAGTTACAAAGATTTTTAATCAGGAAAATAATCAAAGGCTTATGGGAAAAGGCAGGAAAGTGGAGTTGAGGATTATCAGGTCAGGCCTGGTCTCATTGCATGGCACATCAGACTCGATGGGCTGAATGGCTTCCTTCTCCACCTACAATCTGTGGTTTCCCTTCATTGACCATTTATTCCTTTTGAGCTTCCTCTCAGACTCATCCACTCTCTCGCCCCCCACATCCTCACTTCCCTCTAGGGTGAAAAGGAGTCCTTCGTCTATTCCCAATGACATTCATTGGGAAACTGTTTGTATCGACAGGTCCGAGTTCTAGTTTGGATCCTGACAAAACAGCAGGGCTGCTACGGTAAACTGGGAATGCAGTGCAGTCCTGGGTTTTGATGACCCATCCTGAAACTCTCTCTCTCTCTCTCTCTCTCTCATTAGTGACCCAGATGAGGATTGTTTTCCCCTAACAAGATGTTTTTCTTTTCCCAACAATGGATTCATGGTCATTTCTATGCTCCTGATTGGATCAAATTCCAGCATCCACCGTGGTGGGATTGCAGGGTCTCTGGATTAACAGGCCTGGGATAATATCTATGGCCCATTGCCTGTCCTTCCTTTATCCCTCTGGGTTGAGGGAACTTGAATCTATGTCCGTGCTGAGTCCAAGGGGAGAGTATCACCCACTGACTCATCATTGACGTTGTGATAAATCTTATTCTCACGCGCTATTCCACAACAAACATCCTTTTTCCCCAAAATCAGCACAATGTGGAGTCAAACAAAATATCTACTAAATTCCCATTGGCAGCTGCAATGGATTGGATTTGACTGGGGGGGGTAATAGATTGAGAGACTGATTATTGCTGGCAACTGTTTCAGAAATGGAATTGGATAATATTATTTTAGCGCAAGGTTTTCCTGACATCTTTTTTTCTGTCAGGCAGCACTCCTGCTGTGGCTCAAAGTATTTAACCCCTTCCCAGTCAAACCTCTGCAATCTTCCCAGAATCTCCAGGTGAACCATTTTAAAACCGTCGCCTGGTGACCATGTTTCAAATGACTTCCATTGAGGAATCCCTCAGTTCCTGGCTTTATACAGAAAGGGCTGATACACAAGGGTGACGCACCCAGTCTGTGAGCTGTGCCTCCAAGAAATTCACCATGGCTCCTCAGACACCACCTTCCCAACCCATGCCCACTTCCGTCTAGAAGGACAAGGGCAACAGCTACATGGGAACGCCACCCCCTACAAGTTCCCGATAAAACCATTCGCTGCCCTGACTTGGAAATGCGTCGCCATTTCTTCAGGGTTGCTGGGTCAAAATCCTGAAACTTCCTCCCGAACAAAATGAACTGCAGCAGCTCACCACCACCTTCTCGAGGGTAACCAGCGATGGGCAAGAAATGCTGGCCCAGCCAGTGAAGCCCATGTCCATGTGTGAAGAAGAGAAAGGACCCAATAGGTCCCGATTTTCCAGGAATCAAGGTTTACCTGATCTCTTGACCTTTCCCATCTCCTGTTGTGCAAGCATGTCTTCAGTGACCCAAGGGTCATGCGGATGAACTCCTTCCCAGCAATTTGCCTCTTCCGTTCCCTCTTCTTCCTCAAAACCCTTCAGCTTCCATTGCCTCGCATCTCCCTCACTCACCAGGACAATGCCCAGTGTTACACAGACACATAGAAGATCGTACCAGGAGGAGGCCATTTGATGACTCAAGCTGACTCTGCCATTCAATATGATCATTGAGCTCAGTACCCTCATCCCACCCTCCCTCAATTTCCCTTGGTCCCTTCAGCCACAAGAGCAAAATCTAGTTCCTCTTTTAAGCACATAAGGTTTTGGCCTGAGCCATTTTCTGTCAGAGTGGTTCTGAAGGTTCACCAATCCCTGGGGAAAAGATTTCTGTTCATCTCATTCCTAAAAGGTTTACCCTGTATCCTTAAACACGGACCCCTGGTTCCAGACAGCCCCACCATTGGGACAATTCTTTGTGCATCTAGTCCTATTCAATACTTTCTTGATGTGTCTCAGAGGGACAATAACAATGCAGGTTGTGGTATTGAGTTAAAGATATTGGGCTGACCCCATGTAACAGGGGCCATTCTTCCCTCAATCTGGCATTTCTCTGGGATGCAGTTGTTGGCAGAGTTCTCAGGTGGCTGTAACATTTCCTTGTCCTGCTAAATGTGACTCTGACACTGGATTTGATTATCACCACCGCAGAGTCTGGACTCATCGATAACCCTCTTGACCCAACCAATACGACTTTACCGTCCACGGACAGGAAATCTCACCACTCCATGTTCCTGGCATTGCCCTAACTCACCAATATAACCTGTTCTTAACTCCTCACCTGGGCACTCCTTCACCCATTAACTTTCATCATGACACAAACAGCAGTCAACTCTATGTTTAAAATAATTCATTTCTTCACTGTGGGTGCAGAGTTACATGTAGGCCTGACCAGGTAAGGATGGCAGTTTCCTTCCCTGAAGAATATGAGTGAATTTTATGACAACTGACAGTGGGTACATAATCACCATTGGGTGAGCTTTTAATTCCAGATTGTATTGAATTCAAATTTCACCATCTAACACATTGGAACTTGAACTCATGTCCTGAGAACATTATCTTGACGTTCGGCATTACTCGGTCCAGTACCTTCAGCACCTTCCCAATTATCAATAGCAAGGCAGTCTAATATCTTCCTTTGTAGTCACTCATAATGGCCTCTCATTCCCAATTGCAAGCTGCATCTCTTTCTCCTCCTTGGTCTAAGCCTTCCCAATCCTTCCTTCTGTCATCTTCTTCAGCAAGGTCTCCTGCTTTCTCATAAAGGCTAGGCCAACCTTGTTCCCTGACAATATTGGTCAACGATTGTTCAGTTTCTCCACCCTTATGGTACTATTGTGTTCTCACACAGTGAAGCTCATAAACATCACCAAGAAAAGCAACACAACACATTGTGTTCAACCGCTTCCCCTAGGCTCTGTCCTAACCTCCATACACTTAACCTTAAATCAATGTTCCCTGGGCTCTGAGTTCCCCAATCCCAAAGAATTAGTCATGTGGCCTTTCTAAAAGAATTTGGTAAAAAAAATATAAAGGCATTCAGAAAATTGAGTTGAAGATTAGCAATGAGTGGTGTTTCTGAATCAAGAGAAGAATGCAGGGAGTTCGACAAGGGGTGGTTTCAAATAGTTTTTTGTTGTGTGTTTGATGTATAGTGACCTGAGCTTGGTTTTAGGGAGTAAATACAGAGACAGTTACCAGGAAGATACCTGGAGTAAGTGAATAGGTGGAAGATGCTGAGATCATCATTATTAGAGTGGTCAAGATTAAGGTAGGCTAGTTACAGAGATATTCAAACAGCAAACATTGTAAGTTTAATATCACTGGCAATGGGACAAGAAGGGAATGCAGGAAATGTTTTCATGCACACAGACAATTCATGATCTGAAAGCTATCGGATTCTAGAGTAATTTATAAAAGGCAACTGGACAGGTCCTCAAAGGAGATTCAATCATCAGATTATCAGGAATTGACTGGGTATCAGATTAAACCGGCCGCTGTGTGAAAAAGCTAGTGGTTTGTATGGCCCCACTGTGGGCAGTAAGATTGTACAATAGCATCCACTCTGTCACTGCTGAATTTTTCCAGCACATTCACTGTATAGACTCACCTTGACATTTCCGCCTTTATTTTCCAGACACCGTGCCAATAAATCCAGTATTACATGAGCTGCTTTCTAATTGTCGAGTCACTTTCGATGTTTTGGGAACGGTACTTGCTTTTTACGGCCCCATTCAATCATTGACCAGCCGCAGTACAATTTAACACGGGATGTTAGATCAAGGCTCTGACTGCTTACTGTCAGAAACTCCATTAGCGTGATGCAGGGAGTCCTCACCAGCATCCTTTTCCAGAAATCTCCACCAACAAAATCAGAGCAGCTCGTCATTACCACGTTGCCATTTGTTACTTCCATTTCTACAGTTACATTGATTCTCTCACAGGATGTAGGCATCGCTGATGCAGCCAGCACTTACTGCCCATCCAAAAATGCCCAGAGGGGAGTTAAGAGTCAACCACATTGCTGTGGGTCTGGAGTCACATGTAGGCCAGACCAGGAAAGGATGGCAGTCTCCTTCCTTACAGGACATTAGTGAACCTGTTGGGTTTTCCAACAATCCGCAATGGCCACTATTAAGTTAACTTTGCATTCCAAATCTTTCCTTAATTTATTGAATTGAAATTTCACCATCTGCCGTGGCGGGATTCGAACTCTCATCCCTAGAACATGAGCTTGCAGCTCTGGGTTACTCCCCAGTGACACAAACACAATGCGTACTACTTGCCTTAAAATCATGTGGTATATTAGATTAGATTAGATTACTTACAGTGTGGAAACAGGCCCTTCGGCCCAACAAGTCCACACCGACCTGCCGAAGCGCAACCGATCCATACCCCTACATTTACCCCTTCACCTAACACTGTGGGCAATTTAGCACGGCCAATTCACCTGACCTGCACATCTTTGGACTGTGGGAGGAAACCGGAGCACCCGGAGGAAACCCGCACAGACTACCAATATTGTGGAGAGGTTTGTCCTTCTTCTTTGAAGAAAAAGAGACATAAATACTCCAGAAGTGGTCCTGGTAATGATCGCACAATTCATTCCTGGGATGAAAGGTTAGTTTAATGTGGAGAGGGGGGAACAGGCTGGACTGCTGGAGTTGAGAAGAATGAGGGGTGATCTCGCACCTCTGATCCAAGATCCTTCACAGCCCTGCCCCCTCCCTGTCTCTGTCACATCCTCTAACCCTGGATACCCTCCCTGATCCATGTTCATCCCATTCTCACCACTGGTGGCCACTACCTCATCAGCTGCCTAAACTCTGGACTTCCTCCCTACACCTCTCCATCCCTCTGTCCAAGCTTAATGACTTTCAGTCACATGCCCTGTTTGTGACCTAAAGGATAGATAATGAGAACTGTCTTTGCCTGTGGTCTGTGGCAGTCTTACCCCCGAGAGCTGTGGCCACTCAGTCATTGGATGGATTCAAGGTTGAGGTTGATCGATTTTTTGAACACCAAGAAATGATGGGTCACAGCGGTAGGGTAGGACGGGCAGCCTGGCGTGGGTCTCTATTGAATGTCAAGAATGCCAAGAGAGGCTAGTCCAGCTCCTATTTCTCACATTCTGCAACTACAGTGGACCAAACACTTTTTTTCTTCATTCCCCATCCAGTGCGCAATGACCAGCTCATCCCTCATCCCTCCCTTTGTAGTGAACTGCTAGCTACAGACACAATTGTTAAAGTGTGCGCGCTTGTGCTGGAATACTGCTCAACTACAGCTCCACTTATTGTTCAGCAACATTCAGATATACAGGCATAACACAGCATCTAACACACACACATATCCTTCATAAACACACACACAGACAGATGCACACAAAAACACATGTACTGAAACACAACACACAAGACACACACACACCGAGAAACCCACACAGACACATTCCCACTCAGATATACACATGGAAATATAAGACACACACACACGCGCTCACAGAGACACAGTCACAGACAGATGACAGAATGTCACTACACAGCCTTGCATACACGAACACAGATGACAGATTGGCAATATAGACACACAATCAATTGTTCACACACAGGGATAAATAGAAGAACATGTAAGTGCATACATCTAACCATACAGACAGGTATATGCACAGACATGAACACACATACAACATTCATGTGCACAAGGACACATGCACACAACAGATATACTCCATACATACACACTCAGTATATGCACACTCAGATACTCCCACACATACACATGTAAACACGAAGGTACACACATACATCGACAAATGTGCATATCATTGACATCCATCTAAATGTCACTGCATACAGACAAGAACATGACAAGATGCAACAGACAGTAGCACAGATAAACTCTGACAAACAAGCCGACTGAGTCAATGTCAGGCACGCTCATACAGATATTAATTCAACTTATCAATTTCAGTACAATCTCTCAGACTGACTGCACCCAGTGCAGGTTCAGATTAATCTGCCTCACATTTGGACCCTGGTCTCTGAATTCTAACCTTACTGTTGTCTCTGTTTGCCATGGTCAGTGCTCTGCTGGTACCATGAGCTGTTTTTGCTAAGTGAACATTTCACGAGTGTAGAAACACGGGCATCATTGGAAACCTGGCTCTCTGGGTTCTGTAGCTATCACTAATGTTGCTCCCCTCAAAACTAACAATAGGTGGAAAGTCCCTGTCTGTTTCTGTAATCCAACATCAAACAGCAGATTCACGTGGAGGTAATCCCCTGCAACAGAATTTACAGGATCATTTATTGGGATCTGTTACTGCAATGTAATTATCTTCTTAACCCTCTCCAGGACATGCTCTCGATATTTCAATCAGACCCTTCATCTTTGTTCCATCTTCTCCTTTCCTCTCTCCTCACTCTGACTTCCCTTGGCTTGCTGATGCACTCCTTCCCTGAAATCTCTGCTTCCTTCCACCCCTCATTCTGTGCTGAATCTCTCCACAGCTCATCTGTCTTCATTACTCTCCCATTCCTCTGGGATTTGGTTTCTCTTCCAGGCTGTTTCTGTATTGTTTTCTTCCTCCATGTACTTTCTCTGATTCAGTGTGTTGTCTCTCTCTCTCTGTTCCTGTTTCACTCTGTGTTTCCGTCAGTCTTCCTGCCACATTCTGTTTATTCCTGCAGTAGCTCTCCCTCTGTCTGTCTCTCTGTCTCATTAGTTCACATCTCTTTATTGTGTTCATTTCCGTCAATGTTCCCTTTGTGTCTCTCATCTCCTTGTTTCTCTCTTCCTATTTCCCGACCTCTCTGTCTCTCTGATGAATGCTGTTGGTTCTCATCGCTACCATCTGTCTCTCTCGTTTTGACATGTCCTGCCACTCTCTCTGCCCAACTCTCTTTCTCTCTCTCCACTTCACTCTCTACCTCACTCTCACCCTCTATCTTTCTGTCTCACTCTTTTCCTCTGTCTGTACCTCACTCTCTCTCTTTACCTCTCTGCCTCACTCTCACTCCCCCTCTGTCTCTCTGCCTCATTCTCTCTCTCTCTGTCGAACTCTCCCTTTATCTCTGCCTCTGCCTCACTTTGTCACTCTCTCTGCTTCACTCTGTCTCTTCCTCAGTCTCTTACTGTCTGCCTCATTCTCTCTAGCTGCCTCATTCCCTCTCTCTGTCTCTGCCTCTCTCTCTCTCTCTCCCTCCCTCCTTATTTCTCTCTGCCTCACTTTCTCTGCCTGTTCTCTTTCTATTTTCTGCTCAGTTGCCAGAGGCAGAGGGAAATAGCTTCAGCAGAGGCTGATGTCTGTTCCCAGTTCACCGCAAACCCCTCGATATGCTGGAATTCTGGTCAAATCTGAAGTCATGTATTGTTTTATAAAGACGGGCTAAAGCAGTTGGAATGCAATGCAACTGATGCAGCAGCTGGGTGAAACTTTAACACGGCACTATTTCACAAGAAAGCGCACCCACAAACACACAGAACCAGAGAAATGGAAAGTGGTTGTTTTCATTACCTTAAATGAGTGAACATCTACCCGAATCTTGCTGCCGGAGGCTGAGAGAGAGAGAGTGAAACTGTGAAGGACCTTGGTGCTGCCTCAGACACACACAGAGTGTGTGAGGGAGGGAGAGAGCTGGCTGCTGTTGCTTCCCTGCTTTCTGGAGTCTGGAGGTCGTTGTCTGGTAAAAAGGATATCTTCGCGGTCACACCCACACGGATTTTGACATCAGCTCTGTGTTTGCATTCAGCCCGGGCTGCAGTTACTCGAGAGAATCACACAGTATCGCTTTCAGAAGGCAGGCGTGTTAGACCCATCCTCTCCTGGATTATTAATGGAGCCTTTTCAGTAACGGAGTTAAAACTCCACCACAGATATACACCTAGACACACACAGATATACACCCAGACACACACAGATATACACCTAGACACACACAGATATACACCTAGACACACACACAGATTCACACTCGGACAGACACACGCAGGTATACACCCAGACACACACAGATATACACCCAGACACACACAGATATACACCTAGACACACACAGATATACACATACACACACAGATACACACTCGGACAGACACACGCAGGTATACACCCAGACACACACAGATATACACCTAGACACACACAGATATACACCTAGACACACACACAGATTCACACTCGGACAGACACACACAGATACACAGACACACAGATTCACACTCGGACAGACACACACAGATACACACACACACAGATATACACATACACACACAGATATACACTCGGACAGACACACGCAGGTATACACCCAGACACACACAGATATGCACATACACACACAGAGATATACACACACAGATATACACTCGGACAGACACACAGATATACATACACACAGAGATATACACACACACATATACACCCAGACACACACACAGATACACACACAGAGATATACACATACACACACAGATATACACTCAGACAGACACACACAGGTATACACATATACACACACAGATGTACACACACACAAAGATATACACTTGGACAGACACACCCAGATATACAACCAGACACACACAAAGATATTCACTCGGACAGACACACACAGATATACACACACAGAGATATACACCCAGACACACACAGATATACACACACAGATATACACACACACAAAGATATACACTTGGACAGACACACCCAGATATACAACCAGACACACACAAAGATATTCACTCAGACAGACACACACAGATATACACACACACACACACAGATATACACACACAGATATACACCCAGACACACACAGATATACACACACACAGATATACACACACACACAGATATACACCCAGACACACACACAGATATACACTCGGACAGACACAGATATACACCCAGACATACACACAGATCTACACTCAGATAGACACACAGATATACACTCAGAGACAGATATACACCCAGACACACACAGATATACACTCGGACAGACACACACAGATATACACTCGGACAGACACACAGATATACACACAAACACAGATATACACCCAGATACACACAGTTATACACACTCACAGATATATACACACACGGATATACACCCAGACACACACACAGAAATACACTCGGACAGACACACAGATATACACTCGGACAGACACACAGAAATACACTCGGACAGACACACCCAGATAGACACACAGATACACACACACACACACACACAGATATACACACACAGATATATACACAAATGGATATACATCCAGACACACACACAGAAATACACTCGGACAGACACACAGAAATACACTCGGACAGGCACACCCAGATATATATACACACACACAGATATACACTCGGACAGACACACAGATATACACTCGGACAGACACACCCAGATATATATACACACACACAGATATACACTCAGACAGACACACAGACATACACACACACACAGATATATACGCACACAGATATACATCGAGACACACACACACAGAAATACACTCGGACAGACACACAGATATACACTCGGACAGGCACACCCAGATATATATACACACACACAGATATACACTCGGACAGACACACAGATATACACTCGGACAGACACACCCAGATATATTTACACACACACAGAAATACACTCGGACAGACACACAGATATACACTCGGACAGGCACACCCAGATATATATACACACACACAGATATACACTCAGACAGACACACAGACATACACACACACACAGATATATACGCACACAGATATACATCGAGACACACACACACAGAAATACACTCGGACAGACACACAGAAATACACTCGGACAGGCACACCCAGATATATATACACACACACAGATATACACTCGGACAGACACACAGATATACACTCGGACAGACACACCCAGATATATATACACACACACAGATAAACACTCGGACAGACACACAGACATACACACACACACAGATATATACGCACACAGATATACATCGAGACACACACACACAGAAATACACTCGGACAGACACACAGATATACACTCAGACAGACACACACAGGTATACACCCAGACACACACAGATATACACACACACAAAGATATACACTTGGACAGACACACCCAGATATACAACCAGACACACACAAAGATATACACTCAGACAGACACACACAGATATATACACACACACACACACACACACACACACATATACACACACACAGATATACACCCAGACACACACAGATATATACACACACACAGATATACATCCAGACACACACACAGAGATATAAACTCGGACAGACACAGATATACACCCAGACACACACAGATCTATACTCAGACAGACACACAGATAAACACTCAGACAGAGACAGATATAGGAGATCACAGCTGCAAATGTGTTGCTGGTCAAAGCACAGCAGGCCAGGCAGCATCTCAGGAATAGAGAATTCATATCTCTATTCCTGAGATGCTGCCTGGCCTGCTGTGCTTTGACCAGCAACACATTTGCAGCAGAGACAGATATACACCCAGACACACACACAGATATACACTCAGACAGACACACACAGATATACACCCAGACACACACACACAGATACACGCACACACAGATATACAACCAGACACACACACACACACACACACACAGAAATACAACCAAACACACACAACTACACAGATATACACTCGGACAGACACACACAGATATACACCCAGACACACACACAGATACACATACACACACAGAGTTATACAACCACACACACACACAGATACACACACACAGAGAAATACAACCAGACACACACAACTACACAGATATACACTCAGACAGACACACACACAGACATACACCCAGACACACACAGATACACATACACACACAGAGATATACAACCACACACACACAGATATACACACACACAGAGAAATACAACCAGATACACACAACTACACCGATATACACTCAGACAGACACACACACAGACATACACCCAGACACACACACACATATACACTCAGGCAGACACAGAAACAGATATACAACCAGACACGCACACAGATATATACCCAGGCACACACACACACATGCACGTGCACACGTCCTCGCACACACACGCACACGCTCCCAGACACACACAGATGGACACACACACACATACACAGATATACACCCAGACATATACATAGACACACAAAGATAAACTCACAGACGTAAACCCAGACACACATAGATATACACCCAGACAGGCACACACACACACCCAGACACACACGCACACACATACCTACACCCAGCCACACACAGATAGACACACGCACACACAGATAGACACCCAGACATATTTATAGACATATGCAGATCGACACACAGACACACAGACACACGGATGTACACCCAGACACAAACACACACAAATATGCACACACATACATACACAAACACACAGGCACAAACATACACACAGATACAGGTATACACAAACACACAGATACATACATACAGACATAGATACACATAAATAGACATACACACAGATACACAGAAACATACAGATATGCACACACACACTCAAATACAGATACACAAAAAAAACACATAGACTCACACAAAACACACAAACAAGCACACACATATCCAATAACACATACACATAGACACACCCAAGCACACAAAACACAGACACAGACACACAAGCATACATATAGCAATACAAACATACACACAGATGCAAATACACAAACATACACACAGACACACACAGAAAAATACAAACATATGCACAAATACACACAAACATACACACAGCTACACACAAAAATCTACACAATCACACTCACAGACTCATCGGTACAGCCACTTCCATCTACAAGGATGAAGACGGCAGGTACTTGGGAACACCATTCCCTGCAAGTTTCCTTCCAAACCACTCACCATCCTGACTTGGAAATATATTGAGTAAAAAGTGAGGTCTGCAGGTGCTGGAGATCAGAGCTGAAAATGTGTTGCTGGTTAAAGCACAGCAGGTTAGGCAGCATCCAAGGAACAGGAAATTCGACGTTTCGGGCCAGAGCCCTTCTCACTCTCCTCATTCCTGATGAAGGGCTCTGGCCCGAAATGTCGAATTTCCTGCTCCTTGGATGCTGCCTAACCTGCTGTGCTTTAACCAGCAACACATTTTCAGCCTTGGAAATATATTGCCATTCCTTCACTGTTGTTGGATCAGAATCCTGGAATTCCCTCACGAAGAGCATTGTGTGTCTACCTGCAGCACATGGACTGCAGTGGTTTGAGAAGGCAGCTCACCAGCACCTTCTCAAGGGGCAACTAGGGACAGGCAATAATTGCACAATACTCCCAGCCAATGACACCCACATCCAATGAGGGAATTAAAACAAATTGAGTTGTGCAGGAAGTACTGGATGTGGTGCCCATCAAGCTCACTGTTTTGTCCTGGATGGTGTTGAGCTTCTTGAGTATTGTTGGAGCTATTCTCATCCAGGCAAGTGGGGAGGATTCCATCACACTCCTGACTTATGCTCTGTTGATGTTGTCTGGAGTGTGTACCATCTCTAAGATGTCCTGTCTCACCAAGTTCCTCTGACAGCAATTCTGACTCTGCTAATGATACCACCGAGAGGGCAAAAGGATCTCCACCAGAAACATTACCCCCTGCACATTCCTCTCCAAGTCACACATCATGTTGTCTTGGAAATAGATTACTGTTTGAATGCTGGTTCTCACCCTGCCGTTTGAATGCCACAAAAGAATAAAAAATATAAAAAGAGACAGAAAGCAGAAGTCAGAAAACAAAAATAAATTTGAACTTCTTCATATCTCTACCAAGAATTTGCTACTGGCTGCCATGACAGAGTATGTTTTAAAAGCTCCATCCCAGGGTGAAGATGCTGTTGAATGGGTATTTACCAATGCTGTGTACCAGCTCTGACTCTCTGTGGTGTGTTTTGCAGCACACAGCAAATCCAACCAGTTCCTGAAACCAATTGAGAAAAAAGGAGAAAACATGAGAGAAACTCAATAGGTCCAGCAGCAGCTGCAGGGAGAGAGATAGAGACATTCAGACAGAGACAGAGACAGAGACAGAGGAAGACAGACGGGGTGGAGTGTGAGAGAGAGAGAGAAAGAGACAGAGAGACAGACAGAGAAAGTGAGATGGAGGAGAGAGACAGACGGACAGTCAGAGACAGAGAGATGATGTCTCAGGTTGAGGTGACCCTTGATCAGAACTGAGATAAGGCAGAAATGGAACAGTTTTGACACAATTTAAAGTGGGGGAGAGGAACTGAAAGGGAAGGTCTACGATGAGGTGGCAGATATTGCGGTGCCATTTGTGAGCTGCAGGTGGTGGGTGGCGTGCACTGGCCAGTCTGCTCCAGAAATGATCAATTCACAGCCCTGCTCTTCCTTCCATGAACCCACCTCAGATTGAGTCATGAACAATGCTATGTGCGGGAAGACTTAACCCAACTATTAACCTACCCGGCATCTATTCATGTGACAGGCAGTGACTGTGCATTTGCATGGCAAATTGTGTGTTGGCCTTCATAGCTGACGGGTTCGAGTACAGAGGCAGGGATACTTTGCCTCAACAGTACGAGGCCTTGGTAAGACCACACCTGGAGTATTGTGTGTGTTTTGCTCTCCATATCTGAGGAAGGATGTTCTGGGGATGGAGGGAGTGCAGCAAAGGTTTACCGGACTGATTCCTGGTTTGGCATATGAAGAGAAAACTGGAGTTTAGAAGAAAGAGAGGTGACCTCATAAAATCCTACAAAATTTAAAACATGACAAGACAGAGTCGATGCAGGAAAGATGTTCCAGATGACAGGGCAGCCCAAAACCAGAGGTCAGAGTCTATGGCTACAGGTAGGACAGTTAGCACTAAGATGAGGAGGAATCTTTTTTCAGTATTCATTTACAGGCTATAGGTGTCGCTGGCTGGGCCGGCATGTATTACCCAGACCTAATTATCCAGAGGGCAGGTAAGAGTCAACCACATTGCTACGGTCTGGAGTTACATATCAGCCACCAGGTAAGGATGGCAGTTTCCTTCTCTAAAGGATATTAGTGAACCAGATGGATGTTTTCTGACAAACGACAATGGATTCATGATCATCATTAGACTTTAATCCCATGTTATTATTGAATTCAAATTCCACCATCTGTTGCGCCGGTAATCGAATTCAGAACCCCAGAACGTTCCCTGGATCTCCACATTAACAGTCCAGCAATAATACCAGAGAGTGGTGAGCCTGTGGAATTCTCTGCCACAGGAGAATGCTGATGTCATAACATTGAAGACATTCAACAAAGATGTAGATGTAGTTCTTACAACTAAAGGCACCCCAGGGCGTGGGGAGAGAGAGAGCAGGAACAGAAAACTGATGATTGGACGATCAGGCTCAAGGGGCTGAATGGCCTCCTCCTGCCTCTGTTCTCCATGTTTCATTGTCTCTATGACAGTCCTGCCTACCTGGGTACCAGGTGGATTTTATAGTGCCATGCTGGCAAGAGACTTAAAAATAATCCCATGGCATGAAACACAGATGCCATCTCTCTCTCTCTCAACCTGAAAGGCTATGGCTCACCAGCCTTCTCCTGATGTACCCACCTCAGGGTAAAGGTGGTGTCCACTCTTAAGGTAGTGGGGCAGCAGAGCTGTGTGTTCACTGTAATGCCTCTGCAGGAGCAGGGGGTGGCATTGTGTGTGTATATGAGCTTATGCATGTGAGTACATGTATGCGCGCGTGTGTGCGCATGTGCATCTGTGTGTGTACATGTTTGTGTGCATGTGTGCGTGCAGGTGTGACTGTGTGGGCGCGTGTGTGTGCATGTGTCTGCATGTGCACACACGCACACACACACTCACACATGCATGCAAACACACATGCTCATGTGTCTGTATGTATGTGTGTGCACGTGTGCTTGTCAATGTGTGTGTGCGTGAATGTTGTGTGTGTGTATATGTGTGTGTGCACATGTGTGTGCACGTGAATGTGTGCATGTGCACGCGTCCATGTGTTTTTTTCTGTCTGTGGTTCAGGAAGGATCTGGGCCTCTCCACTGGCTGCCCACAATGCCCACACCCCCTGCCAACATCACAATCTACAAAGCCTACCATATGACCCTGGCTGTGAACAGGGGCATTGTCTGATTCTGTCTCCCCACACCACTGCCCACACTCCCATTCCTGGGAGCTCTGGCTGAAGGGAGGCAGACGTGTTGTGCTGTTGAAGTGCTCAGAGGAGGCTGGGTGTGTTCCAGCTTAATTCCAAGTCAGGTTTGTTGTGTGACCTCTGGGTCAATGAGGTTTTCTGGAAAGGGGTCTTCAAACTGCCTGTTATTGTCTGATTTTGAGTCACAGAGACGTGCAGCACGGAAACAGACCCTTTGGTCCAACTCATTCATGCCGACCGAGATATCCTAAATTAATCTAGTCCCATTTGCCAGCACTTTGCACATATCCCTCTAAACCCTTCCTTTTCATATACCCATCCAGATGCCTTTTAAATGCTATAATTGTACCAGCCTCCACCACTTCCTCTGGCAGTTCATTCCATACACACACCACCCTCTGCGTGTGCATTGGAGCTGCACTGCAAAGCAAGGCCAGGGCATGTTTGGCACGAGTTGTCTTGGAGGTAACCCCAGGAAGAAGATGAGGGGAAGGGGCTGGCGGGGATGTGTGCAGAGGGCATGATCTCGGGCAGAGGCGGCGATGCCCTGTTTGGGCGCAGGAGCATCTGGATGTAGAGATCCTTCAGGACTGACACTGAAGCATTAACTTGGCGATTGTAAACTCCAGCCCAGTGAGTGAAGCTGCTGGGGAAATGTGTGAGTGTGTTCAGGGTGCCCTGCTCTCTGGCTGTCAGTAACAGTGAAGCTGCTCTCTTTAACCACACTCTCTGGGGCCAAGCAGGGTGAAGTCGCGAAGCCTGGCTCTGATAGAACACCTTCCCTCATCTCTCAGCAGGTTCATCGTGGCCAGTACAGGCATCATCGCTGTCGTCATGGAGCACATTCAGGAGGACAGCAAGCCCTCACACGCAGCAAGTGTTTTCGCTGATGTCAGCTCAGGAGGAGGTAACGTCCGAGAATACCAGGGAGACCTCCCGTTGGCACAGCTATCTGGTGCCAGGGCACCTGGCAGGATAGAGGAGACCACAGTTTCTGGTCTAGTGGATGCCCAGGCTTTTATGCTGCAGTGTTGGCAGCAGGTCTCAGTGGGTACTGTACTTTAGATTAGATTAGATTACTTACAGTGTGGAAACAGGCCCTTCAGCCCAACAAGTCCACACCGACCCTCCGAAGCGCCACCCCCCCATAAACTTCAGCAGGTAGTCCACACATCTGTGATGCTAAAGGGTCTGTCATTTCCCCTCCCAGCACGGAGTCACAAACACATAGTGACAACACCTTCATGTGAGGGAGCTGAGGGTGGAGAGTGGGAGAGAGCGTGAGGGAGGGAGAGAGGGACAAAGAGGGAGGGAGAGAGATGGAGCTGTGGGAGAGAGAGAGATCAAGAGAGGGCTGAGGGAGGGAGAGAGATGGAGCTGTGGGGGGGTAGAGAGAGAGAGAGAGAGAGAAAGTCAGAAAAAGAGAAAGGCAAAGAAGGAGAGAGAGAGGGGGGGCAGAGAAGGAGGGGAAAGATAGAGGGAGGGGGAGAGAGAGAGAGAGAGAGGAAGAGGGAGGAAGTGGAAGTGAGTCCTGAGAACCCATCAACTGTGTCTCATGCCGACTCATCTGACCTACTTAAATCACCACGGTGACACTCAATGCAAGTTCTTTGCTTCATTTCCTGCTTTCAGATCTATTTTTGGAAACATCTCCCTCAGTTCAATATGAACCACTCTGAGTCACTCGGTTCGAGACTCACTCCAGTGACACAAAACCCAGTCTGCCCACCAGCTCCAAGGCACAAGTCAGGAGGGTGAGGGAATACTCCCCACTTGACTGGACAGGGGACAGCTTCAACAACACTCAAGAAGGTTGACACCATCCAGGAGAAAGCAGCCCCCACTTGATTGGCACCACATCCACAGACATCCACCACCGATGCTCAGTAGCAGCAGTATGTACTATCTCCTAGGTGCACTGCAGAAATTCACCAAAGATCCTCAGACATCACCTTCCAAACCGACAGCCACTTCCACCTAGGAGGACAAGGGGAGGCAGATTCTCTTTTTCTGCCTGTCTGGAACACAACCACCTGCAAGTTCCCCTCTAAGCCACTCACTATCCTGACTTGGAACCATATCTCAATAAAAACTGAAAGAACTGCTGGTGCTGTAAATCCGAAACATTCTCAGAAGTTGCTGGAAAGGCTCAGCAGGTCTGGCAGCATCCATGGAGAGAAAGCAGAGTTAACGTTTCGGGTTCATCTTCATGCCATACTGCACCCAGAGCAGTCCCAGCACAAAAGGAGGCCATTTGGCCCACTGTATCCATGAGGAATCATAGAATCCCGACAGTGTGGAAACAGGCCATGTGGTCCAACCCAACCTTCTGAGGAATAACCCCCCCAGACCCATTCCATTATCCTGCTCCTCTACACTTCCCCCTGACTAATGCCCATAACCTAGACATCCCTGAACAGTATGGGCAATTCAACATGGTCCATTCACCCTAATGTGGGTTTCCTCCCACATCTTTGGATTGTGGGAGGAAACCCACAGACAAGTAGAGAACGTGCAAACTCCATGTAGACGGTTGGCCAAGGCTGGGATTGCACCCAGGTCTCTGGCACTGTGAGGCAGCAGTGCTAACCACTGAGCTACCATGCTGCAAGGAATCTCTACGAGAGCAGCTCAGCCTGTCTATCTCACCTGCTCTCATTTTGAACATTTTAGAGAGTGAGCCAATTCCAATTTTAATTAAAAGCCATAAGCAAACTTGTCTCAGACGATGCATCACTCAGTGATTCCTTTTCATGTTGTCACTGCTGGGTCTTCTGCTGCTCCCTTCAAATCCGTGCCCTATAGTTGTATTCTACATCTGAGCTCCCTCTGCGTGAAAGCAGCAATGCTCTTGGAAAAATGCACCAACATTTCTCCAGTGTACTATCTGACACCATTCAAGCAAGAAAAGGAAATCTGAAATCTTAGCTGACCTGCACCAGAATGCTTGATCGCTCCCATAACATTTCCAGAAGCTACACGTTGCAGTTTCCTGTCTCCTTTTCATAGGATTAATCATGACATGCCCTTGTCCAAGTTAATGTCACTGAATGAGCTCAGGTTACACCACAGTGAAATGGTGAAACGTAAATTCAAGCTGGAATGTAGAGTCACAGTGAAAAGTGAAACTTTCATCAATTTTTGTCGAAACACATCAGTTTCACAAAATACCCTTTCGGGAAGGAAACATGGGGTAGATGTTCAGAATGCGCGTGTATCCGTGTTGTATGTATGCGTATGTGTATGTGTGTATGTATGCCTGTGTATGCGTATGTGTATGCATGTGTATGCATGTCTGTATGTGTGTGTGGTTATGCACCTGCATGTGTCTGCAACTGTGTTTGTGTGTGTCTATGAGTGTGCACGTGTGTACGTGTGCATATGTGAGTGCCTGTATGTGTGTGCATCTGTATGTGTGCATATGTATTTTTCTGTCAGTGCATATGTGTATGCTTGTATATGTGTGTGTGTGCATCTATCTGTGTGTCTGTCGGTGTGTGTGTGTATCTGTGCGTGTGTATCTGTCTGTCTGTGTGTGTATCTGTCTGTCTGTGTGTGAACCTGTGTGTCTGTCTGTATCTGTGTGTCTATCTGTACCTGTGTATCTGTCTGTCTGTCTGAGTATCTGTATGCATGTGTGTGTGTGTGTATATGTGTGTGTGTCTATTTGTCTGTGTACCCGTGTGTGTGAGTTTATCTATCTGTATCTGTGTGTGTGTGTGTGTGTGAAATCTCAACCACAAACAGTTTGTATCTTGACCCCACCCTCAGCTCATTCAGTGGCAGATTTGTCAGGATAACAATTAACTGGGATATTGGGGAAACCCCTTTGTTTCTTCCAGATATTATAGCTGGGGGATCTGTGTCGGAATGGTCTGTTTCCAGGTTCTCAATCCCAAACATCTGCCCCCGTTGTGTTAATTATACACGATAGGAAAATAATAATTTAGTCTTTTCATTCTTCCGGTGCCATGGAGATATTCCTCAGCACGCTCTGCTTCCTGGGACAATCGGGGTTCAAATGTGATTCATGCAGTTGGGATGTGTCCACATGAGCCTGTGGAATTGATAGTGATCTGACAGAGAGTAACAGAGAGGGAGGGAACACTCCACAACAGAGAGTCTTGAGGAGGTTTGGATGAATTCGAAGCAGGAGGAGCCACTCGAACCTGCTCTGCACTTCAATAAGATCACCCACTCTTCATGTGAGGCCCCAGTAATCTTTCAACATCATTTACTGACCAAGACTCCATCTCCCTCCCTTAAAAATCATCACACCATCTGTTTCCACAGCATTTTCAGGAAGTCAGTTGCAAAGAATTCCTCCTTACCTCTGTCTTAAATGGACACCCCCAATTTGTAAACAGTGACCCCTCGGAGCATCCTATCCACATGCTCCCATATCAAAACTGCCGAGGATCTCAGGGGTTCTGACACAGAGACTCCAGACTGATGGACGTTGGGAACTCAAAGAGAATGAAGTGATATTGGGATAAGGTGGTTCAGCCATGTCCTTGTTCAATGGTCATAGAGTCATACTGCACGGAAACAGATCCTTCAGTCCAACTTGTCCATGCTGACCAAGTTCCCCACACTAAACTTGCCCCATATGCCTGTGTCGGGCCCATATCTCTTTAAACTTTTCCTTTCCATGTAACTATCCAAATGGCCTATCAGTATTGTAAGTGTACCTGCACCTAACACCTCCTCTAGCAGTTCATTACACAGATGAACCATCCTCTCTGTGGAAAAGGTTGGCCCCCAAGTCCCCTTCAAGTCTTTCTCTGCTCACCTTAAAATTATGCCCCCCTAGTTTTGAGCTCCCCCACCCTTGGGAAAAGACCTTTGCTATTCACCTTATCTATTGAGCCAGTCCATGGGGTCAATCTGTCTACTCTGCTGCCCCAATCCTATTTCTCCCGTTCTTATGGTCTTAGGATAAGGCCTGATGGACAAACAGGAGGAGAAGCTGATAAAAAGACTCAGAGAGTCAAAGGGTGAAGCATAATGAGACATTGTTCGGGGAAGTAAGGTTTTAAAGAGAGTCTTTGAGGAGAGCAATACACAAGGGCTGATAGGAAGACTGAGGTGGCAGCACATTGTCTGAAGGAGAATCTAGCTCCATCTCTATTTTTAACTGTAATGAGCACTGTTTTATTATTACTGAGTTCAAACTATGATCGATGATGTTGAGTGAGCAGTAAGCTGCACTTTAATCTCAGACCCTCAAAGGCACGCTGGTGAAACACTGCAGGATTCATTCTCATAGATTAATGAATATGGAGCACACTGCTCTCTGCTCAGGACCCAGCACCTGCAACCTGGTATAAATAACTAAAAGTAATGAGGCAGAAATTACCATAAATCATCTGCATCTTCCTTAAACTCCATTCATTTCCCAGCCGAGATTTTAACACATTACACTGATCAAAGTACCCAGGAGCTGAATCATTACACCAGTCAGCAAATCTTTGAGCATCTGAATCTCAATGTCACCCGAGTGCTGTTTAACTCACTGAAATGGCTCCATCAGTGAAGGGAGGGGGAAAAACCAAACTCTTGTTTCATCTTCCACAATCCCAAGACATCCCAATGAAGCACTCCTTGGAACGCAGTCAGAGTTACGATGCAGGAAAAGACCGGGCCCCATTTACACACAGCAAGCTCCGAAGAGCAGCAATGTGATGGGCGATTTCCTTTTTATTTTGCTCAGCCGCAGCTTGCAAAACGCAGAACCTAATGCTCTGTATTAGATGTTATTCCTCGGCTGAGTAGCACTTTCTAAACAGTCCCAATTGTGCTGAGGATCACATGAATGATTAGTTGAAGATTCCTATTTCAGTATTACTGAGTTTACATCCATGTTCTAGCAGCTACAGTTCATCAAAGATAGAAACAATATGGGGCCGTTCAGCACTGAAGGGCCCGTCCCTGTGCTGTACAGGCATGTTCTAATATACTCAACTGCTATATCTTTTATAATTGATCAAGAACTTATAGGATGTTATTTGCAGGTACGTGTTCTAGGGTAATGTCTTGGCCATTCAGAATTAGTTGCCTAGTTTGAATTGAGATAAAAATGTTGGATTAATTAGTTCCTGGTGCATTCTTCAAGGCAACTCCTCTACCACTCAAAGTCCACTTGCCAATAATCAGCACACTCTTCTCGTGAAGAATGAATTGTTGTTCCCTTTAAGATTTTGTATTCTTGCGATTCTGATGAATGCAAAATAAAGAAGCCTCACCAACAAGTCCCTTTTGCTGGCAATCTCCCAGGTTCTGTATTACCAAGTGGCCATGTGTTCTCTAGTGCTGTTGTTTCAGTGATAAATGTTGGCCTTGGGGTTTCTCAACAACTCGCCTGGTTAACTCTTGGGAACGTTCGGGTTGGTTTGGGGCCTCGGTTTAACACCGCATCCTAAAGACAGCATTTTCAACACCACAGCAAGCAAAGCACTCATACAGCATTTCCCTGGACTTGCACCTAACCCTGACTTTCTGACTCAGTCAGAGGGATTTGGGGGCTGCAGCTTCTCACACATTACAGCAATGAGCGCACTCCCGGGAGTGCTCAAAGGCTGTGAATGTTCAGAAAATGCTAAGATGACAAATCTTTCTTTGCATGGACACACAAACAGGCCTCTCTTGTAGGTTTTAAATCTCTCACCTCTACAGCAACGGCACTACTATCTCCGTGTGCAAAACAGGTTTTATTCAGAAAGCTCCACATTCCAGCTCTACAACTTAGCTCACTTCCCATCAATCCTCACCCAGGCTGAACAAATCAAGCGCAGTGCAACAATTGTGAACAGACTCGCATAATCAAACACAGAACAATTGAAGTCAGGAGCCTGGCTACGTGGTCTTGGTTTGAGAAAAGGCAGGCAGCTCCTTCCCCTTGCCATTTAACTTGGAAAACTCCAAACTTTGCAAGATGGCAGAGGCGGAAGGGTAGGAGTTGTTCATGCCCCTGGCCTTTCCGTTCCCTCTCGTGTGTCTGATTCTTTTTAAAAATTTTATTATCTTAATTTAACGTTTGAATCAAATTCATCTTTTCGTCCTTCTGCAGCTGTGGTGATGGAGAGGGGTTGCTGGGAGCTGTTGAGTGGAGGATTTGGTCTGTACCTCATGGCCGTGGACTGGAGATCACTCCTTTCCTCTCATGTGTCAGTGGTGTCTGTAACGGTGGTGGAGTTCATTCAGATGGCCGATCAATTCTGGGAAGTTGAGGTGGGCCCTGATCCTTGGGACTTGGGACAGTTTCTTGGCTATGGCAGAGGCTGGAGTATCGGAGGTGATGAGGTGCCGTTCTGCATCTGGTCAGCAGTGGTGGGGGCTGCTACACCGTGCTTCCTCCATGATTCCTGAAGAAGGGCTAGTGCCCGAAACGTCGATTCTCCTGTTCCTTTGATGCTGCCTGACCTGCTGCACTTTTCCAGCAACACATTTTTAAGCTTCCTCCATGGTGTCACAGTCTCGGGGCAGCTTTGGCTGTTCCAGCTTGTGATGATGTCCCATCGCCACACAGGAAACCAAGAAGCTGTGGATGGAACAAAAAAGGAAATTTGTCTTCACTGAGCACGGGGCTCAGTGGTTAGCACTGCTGCCTCATAGCACCAGGGCCCTGGGTTCGATTCCCATCTGTCTGTGTGGAGTTTGCACATTCTCCCCGTGTCTGCGTGGGTTTCCTCCGGGTGCTCTGGCTTCCTCCCACAATCCAAAGATGTGCAGGTCAGGGGAATTGGCCATGCTAAATTGCCCGTGGTGTTGGGTGTATTAGTCAGGGGTAAATATAAGGTAGGGTAATGGATTTGGGTGGGTTTCTCTTTGGAGGGGCGGTGTGGGCTTGTTAGGCCAAAGGGCCTGTTTCCACACTGTAGAGAATATAATCTAGTCTATTCCTTCTTATAATTTATGTAAATAAAAAGGTGCCAGCATATGACAACCTTTCCACATTTTACTGTATCTTCAGAAATATATGTAACAATACATTACTGTTACTGTAAATACATCAACTTAACCTTATCTCACTCCACAGTACATGTCCAACTCCTGGGACTGCTGAGGGAGTGGAGATTCTGAAAGGGTTTGGTAGGTTTGGCAAAGGAGTTTCCACTGTTGAAATTTATTTTATTGTGGGATGTGGGTGTCCCTGGCTGGGCCCAGCACTTCTTGCCCTTGAGAAGGTGGTGGTGAGTTGACGTTTTGAACTGCTGCAGTCCACGTGCTGTGGGTTGACTCTCAAGGCCCTGAGGGAGGGAATTCCAGGATTTGGACCCAGTCAAGGAACAGCGATATATTTCCAAGTCAGGATGGCGAGTGGTTTGGAAGGGAATTTCCAGGGGGTGGTGTTCCCGTGTATCTGCTGTCCTTGACCCTCAGGTGGTGGGGGTCACAGGTTTGGAAGGTGCTAAGGTGAGCCAAACTGAGAAGAGAAACATCAGGAGACAGTAACTAACAAATCCACTAGGATCTTCACGATAAATCTCTTCAACCAGACAATGGTGAGAATGTCAAGTACATCACAAGATTTAATTGAGGTGAATGGTATAAATGCATGGATGAAGGGAGCTAGACCCATGACATGTATTTACCTGTCCACTCACAATGCTAAGGCCTACAAGGCGATAGGCCAAGATCTGGAAAATGAGATTCGATGGTAATGTGCTTGTGTTGCCATAGAACTAAAAGCAGGAGTAAGCTATCTGGCCCTTCGAGCCTGCTCCACCATTCAATAAGATCATGGCTGCTCTTTTCATGACCTCAACTCCACTTACCCGCCCTCTCACCATAACACTCAATTCATAGAGTCATAGAGATGTACAGATGGAAACAGACCCTTCAGTCCAACCCGTCCACGCCGACCAGATATCCCAACCCAATCCAGTCCCACCTACCAGCACCCGGCCCATCTCCCTCCAAACCCTTCCTATTCATATACCCATCCAAATACCTCTTAAATGTTGCAATTGTACCAGCCTCCACCACTTCCTCTGGCAGCACATTCCATACACGTACCACCCTCTGTGTAAAAAAGTTGTTCCTTAGGTCACTATTATATCTTTCCCCTCTCACCTTAAACCTATGCCCTCTAGATCTGGACTCCCCACCCCATCACCTATTTATCCTATCCATGCCCCTCATGATTTTATAAATCTCTATAAGGTTACCCCTCAGCCTCCAATGCTCCAGGGAAAACAGCTCCAGCCTATTCAACCTCTCCCTGTAGCTCAAATCCTCCAAATCTGGCAACACCCTTGTAAATCTTTTCCGATAGGCATCTTTTGTCCCATCACTCTCTTCAGCCTGGGAACAGAGTTGGAGGGGCCGGTGTGGGGGGTGGGGGGCGGTGGAATTACAGGGCTCATACCACTCTGTAACAGCCCTGATCAAATCCAGCACATATGAAACTGACGGACGGCTGCCCTGACAAGGTTCTTCAGTCTCATTGACAACAGGAAGGGCCCTGACTGTTTCGATCGTCATTTCTGGGGCTGCAAGGAACTGTTGTGTCCTGGTGCTGAGCTTGACAGTCAGCCCACACAAAGCCCCAGATTGAGACTGTCCAAAGATCATCTCACAAATCCCCTCTTAATGCCAAAAGGTGATTCGAACTGCAGGCGACAGAGGTAATGTTAATCTGTTATTCTTTCAACTCCTTCTCATGTGGGACTTCAATCACATCAGACTCATACCTTAGTGACTCTGTGCTTGCTGTGATTGATGCTTTCTGTTTCTATGTGTCTCAGTTAAAACTCTTCCTGATGAATGTGAGAATCTCGTGTCCTCTTCCTCCCGTCTGCAACATTACAACTCACGATATCTGCACATTTCACATGTACACTTTACACTGAGGTATCAGTTAGTAATTCACTCCCATTCGGTACTGTAACCTGTAGTGTGTCTGAAGGTCAGCTCCTATACACAAGCAATATGTAGATAAAAACAAACACTGATTCACTCCAGCCTGATGTCTTACTCTGTGTGTACCTTGTATGTGCATCTGAGTATGCTACATTTTTATATCTCTATATAGGTGATGTCACATGTATGTGTCCACACACATGTGCCTGTACTTGTCTAGGTGCACCTGTGCATATGTGCTAATGCTTCTGAATGTGTATGCACATGTCTGTGCATGTGATTTTATTTATTTATTGTTATCACCACCTAAGTACAGTGAAAAGTTTTGTGTGCATTATAGTCAGATCATTGCTCATAAAGACACAATGATTGAAGAGAGTGAGGGATATAAAGTTATGGCTGCAAAGAAAATACACAAAAAGCAAAGTTAAAAATCACACAACACCAGGTTATGGTCCAACAGGTTTAATTGGAAGCACATTAGCTTTCGGAGCGACGCTCCTTCATCAGGTGATAGTGGAGGGCTCAATCCTAACACAGAATTTATAGCAAAAATTTGCAGTGTGATGTAACTGAAATTCCATCCGGCATCTCCAAATCAACACAAACAGCAAGATTAACATGAGATTTAAAATTTGAGATGTCTATTCAGAAGTCTAATAACAGTGGGGAAGAAGCTGTACTTGAAACTGTTGGTATGTGCGTTTAAGCTTCTGTGTCTTCTTTTTGATGGAAGAGGTTGAGAGAGATTAACCCTGGGCTGGGAGGGGTCTTTGATGATGTTGTCTGCCTTTCTGCCGCATTGAGAAGTGTAGATGGAGTCAATGGTTGGCAGGTTGGCTTGTGTGATGGACTGGGTTGTGTTCACGATTACCCTACAGTCCTGGACAGAGCAGTTGCCATCCCAAGCTGTGATACACCCAGATAGAATGGTTGCTATAGTGTATCTGTAAAAGTTAGTGAGAGTCCTAATGGACGTGCGGAATTTTCATAGCATCCTGTGTGTATGTCTATTTCTGTGTATATGCTTCTGTACGTGTGCATGCACGTGTGTGTACGTGTGCCTTAGCACCAGCTCCTCTACATGCACAGCACCCAGCAGGTAGAGAAAATGATTCACTCTGTCCAGTTGATGAATCCTTCCGTCATATTTGACGTGCTGAGTCCTCAGTATCACTGATCTTAGGCAGCAGGTCATTGAGACAGACTTTGTGATTTGTGCAGAGGCAGTAAAACAGCAAGGGCTGAAACAATGCCGTCAACCACAAGAATGAAGATTGAACACATTGTCAATGTCATCCCAACCCTGGCTGGTGTTAGTGCTTTGAGTACGCACTGCTGTATAACCCACAGAACACAATAGTCTATTATCTCTCTCTCCCTCGAGTAAAGAAAAGGAAGTAGATTCAGTTGAAGGTTTCACACTAAAAGCAATTTAATTGGGGAGTGAGTAACAAAGGAACATCAGCAAAGAGTTCAAATGGTGGATCCACATAACCAAAGGCTTATTAACCATAATTATAGCTCGGGATGACAGTAGCAAGTAGTTTTCACACCATACAAGTGTCAGCCAGTGATGATTTCCAGAAAGTGAAAATCTAACCATTGCCACTTGACATTCTATGACATTACCATAGCTGAATCCCCTGCTATCAGTATCATGGGGGTTACCATGGATCAGCAACTAACTGGTCTAACCATGTAAGTACAGTGATCGAAAAAGCAGGTCGGGGCCAGGAATATTGAAGCAAGTAACTCCCCTCCTGGCTTTCCAAAGCATGTCCACCATCTACAGGCACAAGTCAGGAGTCATGATTTGGAGATGTCGGTGTTGGACTGGGATGTACAAAGTTAAAAATCACACAGCACCAGGTTATAGTCCAGCAGGTCATTTGGAAGCACTAGCTTTCAGAGCGCTGCTCCTTCATTGTGCTCCACAGCCACCTGATGAAGGAGCAGCGCTCTGAAAGCTAGTGCTTCTGAATAAACCTGTTGGACTATAACCTGGTGTGGTGTGATTTTTAACCAAGTCCGAAGTGTCCCCAAGAAGAGTCACTCAACTTGAAATGCTAACTCTGCCTCTGTCTCCACAGATGCTGTCCACCCCAGATCAACACCGGCACCTCCACATCATGAACACAGATGCTGTCAGACCTGCTGAGTTTCTCCAGCAATTTCTCTCTTCATTTAAAGATATCCAGTATCTCTCACAATATTTTGTTTTTATTCACGTCAGGAGTGTGATGAAATACTCTCCACTTGCCTGGGTGAGTGCTGCTCCAACAACACCGAGGAAGCTTGACACCATTACAGGAAAAGTAGCCTGCTTAATTGATACTGCATCCATTCCCTCCACCATCCAAACCCAATAGCAGCAGAGTGTAATATCTACAGGATGCACTGCAGAAATTCAACAAAGATTGTGAAGCAGCACCTTCCAAACTGGTGATCTCTACCACCTAGAAAGACAAAGACAGCAGATATATGGGAATGCCATCTGCAAGTTCCCATCTAAGCTATTCATAGAGTCATTGATATTCAACACAGAAACAGACCCTTCGGTCCAATTCCTCCATGCTGACCAGATACCTGAAATTATTCTAGTCCCATTTGCCAGCATTTGGCCCACACCCCTATAAACCCTTCCTATTCATCTACCCATTCAGATGCCTTTTAAACATTGTAATTGGCCCAGCCTCCATCACTTCCTCTGGCAGCTCATTCCATACTTGCGTCACCCTCTACGTGAAAAGTTACCACTCACATCCCTTTAAAATCTTTCTCTTCTCACTCTAAACCAATGCCTTCTAGTTTTGGATTCCCCTACCCCAGGGAAAAGACCTTGTCTATTTAACCAATCCATGCCCTTCATGATTTTATAAACCTCTATAAGGTCATCCCTCAACCTCTGACACTCCAGGGAAAACAGCCCCAGTCTAATCACCTCTTCTCTAGCTCAGGCCCTGCAACCCTGGTAACATCCTTGTAAGTCTTCTCTGACCCCTTTCCAGTTAAACAACATCTTTCCTACAACAAGGAAACCAAAAATTAACTCACCATCCTGTTTGGGAATATATTACCTTCAGTATTGCTCGGTGAAAATCCTGGCACTCCTTCCTGAATAACATTGTGGGACTAACTAGAGCACATTGGACATAGGAGTGGCCACTGCGCCCCTCACACCTGTTCCACCATTCACTGAGATCATGGCTGATCTGTGACCTCTCCCCATATACCTGTAAATAAAAATTGAAAGAACCGTGGATACTGTAAATCAGGAATTAAACAGAAATTGCTGAAAAAGCTTAGGAGATCTATGAAGAGAGATCAGAGTTAACATTTCAGGTTGGGTGAGGAACGGTCACTTGATCCAAAAGGTTAACTCTGAATTCTCTCCACATGGAATATTGACAGTACAGCACAGTACAGGCCCTTCAGCCCTTGATGTTGTGCTGACCTTTTATCTTACTCTAAGATCAAACTAACTTACATACCCTTCATTGGACTATCTTCCATGTGCCTATCCAAGAGTTGCTTACATGTCCCTAATGTATCTGACTTGACCACCATCGCTGGCAGTGCATTCCACACATGCACCACTCTCTGTGTAAGGAATCTACCTCTGACATCTCCCCTAAACCTTCCTCCAATCATCTTCAAATTATGCCCCATTGTGATAGCCATTTCCACCCTGGGGAAAGAGTCTTGGCTATCCACTCTACCTCTGTCTCTTATCATATTATACATTTCTATCAAGTCACCTCTCATCCTTCTTCACTACAATGAGAAAAGCCCCAGCTCCCTCAACATTTCTTCATAAGACATGTCTTCATACACATGTCTTTGGCCCATATCCCTTAGTAATTGTGCTAAACAAAATGTATAGAACACAGAACATAGAACAGTACAGCACAGAACAGGCCCTTCAGCCCACAATGTTGTGCCGACCACTGATCCTCATGTAAGGTAAACCTAATGTACGAACCCTCAAATTTCTGTGACCATATGCATGTCCAGCAGTCTCTTGAATATCCCCAATGACCTCGCTTCCACAACTGCTGTTGGCAATGCATTCCATGCCCTCACAACTCTGTGTAAAGAACCCACCTCTGACATCCCCTCTATACTTTCCTCCAAACAGCTTAAAACTATGACCCCTCGTGTTAACAATTTCTGCCCTGGGAAAACATTTCTGACTTTCAACTCTATCTATGCCTCTCATTATCTTGTACACCTCAATTAGGTCCCCTCTCTTCCTTCTTTTTTCCAATGAAAATGTTCCGAGCTCAGTCAATCTCTCTTCGTAAGATAAGCCCTCCAGTCCAGGCAGCATTCTGGTAAACCTCCTCTGAACCCTCTCCAAAGCATCCACATCTTTCCTATAATAGGGCGACCAGAACCGGACACAGTATTCCAAGTGCGGTCGAACCTAACTTTTATAGAGCTGCAACAAGATCTCACGGCTCTTAAACTCAATCCCCCTGTTAATGAAAGCCAAAACACCATATGCTTTCTTAACAACCCTGTCCATTTGGGTGGCCATTTTAAGGGATCTATGTACCTGCACACCAAGATCCCGCTGTTCCTCCACACTGCCAAGAATCCTGTCTTTAATCCTGTACTCAACTTTCAAGTTCAACCTTCCAAAATGCATCACTTCGCATTTATCCAGGTTGAACTCCCTCTGCCACCTCTCAGCCCATCTCTGCATCCTGTCAATGTCACGCTGCAGCCTACAACAGTCCTCTATACTGTCAATGACACCTCCAAACTTTGTGTCATCTGCAAACTTGCTAACCCATCCTTCATCCAAGTCATTAATAAAAATTACAAACAGTAGAGGCCCAAAAACAGAGCCCTGTGGAACACCACTCACCACTGACTTCCAGGCAGAATATTTTCCTTCCACTATCACTTGCTGTCTTCTGTCGACCAGCCAATTCTGTATCCAGACAGCTAATTATCCCCGTATCCCATTCCTCCTGACCTTCTGAACGAGCCTACCGTGAGGAACCTTATCAAATACCTTACTGAAGTCCATATACACCTCATCCACTGCTCGACCCTCATCAATCTGTCTAGTAACATCCTCAAAGAACTCAATAAGATTTGTGAGACATGACTGCCTTTCACAAAGCCACACTGACTGCCTTTAATCAAGCCATGCTCTTCCAGATGGTCATAAATCCTACCCCTCAGAATCCTTTCTAACACCTTGCAGACGACAGACGTGAGACTGACTGGTCTGTAATTGCCGGGGATTTCCCTATTTCCTTTCTTGAAGAGAGGAGTTATAGTTCAGATTGAAAATTAACAATAGAACCAGCATCCATCGCCACTTCATAGAATCTCAGAATCCCTGCAGTGGGGAGGCTGGCCACTGAGTTCACACCAACCCACCGAAGCGCATCCCACCCAAACCTGGCACCCCACCCTATCCCTGTAACCCTACATTTCCCGGGTCTAATCCACCTAGCCTGCTCATTCCTGTTAGACAATGGGCGGAAGGGTTTCTCTCAAAGCCCCTGTTCGATGTATTTCCAATGTTTGCACATCTATTACCCAGCATCTTGCCTTTCCCCAACAACTAGAAGACCTTTGTCTTGCCCCACGCAATCAGATCTTTCTGCAATGTTCAAGGCTGGCTCTCCAGCCGTTCCTTAACCCTCCCTTTCTGAGAGAAAGCTGCATTTGTGTGGCACGTTTCGCAACCAGTGGATCTCCCAAAACTGGGCCGCCTGGGCAGTTTGGAAATGTAAAGTCTGGTAGCTGGGCACAGCTAGTTCCCCAAAGGCAGCGATATGACAGTGAAGGGTTTCTTTCTGACTCGATTCAGGAGCCGTGGGGAAAGTAGGGGGGGTGGGGGGGGCACACTCAGAACCGCTCACACCCTGCTTCGACTCAGCTGAACATCTTGGCCAGTCCCTCAGCTCAGCACCTCCGCCAGTGTCACACCCCCCCCCCCCCCCGCTGGGATACTGGAAGTGAGGGGAGTCCACGTTCTGTCGGTGGGGCTTGAGCCCCTGGTGCATCATGAGCTGTACTTGACATCACCCTCAAACCACTTCCTGAGGATCTGGGTGATGGCATTTGTGTAGGATGTGGTCAGACACTGAGCTCTCACTCCTCACCCCCCACCTCTCCTGAAATGGTTCTGCTCCCTTGAACACTCCCCATTGAGACTGAGCGAATTAAACGGTTTAAACTGAGTGTTTACCCATTGACAGATTTCCATTCCACACACGTCACAACTTTATGGGCGACTGTTCAGGCTGAAAATAGAGTTTTGATTCATTTCTCTAAATATCACAAACTGATTAGATCAGATTGGCTGAATCCTTGCGTCTTTCAAGTGTAATTGCCCGCACTCCCGCAGGCTGCCCATTAACAGGCTCGTTTAGCACTTGTTCCTTCAATGTTGATTACAAAGCACAGCGTCTCCTCCTGCCGCACTCAGGGCAGTGAGACCAGGCGGGGAGAGGGAGCCCAGCAATATCACGCAGTCAGTAAGAGTCAGGTCTCCGGAACATTGATCAACATTGCCGGGCGAATCCGGACACAGAACAAGCAGCTCCGACTGCATCCAGACCACTCCAGGTGACACAGTCTATTCCGACTGACACAGACCAGTCTATACCTGGGGGCTCAGTCTATTCTGACTGACACAGACCAGTCTATAACTGGGGGCTCAATCTATTCTGACTGACACAGGCCAGTCTGTACCTGGGGGCTTAGTCTATTCTGACTGACACAGACCAGTCTATACCTGGGGACACAGTCTATTCTGACTGACACAGACCAGTCCATACCTGGGGACACAGTCTATTCTGACTGACACAGACCAGTCCATACCTGGGGGCACAGTCTATTCTGGTTGACACGGACCAGTCTATATCTGGGGAGACAGTCTATTCTGATTGACACGGATCAGTCTATACCTGGGGACACAGTCTATTCTGACTGACACAGATCAATCTATGCTTGGTGACATAGTTTATTCTAACTGACACAGACTAGTCTATTCTGTGTGACACAATCTGTTCTGACTGACACAGACCAGCCTACACCTGGGGACACAGTCTATTCTGACTAACACAGATTGGTGTAAACTGGGTGACACAGTCTATTCTGACTGACACAGACCACCTTACACCTGGGGACACAGTCTATACTGACTGACACAGATTGGTGTATACCGGGTGACACAGTCTCTTCTGACTGATGCAGACTAACCTACACCTAGGGACACAATCTATTCTGACTGATGCAATTCAGTCTATGCTTTGTGCCACATTTTAGTCTGACACAGACCAGTCTATACCAGGTGACACAGTCTATTCTGACTGACACAAACTAGTCTATACCTGGGGGCACAGTCTATTCTGACGGGCACAGATCAGACGATGTATGCTTGATGATACAGTTTATTCTGACTGACACAGATCAGTCTATGTGTGGTGACATAGTTTATTCTAACTGACACAGACCAGGCTGTTCTGTGTGACGCAATCTGTTCTAACTGACACAGACCAGCCTATACCAGAGGCACACTCTATTCTGACTGACGCAGACCAGCCTACACCTGGGGGCACAGTCTATTCTGACTGACGCAAATCGGTATATACCGGGTGACGCAGTCTATTCTGATTGACGCAGGTCACCCTACACCTGGGGACATAATCTATTCTGACTGACAAAGCTCAGCCTATGGCTTGGTGACACATTTTATTCTGACTGACACAGACCATTCTATACTGGGTACACAGTCTATTCTGACTGACACAGACCAGTCTATATATGCTTGGTGACACAGTTTATTCTGATTGACAGAGATCAGTCTATGCTTGGTGACACAGTCTATTCTGACTGACACACATCAGTGTATACCGGGTGACACAGTCTATTCTGACTGTCACAGACCAGCCTACACCTGGGGACAAAGATAAATTCTGACTGACACAGACCAGCCTACACCTGGGGACACAGTATTCTGGCTGACACAGAGCAGTGGTACAGACATCCGTGCTCAGGTTTCCATGCTGGGTCCGTTGTCCTTTAGAAACTAACGGGACAGTGCCTCATTTCCCACTGAGACACTTTACAGCTTTCAGAACTCACTACAGTGTTCACCACTTTCTGTCGACCGTCTTGATGACTCCCTTCCCACCTCTGAGTGTCTTGTTTGCACCGGTTTGTCCTCAGCACCACTTCTTCCTGTTTCTGAAACCCACCATCAATCGCTATCGCTCCCTGCTCGCCTCAGTACTTCCTAGCACCTTTTGCCCTGGGGCTTTCCCCCATCTGATCCACTCGCCCCCCATCCTCACTTTGACAACAGTATAACCATCATCGTTTTCCAGCGCCCTGCAGTTCCCGTGGACAGTCACACCGGACTCGAAACATAAACTCTGTTTCCCTCTCTTCCACAGACAAGGCCAAAGCTGCTGGGCTGGTCCAGCACTCTCTGATTTACCTCCAGCAACTCAGGACAGAGCGGTTGTCCCAGACACTGGGCTGGGGCGGTGTTGGAGAGGGAGCATGATTGGAGGAAAACACTTGGGTAGAGTTTCCCACTCTGTACAGTGAGCACTGATGTGTCTGACTCACTGTGAGATTAATGAGGAGTTTGTGTCAACTCCATTCGCTTGCAGTCTCCCCCCACCCCCAATCCCCCCCCCCCCCCCCCACACGCCACTCCCCTCCTCCCCCTCGTCTCTGGTCCTAACGGGAAACAAACTACATGAATTCAGCCCACACTCTGTAAAAGAAACAAAGTTGACCTTTCAAAGTAATCCAACGATTTCCTTTGGTTTAACATGAGCGCCTCTGTAACTGAAAAGCAATTCTTCCAAAGGTCAGCGTACGGCTGTGTCTGACAAATCCGGTAAAGTACAGTTAGGGGTTAGAGCAGGATAGTCCCCATGCCCTGCCCCAGCCCCTGCCTCCTGCCCGGCCCAGATTCTGGGGGATTGGGGCGGGGTAGGAGGTGTGAATGGTCCATGTCCTCCTGGTTACTTTCCCGCTGGGAGGTTAGTGAGCTGTCAGGTTGGCTACTTTGGCAGGAAGGATAGTCACAGAGGACTCCAGCGCCGAAAAATGGCCCTTCGGCCCATCTAGCCTTGCTATTATTATGTGAATGGAAAGAGACAGCAGAGGGTCCTCCAGGAAGCTGGGGAGCAGCGATCAAGGGGGACAACAATGGTCTTTATTGCAAGGTCTGCACAACTCGGGCTCCCTCTGTGTAGGTCTCTCTGTGATCTCCTGCTCTTGGAGAGGGAAGGCTTCCTGCAAACGTAAGCTACGCAGTTTTTTTTCTAGAAGGTTCCACGCATGCTAATCGCTGTGCCACTACCCAAAAAGGGAGCTTAGTTCCCTGAGATAATTCCTGAGGTGAAGGGATTTCCTTGTGAGGGGAGCTTGGGGCCTACTCTCGATGGGGTGGATGAGAGGGTAACGTCCTGAAAGGCCAGGGGAGCTGGACAGAGGACAGAGAGGCGTCCCATCTGAAACAGAAAGGGGCACCCTGCTTGAGATGGAGACCAGGAGGAACCTCTTCATTCAGAAGGTCCCCATCAAAGAGTGAGAGGCAGTGACAAAGAAAGAGCGGGAGGGAGACACTGCCAGCCCAGTAAGAGAGAGAGACAAGACCTGTGTTTATTCAAGGAAAATATTTCCCACCCCAAGAGTCATTCTGCTGAAAAATGAACCAAAACAAATCTTCAAGGGATCTCCTCGATCCTGAGAGAAATCACAACAAAACCCGTCTTTCAGCTGATCTGAGGAAATATTTACGAAGTGTCGGGTCGATGGTAACACAACCAGCAGAGAGTGCAGACATGATTCCTCGTCTCCATTAATCCCTGCGATTTATAGCTCACTCCAATGGAAAGTATCATTTCAATATTGCAGCACTAAGTGAAGGCCTGGAAGTTTAACCATCATCCGGTTTTGGCAGAGCAGGGACATCTTACCGAAGCTATTGAGTTGAGTTCGACGCGAGATTTTTTTAGAAAAAAATTCAATTCAGCCTCCGACCGTCCCCCCTTTGGCTCTAATCCCCTCAGGAATCAGGCTGGCCCTTTAAACACCAGCAGCAAAAAGTGTGGTGCTGGAAAAACACAGCAGGACCGGCGACATTCCCAACATAAGCTCTTCATCAGGAAGGTTGACTCTCCTGCTCCTCGGGCGCTGCCTGACCGGCTGGGCTTTTCCAGCGCCACACTTGGTCTTTACTGAGATCTGCAGACCTCACTGCTTCCCCTGTTAAACAGCAGCACAAGGCCACAGACTGACCCTGCCTTCCAGCTTTCCCCCAGCTGGCCGCTGGCTCCCTGTAACTCTCCGTACACCCCCAGTCACTGGCCTGTTTACAAACAGCCAGCTGACCAGCCAGTGAGTCAGACAGACAACGACACATCTAACGGGAGGATATGACCAAGATGGTGTGCAAGGCAGGGCGGCTGGATTGTGTGTGGACCGCTGTTGAGAAATGTCCAGATATCTGACTGGATGGGAAGCTGTCCGTCTGTGGGAGATGTCAGACACATCAAACTGCACACAACCTACACCATGCTGACAGCGAGTGGTCACATCTGAAGGTTCAAGTTGACCGGGCCTCATTAAACCAGGCAGATAAAGTTTAAAAAAAATCACACAACACCAGGTTATAGTCTAACTGGCTTATTTAGAAGCACTAGCTTTCGGAGCGCTGATCCTTCGTCAGGTATATGCGCTCTGAAAGTTTGTACTACCGAATAACCCTGTTGGACTATAACCTGGTGTTGTGTGCTTTCTGACTTTGTCCCCCCCAGTCCAACACCGGCTCCTCCACACCAGGCAGATAAAAGCAGCAGTTAGGGGGGAGTTTTACAGCTGGTGGACCGGGAATGATTCCTCCTGGCTAACACTGACTTCAGCTCTCCTCCCCCCCCCCCCCCCCCCCCCCCCCTCATCACTGAGGTTAATGTTTCCCCTTGCTGTCTGATTGGGAATCAGAAACTGTTGGCCCTCCATAAGACCAGCCTACCCCGCGATCTCACCAAAACATCCCGAACCATTAGCTATTTGTCTGGCTCCCACTGAACTGACTGTGCCCGGTCTGTAATCTCCTCTGGGGTGGTCCTACACATCAGCGAGCACCCCCCCCCCCTCCCATCCCTGTAGAACAAGCTGCCTCCCAGCTAGAGGGGCTCCCTGCATTACAGTGACGGGCACTGACACCGCTCTCTCCACCTGATGTGAGAGGTCCCAGGGCCCGATCTGGAAGAGAAGGTGGAGGAGGCTCCACATGCGTCTCTCAGCGAACATCACGGCAAGAGGTGATCTGGCTGTTCCTCAACACTGCTGCTTGCAGGAGTTTGCTGGAGGCGAACTAGCTGCTGAGTACTCTACCACGGTGGCCACAAGGGTCAAGGTTGGGGACAGACAGTGGGAATATCACCGCGTGTTAAAGTCCTAGACTCCGACAGCAGGGAGACAGGCCCTTTGGCCCACATTGGTCGATGCTGACCAAAATGTCCACCCACGCTAACCCCATTTTCCCTGCACTTGGCCCATATCCTTCAAAGGGGAAAGTGAGGACGGCAGACGCTGGAGATCAGAGTCGAGAGTGTGTTGCTGGAAAAGCACAGCAGGTCAGGCAAGAATCCTGATGAAGGGTTCATGCCCGAAACGTCGACTCTGGGATGTTGCCTGACCCCATATCATTCTCGACTTTATCCATCAAATACCTTTTAAATGTTATTAATACAACCACCTCAATGGAATATGGCAGCTTATTCCATATGTATACTGTCCTCTGTGTAAAAACAAAAATTGCCCCTTAGGTTCCTGTTCGTTCTTTTCCCTCTAACCTTAAACTGATGTGGGGATTCTCGGGTTATCACTGGGGAGGTCCCCTTGAGACACGCTGCTGCACAGTGGGTGTGGGTCCAAACTCTACTGTCGCAGCTGGTGAGGTCTGAGTTTCATTAAATAAATAATAAATACATGTGGTTACAATAAATAAATAAACAAAACTAAATCATAAATAAGCAAACAAATTAAAACATTAATGAACATGAGGAAACACGGTGTTCGGTAGTTGGAACTGCTCCCTCACGGCGCTAGGAACCTGGGTTCGATCCCACTCCCGGACGACTCTCGGTGTGGAGTTTGCACATTCTCCCCCCCCCCCCCCCCCCCGTGTCTGTGTGGGTTTCCTCCGGGTGTTCCGGTTTCCTCCCACAGTCCAAAGATGTGCAGGTCAGGTGGATTGGCCATGGGAAATTGCCCATAATGTGCAGGCTAGTTAGATTATCCATGGGCAATGCAGTGTTATGGGGATGGGCTGCTCTTTGGCGGATTGATGGGTGCCTCTCTCCGCGCTATAGGGATTCTATAACATTATTCTGACTGAAAGAAACTACCAGCGATTATGGGGAAACCCTTTCCAGTTCACTAGTGTCCTTAGGAAAAGGAAATCTGCTATCTTTACCTGGTATGATCTATCCACATGAAAATCCTCTGAAATTGCACTTGCAAACCACTCAATTCCAGGGGCAATTAACAACTGCTGATATCACTCACTATACCCACGTAATTGGCTGCTACATGCTTTGCAGCAAGTAATGTTGACGAAAGGCGCTATATAAATGCAAGGTGTTCCTCGGCTGATCTGGTGGAGAGAGGGTCTCTGAGGTCAAGAGTCTAACCAAGCCTCCCGTACTCTGCTCAAGTGGGGATTAAACAGCCCGGGGCACAGTGGGAGTGAGACGAGGAGACTTTTTTTCCTTGTGATTTAGACCATTGAGACTTCCTCTCCCAGACAGCAGCAAGAAACGGGTCAGGTTCGGGTCTCCAGTGCCCGAATTGTGGGGGCAGAGTAGGAGGCAGAAACTCATCACGCAGAATAGCTGTGGTGTATTTAACACTGTGGAAAAAAAGATTGCTTTTTCACAAGTGCTTCGGGGCATTAAATGTGCGAGTTCATTTGAAGCGGGCGTTCTCACTGGTCCCACAGGGAGGGGTAAGGCTCAGAGGTGAAATGAGTAAATGGATCAGGATTATCACCCGACCCAATACTGCAGCCCAGCTCGGCATGAGCAAGAGGAACATGAGTCTGCATTTCCATAGCGCCTTTCACAGGACATCCTGACCAACACCGGGCAGCCGATGGGGCATGTATTTTGAAGCCTTGTCTCAGTTGTCAGTAGGAAAGCCCCTGGCCAATTTGAGCACAACAAGATCCCATTAAAATACAGAGAGAGGAAACAAGCGCAGAAACAGCGAGAGTGACAGATAGAAGCACATACTGAGACATACACACACCCACACACACAAACAGACAGACATAGACACACACACCCACACACAGAGACACACACAGAGACACACACCCACACACACAGACACCCACACCCACACACACAGACACACACAGACACAGACACACACACACACAGACCCACAGACATAGACACACACACCCACACACGCAGACACACACAGAGACACACACACCCACACACACAGACACCCACACCCACACACAGAGACACACACAGACACACACCCACACACACACACAGATACACACAGACACACACACAGACACACACGCACGCACAGACACACACACATACATTCACACAGATGCACACACCCACACACAGACACACACACGCAGACACACACCCACACACACAGACACCCACACACACACACAGACACACACAGTTCCACACACACACCCACACCCACACACACACCCACACACACACAGATACACACAGACACACACAAGCAGACACACACCCACACACAGATATACACACACAGACACACAAATACAGACACACACACGGACACACCCACACCCACACACACACACACCAGCACACACCCACACACACACCCACACACACACATACACACACATACACGCGCAGACACACACACAGACACACAAACACATACGCACACAGGCACACACACACCCACACACAGACACACACAGACTCATACGCGCACATACACCCACACCCACACTCAGATACACACTGACACACAGGCAGACACCCACACCCACACACAAAGATACACACAGACACACACACACACACACCCACACACACAGACACACACGTACACACAGAAACACAGTCGCACAGACACACAGACACAGGTTTTTGGGGGAGTGGTTGATGCGGGGAGCAGGTATTGTGGGGGGCGGGTGTTGTAGGGGAAGTGGGGAAGAGGAATGATGGGGGAGTATGATGGAGGGGAGTGTGGTGTTGGGGAGAGGTTAGTGGGGGAGGGGAATGATGGGGTGGTGTATGGTGGAGGGGAGGGTGGTATTTGGGAGAGGTTAGTGGGGGAGGGGAATGATGGGGAGGGGGATGGTGGAGGGGAGTGTGGTGTTGGGGAGAGGTTAATGGGGGAGGGGGATGATGGGGAGGGGGATTAGATTACTTACAGTGTGGAAACAGGCCCTTCGGCCCAACAAGTCCACACCGACCCGCCGAAGCGCAACCCACCCATACATATACCCCTTCCCTAACACTACGGGCAATTTAGCATGGCCAATTCACCTAACCCGCACATCTTTGGACTGTGGGAGGAAACCGGAGCACCCGGAGGAAACCCACGCAGACACGGGGAGAACGTGCAAACTCCACACAGTCAGCCGCCTGAGGCGGGAATTGAACCCAGGTCCCTGGCGCTGTGAGGCAGCAGTGCTAACCACTGTGCCACCGTGCCGGGATGGTGGAAGGAAATGTGGTGTTGGGGAGAGGTTAGTGGGGTAAGGGCTTCGTGGAGGGGAGTGTGATTTTGGGGATAGATTAGTGGGGGAAGGGAATAATGTGGAGGAGTAAGGTGGAGGGCAGTGTGGTGTTGGGGAGAGGTTAGTGGGGAGGGGGATGGTGGAGGGGAGTGTGGTGTTGGGGAGAGGTTAGTGGGGGAGAGGGATGGTGGCGGGGAGTTTGGTGTTGGTGAGAGGTTCATTGGGGAGTGAGATGATGTGGTGGGGTCTATGGTGGAGGGGAGTGTGGTGTTGGGGAGAGGTTAGTGGGGGAGGGGAATGGTGGATGGGAGTGTGGTGTTGGGGAGAGGTTCATGGGGGAGAGGGATGATGGGGAGGTGTATGGTGGCGGGGAGTGTGGTGTTGGGGAGAGGTTTGTGGGGGAGGGGGATGATGGAGGAGGAATATGGTGAAGGGAATGTGGTGTCGGGGAGAGGTTCATGGGGGAGGGGGATGATGTGGTCGGGTCTATGGTGGCGGGGAGTGTGGTGTTGGGGAGTGGTTAGTGGGGGAGGGGGATGGTGGCGGGGAGTGTGGTGTTGGGGAGTGGTTAGTGGGGGAGGGGGATGGTGGCGGGGAGTGTGGTGTTGGGGAGTGGTTAGTGGGGGAGGGGGATGGTGGCAGGGAGTGTGGTGTTGGGGAGTGGTTAGTGGGGGAGGGGGATGGTGGCGGGGAGTGTGGTGTTGGGGAGTGGTTAGTGGGGGAGGGGGATGGTGGCGGGGAGTGTGGTGTTGGGGAGTGGTTAGTGGGGGAGGGGGATGGTGGCGGGGAGTGTGGTGTTGGGGAGTGGTTAGTGGGGGAGGGGGATGGTGGCGGGGAGTGTGGTGTTGGGGAGTGGTTAGTGGGGGAGGGGAATGATGTGGGAGGAGTAAGGTAGAAGGCAGAGGTTGATGGTGGAGGATTGTTTTTCAGACTGGAGGCCTGTACCAGTGGAGTGCCACAAGGATCAGTGCTGGGTCCTCTACTTTTTGTCATTTACATAAATGATTTGGGTGTGAGCATAAGAAATGTAGTTAGTAAGTTTGCAGGTGATACCAAAATTGGAGGCATAGTGGACAGTGAAGAGAGTTACCTCAGATTACAACAGGATCTTTACCAGATGGGCCAATGGACTGAGAAGTGGTAGATGGAGTTTAATTCAGATAAATGCGAGGTGCTGTATTTTGGGAAAGCAAATCTTAGCAGGACTTATACACTTAATGGTAAGGTCCTAGGGAGTGTTGCTGAACAAAGAGACCTTGGAGTGCAGGTTCATAGCTTCTTGAAAGTGGAGTCGCAGATAGATAGGATAGTGAAGAAGACGTTTGGTATGGTTTCCTTTATTGGTCAGAGTATTGAGTACAGGAGTTGGGAGGTCGTGTTGCGGCTGTACAGGACATTGGTTAGGCCACTATTGGAATATTGCATGCAATTCTGGTCTCCTTCCTACTGGAAAGATGCTGTGAAACTTGAAAGGGTTCAGAAAAGATTTACAAGGATGTTGCCAGAGTTGGAGGATTTGAGCTACAGGGAGAGGCTGAACAGGCTGGAGGGTGACTTTACAGAGGTTTACAAAATTATGAGGGGCATGGATATGATATATAGACAACGTCTTTTCCCTGGGATCAGGGTGTCCAGAACTAGAGGGCATAGGTTTAGGGTGAGAGAGAAAAGATATAAAAGAGACTTCAGGGGCTACCTTTTCACACAGAGGGTGGTATGTGTATGGAATGAGCTGCCAGAGGATGTGGTGGAGGCCGGTACAATTACAACATTTAAGAGGCATTTGGATGGGTTTATGAATAGGAAGGGTTTGGAGGGATATGGGCCGGGTGCTGTCAGGTGGTACTAGATTGGGTTGGGATATCTGGTCGGCGTGGACGGGTTGGACCGAAGGGTCTGTTTCCATGCTGTACATCTCTATGACTCTATGGTGGAGAGGAGTGTGGTTTTGGGGAGAGGTTAGTGGGGGAGCGGGATGATGCGGAAGGGAAGTGTGTAAGGGAGGGGGTAATGGGAAGGAGGAGTGTGGGGCAGGGCGATGATTTTGGGGAGGGGGACAATGTGGGGAGAGGAATAAGGGAAAGGGGAATGATGAGGGAGGGAGGAGTGTAGGGGAGGGGAATGAGGAGGAGTGTGGGGGTGCGGAATGGTGTTGGGGAGGATATTGGGGAGGGGGACAATGTGGGGAGGGGACTGCATGGGAGGGAAGTGTGTGGGCGGTGTGTGGGGGAGAGGTTTTCAGGGAAGGGGATGATGTGTGGGGTGGAGTGTGGGGGAGAGAGTTATAGTACACAGCATGGGGAGGAGGTATGCAGGGGATGGGCATGAAGTGTGGGAGGAGTGTGGGGGGGGGTGGATAATGTGGGGGAGGCGTGTTTTAGAATAGATTAGAAGAGAGAAACAATTCTTACTGTGTGGAACCAGGCCCTTCAGCCCAACCAGTCCACACTGACCATCCGAAGAGCAAACTAGCCAGATACACATAGTTACCACTCTATATTAACCCCAGAGTATTGGATTTAACTGACACATCCCGGACCACTAAGGGCAGTTTAGCAGGGGCGCGTAACCTGCACATTTTTGGGGGGTGATGTCAGGGAGGGGGTATTATGGAGGTGAAGGTGTGAGCTGAATGGATCCAACACTGAGTTGAGAGTGAAACATTTCCACTTAACTCAGTCACTCCCTCAACCCCAGCTCAGTCACTCCTTCAACCCCCAGCTCAGTCACTCCTTCAGCCCCAGTTCATTCACTCCCTGAACCTCAGCTCAGTCACTCCCTCAACCCCAGCTCAGTCACTCCCTCAGCCCCAGCTCAGTCACTCTCTCAGCCCCAGCTCAGTCACTCCCTCAACCCCAGCTCAGTCATTCCCTGAGGCCCAGCCCAGTCACTCCCTCAGCTCCAGGTCAGTCACTCCCTCAACCCCCGCTCAGTCACTCCCTCATCCCCAGCTCAGTCAATCCCTCAGCCCCCGCTCCGTCACTCCCTCAGCCCCAGCTCAGTTACTCCCACAGCCCCAGCTCAGTCATTCCCTGAGGCCCAGCCCAGTCACTCCCTCAGCACCAGCTCAGTCACTCCCTCAACCCCCGCTCAGTCACTCCCTCAGACCCAGCTCAATCACTCCCACAGCCCCAGCTCAATCACTCCCTCAACCCCAGCTCAGTCACTCCATCAGCCCCAGCTCAGTCACTCCCTCAGCCCCAGCTCAGTCACTCCCTCAACCTCAGCTCAGTCACTCCCTCAGTCCCAGCTCAGTCACTCCCTCAGCCCCAGCTCAGTCACTCCATCAGCCCCAGCTCAGTCACTCCCTCAGCCCCAGCTCAGTCACTCCTTCAGCCCCAATTCACTCACTCCCACAGCCCCAGCTCAGACACTCCCTCAACCCAGCTCAGTCACTCCATCAGCCTCTGCCCAGTCACTCCCTCAACCCCCGCTCAGTCGCTCCCTCAGCCCCAGCTCAGTCACTCCCTCAACGCCAGCTCAGTCACTCCTTCAGCCCCAGCTCAGTCACTCCCTCAGCCCCAGCTCAGTCACACCTTCAGCCCCAGCGCAGACAATCTCTCAACCCCAGCTCCCTGTGGGACTGGGTGGGGACAGTGGTTTAGACTCTGTCTCCCTGTGGGACTGGGTGGGAAAGTGGGTCAGACACTCTGTCCCTGTGGGACTGGGTGGGGACAGTGAGTGAGACACTGTCTCCCTGTGGGACTGTGTGGGACAGTGGGTCAGACACTGTCTCCCTGTGGGACTGGGTGGGACAGTGGGTCAGACACTGTCTCCCTGTGGGACTGGGTGGGGACAGTGGGTCAGACACTGTCTCCCTGTGGGACTGGGTGGGGACAGTGGGTCAGACACTGTCTCCCTGTGGGACTGGGTGGGGACAGTGGGTCAGACACTGTGTCCCTGTGGGACAGTGGGTCAGACACAATGTTGAGAATTGGGTTTTAATGTTGACAGAGCAGTGCTGGAAAAGCACAGCAGGTCAGGCAGCATCTGAGCATCAGGAGAATTAATGCTTCAGGCAAAAGCCCTTCATCAGGCCTGATGAAGGGTTTTTGCCCGAAACATCGATTCTTCCTGGTCCTCGGATGCTGCCTGACCTGCTGTGCTTTTCCAGCACTACACCCTTGACTTTAATCTCCAGCATCAGCAGTCCTCACTTTCACCTCGTTGGCTTTTGCTACCCGAGTCAGGCTGAGGATAGTGTTTCCCACCTGCAGGAGGTGGAAACCAGTGTCAGGACAGAGTCAACATCGGGAAATGTTTATTTCTCTCCACACTGAGACAGGTGGAAATCCCGCTCAGTGTGTTGCATTCAAGTGGATTCCAGTGTCTTTTTCTCAGGCTCGATCGAAGCTGTCATCATGTTCTCTATTGCCCTAGAGAATATTCTGCTTGTCAATTCTGTCCTCACAAACACTCAACAGAATTCTGACACCATCAGAACGAGGCGGTATTACCTCCACCAGCCTGAGACAGGCCGGGAAATGGAATAGGATGGACAGCACCTTACCCATTCTTTCTAAAATTCCACCCTAAGATTTTCAGTTGAAATTGTGACTGTATTTTCTCAAAAGCAGACAAGGCCATTCAGCCCCTTCCAGACTATAATGTGATTCTAACTACCGGCTGAAGCATCTGTCCACAAAAATGACACCAAGCTTCCAGTTGCTTGCCATCTCCACACCCCCACTCCCGGACCAGCCTTCCCACCCACCCACCCCCTACGTCCAACCCACTCCCCCTCCCCAGCCCACCCCCACTCCCCAAACCACCACCAACCCACTTCCCCTCCCCAGCCCACCCCCTACCCCCAAACCACCACCAACCCACCCCCTACACCCAACCCACTCCCCCACCCCAACCCACCCCCACTCCCCAAACCACCACCAACCCACCCACTACACCCAACACACTCCTCCGCCCCCAGCCCACCTCCTACTCCCAGACCACCCCCTCCCACCAATCCACCTGCTACACTCAACCCAATCCCCACCCCAACCCACCCCCACTCCCCAAACCACCACCAACCCACCCTCTACACCCAACCCACTCCCCAACCCCAACCCATCCCGACTCCCCAAACCACCACCAACCCACTCCACTACCCCTAGCCCACCACCTACCCCCAGCCCACCCCCTACCCCCAACCTACATCCCCACGCCCAGCTCACCCCCTACCCTCAATCCACCCCCTACCCCCAACCCACTCCTTCTCCAAAACTCACTCCCCCACCCCTCCATGAGACCTAAACATGCCTCCAGTACTTTCTACCCCCAGGACATCCTGCTCCTTCCACCCCACTGTCTGTTACGAGCCCCATTCTCCCAGGGTCGGAATTTCCCATTGATGCCAGCACATACCAGCAAAGACTGGCACCCTGGTGCCAGCCATTTTTAAGAGGCTAGCATTGCAGGAGAAGGATCACCTAAACCTGAAATGTTAGCTCTGTTTTCTTTCTCCTCAGATGCTGCCAGACCTGCTGAGTTTCTCCAGCAATTTCTATTTCTGATTGCCCGCATCCACAGTTCTTTTGATTTTTTAAAATCTTATTCCTGGAGAGTGCATGTGTGTTTGAGTATGTTTGCGTATGCGTGTGCGAGAGAGAGAGAGAGAGACTGTTGAGTGTGTGTGTGTGTGAGATTGTGAGAGTGAGTGTGTGTGAGTGAGTGAGTGTGTGTGTGTGTGCACGAGTGTGTGCATATGTGGGTGTATGAGAGAGACAGAGAGAGAGGGAGCATGCAGAGATGTTGGCCTTTGAAGGGCCTCAGCTCTCTCAAAATGGAAGACCTGGTCCCTGACCGAATAAAATGCCAACCCCACTCTGGGTGCACACGCTTGTCGCCATGTTCATTCCTGACACGCTTAGGCTGAGGCAGGTGTCCGGATGGGTGAAGCCCCGCCCCCATCACCATTTCCAACCCCTAATCATTGCCATTCTCTTCCTGATAGCCCTCACCATCAATCCCACACTTCCCCATGTCTCTACGTTACCCATCCATAGGAGTCCGCCCACTCAAACACCATCCCGGGCACATGAATGAGCCAGGCCCGGTTATGCAGTGTATCCTCTTCCCCCACCCCCCCTCCAAAACCAGGTACTGCTCACTATCTACCCCTTCTCCTTCCCCCCACAACCTGCCAGCACCATCCCATATTACAATCTGCCCCTAATCCCTACAATGGTGGTTCCCACTCTCCCTCTACAACAGCAATGGCCCTCTGGAAATGGGCCCCCAATCTTAACAGACAGACAGCAACAGCCACCCCACCCACAGAGTGACCCACCCTGTTGAACATGCACCCACCCCCCCACCCCGCCCCTGCACGGCTGAGGGTCACCATGCCTCAGGGGAGGCGAGAGGTTCGGAAGGCAAGTGCTTCATGGGAAACCTAGCCCAGCACAAGAATTGAACCCATGCTATTATGTCTTACTGCATCGCAAACCAGCTAATGGAGGAATCTGTCTGAATGGTCAAGCAGCTGATAAAGGGACCAAACGGCCTATTTCTGGTATGGCCCAGTCCACAGGCTGTCTCTTTCCAGCAGCAGCATTACAAGGAAAGGTGGCGATGTGACCCACAGTGCAGCACCGAAGGAAAGAAGTGGCTGGTGGAGGATTAGGGGCATGCCAAGGTGGTGGAGAGAGGCTGGCACATGTCCGATACCAGTGTTCAGGCCGTACTTCATGTGTGGCTGGTGCCAACAGAGCATGGCCTGGGAGATTTTGTTGTTGGCTCCAAGATGGAGGAAGTAGTGAGTGTGAGTTGCTGGGTACCCGCTGGGATTCTCCTGTTGGGAATTCGTGGTAGCTGGGAGAACAGGAGAGTGTGTATCAATGAGGCGTTGTGTTAATGAGCAGCACTCCCCAGCTACAGTCAGCTCCTCTCCACACCCGGCATTCTGTTGGAAAACAGTCTTACCGCTGAGGCATGACTCGCTGGAATGTCCTTTCCCATTGAAGCCCATGTCGTTCAGGACCTGGGAAAATCCTACCCAGATCTGTCCCACCAGGGCCAGGATACGTGCGGATCAAGCAATGGACTCTCTCATCACCACCTCTCCCACCCACCGCCCCCCCCCGAGTCCAGTGAATCTGAAAAGGGAAGAGAGTGACCCTTGGTCCTGAGAGACGTGTCTGAGAAAACGATTGAGGTCAGTTTTGAAACCTCCAACCTCACCAGCTGTGTTTTTCTGATCAGGACAGGGACTGTGTAGGAGGAGACAAGAACCAGAGCTCCTGATTTTCATTGCCTCCTGTGTGAGGAAGTGACAGCCGACACTTAACCCAACCTCCAATTTTAAGTTTATTTCCTTCTTTTGACCTTCCTCTGAATGGGAATAATTTCCCTCCAGCTATTCTCTCTGATCCTTTAATCATTAATAAGCATCTCAATTAGAATGCTACTTAATGTTGTTTCTTCATGGAGCTAAAAGCCTAGTCAATTTTCTAAATTTAACTCCCTTAGCCTGGTGATTATTCTAATGAACCCATGCTGGTTTCTGGAATGAAGTATGATGGGAGACTGGATTGGTTAGAATCCCTACAGTGTGGAAACAGGCCCTTGGGCCCAACAAGTCCACACTGACCCTCCAAAGAGTAACTCACTCAACCCGATTCCCCTACCCTATATTTACCCCTGACTAATGCACATAACCTACACATCCCTGAACACTATGGTTGTTTTAGCACGGCTCATTCACCTAACTTGCACATCTTTGGACTGTGGGAGGAAACCGGAGCACCTGGAGGAAACCCACGCAGGCATGGGGAGAATGTGCAAACTCCACACCGACAATCACCTGAGGCTAGAATTGAACCCGGTTTCCTGGTGCTGCGAGGAATCACTGTGCAGCCCACTAGAACTGTATTCACTGCAGTTTGGAAGAATTGGGTGAGGGGGGAGGTGGGGATTTCTCATGGAAACATATAAAATTCTACCAGGGATATACAGGGTAAACACACAAAGGATGTTCCTGATGAGTAGCAGCCAGGGGTCACGGTTTAAGGATAAAGAGTTGACCATTTAATACTGAGATGAGGAGAAATTTCTTCATTCAGAGAGTGGCGAGCCTATGGAATTCTCTGCCGTTGGAAACAGTTCAGATCAAAACATTATGCGTTTTCACAAAGGAGATAGATACGGTCATAAGACCGAAGGGATCACAGAGTATGGGGAGCATTTATTGCCCATTTTGAGTTGACTAGAGGACAATTAAGAGTCATTGGCATTGCTATGGATCTGGAGTCAGGTGTAGGTGAGACTGGGTAAGGATGGCATGATTTCTTACCCTAAAGGACATAGGTGAACCAGATGCGTTTTCACAACAACTGTCAAAACATACGCCTCGCCATGCTAATCCATGCGGTCTGAATGGAACCCCAGCAGCTATATAACAAACTGTGTGGTTGCCTCTCTCTCTTGCTCTCTCTCTCTCTCTCTCTCTCTGATGAATGGTCATCTGTTGTCCCTTGGGGAAGATGATGAATTGCCTCTACAAAGGTCATCCTTCCCTTCCTAGGCCCACCCAGGAGGTTTTGGCAAGGAGCAAATCTCACTGCACCACCGAATCCAGAACCTGATGTGACACTTGAATTGTGTAAATTTCTGGAATAAAAATCTAGTCTAATGTTGACAAACATCCATCAGGTACACTAATAGGGAAGGGACACTGCCAACCTTACCTGGTGTGGTTGTACAAGTGACTGCTCTGGGCAACGAGGATGGGTCACAGATGCCAGCCCAGCCAGTGATGCCCACACCCCCCGATAAAGTAACACAATGGTACTGTCTAACTTCTGTTTTTCCTGAAATCAGCATTAGCCAGAATTGGGTCGAGAATGTGGTGCTGGAAAAGTACAGCAGGAGAGGCAGCATCCGAGGACCAGGAGAATCGACATTTGAAAATCTAACATCCCTGGGAAAGCCTGGGCTCAGGAGGGTAAAATCCAGCACAGAACGATCCTATTCTGTCCATAGAATGTGTGACAGCTCTCTCAGTCTCTGCGTCCCATTTGGCCGCACGTTAGTTTCTCAGTCCCTGTGGCCTCTTCAGGACAGGGTCAGAGGGTAATCTGATCAAGGGGAGCCCTTTGAAAGAGAACATTTGGGGATCGACAGCAGATACGAGCTTTGCCAGTGCTGCAAAAACGCAAGAATATTACACCCTGGTCACCTCCCCACACACTCGCCTCCCCCTCATTCCCCTCCTCCCACTCCACAACTCCACAACCCCCAGTGGAACATCCCCACCTCCACCTTGGACCATCTTCAGGACTCTACCCCTTCCGATTTACAAAGGAAAGGTACAATGAACCATCCAGCAGTCAGCCCTTTTAAGAGCTGCTGCTGATTCACATTCTCCACCTCTCTGTCCTGGTGTTGAGTGTTTGATGAAGGACATGATTAAATGCTTATCCCAAAGCCATCTATTAAATCTGCTCCTGTAATAAAGGCAGCGATTTTAATTTCCACTGCATCTCATCTGCAATCAGCAGCCTCATTACTGTGAGGCATTATGGATTTGGAAAAGAGATTATTGAACTTCAAAAATATACATTATTCATTAAAAAAATAACTTTGTGTATATACATAGTGACAAATACAGTTTGAGCTGAAAATGTGTTGCTGGAAAAGCGCAGCAGGTCAGGCAGCATCCAAGGAGCAGGAGAATCGACGTTTCGGGCATGAGTCATTCTTCAGGGATTCTTCCTCCTTGCCAAATACAGTTTGGTTCTGTACAGTAGCATATCAAGGAAACAAACAAACATTGAAGTTTGACTCTATCCAAACAAACCAAAGGCATCCCTTACTTGTAAAATACTAATATTTAAAGATATCTGAGACATTGGCACGGCCTGATAATTAAACAGGCCCCATTTAACTTTGGCAGACAGACCTCAGACAGTGTTCTTTTCCCACCATGCCTTGCAGCAGCTGCCCCAGGCTTTAGTGTGTCACTCAGCACATAGGCCTGGACTTTGGAGCGTGCCAGTCTGCAACAATTGGTCGGCGTCAACTCCTTGATCTGGAAGACGCACAAGTTTAGGGCAGAACAAAGACTGTATTTCACCGAGTTGATGGTCCTTCAGGTGCAGTTAATGTTTGTCTCAGTGTGCGTCCCAGGGAACAGACTGTAGAGCACAGAGTCCTGTGTCATGGAGCTGCTCGGGATGAAGTTCAATATAAACCACTGCAATTTTCTTCAGAATTCATTTTCAAAGGCACTTTTTAAATTTCAAAAATATACTTTATTCATAAAGAACCTTTGTATACATACACATTGTCACAAGTGCAGACCGGGGTAGAGTGGTGCTGTAAAAGCACAGCAGTTCAGGCAGCATCCGAGGAGCAGTAAAATCGACGTTTCAGGCAAAAGCCCTTCATCTTTTACAGCACCACTTTACTCCAGAATCTGGTTTCCAGCATCTGCAGTCATTGTTTTTACCACAAATGTAGATCGGTTCAGTACAGTTGCATATCAAATAAACAATGTTGACTCTATCTTAGACATACAATACTAATATTTACATATATTTGAGATACTGGGAGGGTCTGAAAACTGAACAGACTCCCATTCCTTTGCAAAAGCACGTTCCAAATGATGTTCAGGCAGCAAACGGGCCACTTCATTGGTGAAGAAAGTGATGAGGTTATCGGTTATACCCTATCCTTTCACCAACCAGGCGAGGGTGATCAACTCTCCCGATTGTCCCGATATCTCTCACAATGTTTCATAAAAATTTACAACTGGAACTTGAAAATATTGTGCCTTCTTTTCCAGTTGACTCTGAGTACTGTTGAAGACAAGTAGTGGAAAATAACTGGTTGACCAACATTGGGTTACAAAGAGTCAACTCACTTTCAGTTGTGCTGGGTCCTCTACTTTTTGTCATTTACATAAATGATTTGGATGCGAGCATAAGAGGTATAGTTAGTAAGTTTGCAGATGACACCAAAATTGGAGGTGTAGTGGACAGTGAAGAGGGTTACCTCCGATTAAAACAGGATCTGGACCAGATGGGCCAATGGGCTGAGAAGCGGCAGATGGAGTTTAATTCAGATAAATGCGAGGTGCTGCATTTTGGGAAAGCAAATCTTAGCAGGACTTATACACTTAATGGTAAGGTCCTAGGGAGTGTTGCTGAACAAAGAGACCTTGGAGTGCAGGTTCATAGCTTCTTGAAAGTGGAGTCGCAGGTAGATAGGATAGTGAAGAAGGTGTTTAGTATGCTTTCCTTTATTGGTTAGAGTATTGAGTACAGGAGTTGGGAGGTCATGTTGCGGCTGTACAGGACATTGGTTCGGCCACTGTTGGAATATTGCGTGCAATTCTGGTCTCCTTCCTATCGGAAAGATGTTGTAAAACTTGAAAGGGTTCAGAAAAGATTTACAAGGATGTTGCCAGGGTTGGAGGATTTGAGCTACAGGGAGAGGCTGAACAGGCTGGGGCTGTTTTCCCTGGAGCGTCGGAGGCTGAGGTTTACAAAATTATGAGGGGCATGGGTAGGATAAACAGACAAAGTCTTTTCCCTGGGATCGGGGAGTCCAGACCTAGAGGGCATAGGTTTAGGGTGAGAGGGAAAAGATATAAAAGAGCCTAAGGGGCAACTTTTTCACACAGAGGCTGGTACGTGTATGGAATGAGCTGCCAGAGGATGTGGTGGAGGCTGGTACAATTGCAACATTTAAGAGGCATTTGGATGGGGATATGAATAGGAAGGGTTTTGAGGGATATGGGCCGGGTGCTGGCAGGTGGGACTAGATTGGGTTGGGATATCTGGTCGGGATGGACAGGTCTGTTTCATGCTGTACATCGGCACGGGCGGCACGGTGGCACAGTGGTTAGCACTGCTGCCTCACAGCGCCAGAGACCTGGGTTCAATTCCCGCCTCAGGCGACTGACTGTGTGGAGTTTGCACGTTCTCCCCGTGTCTGCGTGGGTTTCCTCCGGGTGCTCCGGTTTCCTCCCACAGTCCAAAGATGTGCGGGTCAGGTGAATTGGCCATGCTAAATTGCCCGTAGTGTTAGGTAAGGGGTATATGTAGGGGTATGGGTGGGTTGCGCTTCGGCGGGTCGGTGTGGACTTGTTGGGCCGAAGGGCCTGTTTCCACACTGTAGGGAATCTAATCTAAATCTCTATGACTCTATGACTGAGGCACACTAAAATACCCCATGTTTGGTGTGTCAGACAGTTAAGAGAGGGACAGTTTGGAGGTTGTTGGGGAGGGCAGAGTCATCAATCTAACCCTGACTTTTGACTTCTTGACCTGGCTGTAAACCTTTGAACCCCAGGAAGTGATTGATTAATAAATGGTGGCTCAGTACAGGAGTGAAACCTTGCAGGAAAGAGGAGTCTAACGGGAATCATGGCAGAATATCAAACTTCACACCCTCACAACAATTTCCGCTGCAGGAGAATGAGGTGCCAATTGGTTGGCAAGTTAACCAGTAGGTGTATACAAATCTTTGAAGGTGGATGGAGAATTTGAGAAGGAAAGGACTGACAGAAACTTTGTATTAGACAGTTGAGGTGTAGGATATAAAAGTAAGGAAGTCATCCTGACCGTTCTGAAAACCCTGACTGAAATGGAGCATTGACATAGACCTTGAATCCAGGAGTAGGCCATTTGGCCCCTTGAACCTGCTCCACCACTGAATATGATCATGGCTGATCATCCAACTCACTTTCCTGTTCCTTCCTTCTCCCTATCCCTTTCTGATCCCTTAAGCCCAAAGGACAATATCTACATCTTTCTTTGAATCTCTCACTCTCAACAGTTTCTTCCTGTGCTTCCCCTTCCTCGTACTGGAAGAATTTTATAGGTTTCAATGAGATTCCCTCCTCGTTCTTCTGAATACAGTCCTATCTGATCCAGTCTGTCTTCATACATCCATCCTGCCATCCCGGGAATCAGTCTGATTCCACATCCTTCCTCAGATAAAGAGACCAAAGCTGCACACAATACTCCAGGTGAGGAGACAGCAGGACTCTATATAGTTACTCCAAGACATCCTGCTCCTCTTGCAATGAAGTCCAACAGACCATTTGCCTTCCTCATGGCCTGCAGACTAACTCACAGTGACTGGTGTATAAGAACACCCAAGTCTTATTGCACATTTCTCTTTCCCTTATTGTTTTCAGTCAGAGAGTCATAGGGGTGGACATCATGGAAACAGACCCTTTGGTCCAACTCGTTCATGCTGACCAAATACCTTATATTAATCGAGTCCCATTTGCCAGTGCTTGGCCCATATCCTATTCATGTACCCATCCAGATGCCTTTTAAAAGTTGTCATTGTACCAGCCTCCACCACCTCCTCTGGCAGCTCATTCCATACACACACCACCCTCTGATGAAAAGGTTGCCCCTTAAGTCCCTTTTAAATCTTTCCACTCTCATCCTATACCTATGCCTTCTAGTTCTGGACTCCCCCCAAGTCAGCGAAAAGACCTTGTCTATTTACTCTATCCATACCGCTCATGATTTTAGGTTTATCTCTATAAGGTCACCCCTCAGCGTCCAACGCTCCAGAGAAAATGGCGTCAGGCCATTCAGCCTCTCCCTATAGCTCAAACCCTCCAACCCCAGCAACATCCTTGCAAATCTTTTCTGAACCCTTTCAAGTTTCACAACATCCTTCCTAGCAGATGACACCAAAATTGGAGGTGTAGTGGACAGCGAAGGAGATCACCTCAGAGTACAATAGGATCTTGATCAGATGGGCCAATGGGCTGAGGAGAGGCAGATGGAATTTAATTTAGATAAATGTGAGGTGCTGCATTTGGAAAGGTAAATCAGGGTAGGACTTATATACTTAATGGTAAGGTCCTGGGGAGAATTGCTGAATAAAGAGACTTTGGAGTACAGGTTCTTGTCCCTTGAAAGTGGAGTCTATTGCCCAGGTCTAGTTACCCAGAGGGCAGTTAAGAATGCAACACATTGCTTTGGATCTGGAGTCACATGTAGGCTAGACCCTGGGAAGGATGGCAGTTTCCTTCCCTGAAGTAAGCCTTGATGATAATTAACAGTGTGGCTCGCTTTTTATTGCATTTAGATTTCACTCTCTGCCACAGTGGTGTTTGAACCAATTTCCTAGAACATTAAGCTGGGGTTGTGGATTTCTAGTCTAGTGATATTACCATTGCCTCTTTCATAGGATGGGTTGGACACTGGCAAGATCAATGTTTTGTTGTGACTCTAATAGCCCTTGAACTGAGCAATGTGCCGGGGCCCATTTCAGAGTCAAGCACATTATAGTGGCACTGGAGTCACGTGTGGGCCCAGACCAGGTAAGGATGACAGAATTCCCTCCCTATAAAGCATGAGTGAACCAGATGAGTTTTTTACGCTAATCAATGACCACTTCATAGGCACCATCCCTGGGCTTGGCTTTCAATGTCAGATATTTTTTGAAGGATGGAATTTAAATTCAATGAGATTTGAACCTTTATCCCCAGAACATTAGTTTCTGTCTCTGGATTGTAACTCAGTGACATTACCACTCCACCACCACCTGCCCAAAGCTAGACACAGCTGAGACCTATGACTGAAAACTGTTCCTTCAAGAGAATGTCAAACAGCCAGTTTGCACTGGCACCAATACCTGGCGAGTTTACCCTCCTGACGAAGGGCTTATGTCCGAAATGTCGATTCTCCTGCTCCTCAGATGCTGCCTGACCTACTGTGCTCTTCCAGCACCTCATTCTTGACTCTGATCTCCAGCATCTGCAGTCCTCACTGTCTCCTAGGCTTTCCCCTCCTAGTCTGGATGTAGACTTTCTTCCGCACAAACTAACCATTGCCAGCCTGCTACCGCTCCCCAAGTTGCCGTGGAAATGAGGAAGCCCTAATGTCACTGCTTCCCGTTTCCTTGGAGACAGGCCAAGGTAGGAGGCTGTGAGAAATTTTGGGAGTGATTCAATTCTGGGCAGGATAGAAATTTTGGGATGTGGCCCCTTGTGTCTGTGCTAGCTCATAGGAAGTGTCATCATTCTTTTCTCCACAGCCCTGACTGAAGTCCATTACTGACATAAATCCTTTCGAGAAGTTACACCAGAACCTGTACCATTTCAGGCAGAGCCTTTCAGCTCAAAGCAGCACTATACACCTGCACCTCCACACACATCATCTATTGCATCCGCTGCACCCGATGTGGCCTCCTCTGTAATGGGGAGACGGGCCGCCTACTTGCGGAACGCTTCAGGGAACACCTCTGGGACGCCCGGACCAACCAACCCAACCACCCCGTGGCTCAACACTTTAACTCTCCCTCCCACTCCACCAAGGACATGCAGGTCCTTGGACTCCTCCATCACCAGACCATAACAACACGACGGTTGGAGGAAGAGCGCCTCATCTTCCGCCTGGGAACCCTCCAACCACAAGGAATGAACTCAGATTTCTCCAGTTTCCTCATTTCCCCTCCCCCCACCTTGTCTCAGTCGGTTCCCTCAACTCAGCACGGCCCTCCTAACCTGCAATCTTCTTCCTGACCTCTCCGCCCCCACCCCACTCCGGCCTATCACCCTCACCTTGACCTCCTTCCACCTATCACATCTCCATCACCGCTCCCCCAAGTCCCTCCTCCCTGCCTTTTATCTTAGCCTGCTGGACACACTCTCCTCATTCCTGATGAAGGGCTCTGGCCCGAAACGTCGAATTTCCTGTTCCTTGGATGCTGCCTAACCTGCTGTGCTTTAACCAGCAACACATTTTCAACTATACACAGCAGGGAAATTTTAAAAATCTTCACTTTCCCTCCCAGTCTTCTTTGCCAATTGCTGTAGATCTATGTTGTCTAGTTACAGGTCTTCCTGCCAGTGGAAACAATGTCTCTGCATATTTACAGGACCAAACGCCCCGCTGGATGCTGGGAGGATAGAGAGACAAGGATGACATGATAAAGACTGAAGGGGAGGAGTGAGGACAGCACAGTCAGACACGGAGAAAGGAGACAAGCAATCGAAGGGCTGCTGATATCCTTTATCTGGTTCCCATGGAAACAGGGGAAATTGGAGAGGCTTCCTTTCAGGTTTGCAAACAAACACAGAATGTTTGACGGCCTATCACTGGCAAAACAGCCACAGCTTGGTGGGAGGCGGTAGGAACTTACCATCTGTCCTTTGAGAGCAGTGATGAGGAGGGTGCTAACCCACCTCTTGTCATCACCTTTACCACAGAGACCACCCTTCTGAGGGGAACATGGGAAATACGAGCATGGATGGGATATTCAGCCCCACCGGTCTGCTCCACTGTTCACTACCATCATTCTGCACTGAGCTCATAAACCAGTTCGAGCTAATTTCTTCAATAGCCAGAAGACCTCTGATTTGTGTCTTCCATGTGCTCAATTGCTAAGACACACAGAGTTTATAAAAAGGGATTCTTTGCAGAAGCAAGAAGCTCCAGACTAGGAACATAGGAATGGATGTAGGCCATTCAGCCCCTCGAACCTGTTCCATCATTCCATAAGATCATAGCCGATCTACGGCCAAACTCCATATTCCTGCCTTTGGCCCATATCTCTTAGTGCCTTTGCTCCACAGAACATGAATCTATCACAGATTTAAAATTAACCACACATTAAGAATTAGCAGCCCCGTTGAATCTATCTCTCCATTCATTAGACCACAGTTGGTCTGTGTCCAAACTGCACTCATTTTAGTTTGGTTTCAAACCTGAGAACACTCTAATTAAATTAATCACATCCAAGGCAAAATCGACCGATTTACAACTGACAGTGACTAATTGACTTCCCAGCTACTGATTGTAACTGCCCTTTTACTGACCTCTGACCAGGTGCCAACTCAAAAGTCTTTGCAGATAATCAAAGCTCTTGGTGTAGGGGCTGTTTTATTGGCATAGGTAGAAGATTGGCCAGTCAGTTGGAAACAGACACTGGGCATAAATGGGTCACTTTTCCTGTTGGCGAGATGTGGTGTGCCATAGGATCAAGGCTGGGGCTGCAACTCTTTCCAATTGATATCAATTACTTGGATGAAAGAACAGATGGTATGATTACCCAATTGGCCAATAACAGAAAGTTAGGTGGGAATGTGAGTTGTGAAGGGGATATACGGAGGTTATAAAGGGATACGTAAATAGGTTCAGTGAGTGAATACAGATGTGGCAAACGGGGTACCTCATGGTAAAATGTGAAATTGTCTATTTTGACAGAAACAATACAAACGCAGCATGTTGTCTCACTTGTGAGAGGTTGCAGAGCTTTGAGATACAGCAAGGTCTGGATGTCTGAGTGTGCGAATCACACAAGGTCAGAATGCAGGTACAGCAAGTAATCAGGAAAGCGATGAGAACGTTCTAGTTGATTGCGAGGGGAATGGAATAAAAGAGTAGCCTCATTATAGCTGTACAAGGCCCTTGGTAAAATTCCATCTGGAGTACTGTGCACAGTACTGGTCTCCTTGTTTAAGAAAGGGTGTGTTGGAATGTGTTGGAAGCAGTTCACAGAAGGTTTACGAGATTAATACCAGGAATGAGTGGGTTATCTTTTGAGGAAAGGCAGAACAGGCTGGGCTTGTACCTGTTGGTGTTTAGAAGAGGCAGACGTGACCTGATTGAAACACAGAAGATCCTGTTGGCACTGGACTAAGTGGATGTTGAAATGATGTTTCTGTTTTCAGTGAGAATCCAGAACTAGACGCCACTGTTTAAAAATCAGGGACCATGAACTTAAAGAGGGAGAAAGTAGGGACTACAGATGCTGGAGACCAGAGTCGAAAAGTGTGGACTGGAAAAGCACAGCTGGTCAGGCAGCATCCGAGGATCAGGATGAATCGACGTTTCAGACATGTCCCTCACTCATTCAGGAATGAAGGACTTATGCCTGAAACGTCGATTCGCCTGCTCCTCGGATGCTGCCTGACAGGCTGTGCTTTTCCAGCACCACAATCTTCACCACCGATTTAAAACAGAGATGAGCTAGAATGTTTTTTTCTCTCTCAGAGGGTTGTGAGTCTTTGGAACTCTTTTCCTCAAAAGTTGGTGGGAGCTGAACGTTTGAATATTGTTAAAGAGGGGGTCAAACATGGTTATTAGGGCTAGGGGGGAGTGTGGAGTTGTAGGCAGAGTCAGATCTGCCATGATATTACTGAATATGGGAGAAGGTGAGAGGGGCAGAGTGGCATCCTGTTGTCCTGTAGGAGGGTGAAAGACGATGCATTTGGCCAATTGTCTTGACATTTTACAGTTTACAGTAACAGTCGGTTGTGCCAATCTGTGTGGAAGCTATTACAGGCGCAGTTTTATATTAAGACAGCTGTTATTGAAGAAACAATGTGCACATTGTGTAAACAGATAAGTGAAGGAGAAAGCACTTCACCTCTCCTCCAGCGCCCATCCATGGAGGACTGCGATAGTAAACATTGCCTGTGTGAATGTCTCAGGCAAGTGCTCCCTGCTTCCAGCACAGATAGAGAGTGCATCTCATTATCAATGTCATGATAAGATGAGGCTAAAGAAACACACATCACCAAGAAGAGTTTGTACAGATTCTGTATCCTGGAGAAAAAGAGACCCACAAAACAGAACTGATGACAGCCTGAGCGCTGCTGCTCCTACTCGACAATGAGACATGTCCCTCACTCATTCACACAAACACTTCACATACTGGAAATGTGAAAACACTCAGCAGATCTGGCAGCACCAGGAGACAGAGATCAACAAAAAAAATGTACAAAGAAAGAGGTAGATATCAGAAAAGCAGCCTACGCAAGCCCATAACCCCACATGTATGATGGCTAACTCACCCAGCCTACACAACTTAGCATGGCCAATCCATCTGGGACCTGTATATCTTTGAATTATGGGAGGAAACCAGAGCACCCAAGGAGAATGTGCAAACTCTACACAGACAGTCACCCAAGGCTGGAATCAAAGCTGATTCCCTCACTGTGTGAGGCAGAAGTGCTGGCCACTGAGCTACTGCGCTGTCAAGTGCTTGCTCTGGTTTCCTTGTCAGGTCTTCCTGACATCGAGTTTGTTTAGTGAATTCTGGAGGGTAGGAGACAGAATACTAATAAGGCAATTGCCTAGCAGGTAATCTCACCATGTTATTGGTGAAAACTTTAACGCATAAAGAGTTCTGATTCTGCCACACATGTGGCTGTAGCCCATGCTACTCAGACCCGAGAAGGTTCCATCTGCTTTTCTCTGTTCATTCACTCTCTCTCTCCCTCTCTCTGTATCCCCTCATCTCTCTCCCTGTGCCTTGCTCCTTGCATCTCCCTCCACTTTTCTCTCACTGTACCTTACCTCCCTCCCTCTGTCTCTCTCTCCCCCTCCTCTTCCTTCCCTCTCCTATCTGCCATTCCTTCCCTATCTCTGTCTCTCCTCTATAACTCATCTCTTCCCCCATCTGTCTGTGCAATTGCTTCCGTTTTTCTAGAGAGCATCCCACAGCTCCCTCCTTCCCCCCTTCTCCTCTCTCTCTTCCCAGAATGTGATCACACCGGGAGCAGATTTACATTACTTTTCACATCCCGCATTCAAGGGTTTGCTGAATTGCTATGAAGAAATTTAACTGGAGAGGTTTTAAAGATCTTTAAATCCATAAATGTTTGCAGCTATTGTTTTTCGAGATGCTTTTTCATGTTTTCACTGAGGTTTAATCCAAGTCTCAGTCTGCATTCCTGCAGAGCTTGAGGTCATTTTCTTAAATCTCTTCCGCAGCAAACATTGACCATTCTTCACTATCTCTCCAGCAATGAGTGACCACCAACAAGCCAACTTGTTTCCATACCATGCATTTTGCAGCTATTTAACTAACCTGCTCTCAGGCTTTTAACTCGCCTTTGGCTAACATTCATAAACCTTTCATTGTTCACCAGATAACTGAGCAATGTCACTGGGGACTTCAGTGCCCATGTGAGATTCAGCACATGGGCCATACACTCCAGCACATAGCTGCCTGAATCAAATAGCATCTTCCTTCCTTTGCTCATAACCGTCAGAATGCAGGCCATGTTCAACCAGCCTGTCATTAATAAACCCAGAACAAAACGCCTCCTGCACAATGTGATTCTGTGATTGGATATCACTTGCTGATCGATCCTGAGTGTGCCAATGGCAACGTAAACCATTTAAAACAGTGAGCCAAGCTGGGAGCATGACCCATTTACACTGACTAGGCCGGGTGTACATTCACTTGGCAAGATCAACTCCCTACAAACAAAAGGGCTGTACTCACGCCTCATGCCCTGAAAGAGGGGAATCAGGAGACCAACAGATCCTTTGGGCACATTGCCAATGGCGTGACATAATGGGCCCTTCAGCCTTCAAGCCTCTTTCATCATTCAATGACATCACGACTCATCAGATTGTGGTCTCAAACTTTACTTTCCTCTGCCTCCCAGAAATCCTAAAGATAACAATCATCTGTGCAAACCTCTGAAATGCATTGTGCTCCTTCCTCACCATTCAATATTAGGGTCTTGTGTAATTCACAATTCACATCGCTTTTTAAATATTTGAAACATTTAATTTGCACCGGGCAGGTCTCCCTACTTTCCACAACCTTGATATTTGTCACTATCAATCATGATCATTTTTAAAAGATTTACTCAGTCATGGGAAGTGGTCCTCACTGGTTGGGCCAGCAATTATCGTCCATGGGTTGGTGATAGTGAACTGCCTTCTTAAAGATACTGCAGTCTACCCAGTGTGGGTAGACCCTCAATAATGTTGTGAAGGTCACTTGCCTCAACCAAACTGTAGGAATGGTGTAATTTTTCCAAGTCAGGATGGCGAGTATTGGAGGGAACTTACGTGGGGTGGTGTTCCTATGTATTGGCTGCCCTTGCCCTTCTAGATAGCAGAGATGACAGGTTTAGAAGGTGCTGAAGAAGGAATATTAATACACATTTCTATCAGTTCAGATCATCGAGTCATGTCAGTATCAATATCAAATTGGCACCAGTGTGGCTGTTTGAATTTTCTTGGTGAGTTGCTGAGTTCTGGGACTGACTGGGAGAGACAATCGATGACCAGATCATGGACAATATTTTTTCGGATGTGTTCCTCATTATCACCCTGCTTGCAGACTGAGAGCAACATCAGCAGATATCTTCATTAACTCTGAGTGACTTCATTCGCATTGCTCAGATAGCTGTAAAATGGCCATCCATTTGGCCTCGCACTCCCCCTCAGATTTCCAGGACAGAGCAGAGCTAATGAAGAGATATATTCATTATGACTACATTGATGCTTTCAATGTTTGTACAGAAGAAAAACACACAGGGTAAGGAGCACAGAACATTCTTTGAATTGCTGCCAAATTGACCAATGCAATAAGGCTGCAGATCGCTGTTGTTCACAAAGGCCAATCTTTCTTTGACAAAGCCGTCAGGCCCTGGGCCTCCCTCCATCTTGAAACAGGATTAGGTGAATTTCAACTAGCATCTTTGGAAAAGTTTAAAGGTCGCCCCTACAATGCTTTCAGCAGAGCACCGTAGTCTTGGGTTCAAACCTCACTGCAGTTAGTCTCAGTTACAGCAACTGTGAACGTTTTGGAGGATCATAAAGACCCCTGGAGTGGGGCATATCTATCTGGTTCAGTCAAAAGCTGACTTCAGATCCACAACAATGCAACTGACTCCTCACTGTCCTGAGAAACTGAAACAGTCGCCAATGAACACTAGTTTCGCTCAGCAATGCCTCATCCCATAAATGGTGGTGGGGGGGAAACAAATGAAGGCAGTGCTCTTGTTAAAAACATTATTCAAAGTGGGATGGGGCCACTTTAATCAACTAAAGCGCATAAATGGGTTTTATAAGTTTCGTTCCCTGAAGGGTATTATTGCAACGAAAGCCAAGACGACATCTGGTAAAGTTAAGCAAGAGCACCTTTGCGAACCACGTCTCGGAACGAGACTGATCAAAGCCATATGACCTCCTAGATTCTCCTTTTTATTTATTTTTATAAGTTCTGCATGAAACTCTGTCATCTGTGAAAAGCAATAGTCCTATTAAAAACAGCAAAATATGCACTGTCCCAGGGCGAACTCTGATTCTGCAGATTGTTAACTGTTGTTATGAATCCCAGATAAGGCCACAAAGTTGAAGTGTTGGTCTGGCTAAGAGCCAATAGCGTTTTTTTTTGTTTTAGTAGACAACAAGTTCTGAGATCCTACATATCTAGTTAAAGAAAATAAAACTACAAGATTCTACTGTTTTGAATAAACAAACTTTATTAGATAAAGTTAGAACTTTGAAACTATCTACGATTTGTGTGCGTTTGCATGCCTGGGCGATGTTACTTATCCTCAAACACCCAGAATTAACATGAGGTAAATGTGCAGCTCATCAAAGCTCCTCTGACTGCATCTTCTCAACATGTGACCTCTCTCACATCAAAGGACAAGGGCAGTAAATACTTGGAAACACCACTTTCCAATTCCTCTCTGAGTCACACACCAAGACTGCAGTGGTTCAAGAGGCAGCTCACCTGTACCTTCTCTGAGGATATCCAGGATGTGCAATAAATGCTGTTCCAACCATAGCCCATGAAGGATTAAAACAAACCGGTTAAACATTCCACAGAACACGTCAAATAGTTAGTAACACTGGTGGTCATCAAATCTCGTTAAGCAGTGTCTTCTTTACAAGGGATTCAATTTTGTTAACCCTTATGGACCCAGCTACAGGCCAGTTTCACTTTTATATCACAGTCTGCCTCACATCCAGGGAATCAAGGCTCTTGCCCTGAGATTGTATTTCTGAGAGTACACTCCAACATCTACCCAAGGACACAACTTCTCATTGCTTTGTGCTGAGCTCAAGTATTTCTCAGCTGCACTGCGCAAGTAAAACTGAAGGAAATATGAACAGAGTAGGCCTTTCCTGAAGAAGGGCTTATGCCCGAAACGTCGATTCTCCTGCTCCTCGGATGCTGCCTGGCCTGCTGTGTTTTTCCAGCACCATATTTTTCAGCTCTGGTCTCCAGCATCTGCAGTCCTCACTTTCTCCCAGGCCTTTCAGCCCTCCAGTCTGCTGTGCTGTTCTATTGGATCATGGCTGATCCAAAACTTCAGTCATCTATTTCCTGCCCTTTCCTATAATCCTTAATTGCCCTTTTGGATGAAGAATCTATCTATCACGGCCTTGAATACTGAGGACTCTGCCCTCAGAACTCTCTGTGGCAAAGAGTTTCAAAGACTCTCAACCTTTTGAGTGATGAAATATAGCTTGTGGACTCCTATCTCCCTGGAGTAGCGATGGCTTCCACAGCCTTCTCACCCCCCTCCCCACTACACCCAACTCCTTACCCCTCAACCCCACCACTCCACTGTCTGAAGTTTGTTACTGTAACTCTCTAGCTGCCTGGAACCATTGCTTTAGCTTTAAGCTGCAATAGCAAATGGCTTCTCCCAGAAAACACACACCCAAATAAACTAAAACCAGGGAACCTTCCTAAGCTCCATCCGTCTCCATGGCAATGTAGCATGCTCTGTGACAACCTTACCCTGATCTTTTGGGATTGGTATTCCTCATTCACAATTTTATCTTTGATTTAATAAAGTAAATAGGTCCACCAACTTTTCAGAGTTCACAAATAATTTTAGGTTCATTTAGGTCTGAAGAAGGGCTTATGCCCGAAACGTCGAATTTCCTGCTCCTTGGATGCTGCCTGACCTGCTGCGCTTTTCCAGCAACACATTTTCAGCTCTGGTCAAAAAAGACAATTCTATTAAACAAGGATATTCTCTTAAAGCAACATAATCCCAATCTTTTAAACACATTTGGCTTCAACGTGCTTCAGTTGCACTTATCTCAATTCCAGAATTAATTATTAAAGCTAAATATTATTGACAATAATGCATGAACCATGCTGGTATTTGCAATAGCATGCAACTCTCTCTCACAGATCCCAGACTCAATTTAGCTTCAGGGGGTCTTCCCTCTGGCCTCCTGGGTCATTCTGTGAGCCACCTCCTTGCCCACACCAGAACAGGGGTGTGCAAGTGGAACAGGAGCTTAAGAACAGGATTTGGCCATTCAGTCCCTCGAGCCTGTTCCACCATTCACTGAGGTCATGGCTGACCTGTGAGCTAATTCTATGTACCTGTCATTGATCCATACACCTTAGTATCTTTACTAAACAAAACAATGCATCGATCTCAGATTTAAAACTAACAACTGCCCCTGCATCCGTTGCTGTTTGTGGAAGGGAGTTCTAATCATCTCCCACCCTTTGTGTGTAGAAGTGTTTCCTACATCTCTCCTTAACAGCCTGGCCCTAATTCTCAGATGATGCCCCCAAGTTGTACAAACCCCAACCAGTGGAAGTAATTTATCTTTATTTAGATCGCCCCCCCCTTAACCTTCTAAATTCCAGAGAAAACAGGTCTAATTTGTATAATCTCTCTTCATAACTTAACGCCTGAAGTTCAGGTATCATTCTCGTAAACCTACATTTTGTACGCTCCTTAAGGACAATCTGTCCTTCCTCGGGACTCCAAGTGGGATCACTAGGGTTTCATACAACTGCAGCAGAACATCCTCACCCTTATACTCCAGTCTTCTACGAACTGCGCATTAGTGTTCTTGGTTACCTTCTCCCCAAGTTTGTGATATTTAATGTGCTGGAAACACAAGTCTCCTTTGATATAAGGCTAAAAGGTATAGGCACAGACCTCAGCCATTCAGCCCATTGAGTCTGACCTGTTTTTTGATCATGCCTGGTATGTTTGTCAATCTATTCTCCTGCCTTCTCCCCACTACCTCTGATCCCTTTACTAATCAACAACATCTCTATCTCTGTCTTGTAGACACTCAATGCCTTGGCCTCTACAGCCTTTTGCAGCAATGAGTTCCACAGATTCCCCACCATCTGGCTAAAGAAATTCCTCCTAATCTCAGTTCTAATGCACCATCCCTTCAGTCTGAGGCTGTGCCCTCAGGCCCTAGTCTCTGCTCCTATGGGAAATGTCTTCTCCAAGTCCATCATATCCAGACATTCATTATATTTCACTCCATGCCAAGGATAAAGTATCCCAATCTATCCTTTCTGGTCCCAGAGTGGATAACCTTACACTTGCTGCATTGAACTCCATCTGTCACAGTTTTGCTCATTCACTTTGTTTATCAATATCCCTTTGTAGTTTATTTTATCATTTACACTGAATACTTTGCTGCTTAACTTTGTGTTGTCAGCAAATTTGGGTAAATAACTTTCTATGGCATTATCCAAGTGGTTAATAAATCACGTGAATAATTGGGGCCCTGACACAGATCCTTGTGGGAGACCAGCAGTCACTTCCTGCCTGTTTGAGTACCTATGTATTATCCCTACTTTTATCGCCTCTCACTCAGCCAATTTCCCAGCTGTAATTTACCCAGACTTTCATAGGCCTCTAACCTAGTTAGCAATGTTTTCTGTGAGACTTTATGAAATGCTTTCTGGGAGTTTTTATAAACCACATTCATATATCACTAAAATGCTGTGGAAAGCTACAGTGCTATTGGAGGTGTTTCAGACCGTCCTGTCTATACCAGCATTTTGGAAGATCTGTTCCACTCCCCTGTCCTAACCTGAGCCTTGCAATTTTCTCTCCTCTGTTTCGATTCTGTGTCTAGTTCTATTGTTAAATCTGCATTTGCTGGCCCCTGACAGACAGAACCTTCAGATCATAATGAATATCCATGTTCTCATTCAATCTCGTTTGTTTTCATATTTTCTCCATTCATAGGTCTTCCAGGCAATGGAAACAGATTCAGAGGTAAAGGGTCCGGTGTTGGCTTGGTTGATAGCCACCCGAAAAGTTGAGAGGCTTCGTCCTCTGCTCCCACTCTCCCCACTGCCCCAAAAACCCTCTCCACTATCCAGTACAACCAATAGGATCTGTCCAATTCAGAGTGAGCAAACTTAACATAGTGAGCTGCAAACAACTCGAACAAACCATTGCAGCCACACTTGGACCATCAATGCGATCAAAGCCAGTGCCCCTCCAGAGGGCACACCAAGCTGTGGGAGAAATGTGGCACACCTTGCCTTGACTGTAAATGGGAAGACCGGCACATTGGCATTTATTTCTTGCACTGAATGCAAGATTAGCAAATTTAAAATGGTTGTAACAATTCATAAAATGGGCAAAAGACTGGCAGATTAATTGGTAGGTTAACTCAGATTGCAAAAATTATAGGATACCCTCAGATTCCTGGGTGACTCACAACAGGCACAAGACCTGAATGTGTATTTATCTTTGTTGCTGAGAATAGGTACCAGTCTCTGAATGTGTGTCCCTTCTCACAGATAAACCACATTAAGGGTTGGGCTGATTATCTAACATTGGTTGCCAGTGCAACTACTTGCTCATTCAGAACTTTTCATCAAGTACTTGACAAGTAGGATTAAGGAGAATTTCAAGGCATTTTGTACTATTTTGATTAGGGGCAAAAGCCTAGCTAGGGAAAGGGTAGATCTACTCAGTGACAATTGAGGGAATTTATGCATGGACCCACAGGAAGCTGAGAGGTCATTAACGAGTACTTCACATCAGTATTCACCAAGGACATGGATGAAGGTAAGATTAGGGAGGGATATGTTCATAGTCTAGAGCATGTCAATTTTAAAAAGGAGATGTTCAGTGTCTGAAAAAACACTAAGGTAGATAAGATCGCAGTGCCTACTGGGATCAATCCCAGGATACTGAGGGAAGCAAGGGAGGAGATGGCTGGGGTATCGACAGAGGTCTTTATAATCTCTTTAGTCAAAAGTAAGGTTTGAGAAGACTGGAGACTAGCCAATGTCATTTGTTTCTTTTAAGAAAGGCAACAAGGATAACCCAGGAAAATACAGGCTGTTGAGCATCAGTGATAGGGAAATTATTGGATAAGATTCTGAGAAACAAGATTTACTTGCATTTGAAAATGAATAAAATTATTCGGGACAGTCAGCATGGCTTTGTCTGGGAGAGATCCTGTCTCACAAATTTCATTGGGGTTTTGAGGGAGTGACAAAGATGATTGATGAGGCTAGGTCTGTTGTCTACATGGACTTTAAGAAAGCATTTGACAAGGTCCCTCATGGTAGGTTGGTCCAGAAGATTAAGTCACATGGGATCCACAATGAATTGATAAGTTGGATAGAAAATTGGCTTGGTCATAGAAGACAGTTGGTACTTGTGGAAGGGTATTTTACCGACTGGAGTTTTGTGACCGGTGGTGTTCTGTAAGGGTCAGTGCTAGGACCTCTGTTGTTTCTTCTATATGTATATATAAATGATTTAGATAAAAATGTTGGTGTTCTGATGAGCAGTTTTGTAGACAACATGAAAATTACAGGAGTTGTGGATAGTCAGGAAGATTGTCAAAGGATATAGCAAGATATAGATCAGTTGGAAAGTTGGGCAGAAAAATGACAGATGAGGATTTTAATTCAGACATGTGTGAGGCGATGCATTTCGGGAGGTCAATTGCTTGAGGAAATACAGTAAAAGGGAGCATTGACATACAGTGGGATCTTGGGAAGCAAATCCATAGCTCCTTGAAAGTGGTAACGCAAGTGGATAAAGTTGTAAAGACGGTGGACAGCATATTTTTTGGTTGGGGTATTGAGTACAAAAGTCATGTTGCAGCTGTATAAAACTTTAGTTAGGCCATATTTGTAGCTCTAGTCGCTACACTATAACAAGGATTTGGAGGTTTTAGAGAGGGTGCAAAAGAGATTTATTGGGATGTTACCTGGATTGGAGCATATTAGCGATAAGGAGGTTAGATTGCTTTCCAAAGTTAAAGGTGGGGTGGGGTGGGGGATGTTTAAAGGAATGTACAAGGCATGTTTTTTTACACAGAAGGTGGTAGGTGCCTGGAACACACTGCCAGGGGATGTGGTAGAGGCAGGTGTTTAAGAGGCATTTAGGCAGACCCATGAACTGTCTGGAAATAGAAGGACATGGACAACAAAAAGTGCTGGAGATCACAATGGGTCAGGCAGCATTCCCGGAGAGACAGCAAGTGAGTGTTTCAAGTCTGGATGACTCTGTCTCAGAGCTGATGGTGAAGTGTGGATGGGGCAGCATTTATGCAATAGTGGGGGAGGAAGGATGTTGATTGTTCAGATTCAGTGACGGGAGAGGGAGAATGGCACAGCAATGGTGTGTCTCACTGCCAGGCTGGAGAGAACAGTGCAAGCTGTTTCGCATGGTCAGCACAGAAACTGTCCTCTGTATCCTCTGTGTCCCATCCTGAGACAGAATGCAGCAGGGACTTTGCTCTGGGTGGGCTCTGAGCAGGGCTCTGCTTCCAGTGAGCAAACGGAGGAAGGGGCTGCCGGTTGGATCAGCCAATGGCATTGCGCAGCCACAGCATGACGTGCTGGCGTTGGCGAGCTGTGGAGCAGGCAGAGCATCTCTGAGGTAAGGGTTAACATTCTCAATGGGCGCCTGGCAGCAGGTTGCAATGTCATGGTTTGCAGGAGGGGAGGAGTCGCAGAGCGCTGCTCCAGTCACTTGTCTGGGATTAATGAGCCCGAACCTGGTCCTGACTGCAGGCCGAGTGCTGAGACGCAACATTAAATATCACTTCCTCCAGCTCCGCACAGCGACTTAACCTTGAAAAGCTCCAATAGGATCCAGTCGGAATTCAGAGAATTCACTGCGCCAAAACAGCAACCGCTGCATTTGTGTAGCACCGTTAATGCGACAGAACATCCCCAAAACACTCCGCAGAAGCAATTATGCAAGAGAGCTTACAGAGCAAATATATACCGAGGCTGCTGGAAATCCGAAACACAACAGGAATCGCTGGAGAGACTCAGCAGGCCTGGCAGCAACTGAGGAGGGAAAAGTACGGTTTACTCTTCAGAGTCCAGTATGAATTCTTCAGAATGACTTCTTCTGGACTATGATCGTTTTTTTTAAACGCATTCTCAAATGCTGACAAGGAGCAAGTGGAACAAGTGGGGAAAGTGTGGAGTGCAAAATACAACGCCAGGATTGGTTGTGATAAATGAGTGATTGAGGTGAAAAATAGGTGTCAACAACAGTGTGAATGGAAGAAAAGATTTGCAGTTCCATCTAAGGATTTATTAGGAAAGGAGAGTGAGATGAGTTAGACAGGTGGGATTTCAGGAATACCTTAACGGAGAAGTGAGAGAAATGGGGAGGCGTAAATACCCAGGCAGCTGAAGGCAGAGCTGCCAATGGTGGAGCAGTTAAAAAAACAGGGATGATAATGAACCCAGAAAGAAAGGATTGCGGAAGTCCTGGAAGGTTATGCAGGTGGAGGCGGTGA